>NC_136065.1:1034585569-1035254026 GCF_964261635.1 Lissotriton helveticus | reverse complement strand
CCATCTTGGGCCCCGCTTTGCATGTCAGTGATATTTATCACTAATGACATGCAAAGTGGGCGTGCCAAGATGTTAGCGACTGGAAACAGTCGCTAACATCGCTATCTCCTATTACCAACTTTTGGAGATATTCGCGCTAAGCGCGAATATCTCCAAAAGCTAACACCTGCCCTGAGCAGTTCTTCACCATGTTATCCAATGGGAGGTGGATAACATGGCTAAGAGCATTTGCTCGATAATGCATGAATATCGCTGACTTTTCAGCGATATTCATGCATTGCGGCCGTTTTTTATCGCATTTGCGATAAACCTTGCTAATAGCAAGGTTTATCTGCGATAAAAATCGCCGATGTGCGGCGATAATTTTTGTCTCTAAACAAGTTAGAGACAAAAATTATCGCTAGTTGTTGGTAATATGCCCCTGAGTTTTTTTCCTAAGGCTGTGATTTTGTCGGCGTAGAAAGAGGAGAATTCCTTGGATGAGATTAGAGACTTGGGGGTTTCTTTCAATGTTTTGGTCAGTTTATTGGATTGGTGTTTGACCAGTTCGAAGAGTTTGTGGGGCCTGTTCTTGGCGTTCCCAAGTTCAGATCTGAAGAATTCTTTTTTAGAGTTGAGGATATAGGCATTTCTGGCCTGGTGGAGTAGTTTTAGATGAGCGGCAGAGGGGTGTTGTCTCCAGATTCTTTCGGCTTGCCGGAAGAATCTCCTTTCATTGTTGAGGGATCCAGTGAACCAGGGATTTCTGTCTTTAATTTGGATTATTTTAGTTTTAGTGGGTCTAGATCATCCAAAATGTGCGGTATAGTCATAGAATAGTGATCATTGAGGTCACTAACCATAGTAGTAAACAAGGTGGGGTCCGATTTGCAACAAGCCTCCAGTTCCCTGTGGTCTAGCTCCCTAGTGTCTCTGATCCAGCGTTTGGGAATCACCAGTTGCGGTGCCTTTGTCTTGAGGGTTCCAGATAATAGGAAGGCGATGGTGTGGTGGTCGGACCAGTCAAAAGGGTCTTTAGAGATGAGCTTGCATGTTGATTCCTTAGAGATGATCCAGTCAAGAGTGGCCCCTTTTGAGTGAGTTGGGAGTGAACAGGCTTGGGTCAGGGCTTGATCGGCCAGGAGGTTTTTGATGGCGTTGACATGAGGATCCTTGAGGTCGTTCCAGTGCAGGTTAAAATCACCAAGGAAAATATCTTTAGTGTCGGAGGAAGTCTTAGCTGTGATGATTTCCATGAGGTGGTCAGTGAAGGAATCGTTCTTCCCTGGGGGTGGTAAAAGATCTGTAGGTTACACGGATGGGTGGATTGGCTGCACATGGAGAGGGCGAGGTATTCGCAGAAGTCGGTGGTATCCGCCAAGAGTTCAGTGACAAGGAGGTTAGAGCAGTAGATGCAGGCGATGCCTCCTCCTTTCTTGCTAGATTCCCTGTCCAGCTTTGTAATGTTATAGTTTGGAGGGACTAAGAGGTCCAGGAATGGAGATTAGTATTTGTTAAGCCATGATTCTGTAAGAATCGCTAAGTCAAAATGATTGTTTAGGATGAGATCAGCAATATCAACAGCGTGCTTAACTGCAGATCGGCAGTCGATTAAGAGACCACACAAAGAGGGGTCGGAGGGCGTTTTGGGAGTTGGGGCAGACAGGTGTACAGGCACTAGATTGCTTTTAACCACACTTCTGTTACGGAGGGTTGCTGATCTGTTTGGGTTGATAGTGATTGTGCAAATGGTCTGTTCTGCACTCACCTCTAGTAGGCTAGGGGTAGCTGGGGCAGGGTTGTAGTCCTGGAGGATGGCAAGGATTTCCTTTTCAGTGAGGTCAAGTGGACTTGGGGTTGCAATGGTGGAGTTGTAGGAGAGGATGAAGGCTAGGGTTTCCTCCTCCGAGAGGTAGCAAGGTTGCTTGCGAGGGCGAAGGTGTCTCAGGGATACCGGTAATGGGTGCTTGGGTACCTCTGAGAGATAAGGGGGGTGAGGTTCAGCAGGGGCTTGAGGTTAGCGAGGGAGATTTTGGCGAGGTGAAGGAGGTGCGTAAGATCCAGAATGGATATATGGATGCTCTGAGTTAATTTGGCAGCTCTGTAGTGCAGAGTTGCAAAATCCATATTAGAGGGAGGCACTAGAGGACAGGGGGCAATGGTGCAGGAGCCATTCTGTCAGTATGTCAAGTTAGTGGGGTGGGGGGCTGGCTCGACCAGAATTGTAGATCTTGGGAGGTGTACCAATCTTGCAGTCAACCTGGGGAGCTAGCAGGGAAGGGACCAATGGACTGGGGACGATTCTGTTGGCAAGGCAGGGAGACGTGCTGTAGGGGTTAGGATGGTCTGTGTTGGAAAACCTTGGTAGTTTGTGGGCTAGTAGGGCTATCTCCACCTGTATCGTGGGTCCTTGGAGGCGTAATAATCTCACAGTCAGAGTGAGGGACTAGGGCCGAGGAGACCATGTGTCCAGGGACGTTTCTGTGGGCAAGGCCGGGAGGCATGTAAAGGGGTAAGAATGATCTGTGTGGGAAACCCATGGAGGGGTGGAAAGCTCTATTCATCTCTTTTAAATGTGTAAGCTTGCCCACCCCTAATGGCACAAACTCCATGCCCCCACCTCAGGACCACAGTTGACAGCTCACAGCATGACTGCAGTAGCACACATCGTCGCTCCCATGAAAAGGAGGCTAGATACATATGTCAGCATTGTGATTGACTCAGGGGAGGGAGCCTGTCTGCCGAATTTCTGTTCCTGGAAGCAGACGCTGGTGAGCAGAAGCCACGAATACACGGGGCCCGGATTCAAGGTAAGACTTCCCACATTACAATATTTGCAACACATGCTCACACACACATCACCCCGCATCCACGCACCATCCAGTATTCTTTGCAGCGTTTACCACATCACAGCTGTCTAGCCCCCCGCACTCCTCAATGGCGGCCGCTGTGCGCCCATACACAGCGAACGTACCACTCATGTGCCAAAGGCACATACGTAGTTATGACGAATGCCATGACATCGCATTCCAATCCAATGCATACTAATACTAGGCACATTGCAACAGTAGGGTAGGTGTTGCATAGCGGAGACATAAATATCACTATTCACACTTCAGTGAGTGAAACCCTAAACTTACCTTTGTACCCCAAACCCAACCGTTAACCCTGGAATTTCTTTTTGAGCCCCCAAAACCACACCCAAAAATCTAATTTACCCCAAAACACACCCCAATTTTCATAATTTGTCCCAAAACACACCTCAATTTTCAAAATATACCCCAAAACACAACCCAATTTTCATAATTTACCCCGAAACACCCCCCAATTTTCATATTTGACCACAAACACACACCAGTTTCCTGATCCGACATCCATAAGCCATACCCACTAAAAATTTTAAAAATTAACACATTAATGACCTCACGATGCGTTATAATCAAATGCGATGTAAAGGCACCTGCGTTATTTATTTGAAAAGTTTTATATAGTGCTGGCTAGACCCGGAGGTATCAAAGCACTTTACATGAAGGCGAACATTGTTTCAGAGCATAGTTACAAGTTACGTGAGTTACTGGAGCGAAGTTACATGCGTTAAAAACATAGATGTAAGGAAATAAAAGCTGGCAAGGGGAGAGAGATTCGGGGGAGAGAGGATAGGAGCGGGGGAGGTAGACCAAGAATGAGAAAGGGAAAGAGGTGGGGGAGGGTGAAGGAAAACACAACCGGGAGACAAGGAGAAATAGTGTCCTACGTCCAGTGTTCTGTGATCCCAGTGGAAGAGGTATCATTCACACACTTCTGCTATGTGTGGTTCCCTTGGATCTCTGGACTCTCTCAGAGGGGTCTCTGAAACTCCAGGGCATAAATAGTGGATCCCTCCCCAACAAGGGGAGAAGGAGTGCTTTGGCAAGGGGCGGACTAGGCCAGTTTTCAAAGAATCGTGAATCGAACTCTGCCGGAGAGAGGCATTATTTATTGCAATCCAGCTAGGAATAATTGATTGAGCGATGGCAGCTAGGCAGTTGGAGGGGAGCGGGTCATGAAAATGGTTATTAGGGTTTAAGGTGGATAGGATTTATGAGACGGAGCCTTCTTCATAGAATTAGAAGTGTGCTTGATTTTTAGGTGAAGCCAGGGGTGGCGGCATGGAAGGAGGAGGTAGGTCAGTAAGGGATTGGGAGTATGTGGACAAACTGAGTTTTTTTCCTAAGGCTGTGATTTTGTCGGCGTAGAAAGAGGAGAATTCCTTGGATGAGATTAGAGACTTGGGGGTTTCTTTCAATGTTTTGGTCAGTTGATTGGATTGGTGTTTGACCAGTTCGAAGAGTTTGTGGGGCCTGTTCTTGGCGTTCCCAAGTTCAGATCTGAAGAATTCTTTTTTAGAGTTGAGGAGATAGGCATTTCTGGCCTGGTGGAGTAGTTTTAGATGAGCGGCAGAGGGGTGTTGTCTCCAGATTCTTTCGGCTTGCCGGAAGAATCCCCTTTCATTGTTGAGGGATCCAGTGAACCAGGGATTTCTGTCTTTAATTTGGATTATTTTAGTTTTAGTGGGTCTAGATCATCCAAAATGTGCGGTATAGTCATAGAATAGTGATCATTGAGGTCACTAACCATAGTAGTAAACAAGGTGGGGTCCGATTTGCAACAAGCCTCCAGTTCCCTGTGGTCTAGCTCCCTAGTGTCTCTGATCCAGCGTTTGGGAATCACCAGTTGCGGTGCCTTTGTCTTGAGGGTTCCAGATAATAGGAAGGCGATGGTGTGGTGGTCGGACCAGTCACAAGGGTCTTTAGAGATGAGCTTGCATGTTGATTCCTTAGAGATGATCCAGTCAAGAGTGGCCCCTTTTGAGTGAGTTGGGAGTGAACAGGCTTGGGTCAGGGCTTGATCGGCCAGGAGGTTTTTGATGGCGTTGACATGAGGATCCTTGAGGTCATTCCAGTGCAGGTTAAAATCACCAAGGAAAATATCTTTAGTGTTGGAGGAAGTCTTAGCTGTGATGATTTCCATGAGGTGGTCAGTGAAGGAATCGTTCTTCCCTGGGGGGTGGTAAAAGATCTGTAGGTTACACGGATGGGTGGATTTGCTGCACATGGAGAGGGCGAGGTATTCGCAGAAGTCGGTGGTATCCGCCAAGAGTTCAGTGACAAGGAGGTTAGAGCGGTAGATGCAGGCGATGCCTCCTCCTTTCTTGCTAGATTCCCTGTCCAGCCTTGTAATGTTATAGTTTGGAGGGACTAAGAGGTCCAGGAATGGAGATTAGTATTTGTTAAGCCATGATTCTGTAAGAATCGCTAAGTCAAAATGATTGTTTAGGGTGAGATCAGCAATATCAGCAGCGTGTTTAACTGCAGATCGGCAGTCGATTAAGAGACCACACAAAGAGGGGTCGGAGGGCGTGTTGGGAGTTGGGGCAGACAGGTGTACAGGCACTAGATTGCTTTTAACCACACTTCTGTTACGGAGGGTTGCTGATCTGTTTGGGTTGATAGTGATTGTGCAAATGGTCTGTTCTGCACTCACCTCTAGTAGGCTAGGGGTAGCTGGGGCAGGGTTGTAGTCCTGGAGGATGGCAAGGATTTCCTTTTCAGTGAGGTCAAGTGGACTTGGGGTTGCAATGGTGGAGTTGTAGGAGAGGATGAGGGCTAGGGTTTCCTCCTCCGAGAGGTAGCAAGGTTGCTTGCGAGGGCGAAGGTGTCTCAGGGATACCGGTAATGGGTGCTTGGGTACCTCTGAGAGATAAGGGGGGTGGGGTTCAGCAGGGGCTTGAGGTTAGCGAGGGAGATTTTGGCGAGGTGAAGGAGCTGCATAAGATCCAGAATGGATATATGGATGCTCTGAGTTAATTTGGCAGCTCTGTAGTGCACAGTTGCAAAATCCATATTAGAGGGAGGCACTAGAGGACAGGGGGCAATGGTGCAGGAGCCATTCTGTCAGTATGTCAAGTTAGTGGGGTGGGGGGCTGGCTCGACCAGAATTGTAGATCTTGGGAGGTGTACCAATCTTGCAGTCAACCTGGGGAGCTAGCAGGGAAGGGACCAATGGACTGGGGACGATTCTGTTGGCAAGGCAGGGAGACGTGCTGTAGGGGTTAGGATGGTCTGTGTTGGAAAACCTTGGTAGTTTGTGGGCTAGTAGGGCTATCTCCACCTGTATCGTGGGTCCTTGGAGGCGTAATAATCTCACAGTCAGAGTGAGGGACTAGGGCCGAGGAGACCATGTGTCCAGGGACGTTTCTGTGGGCAAGGTCGGGACGCATGTAAGAGGGGTAAGAATGATCTGTGTGGGAAACCCATGGAGGGGTGGAAAGCTCTATTAATCTCTATTAAATGTGTAAGCTTGCCCACCCCTAATGGCACAAACTCCATGCCCCCGCCTCAGGACCACAGTTGACAGCTCACAGCATGACTGCAGTAGCACACATCGTCGCTCCCATGAAAAGGAGGCTAGATACATATGTCAGCATTGTGATTGACTCAGGGGAGGGAGCCTGTCTGCCGAATTTCTGTTCCTGGAAGCAGACGCTGGTGAGCAGAAGCCACGAATACACGGGGCCCGGATTCAAGGTAAGACTTCCCTCATTACAATATTTGCAACACATCCCCCCGCATCCACGCACCATCCAGTATTCTTTGCAGCGTTTACCACATCACAGCTGTCTAGCCCCCCGCACTTCTCAATGGCGGCCGCTGTGCGCCCATACACAGCAAACGTACCACTCATGTGCCAAAGGCACATACGTAGTTATGACGAATGCCATGACATCGCATTCCAATCCAATGTATACTAATACTAGGCACATTGCAACAGTAGGGTAGGTGTTGCCTAGCGGAGACATAAATATCACTATTCACACTTGAGTGAGTGAACCCCTAAACTTACCTTTGTACCCCAAACCCAACCGTTAACCCTGGAATTTCTTTTTGAGCCCCCAAACCCACACCCAAAAATCTAATTTACCCCATAACACACCCCTATTTTCATAATTTGTCCCAAAACACACCTCAATTTTCAAAATATACTCCAAAACACAACCCGATTTTCATAATTTACCCCGAAACACCCCCCAATTTTCATATTTTAACACACACCAGTTTCCTGATCCGACATCCATAAGCCATACCCACCAACATTTTTAAAAATTAACACATTAATGACCTTACGATGCGTTGTAATCAAATGCGATGTAAAGGCATCTGCGTTATTTATTTGAAAAGTTTTATATAGTGCTGGCTAGACCCGGAGGTATCAAAGCACTTTACATGAAGACGAACATTGTTTCAGAGCATAGTTACAAGTTAATTGAGTTACTGGAGCGAAGTTACATGCGTTAAAAACATAGATGTAAGGAAATAAAAGCTGGCAAGGGGAGAGAGATTCGGGGGAGAGAGGATAGGAGCAGGGGAGGTAGACCAAGAATGAGAGAGGGAAAGAGGTGGGGGAGGGTGAAGGAAAACACAACCGGGAGACAAGGAGAAATAGTGTCCGACGTCCAGTGTTCTGTGATCCCAGTAGAAGAGGTATCATTCCCACACTTCTGCTATGTGTGGTTCCCTTGGCACTGTGGACTCTCTCAGAGGGGTCTCTGAAACTCCAGGGCATAAATATTGAATCCCTCCCCAACAAGGGGAGAAGGAGTGCTCCGACATCGCTTACCCGCTGGGTGACTGAGGACTTGTTCGCTGCTGCTGCTTGGGTGCTGTTCCTGCAAACCCGCATCTCGCCGCACCCGCTTCGCGGGTCCCGCTTCGCGGCTCCTCTTGTGAGCTGGGACTGAGGAGGAGGGGTCGGGCCATCTGGAACTGCTGTGGGGTGTGTGGCTAGTGCAGCAGGGCTGCGAGCGGTGTGACCAGGGACTCCATCTCCCAGGAGTCCCTGATAGCCTGACCCATAACACCTGGGCCGCTCTCCCTGCTTGCCCCGCCCCCCACCTACGGTTTTAAAAATCAACGCCTCCAACCCTCCCTGGGACTCCGACATCGCTTACCCGCTGGGTGACTGAGGACTTGTTCGCTGCTGCTGCTTGGGTGCTGTTCCTGCAAACCCGCATCTCGCCGGACCCGCTTCGCGGCTCCTCTTGTGAGCTGGGACTGAGGAGGAGGGGTCGGGCCACCTGGAACTGCTGTGGGGTGTGTGGCTGGTGCAGCAGGGCTGCGAGCGGTGTGACCAGGGACTCCATCTCCCAGGAGTCCCTGATAGCCTGACCTGTAACACCTGGGCCGCTCTCCCTGCTTTCCCCGCCCCCCACCTGTCGCCTCCCCCTATTTTTGCAGGCCATCTCCTCCGCTGCGCGAGAGCACGCGGGAGAAGCCCGGGACAAGGGCGGGACCGTCTGTGGCCGTCCGTGGTCGGGCAAGGTTGGGTTGGGCCACCCCCCTTGATCTGTCGTATGAATTAGATATATTATCTTGTTATTTGTTCAATTATGCCTCTACGCTCTGGAAAGGAACGAACTGTTCAGTTGCAGACCACTAAGGGGGTGGTCTCTGGCCCCTTGGATGCCTTTATCTCTAGGGCAACAGGTATCTTGGAAAAAGAGATAGCTATGGCTGAAAAACAGCTCTCAATTGATCCAGTTAGTGGAAAACGTTCTTCATTAGGCTTTATTGCTACAATACCTAGTCCCGAGGCACCGGCACCGAGTGCTAGTCATTTTTTGGTCGTAGCACCGGTGGACGTGCACCGTGAGGCGGAGGGGGAGGGGCCATCCCTGATCCCCTCTGATAGTGATACAAACTCTGGGAATTCACACTGTAGTGGGGCTGAGGGTAGTGTGCCTCTGGATATTCAATCTCAGCCGGACTCATCCTCGGATGAGGACTCCATGAGAAACCTAAACCGCAAGAGGAAAAGATGTAAGGGTCGCCAGAGGGGAGGCGCCACCAAGATCCTAAAAACAAAAGGCTTATTTCAGCCAACTACTACTCCCGAAGCCATTTCTAACTTACTCCCTGCCTTGGTTTTAAATGATCCCCTGCATCCTCCCCATATCCCCTTTGGGTCTTCAGATCCTTGTCCTACGTGTTATAATAGTGATGATGGCTTGTTGGGTAAAATGGAAGCTTTATTTAAAACCCTTTTACTGCCCGTCTTAGAAAGAACTAGATTGATGACCTCAAAATTGGACGCACTTGAGAACCTTGTTAATACCAACACAGGTCTTTTAAAAAAAACTAGTTAAATCTCAAAGTGCCTTGGCGAATCCTATCCTCTCTAGTAACTTCAAAGTACAGGGAGCAGGGGCTATGGGTAAGTTGACATCTATAGCATCCGCTAAGCCAGCATCCATAAGGCCTGTTTTAAATAAACCTGAAGGGACGGGGGTAAGAGACAGAATCGCGAATAATGATAACATACCCATATTGGCCACGACTTCACAGGTCCCAAAGAAGGCTAGTTCCAAATCTAACCCCTTGTGTCAGCCGAGTATCCCCAAACCCCTTGTGGCCACGTTGGCCCAAGCCCATGTGAGGGGTGATTCTAACACATCAACACAGCCCAAAATAAGTAATGGAGTATTGGGGAGTAGAACTACCAATCCCTCCATTCCCTCCTCGAAGGTCAAAAAATGGGGACCCCCTGCACAGATTTACCTGTTGAAGCCACTCCATATATGTTAGACGGACCGGGAGGGTCGGCCGAGGATAAGGGGAGAGGTCTCCGGGGAGATCCGTCTCCAGCAATCGTACAGACAAATAACTTCCCCCCCCACTGACGTACACCACACAAGGATAAGGTTCAACGTTACTTTATAGGCAATTCTTTAAGTACGGTGAGGTGGTACAAGGAGGTCTGGACTCCGGGGTCCCCTCTATTCTAGTCTCTTGGTTGGGTAAGGGGGTAGCGGGACAGTCTCGTTACCACTCTGGGGGATATGGTGGTAGATGAATTAGCTCACAATCCTCGAGCTCGGCGTTCTAGATGATCGGGCCGCGGCGGAGCCAGCAGGTCCCAGGATGGTTGAAGGTAGCGACGGTCCGCGGCGGAGCTAGCAGGTCCCGATGAAGATGGGTGCAGAGAGCCGCGGCAGCGCCAGCAGGCAGGTCGGTAGTTCGCAAGGCAGGGCTACGGCAGCGCCAGTAGTCCGTCAAGGATGAGTTCTTCACTGCGTCTCTCGACTCCAGGATACAACTGCCTTCCTGCTCTGGAGCTGCGCCAGTTATAGGTCTGGCGCCCTTTGATGTCCGGACCCTCGCATCGGGAGGTCGGGAGGTCCGGGATGAGGGAGTCCAGACACCCAGCAGGGGGGTGGAGCCAGCGCCTGGGGGAGCTGGGGGCGATCGGCACCTGGCGGGGGAGAGCCATCGACACCTCTTTCTCCCATTGACCTGCCAAGTAGTCCGCTCACCTCCTGGGTGGATGGTGGTGCCGGGATGTCGGGGCCTGGCCAGGCCCAGGGTTAGGGTTGATCGGAGGCCACGCGGCCTCGTGGTGCCGTGTCCAAGATGGCGCCCAGGCCGGGCGAGAGGGCCGGTAGGGAATCGGGCCCACGATGTGGAGATGTTCAGGGGCAGGGGCCCTATAGGAGACGGAAAACGGGTTGTTGTTGCGTGTAACACCTGAGGAGCGGGGCTCGGGCCTGGTCGTGCGGGGAGGGAGCCAGCCTTACACGTGGCCTGTCCAACATGCGTCCCCCCCAGCTGAAGGCGGGGAGAGTCACCCATCCTCTTGGGGACTCTCCTCATCGAGGCGGAAAAAGCGTGACAGGCCATCTGCGTTGGCGTGGTCTTGCCCGGGTCGATGTTCCACAGTGAAGTCCATCCCCTGCAGGGAGATGGACCAACGTAATAGTTTCGGGTTTTCCCCCCGCATCTGCATTAGCCATTGCAGGGGTCGATGATCGGTCTGGACCCGGAAGTGGGTGCCGAAGAGATAAGGCCGGAGCTTTTTGAGGGCCCACACCACGGCGAAGGCCTCCCTCTCGATGGTGCTCCAGCGCTGTTCTCGGGCCAGGAGCCGTCTGCTGATGAAAGCCACTGGCTGGTCAAGTCCTTCGGGGTTCAGCTGGGAAAGGACTGCCCCCATGCCATGGTCGGAGGCATCTGTTTGGACGATAAATTCCCGACTGTAGTCGGGGGCCTGGAGCACCGGGGCGGAGCACATGGCGGCCTTCAGCTCCTCGAAGGCCGCTTGACAGTCTGGGGTCCAGTTGACCTTCTTGGGTTGGTTTTTGGATGTGAGTTCCGTGAGGGGCCCTACAATGCTGCCATAGTCCCTCACGAACTGCCGGTAGTAGCCTGTGAGTCCCAAGAAGGCGCGGACCTCGGTCTGGGTGATGGGGGGCTGCCACGACTGGATGGCAGCGATCTTAAGTTGCAAAGGGGCCACCAGACCGCTTCCCACCTGGTGCCCGAGATAGGTCACGGACCCCTGGCCAATTTGGCATTTGCTGGCCTTGATCGTGAGGCCAGCTCGTTGGAGGGCCTGTAGCACCTCTCGGAGGTGGTGGAGGTCGTCGGACCAGTGGCGGCTGTACACAGCGATATCGTCCAGGTAGGCGGCGCTGAATTCTTCGAGTCCTGCCAGGACCTGGTTCACTAGCCGCTGAAACGTTGCTGGGGCATTCTTCATGCCGAATGGCATGACCTTGAAGTGATAGTGGCCATCAGGAGTGGAGAATGCAGATCGTTCTTGGGCCCGGGGTGTGAGACCGATCTGCCAGTAGCCCGCTGTCAGGTCGAAGATGCTGAGGTAGCGGGCAGCTCCCAGGCGGTCGATTAGTTCATCTGCTCGGGGGATGGGGTGTGCGTCTGTTCTGGTGACCGCATTCAAGCCCCGGTAGTCGACGCAGAACCGAAGCTCCGGCGTGGCGCCGGGGGCGGCCGCTTTGGGGACCAGTACCACTGGGCTGGCCCAGGGGCTGTCTGAGGGCTCGATGACTCCGAGCGTGAGCATCTTGGCCACCTCCTCTTGGATGCAGGCCCGTACCCGATCTGGTACGCGGTAGGCCCGATGGCGGACAGGGGGACTGTCTCCAGTGTCCACGTCGTGTAAGCACCAGGGGGTGACCCCTGGGGTGAGGGAGAACAGGGTGGCGAACTGCAGCAGGAGGTCTCGGCAGCCTTGGCGCTGTTCCAGGGTGAGGGCCTCCGAGAGT
Organism: Lissotriton helveticus; assembly: GCF_964261635.1. Taxonomy (NCBI): domain Eukaryota; kingdom Metazoa; phylum Chordata; class Amphibia; order Caudata; family Salamandridae; genus Lissotriton; species Lissotriton helveticus. Next base: position 1,035,241,950 of record NC_136065.1, on the reverse strand, counting down.
CGGACCCCGTCCACGGAGCCGTCCTTCTCCCGAGACCGTAGGAGGTCAGGGAGGGGTTCGGAGTCCTCCTCGGTTCCATTGTCGGTTGCCATCAAGAGGCTGAGCTCTGAGCGTACAAAGTGGGGTTTAAGTCTATTAGCGTGGAGGACCCGGAGAGGGTTTCGTGAAGATTCCATATCGATGAGGTAGGTGACAGGGCTCTTGCGCTCGATTACTTTGAAGGGCCCCGTCCATTTGTCTTGCAGGGCGCATGGTTCGGTGGGAGACATTACCCACACTTGTTGGCCGGGTTCAAATTCGATGGAGGATGCATTCTGATCGTACCACCTTTTCATGTCCTCCTGACTGGCCTCCAGGTTTGCTTTTGCCATCTCTCTGAACCGTCTGGTCTGGTTGCGGAGGGTTAGGAGGTACTTGAAAACATCTGGAGGGTTCTTTAGAGGGGGCATTTCCCAGCCCTCTTTGACTAGGCTGAGCGGCCCTCGCACCGGGTGCCCATACAAGAGTTCGAACGGGCTGAAGCCGAGGGACTTCTGGGGGACTTCTCGGTAGGCAAAGAGAAGGCACGGTAGTAGCACATCCCACTGGCGACGGAGGGGCTCTTCCAACCCCCCAATCATCCCTTTGAGCGTGCGGTTGAACCGCTCAACCAGTCCGTTTCCTTGAGGGTGATAGGGGGTCGTGAATCGGTAGGTGACCCCACACTGTTGCCAGAGGGACTTCATGTATTTTGAAATAAAGTTTGTGCCCCGGTCGCTGACGACTTCTCGGGGGAAGCCCACCCGGGAGAAGATCCCCATCAAGGCCCGGCCGACTACCGGGGCTGTCACAGTTCGCAGGGGAACAGCCTCGGGGTAGCGGGTGGCGTGGTCCACCAGTACTAGGATGAACCGATGTCCTTGTGCTGTACGGGGGTCCAGGGGTCCCACAATGTCTATCCCCACCCTCTCGAACGGGGTGGTGACCACTGGAAAAGGTTGCAGAGGTGCTTTAAGCTTGCGGCCGCTCTTCCCGCTGGCCTGGCACGTGGGGCAAGACCGGCAGTGTTGGAGTACGTCGTTCCTCATCTTGGGCCAGAAAAAGTGGGTCACCAGGCGACTGTAGGTTTTATCCTGACCCAGGTGGCCAGCCAGGGGGACATCGTGGGCCAGGTTTAGCAAGAAGTCTCTAAAGCGGAGGGGCACCACTAGTACTCAACTGGCCCCTAACTCTGCGATTCTCTGTTCGCTGTACAACAGGTCATTGTCCCAATAGACCCAATGGGTTCCGGAGGTATCCCCTGCACTCTGGGCGAGGGCTTGTTGGCGGAGTCCCTCGAGGGAGGGACAGGTCTTCTGCTCGTGGCGAAACTGTTCTTGGGTGGGCCCCCCCTCCTGACGCCACTGATCCAGGCCGGGAAGGTCCTGATGCTGAACGAGCCCCTCGGGAGTTTGTTCTGGGGTGACGGCACGGTCGGTGTCTGGAGCGACCGGGGGAGGGGGTGCCGGCCATTCAGGTTCTTCGGGTCGGGGGATGGCACGGGCAGCCATGGACCGGGTGGTTACGCACGCCCAATCCGGGATGCCCAACATCCCTAGGTGCTCTCTCCTCTCTACGGCGGCCCACGGGGAACTCTCAAGATCATTTCCCAGGAGACAGTCTACGGGGGCATCATCTCGGACCGTCACTTCCAACATGCCGGAGACTCCTCCCCACTCGAAGGGGACGCAAGCCATCCGACATAGACTCTCCGAATTGTCGGCTGAACGGACAGGGCAGAGGACGTTCGGCAGAATCTGTTCTGGGGTCACCAGGTGACATCGGACGGCCGTTACACTGGCCCCGGTGTCACGTAGGGCTTCGGCCCGGCGTCCATTAATGTTCACCCATTGACTGTACTTCCGGGTGTTGGCGGGTAGGGGGACCCGCGGGACCATGTCTCTTCCCCCTAGGCACGCTAGAACCATGGCGGCTGGTTCCCATTCCTGGCGTTCTTGCTCACATTCCTCATGTTCTTCGTAGCTTTGTTCTTCCCCCAGGGCGGCGGCAGCCATCTGGCGGGGTCTCGGAGTCTGACTCTGTGGACAATTCGGGTCGTTGGCGTAGTGGCCGACTCGCTGGCATCGGTGACACGTGACATTGGCTCTGTATCCCGGCCGCGCCGGGGTGTTGCCCCGGTTGGCCGGGGGTGGGGTGCTGGTAGTGGGAGCGGCCGGGGCGTTGTCTCTCCCTCGTCCCTGGCCCCCTCCTCCTCCTCGGGGACGGTGCTGACCGTGGTTGTTCCGGTTCTGTTCATGGGGCCCAGTTCGGCCCACTCGGGTAATTTCCCACCGGTCAGCCTCGGCGGCAAGCTGTCGTGGATCAGTTAATTTACTGTCGAGGAGGTGCTGCCTGAGCTCGACGAAGCAGTTGTTCGATAGATGCTCCCATACCATGAGATTGAAGAGTTGCTCGTAAGTCGTTACGTTGCTTCCCTTGATCCACCCCTCGAAGGCCCGGCTGAAATAGTTCACGTATTCCACCCAAGTTGTGCCCGGGATCCGAGTGCAGTTTCGGAACCTCTGGCGGTACATTTCGGGTGTGAGCCCATAGCGGGTGAGGAGGGTAGCTTTCATGTGGTCATAGGAGGTCATCAGATGGTCTGGGAGCTGTAGCAGGGCATCGCGGCCCTCATTGACGAACCTCCCCCATAGACCGGCTCCCCAGTCGCTTCGATCGACCCGGTGGGAGGTCATAGCGATCTCGTAGGCCTTGAACCATTGCTGTATGTCGTCCTCTCGGAAATATTCTCGAACGACATCCTTGGGGATGTGTACCTTCCTTTCTGTTACCCCCGGGGGGCGCGGTTGCTCGGGCACTCCTAATTCTTTGTTCTGCTTGCGTAAGTCTATCTCAGCTAGTTTGCGTTCGTGTTCGTACGCCAGTCTCTTCTCTTCAAGCTCTCTTTGTCTCTGTTTCTCTTCCCGTTCTTCTCGGAGCCGCAGATGTTCCAGATTTAGTTTTTGTTCGGCTAATTTGAGTTCGCCATCCATTTTGAGCCGGGCCATCTCTAGCTCATGTAGTCGGTTTCTTTCCCGTTCTTGGATCTCATCTTGCGAGAGACCCGTTCTTCGCTCCTCGGGAGCCGTGGTGTCTTTCTCTGCTGTTGCGAGATTTTGGTCCGGGGGTCTGACGGCCCCGGTTTCTGCCCACGACTCAATGGCGTGCTTGAAATCGTCTTTAGTATTCAGACCGGTGGTAGCGATACCTAGTTCAATGCAGAATTGTTTCAACTCACGATGGCTGTATTCTTCCAATTTCTCCATCTGGAATTTTTCGGTGGATCCGCTTTCTTTGGTTGACATTGTGGTTTTGTCGTGGGGTGAGCTACTCTTTGTACGATTACGCGTTGATTCGGATCCCGTCGCTGGCCACCAATGTTAGACGGACCGGGAGGGTCGGCCGAGGATAAGGGGAGAGGTCTCCGGGGAGATCCGTCTCCAGCAATCGTACAGACAAATAACTTCCCCCCCCACTGACGTACACCACACAAGGATAAGGTTCAACGTTACTTTATAGGCAATTCTTTAAGTACGGTGAGGTGGTACAAGGAGGTCTGGACTCCGGGGTCCCCTCTATTCTAGTCTCTTGGTTGGGTAAGGGGGTAGCGGGACAGTCTCGTTACCACTCTGGGAGATATGGTGGTAGATGAATTAGCTCACAATCCTCGAGCTCGGCGTTCTAGATGATCGGGCCGCGGCGGAGCCAGCAGGTCCCAGGATGGTTGAAGGTAGCGACGGTCCGCGGCGGAGCCAGCAGGTCCCGATGAAGATGGGTGCAGAGAGCCGCGGCAGCGCCAGCAGGCAGGTCGGTAGTTCGCAAGGCAGGGCTACGGCAGCGCCAGTAGTCCGTCAAGGATGAGTTCTTCACTGCGTCTCTCGACTCCAGGATACAACTGCCTTCCTGCTCTGGAGCTGCGCCAGTTATAGGTCTGGCGCCCTTTGATGTCCGGACCCTCGCATCGGGAGGTCGGGAGGTCCGGGATGAGGGAGTCCAGACACCCAGCAGGGGGGTGGAGCCAGCGCCTGGGGGAGCTGGGGGCGATCGGCACCTGGCGGGGGAGAGCCATCGACACCTCTTTCTCCCATTGACCTGCCAAGTAGTCCGCTCACCTCCTGGGTGGATGGTGGTGCCGGGATGTCGGGGCCTGGCCAGGCCCAGGGTTAGGGTTGATCGGAGGCCACGCGGCCTCGTGGTGCCGTGTCCAAGATGGCGCCCAGGCCGGGCGAGAGGGCCGGTAGGGAATCGGGCCCACGATGTGGAGATGTTCAGGGGCAGGGGCCCTATAGGAGACGGAAAACGGGTTGTTGTTGCGTGTAACACCTGAGGAGCGGGGCTCGGGCCTGGTCGTGCGGGGAGGGAGCCAGCCTTACACGTGGCCTGTCCAACAATATACAATTGTCCTAACAGGTGTCGCACCCATTAGGGAGGGCCAAACTGAATACTATGGGGATCTCAAAAATAAAGTTGTTTTTTGGTTAAATAAACATCGCCCCTCCCTCCCTCCTCCTTCACTGACATATTGAATGTGAGAAGAGTTGATTGGGTGGGCCACTGTACTAAGGACTTAGAAGGGGACTGTATTATTATATCTTTCAAGGACCCTTGGGTTGTGGATTTCATACGCAGGGAAGCAAGGTTTGGTAGATTGGGTGATGTGCAGACATTGGGTCTTGGGTATTTTTATCCCAAACGATTTTGTGAGCTCCCCCCTAACAATATGATTCCAAGAAGACCTATTAGGAGATTCCAAGCGGAAAGAACTCCCTCTACCCAGTACTATCCCATATTGTTTAATCGCTTCAAATCCCTTTCTGGCCTGGAGGGTATTGATTGACTTCATCCTGTAGTTGGGAGTGGGAGTGATTCCAGCAATCATTTAGGTGGGGCTGACGCAGACTGTAATTCGGCATTGAATCTGGGGGGAGGCACCCTGGAGATAGAGAAGGGGACAGCCCCCATATATAATATGGATGCCAATCTGGAGGTGCGTCCTCAACAAAACAAGTGTGAGAGTTCGGGAGTGGCTCAATGGGTTCAGAATGTCACTGAACCCCCCAGTCAGGCTGTGCCGCTCAAACTTGCTTCATGGAACATAGCGGGGTTAAAGGGGCGTATGGGTTCAGAGGATTGGGTAGACTTCATCGACACATTTGATATTTTGTAGTTTCAAGAGAGTTAGGCTCCTGATCCAATCCATAGGGTAGAGTTTTTACATTTTTTCAAACCAGCAGTGAAGGGTCATAAAGGTAGAGCTTCAGGGGGCCTAGTTATCTGGGTAAAACAGTCTATTGGCTATAGGCCAGTGGAAATTGATGTGGATAACCCGGATCTCCTGGGAATTAAATTAAGTAAGGAAAATTCCCAGGATGTTGTAGTTATTAACATCTATGCCAGAGGCAGCCCCGGAGGGCGTTGTCCTGCTATATTAAATATATTAGATTCTTACCTCGAAGGGATTGGGAGCGACAAGTTACTCGTTTTAGCAGGGGACCTTAACTGTACCTTTGAATCCTTGCTTAGTGCGGGGGAGGACCTAGGGTTGGAGGATGATATCGTGTGGAATATCCCGATGCTGTCCTTGAATAATATTAAAAGGGCCACAGAGGCGGCCTTACATTGGGCAGGGTTGTGTTTGGATTGGGGTCTGAGAGCAGCCAACGGTCGTTCGGCCTCTGACAAGGCGGTAAATTCACTTTTGACAATGGGGTTAGTAATAGCAGAATCGATTATATTCTGTTAAAAATGGAATATTGGTCATTTCTGGACGACATGGAAGTCATGGTACGCCCCGAAAGCGATCACAACCCATTGTCTCTTAGTCTAAGACTCCCCGGTATCCCCGCTAGGTCTGCTTTTGCTGCATATCTAACGGGTGATGCCATCTTGACTAATGATAGAAGAAGACTCAAATGGTCAAGGGTTGTGGAGGATCCCTCCCTCTTAGACGGTATAACGGAGGTAGTTTTGTCGACTCTGAACGGTATTTTGAAATTATCGCCCACTGCGGCTGCCACTAATCAGATCTGTGACCTTCACGAACAGTGTTTTAATAAACTTAACTTGTGGAGGAGTGTGGCTCACTGATTAGAGCGGCAGACCCTGATGCAGAGGTCTGGCCCGGGACCAGGGTTCAATTCCCGTCGCGGCAGGGTCTTGAGCTCAAATGTCCGCGGACCTGATAATTCTCGGCACGGTGCCTACTCTAATCATGGGGTCCCACGCTGCAACTCTGGGCAATAGCTTGCTTAGTCTCCACACCGGCCCTAATCGCTAAGGATGCCTGGCTTCACTAGGGGGGTGCCCAGGAGTTGGTCGCCTCACAGGAACAGGCCAGGACGGGTTCCTCAGCGGTTTATTCAGCGCGGGGACACACTGGTAAGTGTAACCATGCGCTTTATAAGCTTCCGCTTGGTTCAGCGTGGGAAAGCGCCAGGGATGGATTCCATCCCGGCTGATTTATTTAAAACGAATCTCGAACTCTGGGTTCCCTATATAACTTCGGTAGCGAATGCCATTGCTAAGGGGGCACGGATTCCAGTGTCCTGGAAGGGGGTGGAAATTCTTCCCGGGCAATTATCGCCCCATAAGCTTAATCGACTCGCTACAAAAAATTATTGCCAGGATGGTCCTTGCCAGAGTCCAGGGTTGGATGGAGATGGAAAGTATTCTTTCTCCCCTACAGGCCGGCTTTAGATCGGGCACCAGCACCATCGACCAGGTCTTCAGATTCACTCTGATATACTGGAAGGTGGTGCTGTTAGGCGGAGGATCCATTTATGCCGCCTTTGTAGATCTAAAGTCGGCCTTCGATCTCGTGCCAAGGGTTAAACTATGGGCTGTCCTGAAAAACCTGGGACTGCCACCGGAACTGCTAGACCTGGTAGTAAGACTACACGAGGGCAACTTTGCTAGGGTGAGGTGGGGAGGCCAAGGGCAGGTGACGGATTGCTTCCCCGTAACTCGAGGCGTCCGTCAGGGTTGTGTATTGGCACCCACGCTCTTTTTGCTGTTTATCGACCAGGTGGTGAAGTTTTTTGCTGATACTCCCACTGATGCTTCTTCACTGGGTGGGACTAAGTTCCCCATGCTCATCTTTGCCGATGACACTCTGCTCCTCGCAAAGACCCGTAGTGGCTTGCAAACTGCATTAAATAGATTTGAGGAGTTCTGCAAGGTTAACAATATGAAAATTAATGTGAGCAAGACCAAATTTATGGTCTTAACTAAAAGTCGCCCCATCAAAAGTTCAGTGAGCATGAATGGAGTAAGTCTTGAACAAGTAGAAGTCATGACCTATTTAGGAGTAACCTTGGATTACCGCCTTAGTTGGAAACCTCAGGTTGACACACTTTACCTAGGATTTGCAAGCCTTACTGGTTGTCTTCTGCAGGAGCAAAAAAGGTCTCTAACCAAACGGGTTAAACCCGCTCTTAGGATTTATGATACTAAGGTCAGCTCTGCAATTTTGTACGGGGCAGATCTCTGGGGGAATATGGACCTATCAACTTTGGTAAAGTTCAAAACAAATTCATGCGAAAACTTGTAGGACTTCCCCAATCCGCTCCGACCAAATCACTTTGTTTGGATATGGGTAGCAAACCAATCAACGAGATGGCTCGATATGGGCTAGTAGCTCTGTGGAGACGCATTTGGACGACCCCAGATCTAAGCCTCTTTGCCAGGGAACTAGAGGAAGTAAGATCAGTTTGGGGGTCAAGTAGTATACCCTGGCTGCGCGAAGTTAAACTAATCTTGGAAGACATGGGTTGTAACCAGCTGTGGGTTTCTCCGGGGTCTACTTCCTTCCCCTCTAAGCAAGATTTCAAAGCACAATATTGGGCCTTTGTTTGACAAGAGTCTGTTATTAGTTCAGACGCTACTAGCTTAACAGGTAGATACCTGTCCCACAAATTGGATCCATTTTTTGAGAATTATTGGGACGTCATAACCAAGACATTAGATAAAAAGCTGTACCATCAGTTCCGAGTTGGGTCTCTTCCTTTAAGGTCTTTTACTAAGAAGTGGTCCGCCCTTTCAACTGATTCTTGCCCTTGGTGTATTGTTCATAAGGAGAGTGTTGATCATTTCTTATTTGCATACCCTGCCTATTGCGCACCAAGAAACAAATGGATTAGGCCCATTTGCCGTCATCCTAAAGTCCGAGGGAGTGCTGAGGCTTTGTGGGCACTACGTACCACCACCTCTGAGGCGGTAGTCGTAGGTGTTGCCAAATTCCTGGGGTGGGCATGGGTTATTAGAGCCAGACATCTGCAGGCATCCCGATTCCTAACTTTTAAATGGGTTTTTATATATGAGGTCTTTATTATACTGTTTAATTCTTTTTTAACGATGAAATGTTCTATGTAATTATGATGGTTTTAAACCTATTATTCTATGTATGTTTTACTCTTTTCTGCCATAAATGTCTTTTATGATGTAAAAATCGCAATAAAGACTTTAAAAACCGAAACCGAGTGCTTTGGCAAGGGGCGCCATTCCCACACCTCTGCTGTGTGTGGCTCCCTTGACGTGGTGGAGAGGGGGGTCTCTGAGACTCCTGGTTATAAATGCTGGATCCCTCCCCAATAAGGGGAGAAGGAGTGCTTTGGTAAAGGGTACACACAATTGTGGTAAATTTAAGGGTAATGATGTATTGCGTGATATAACAGTTTTAGAATCCGCCCATGGGGCATCGTCATTGTCAGTTCAGGTAGGATGTCTCAGTAGCTGGAGACCTTGGTGGCTACTTTTTAGTGGGGTAAGGGCTGCGGCATGAATCTGTCCTGCTAAGTGCGCAGCTTACCTTTCGACTCGTGGTGCTCTTGTGTAGAATGGAAGCAGGTAGAGCCTTGCTGGATGGTTGTTCTGCACCCAGTGGCAAAGCTACCAGGAAACAGATATGCAGGCACCATTATGATGTCAGGTAATTGCAAAAGCTTGAACCACTCAACAATGTAAAATTATGTGGGCTTCCCTTAATAGTGGTAGCGCAATGGTGAGGGACGCTTATGCACGGTGATGTTAGGTCAGCGTGAGGGGAGTAAATACTACTGCAACAGAAAGTGGATGCCATCTTAGGGTCATGCAACACGCTGCTGGATAAGTGTTCGATAAGGTTCGGATTCCGCAGTATAGGAGAGAGGATCAGGAGTAGACCAAAAGGTCTTTAGCCTAGAGACAGGTGAGTGATCGTAGTGAAGATTTGGATTTCTCAGAAGGCAGTCATTCAGGCAGAATGAACAGCCACCAACACTACATAGCAGCAAGAGACTTTAGTGGAAGCATTGTGCTATTCGTGATCGGCCGCATTCTAGGAATCAAGATCGGGCGCCATGTTAGGGTCAGGCAGGTAGTCAGACAGGTATACATTGGCCGAGATCAGTGGTTAGCAGTAAAAATCAGATCCAATTTAGGCTGTCAAAGAACATGAAGTACTAAATAAAAATAACATAAAGGGCTATACCTACCAATAGCCCCAATACCATTACCAAATAATCAGTCAGTTCAATCATTTATTAAGCAAAATACTCTACAGAGGAGCCTCTCCAGCCCTCACCCATCAGGTGTGCGGAGAAGACGGTTGGCTTGTATTCAAACACAAGATTATATACTTTTCAGTTCAACACATATAATCACTGTAAAAGGAAAAACACCAGTTGGCCCTCGAGCTCCACGGAAGGACCATATATGGCACACATGATTAGTTTCAAAGCCTAACTATTTATTGCTGGGAAGGTCAGGACGGGTGACTCCCATTCATCTTGGTGCCCGGGAGTGCAGGCCCGGCACCTCCAGGAATGCGCTTATCGCACCCAAAGCCAGATGCGACCTTGGGTCTCAGGACAGTCGAGTGAACAGCCTACGTTCAGCTGCTCCCAGTAACTCAGAACGAACTGGGGCTTGACAACCACCGGAGAGTAACACGTGATCACAGCCCCTGTTCGAGGAAAAGTTCAAAAGATGGCGTCTGTATGGTTTTTTGGCCTACTCTATTAAAAGTGGATACGCAAGGAGTAAATAAATGCTGTCCTTCCTGCAGAGGCACATATATATATAGGCAGAAAGTTTGCACAAAGGGTAACACCAAGCAGATTATAACATGGTAAAATATGGAAGGAGAGTAGTCAAGTTTACAGAAGGGCATAATTTTGCACATATATTCTTAGCATTTATGCTGTAAGAATTTTCGATTAATTGTGATATATGTAAATTTATTTAACAAAGAGTGATATAGATTTTTATATGAATATATATGTTTTTCTATATGTTTTTTTTTAATGTGTATATAGTAAATGGTTTTAAAATTCATTTTGAATTATTTACAATGCAATGATATATGCCACGTTAACTTATTCAGGTAAATTTGCACAAATTCAGTCCATATTTACCGCAAACGCATTTATGCTGTTATAATATGTAAAAGCTCTAATGACAAATTCAGAAAGTTATACACTACAAATGTGCTTTAGAAGTAACGAAGCAGCCACTCACCCTGTCCCTTACGAGTATGTTTTCACTTTCTATGAATCACGTGGTGTGCTTAGCAAAGGGGAAAAAAATGAGTATTTAAAGGTCCTCTGTACCATTGAACCGTTATGTGATCAAGGGTAGTTCATACCCGAAACGCGTCATGCCAGAGAGAAACAAAAGGTGATAATAAACTGACCTTGTGTACTGGACAAGCTGTGTGGTGGTCCTTGTGTCCTGCGTGCCGTGCCCGGAGAAGCAGGAAGGAATGGAATATATATATATATATATATATATATATATATATATATATATATATATATATATATGTGTGTGTGTGTGTGTTAAAAAGCGGTATACATATAGCTGCATCATGCTAACATAATATAAGTCCGACACTCCTCATGTATGGGAAATCTAAATCTATTTTTTTTCCCTCAGAACGGCCCTTTTAGTATGATGTAGCTATCTAAAACAGCTCAATCTTCAAATATTCCCTCATCAATCTGCATTAAATCTTTGAGCTCCTGCTGAACTAACTGAGCCTTTACTGCAGCTGTGGATGGCCGGGCCAAGGAGGAGGTGAGTTTAGTTGCGCAATAAGAGCAACATGCAGGTCCACATTTTACACAAAGGCAGCACGTGAATATGATACCGGCTATACCTGCCAGTACCATTAAAATTTTCCATCCCCAAGTGGACAATAGACCCCAGAACCAACCAGAGAGGGACCATGTACCAGTCCCTACATGTATTTCGGAAGCCAAACGATGTAGCTTCTGGATAGCCAAATGAACGGTGGGGGCGGAGTCAGGGATATAAACACAGCAGGAACTGCCGATCACACGGCATGCTCCTCCTCGATCTGCCAAGATAACATCTAATACCATACATTTTTGAAGCGAAACGAGTCTCGTCACTTGAAGCTCTACGGTCAAATTAGTCAAAGTCCTGCAGTAGGGTTAATTACCCCTTCAACTACTCTGGACAAACGGCGTACCTCTTTGCTGGTAATTATAGGCCCCCATATGGGAAACACTCCCTTCACAATGTCAGTAAAATGCTGTTCAGGAGTAACTGTCTGATCTATATAGGTAGTATCTATCAGTCTTTTTTTTCTCTTAACAGGCATACTTCGTTTATCTAGGCGGTGATCCTTGTGATAATCAGAAGGGGCAATATAGACTGGAGCCCAACCTTGTGGAATCCAAGTATAGGCATTTTCTCCACAGACAAAATATACATTAGGAGGGGTTAACAATGGAGGACTACTAAAAGTAAGCAATCGATAAGTGTAATTGCAGCTGCTTTCTCCTACTGATATGTACCCTACTCCCTGAACACAGAACGCAGAGGAACTATTTAGTATAGGCACTGGAATTGCCCTATCTTCAGTAACATTACGGTCTTGAAAGTGTCGAAAATACTGAGTAAAATTGAACTCACAAAATCCAAAATGTCATTTTTCAACGAAGTGGTGTTTTCATGCGTTGTATACATATTCATACAGGCATTTGGATCTAATGTTCCCTCTCCATTATTCCCATCGGGGACAAATCCTTGATGAACTTCAATATATGCCAAAATCATTTCATAATCTTTTTCCGAAAACCTTTTAGTGTCCACAATATAATGCATGTACATCATTGAAAATAATTTAAACCAAGCCTCACAACTCCCTAAATGAGACAAGGGTAGGGATATGAATAAATCGTGCTTGTGCATAACAGATGGCAAAAGGCCACAGACCCAACAATTTGTAGCATTGGTAGCACTGTGTGTTTGATGAAGCATTTCAACAAATACATTTTTCACATAAGTCTGACGGTGCCTTTCCTTATGTGGGGCTAAAGTAAAAAACACATGTTCCGGAGGTGGGCCAGTTGTTCCTAAAACAGTATGCATAGGGTGGCGAAATTCTAAATAGATAAACACTCCCATCAATGTGATTAATAATATCGCTATAATGACTATAAATGCAATTTTAACTTGTTGAGTCCAACTGGAAAAGACAGGCATATAGGCAGGGAAATAACGCGGTACAAAAGGACGTTCCTCTTCAGGAACGAAACGAGCAAAGGGATACATGTTAACTAAAAGCCCAAAAGTAAACTCGGGCGATGCAGTCCAACCTGCCAGAGGGTGCTTCTTTCCGGTGTCTGTTTAGAGCCTCACAGGCAGGCTCCTATCGTTCATCAGAGCAAACTTCTCACGTTGGAGTTATGTTCTCACACAACCCTTGAAGAAAATACAACCTGGGCCTCTTCAAACAAGATACTCAGTCTTTCTTTCTGAACAGAGCAAGTAAATGTTCAAGGCTCTCAGCGCATTCAGTCCAGTGTCTCGCTCAGTATCCCAGAAGCGCATCTAACAGACATTCGTGGAACAGGTCTGCACCCTATCACTCAAGTCTTTCCCTATCTCCTTCCACATTCACCTGGGGTACCACGTTGTTTTCTGGGCCGCAGGTTCTATCGATCATGGCAAGGCACTTCCTGATCGGAGAACAAAACAGAGGATGATGAATCCGGTGCAACAGGGGTACTGCTAGCCTCTCGTTCAACTGTAGGGACAACAGAATTCGGGGCACTCACTTGTGCTGATGACAGAGCCCCTTCCGAGCCCGAGACACCTTCTCCTTGCCCTTCTCCAATTTCCTGAGCATCAGAAAAAGGGACAAAACGGGGAACTCGCTCACTTTCCTGGGTCAGAACCCCTTCCTGGATTCACTGATCATATGGAAGCGGGAGGGGTAGTTTTTTCAGATGAGACACATGGATCCAGTGTCGCTTGTCGTTCACCTTTACCGCCGTCCGCGTAGCCAACAAGATCTGGAATGGTTCCGACCAACGGGGATCTAAGCTGGATTTTCGCTGATAATTACGGACCCGAACCCACTGTCCTGGCTCCATACGATGTCCGGGACCCTCCGGTAGGGGCTGCAAAACTGCTGAGACCTGTTGATGAATGGAACGAAGATCTTTAGTCAAAGCATACAGATAGTCTGTCTACATAGGATACTCAATATCACGAAATGCTCTGCTCTCTGGACGCCCCAAACATTAGCAGGGCGCCCAAAGATGACCTCATACGGAGATAAGCCAGAACGAGAATGTGGGGTATTGACCTTAATAATAGTGGCAGAGCATCTGGCCACTTAAACCGGTACTTTCTTGAATTTTTGCAAATTTGAGCTTCAGTATCCCGTTATACTTCTCGACCAACCCAGTGGACTGGGGTGTCAAGCCACATGGAATTTCTGTTTAATCTGTAGTCCATTAAAAATGTGACTGATAAGATCTGCAATAAAGTGTTTTCCGTTATCACTCTAGATCACCCGAGGCAATCCATAGCGTGGGAAGTATTCCTTTACCAATGCATTTACTGAAAGCACACACCACGACCAGGACATATTTCAGATTATTCACGCCCTCCAGCTGGATATAATCCATTTGGAGCACCTCAAAAGGCAAAGATGGTGGTGCAAAATTTCCACTCAGAACAGACTCCCTGCACGCAGGATTATGTCGTAAGCAAACCATGCAATATTGCACCAAATGAGCAGCTGTGTTTGGAATATTGGGATTGTACCATACAGGATCTAATAATGCACAAATACCCTTTGCCCCAATATGAGCTGAACCATATGCCTTTGTCACAACCGCATTCACCAATGCATTGGGCAACAACCACCGTGGCTTTTCTGTCAAATCAATCCAACAATCATCTGCATCTAATTTCCCCACTTTATCTTTCCAGTGAGCCAGCTCAATAGGCGTAGCCTCTTTCTGTATTTCTCGGACACTCTCCATGGTGTTATTAAACATCTCTGTTTCAGCCACCCACCAAGCAGAGCTAGTCACAAACATTGAAGTCATTTTGGATTTCGCAGTTTCCTTAGCTACTTGATCAGCAAAGGTATTACCCTCACCCACTGTGTCGACCACTGCCTTGTGTGCACTGCATTTAACTACAGCCACCATCTCTGGTAACGTCAATGCTGTCAGTAATCGCAAAATCAAGGGGCCATGCTATATTCGCTTACCATAGGAAGTGAGAAAACCTCTTTCGGCCCAAAGCCGGTCAAAACTATGAGCCACGCCGAAGGCGTACTGGCTGTCGGTGTAAATATTTACTCCCAAACCTTCACTTAACTCACAGGCCCGAAGCAATGCCACTAACTCAGCTGCCTGTGCTGATTGATAGGGTACTCAAGAAGCCTCAACTACAGTATGTAAAGTAGGTATCACATATGCAGCAGTTGTCGTGCCATCTGGTAATTTGAAACAAGAGCCATCGACGTACAACTCCCCTTGAGGGTCAGATAGAGGATTGTCTGTCTGGTCTACCTGTCCCTTCGTCTCTTCCTCCGTCCGAAATATACAATCATGAACATCATTGTTCTTTTCGTTCGAAGGGAGGGGTAGTAACATAGCAGGGTTCAGAGTGGCACATCGTTTAATCGTAATGTGAGGAGGAAACAAAGTCAATTTGTAACCTGTAAGACGCGCTCTCGTGAGGTGCTGGTTCTTCATTTTGTTCAATAATGTATCCACGGCATGCGGTACCATCACTGTGAGATCACCGCAAACGCAGCAGTAGCCCTTAAAAGGCTAGGGAGTGCTCTGGCGACGTTATCCAACACCACCGAAAAGTAGGCACAAGGTCTCTGCTTACCATCAAATCCTTGTGTTAACACAGAAAGCGGGCAACCGTCCACCTCGTGTACATAAAGCACAAAAGGTTTTCGGTAGTCAGGGGTACCCAGAACAGGTGCAGAGCAAAGCACAGATTTCAAAGAGTCAAAGGCATTTTGGCAGTCATCAGTCCAGGGTAAAGGTTCATGCACATCTTTAGTGATTAAATACAGGGGAGGTTTAGTGAGAAGAGAAAAATTAGGAATCCATTGGCGACAGTAAGAAGTTCTGCCGAGAAATGCATGAACATCATGCTGAGTATGAGGTACAGACATAATAAAAATGGTAGTCACACGCTCATGGGTTAGTCTCCTACCCTCTTTCGACAGTAGATGACCTAAGTAGGTCATCTCCTATCAACAATATTGGAATTTAGAAAGAGACACTTTATTGCAATTAGCCGCCAAATGAGACAATAATTTAACAGTGGCTTCCTTACAACCGTCTTCAGTGTCAGAGGACACCAACAGATCATCAACCTATTGCAAAAGCACATTACCAGGAGGCAAGACCAAATCATCCAACAATGTTTTCAAAGCTTGACTATAAATACTAGGACTCTCAATGTACCCCTGGGGAGCGCGACAAAACCGGAAGCTGTGACCAGATAATGAGAAGCCGAAAATATGACGGCTATCGGGATGGATCAGAATGCTAAAGAAAGCATTCTTCAAATCGATCCCCTAGAAATATTTGGCAGTGGAAGGAATCATAGTGAGAATAGTAGTGAAGTCAGAAACTACAGGGTATTGGGGCACCACTATTTTATTAATTTCACGCAAATCAATCACAAAACGATAAGTGTCAACATAGTCAGGATCACCTCCAACAGGGGCCTTTTTTAAGATCGGTAAAATGGGGCTGTTACATATACTAGCAGCTGTCTCTTCCACCGCACCCCTTTTGATCAAATCTTGTATGTTGGAGAGCAAAGCTTTCTCGCCTGCCGGAGATATTTTGTACTGAGGTATACGTGGTAGCCGAGCATTTTGCTTCAAAGTAATAGAAATGGGGGGAATCTGTAATAATCTTAGGAATCTGTAATAATCTTACATCTGTATCTCCAGTGGCCCACAGCGTCTCCAGGATGGGCGCAAACTCAGGAGGGAGGGGTTCATTTTTGGCGAAACACTGCAAAGTATGCTTGCTAAGGGGATTGATAGTCAAATAAACACCATCAGGTGAACAATGAATTTTCGCATGTAATTTCTTCAACAAATCCAAGCCCAATACATTTTCACCACAATGGGAAGTCAAAAGAAATGGGGAGTCTACCGTAACTGGACCAATTGTAAACGGATTAGGTTTGGAAATGGGGCTTACCACCGGAATTCCAGAGAATCCCACGACACTTTATTTTGCCCGGACAGAGTAGCCCCTGGGACCAGTGAACAAGAAATAGAACTATTCACCGCACCCGTATCAACGAAAAACTTTTCAGATGTCCCCATCAAATGCGCCTTTACATAAGGACCTTGCGGATCAACGGGTACTGACACCTGGCCCCCACTCTGTCCTTGGCTGTCCTATGTATAGGCATACCCTTCGGTTGCATCCATCTCACAGTCCTCATTATAATACTGCCTACCTCTCGGATTATCAAAATAATTATTTTCTGATCCGACGGGCGTCGCCTCCTCTTGTCGCATATCACTGCGATCCACACCACCTCGACCTCTTCCTCCTCCTCTCATAGCCCCATTCTGAGCCAGCAACAATGGACACTGAAATCGCCAATGCCCCTCCTGCTTACAATAAGCGAACTGGTTTCTCTGCCTCATCCTCGAACAACTTGTTGCAGCAACACCCGTGTCTTAGGATCCTTCGTTTTCTTTTCCGTCTTATCCTTACTCTCATTTTCCCTGTGTTCGTAATATTGGGCCATACTCAATATTATCGAGGGCGTAGACGTGGTCCAGGTACTCTCAGCAGTTTGCAGCCGTGCAGAGACTTCCGGTAACAGATTAGTCACAAAGCGATTAACAAATACTCGTGTACCGCCTTCCACTGATAAATCCTGTCCACTAAAGTCAATGAATACACCTTCAAATCTAGTGAAGAAATCAGAAACGCTTTCATCTTTCTTCTGCTTACATGCTGCTAATTTATCCCATTCCACCTTACGAGGCGGAATTAAGGATTGGATGTAAGTAATAATTCGGCCAGGTAAAGCCAATAGTTTGTGTTTTGGTTTTTCACCAGGCTTACGTTCCTTGTCCCAATCTTTTAGCTGGCCCATGTTCCGCCCAACTCCTGGACATGATCCTGATCATGCACCTGATGCCATACATCAACAGGGACAAACAACGCAAAAAATAGCTCTATGTCAGCTAGGATCATAACGGCTGAGGAAGCCGCTTCTGTGAGTTCTTTATAATAAGCCGTGGGATTCTTACTAGGATCAGGTAGTTGTGATTTGAGCGAGAGGACTTCACTCCTCTTCCAGGGGGTATAAACGCATTGTTCCTGCACGCGTGCCTCTACACAAGGTCTAGTCACCACATCCTGATCATTTTTTAATTCCGGTATTTCATGGTGAAAGATAAGATGGACTTCTCGCATAGGATGCTGAGCGTCCCATGAGGGACATTTTTGGTGCATCCGCTCTCGATAACTTAATAAAGTCTCAACATTTTTATACACTTTCTCGGGTCTAAGTTCAGACTTATGAGCCCTGTCCCGAATATTATACATCACTTGGGGGGCCATCCCTCCTGGAAAACACTGGTCCTTTAAAGAAATTAGACATGTGGCCATGTGTTTCAGGGCATGTTGCTGCATAATAGGCTCAAAATCTCGGAGCTTGCTCCATATATCAGTTATAGTATAAATAGGATGTTGCATCCACTGGGATGACTGATTTTCAACCATCTGTTTCTCATTTAGTCCTACAGTCGAACAAGTAAACAACTTTCATGTGCCAAGATCCCCCACAGTACGAGATGGAGTTGGCTCAGCTAGGGATGGGGTTGTGCTCGCAGATTGGGAAACCCATGCAAGGGTAGGGGAGACAAAACAGCTGTGGACATAACCAAAGTTGGCAACGTGTCAGACCATAAAGTAGCCGTCTCGAAGGCGGAGGGAGATAAAACAGAAGACGTCCCCGGAGAGACCGGGGAAGAGGAAGCAACAGGGGCAGAGGCTGAAGGTACCTGTACTGGAGTTGAGGGTACTACGGGATATACACGCTGTGGAGCATAAGGTGGACGTGTATCCAATAAATCCTCCATCTCATTCTCCGCTTCAGTCCTAGCCACGTAGGTCTTATCCACTTACAATCTAAATTGCCTACCTGCACAATCAATCCCCTGTTCGGTCTGAGATTTATCATAAGCAATGGCTTTCTGCGTAATCGTCTAACCTCCATTTATTCTGCATAATTTCTCCTCCCCTATACGTCTACGCTTTGCTTCCTTCTGCCATAGGTTCAGGGAATCAAACATTGACTATCGACTACATTTACAAAACAATCGATCTTGCAGAAAATATATCTTTTTCTCATCAAAAGACCCGGTTAATGGCCATTGCAATTCTACATTATCCTTAGTATATTTATGCCTTAGTGTATTAAAAATAATATCATATCCATAAGTCATCGGTCCATGGCATGTGACCCTAGTAGCCGGAAAAAGATTTGGGCTATGTTGGTCGATTGGAGTCAAAAATCTGGGGTCCAATGATTAAGCCAATAAATAGCTGTTAATCCTGTTTCCCTTCGTTCGTATGGCATACCAGAGAAGAGTGGAAGTGGAAATAGCTTGATTTCTTGAGTGGAATGACTCTATCCTGGCTGTTTTCTGGCAACGGGAAGGGAGTATTGCCAACAAGTAGTTTGGCAGAAGGAGGACTTTAAAAAAAAAAAAAAGATAAATATGGTACTTCACTTGTGTGGGTGGGTCAAGTACCTGGTACAGCCAAGGGCCCAAAACCTATTGAGACAACATCAAAATGACCTATCACAAAATAACCTGGTTTTGCAAGGGGGTCCCATGAGTTTTTGGCCCCGGGGTAAGCGGCAATCTAGGGGAACCTACCAAACCCACACATTTCCAAAAAATAGACACTCGGGGGGGAGTCCATCAAGGAATGGCTTTTGTGGGTCCCCCAACCTTTCCCTACACAGAATCCCCTGCAAACCTCAAAATTAGCTGAAAAAATCCCCTTTTTCTCAGGTTTCTGTGTGGGAAAGTTCTGGAATCTACGTGGGTCCACAAATTTCATACCACCCAGCATTCCCCAGTTCTCTCGATAAAAATGGTACCTCACTCGCGTGGATGTGTCAAGTACCTGCAACAGGCAAGGGCTCAGAACGTATTGAGGAGACATCAAAATGATCTATCACAAAACATGCTGGTTCTGCAAGGGGAGTCACCTGGGCTTTCGGCCCCATGCTCAGTGGCCATCTTGGGAAACTACCAAATTTCAGTTTTAACAAGAATCATTCCAGTCCATTTGTATATATTAGAAATAAAAAAGGGGCCAGGAAACTACCCTGGCGTACCCCCTCAGTAGAAACAATGGGCCTGGTCTTCTCTCCCTCAGGACCAAAATGGATAGCTACAGTGGTAGATGCGTGTAACCTACGCAACTGGGTAACAAGGGGTTCTTCGAAACCCATATTTTCCCTCAGTGTCCACAACTTCCCCTGAATCACTGTATCGAAGGCACTGGACAAGTCCATGAAGGCCAGGTGGATTGACCCCCCAGGCCCTCATGTACTTGCCCATAATCATGGACAAGTTGAGGCACTGTTCAGGTGTTTTGTGATAGGTAATTTTGATGTCGCCTCAATAGGTTTTGGGCCTTTGCCAGTCGTGGGTACTTGACCCACCAACGCGAGTGAGGTGCCATTTTTATCGGGAGTCCTGGGGGAACACTGGGTGGTAGGAAATGTGTGGATCCACACAGATTCCCGAACTTTCCCACACAGATATTTGAGAAAAAAGTGATTTTTTTCAGCTAAATTTGAGATTTACAGGGGATTCTAGGTAAGGAAACGTTGGGGGACCCATGCAAGCCATACCTTGCAGGACTCCCTCGGGTATCTAGTTTTCAGAAATGTGTGGGTTTGGTAGATTTTCCAAGATAGCTGCTGAGCCTGGGGCCAAAAACACAGGTGACTCCTCGTGCAAAACCAGGTTGGTTTGTGATAGGTCATTTTGATGTCTCCTCAATATGTTTTGGGTCCTTGCCCATCGCGGGTACTTGGGGCACCCACTTGAGTGAGGTAGCATTTTTATCGGGAGACCTGGGGGAACTCTGGGTGGAATTACCTAGATTCTAGAACTTTTCACCACAGAAATGTGAGGAAAATTTGTTTTTGTTTTACAAAGGTTGAGGTTTGCAAGGGATTCTGGGTAACAAAACCTGGTGAGAGCTGGGTAAGTCACCCCATCCTGGATTCCCCTGGGTGTCTAGTTTTTAAAAATGTATAGGTTTGCTAGGTTTCCCTAGGTACCGACAGAGCTAGGGTTCAAAATCTACATCTAGGCACTTTGCAAAAAAAGGGTCTGTTTTCACTGTGAAAATGTGGTGAGTCCACATTGCCTTTTGGACCGTTCCCTGTCGCGGGCACAATATGCCCACACAAGTTAGGTACCATTTTTCTCAGAAGACTTTGGGGAATGCGGGGTGGGTGGTATTTTGTGGATCCACGCAGATTCCAGAACTTTCCACCACAGAAATGTGAGGAAAATGTGGTTTTTTTTTACAAAATTTGATGTTTGCAAGGGATTCTGGGTAACAGAACCTGGTGAGAGCCATACCGGATTCCCCAGGGTATCTTGTTTTTCAAAAATGTATAGGTTTGCTATATTTTCCTAGGTGCCGGCTGCGCTAGTACCCAAAATCCACAGGTAGGCACATCCTGAAAAATAGTCAGTGCCTAGTGGGCTTTCTGCCGCCCTCGGGAGGGGGGAAATCAGGGACTATTTCCTTGATGTGCCCCCAAGGGGGGCATAACGACTGTGGCTATTCTTTTTGGGGGTGAGGGCATTGGGATGCCCATTCTGGGAAGCCCCGACCCCTACTAATAGAAAAGCCAGCATAATCGCTGGCACCTAGTGGACTTTCTGCCCCCCCGGAAGGAAGATCAGGGGCTACTGCCCCCATCTGCTTCCTGGGGGAGCAGAAAGGCTGTGGCATTTTTTTGGGGGGTGGGGGCATTGGCATGCCCATTCTGGCCAGCCCCACTCCAAACTTTGGAGAAATAAAATCCCTGGTGGCTAGTGGGCTTTCTGTCCCACACTGGTGGGGGGCAGATAAGGGACAATTGGCCCATCTGCCTCACAGGGGGGAAAGAAAGACTGGGGGGGTGTGGGCCTTGACATGCCCATTCAGGGCAGCTCTCACCCCTACCTATATAAAAAAAAGAAATCCATGGCGCTTAGGGGCTTTCTGCCACCCCCAGGGGCAGATCAGGGGCTAATGCCCCCACCTTCCTCCTGGATGGGGCAGAAAGTCTTAAGTTTTCTTTGGGAGTAGGGTGGGGGCATTTCCATGCCCATTCTGGGTAGCCCCCACCCAGGGCCTATAAAAAAATAATCCCTGGTGTCTAAGGTGGTTTCTGCCACCACGGGGGCAGATGGGGGCTAGTGCACCCATCTGCCCCCCAGGGGGGAAATAAGACTGGAATTTTGTGGGGGGAGGGATGGGGGCATTGGCATGCCCATCTTGGCAGCCCTCACTCCTAAATTAATGGTAAAAAAAAATGGTGTCGTCTAGTGGGTTTTTCTGCTCCCCCAGGGGGCAGATTGGGGGCTACTGCCCCATCTGCACCCGGGGGAGGGGCAGAAAGACTGTTATTGTGCAGGGGGGGTGGGGGCTTTGGCGTGCCCATATTGGGCAGCCCCCCCTAATTTACATTATAAAATAAATCCCTGGATTCTGATGGGCTTTCTGCCCCCCCCGGGAGGGCAGAAAGACTGGAATTTTGTGGGGGGAGGGGTGGGGGCATTGGCAGGCTCATCTTGGGCAGCCCCCACCCCTAAATTAAATGTAAAAAAAACCCTGTTGTCTAGTGCGCGTTCAGATTTGGGGTTACTGCCCTCATCTGCACCCCAGGAGGAGCAGAAAGACTCTAATTGTGCGGGGGGTGGGGGCATTGGTGTGCCCATATTGGGCAGACCCCACCCCTAATTTACATAGTAAAAACATTCCCTGGTTCTAGTGGGCTTTCTGCCCTGCAAGGGAGCGGGGGGCAGAAAGACTGGATTCACCCCTCAAATTAAGGGGGGGAAGCAAAGGACCTTGCTTAAGGGGATGCTCCCCCCTCCCTGGTGCCTAGTGGGTGGATCCCTAAGCAGGGATCAACTAGGGAAGGTTACCATTGGAAAGGGGAGTTTCTCCCCTTTCCAATGATACCTCTTCCGTCTTTCTACGTGCTCGGGGGGGGGGGGCTGAGACAGCCCCCTGAGCTCATAGAAAGTGAAACTGAAATGAGCCTCAAGGCTCATTTCAGTGTCGGTTTCACTGAAATGACATTAGTGCGACGTGCGCGCTGATCGTCATTTCAGGGAAACCAAAGAAACAGTCTCGGGTGCTGGGGAAGCTCTTCCCCAGCTCCCGAGGCTGTTGGGGGGTAAAGGGAATCCTCCTGGTGCCTGCACCAGAGGGATTCCCAGTGCCATGTGATCAGACGACCGAGGGCCTTGCTACGCACATGAGCACTGACACACCCAAGGGGTTAGAAAACTGCCTCTAGTTGCAGTTAGAGCCATTTTTGGGTCCTCTGGGCTTAAGGAATCCCCTTGTGAATATGGAGATGTTGGCTTAACAACAGATTTTGCATGGGAACGCCTCCCTTGCATGTTTTTTATCAATAATTAACGCTAACTGAACTTGCAATCTTTTTAATGGACGTTTTCTCTAAAAAGCTGTCGCTAACGGCTGTTAGCGACAGCTTGAGAAGGGCGATAAAAATATTGCTGCTTTAGCGCCAGAAAAGAGCCGCTAACGTGGCGATATCGCCTTGAGAATGTGCCCTAGAGTAGTCTCAGCACATGACTACAGGGGAAATAATATTTTTTTATAGATCAGCAGAACATGGGCGAGGAGAAATGGTGAATTAAAAAGGGGTATTAATAGAAAATTGGGGTAATTACTAACCCAAGTATTTGAAAACTCACAAGTCTTCATGTTTGTTCACTTATCCGCTTTGTCTTGTTGCTGCACTACAACCCCCGGAATTTTCAGAAAACCGAGAAAAAAGTAAGACTTGGTGTAGACAAATCCATTTTCCCCCTGTATAAACCCAATTTTTTCACTTTTCTGGATTAATTCCAGATACACAGGGAATGCTCACTCACGGACAGATTTGTGCATAACAGTATTCCTCTCACATTCAGTTGAGACTTTGCTATCATAGGCTTCCGTGACGAGGAGCTCTAGGAAATGAAAACCTTTTACCACAGATCTGTTGAGGAACGGCTAGCCTGTTTAAATTAATAATTTTGACCTGAACGCCAGTGAACCCCAATTTTTTTCAAGACATCAGTAGTTTTGACAGAAACAACCCATTCCAAATATGGATTAAAAGTGCATGTTTTCGTATATGAAATATGGAAGTTTGAAGAATCTATAATTTTCCAGTCAGAGAAGAATCAAAGGGACAATTGCATCTCTGGACCCGGAGGAGAATCGAAATACCGTAATGAAGTAGCCTGTTTGGAGCTCTGTTATCTCCAGAATGGAAAGGGATCTCCAGAGAAGAGGATGGAAGAAATAAATGTGTGCTAGGCGTTGTTTCTCTTCTGCCATAAATCCACGAATTGGCCTTTTTTTCGTCACTTGTCCCAGCCACACCGATTCCTATGCTTTGGAAAGGCTCCAAAGGCCCGTTTTCGCTTTCCCATGGGTTTTCTTGATATTTAATGCCACAAGGGATACTCCCAGAACAGGAATTTCATCACTCTGCAGGAACATTGTACCAAGCAAGCATTTAGCTCGTAAGGTGGCGAAAAATCGCAGGAAGCCTCTCTTTCCAAAACATGGACTCGACTGGAGTGGAAAACGATTCGAGAACAGATTGGTGCATTAGCAAATGAGGGAAGTTTATTTAGTTTTGGAAGGTATTTAGTGCCTGCGTCATTTTGTCATGCTAAAACTGCGAGATTGTGAAAATATTATTTTTTCACACCAGTGTGTCCTCGACGCCTTGACGGATTGTGCCGCATCAGTCTCTTATTTGCTTGCAGGCATGTCTGCTCTGCCGACTGAAACCAGTGTGAGAGCTGAGTAAGATGAATGATTTTATAAGTACAAGATATAAGCCATAATGTAATAGCAAAGGTACAACACAAAACAAATAACCGAGGAATGTAATGAAGGGATCATCTCCGGTAAAATACCAAAATGCATTTGGCAAAATACACTGAAATTGTTAGGACTCGAGAAACTAGTCACAGTTTCTAGCTTAGGCTTAGTCATGTTCCCAATAGAAGCTCTGTTGAGGAGGGCTTCATCTAGCGGGGCTCTAACCAGAGGCGTAGCGAGGTCAGGTGGTACCTGGTGCGGAAAATTTCTTGTCACCCCCTGCTTGACAAAATGTCAAAAACATTGGTTGAAAACACATATTTTTGCCATTTTGTCACCCCCCTCAGTGATGACTCTTGTCACCCCAGGCTTTACAAAATGTCAAAAATATGGGTTTAAAACACATATTTTTGCCATTTTGTCACCCCTCTCAGTGATGACACCCGGGGCAGGACGCACCCACCGCACCCCCTTCTACTCCAATGCCAGGAAAATAAGAAACAAACCACTCAAGATGCAGTTCCAGCAGTGGAGCCCGCGTCCGGCAGAAAGCTGCTGTATTCTGCACACTCATTAGAATGAATAGTGGATACCGTAGTATGACACCTTTAACGGAGATCTGAAATCTGAAGAGAAACATTAAATTGTTTTTACCATTAGAACGACTCAATACTGAGCTCAGGCATGACAGTGTGGCACCCTGTAATAGAGGCGGAGATTCAAATTTCCACTGCAATAGGAAGCCTGGGAAATGTAGTTTTAGAACGTCAGTCCACCCATGGCTCCTGAGATGCTGGCAGTTTCAGACCCCGAGTGCCCATAAGAATGTGCTGGATGAATACATTGCCAGAGGAACAGGACATGAGCATTGCTTGGTACTTTTTTGACTCCTAAATGTTCATGGTATATTGTGGTCAAATAGTGTCTTGACTGAGTGAGTTGCCATTCCTGAAGGAGATGCAGTGTGTGACAATGTCGGTGTTTAACCATGCCAATAATATGGCAGTTTATTTAATTAAGTACCATAGCTAAGCCAGTTTTCCACACGTCAATGTTTGAAACTGTTAGAAATGGTGGTCTCTAGTTGGCAGAGGTTTGCACCCTGTCCAAGTGCACGACGGGGCACATTCCTGCACAAAAATAATCCCCTGAGGCATTGTCCTCTTTCTTTCTTTGCAGAAAGCAGCACACTTAGGAAGAGGACAAAACGGAAAAATGAAGATATTTCTCCTCTTTACACCTCCCTTGGGAAGACGAGCATTTTAGCGCATTCCCAGGTCTACCAGTAATTGTACATCTAGGATTGTGTCAAAATCCATATGTTTTGTGTGGGAACACCCATGAAATGCCGCTCTGAGGCAGAGTAGCGCAACGCATTGATTTGCCCTGCAATGCGCTACTCTGGATTTATCAAGCCACTCAGGGCCACTCAAGTGGGCCTTGCATAGCTTTATAAATTGCATCTTAGGGGTTTCCTCGTTTTTGCACCATCTTGCATGGTGCATAAGCGCCGCAACCCCCTGATAAATATGGCTTAAAATGTTGTTGAAGGAATGCCAAATTAATGGTGGTCACTGGAATTACTCCGGGTGGCAGTAGATTCCATTGATATGATCATGGTGTAATCATAGAGGGGCCTATAATAGAAGGAACTGAGGTGCCGGGTTTTTAGGAACCCGGTGGTGCCAGGGGGTAGCACCCGAGGACCTCTGAGTTCTCCCTTGTTCCGGACCACAGAAACACGGAGTCTTCTAGTTACCGTCAAAGATCAAGTTTTATTGGTAGCTACCAAGTAACACGTGTCCCAGAAGTACACCGCACGGAGAGTAGGTTCTCGGGAGACTGTTCGTTTTTACAGAACCAGCCGTCTCCTTATATACAAAAATAATAGCTGCAAGCAAGAATTCCTGAGTTTATGATATGGCTATACACATATTTCTACAATAATACAAAGAGCAGAGTCATGTAAGCAAGCCCATATTTTAGATGTCCAGTTTGTTGATAGATTACCCAGTTAGGCCTGGAACTCCCATCAGATATCGATGAAACCTTAATAAAGGAAGGCACAACCCAGTCATAAAACTGGCCATAAACAAGGAATGTGGACAGGTGCATGTTTGCAGAAAGCATGGTCTGTATGTGTGAATGGTTTGTGGAATGTTATGTATTGATGCTATCGTATTCGGCCACTGGGCGAGGAGCTGCCCAAACAGGTTTGGCCTAAGGCCATGGAGTCAGTTGGGACAGGTCAGGGGGAAGTCACGAAAAGGTGGACGTGTCCCTTTTGATCAAGCTCGACCTTTAATTGACTTAACATGAGGGCAAGATGCAAGATGGATGCCGTTCACAAAATGGAGTTTAAGGGATGGGGACGGAAACTACGATTTTGCGGTGTTGGCAACCCTCGATTGTGACGCAAATACATAGGGATGATGTCCTAATTATTATCGGTTCATAGATACCAAAATCGTCTTGGTGCGTTGAGGTTTTGTGACACGGGTATTGGACCTCGATGTCGGGAAAACACCAGGGTCCGGATTTTTTGAGAACCACAGACCCTCCTTTTGCCCTCATATAAGGCAATAACTCATGCTAATCTGAGTCCAAATCGGTATGAAGAAATTCGTGGAGATGTTGCTGTAGCATCATTCTGTTACTCAGCTCGTCCCGTGACACAGGCTTCCATACACACGAGGTAGCACAGAGGCCACATAGTGCAGGAGCACACTGTATACATAGGCAAAACATGAACAGAAGTGCCAAGGTCATCCCAATGAAGATCAAAATTTTCCATCCCCAGGCAGTGATCAGCTCCCAGAACCACCCCAGCAGGGACCAATCCCCTTTCTCAACGTGAAGGGAACCAGATATTTCGTGTAGTTTGGAGATGGCCTGGTATACTGTCGGTGCGTTATCAGGGATGAATATGCAACAACTGGATTGGATGACTCTACACACACCACCACGATCGGCGAGTATGATATCAAGGGCAATTCAGTTCTGAAGGGTCATAAGTCGATCCGACTGAAGCTCGGTTGTCAGATTGCCAAGTGCTCCGGCCGTCGTAGTCACGGCGGATTCAACTATCCTCGATAACTGGCGAATATTTCTGCTGTTCACCATAGGCCCCCAAAATGGCAGAAAACCCTTTGCGAAGTCAGCGAATTCCTGACCCGCGGTGTCGTCTTTACTCACGACACCCCTAGCTGTCCTTGTCCGATGGTAATCTGCTCTGGCCGTGTAGGTGGGAGGCAGCAGAAATGAGATAAAACATGTACCTGAGAAATCAGGGGGCAACCACGTGTAGGCTTGGTCGTGGCAAACGAAATACGTGCCTTTGGCAGCCAAAAGTATAGGGGAAGTCCGGGAAGTAAATACGTATGTTTCCGTGCAAATGCTCTTTCCTAACTGTGCTGTGGGGTCCCTACCAATACCCTGTAAGCATAAGTGACCTCGGTGGGGCACTATCCAAACTGGGCGGGATTTCTTTGCTGCCTGGCTCTTGACCAGGTAAACCCCATGTTTGGTCACGTTCCAACGGGTGTAGGGACTGAGTTCATCTTTGGGCATTGTCAGATATGTGTCGATATCCCTACTCATATTCCTTATCCCTGCAATTAGTGCCTTGTTATTGGAATCGCTCGCAGTGGAACGGGTCGGGTACGGTTCTAGGGCGAATAGGAACATGGTCTGGAAAGCCCACAGAGAACCATAGTAGCTGAATGGCAAAATGAAGTATGGGATCCCCTTATCGGTTGTGTGTGGCATAAGTCCGCATATCCAACAGTTTGATGCGTTCATTACGGACTGGTGTTGGTGTAGGAGCTGAATGAAAGAATTGTTTACAAATTTGAGTCTTCGGGCAGACTCGTGTTCAGGTAGAGGGTGAAAGTAGTGTGGAGAAATAGTGGGATGAGATGGTGGCTGGGTGTCATTCGAAAAGGTAACTTTAAATACGAATAGAGTATAACCAGTAAAAAACACAAGTATGCTACATAACATTAAAACACATAGTATCAGGAATCTTCTTTTGGACAGTATTGTGCATAACTGTTTTCCGAAGTTCGTGAGTCTGATAGGTCTCTCTACCCTTGGAAACTCCATCCTCTAGTTGCTGCCCGCGGTGGTTGATTGATTCTCCCAGGGAGCGCGCTCTGCTCAGTCCGGGGTAACTCCCGTGGACCAATCAGAACCGTGGACCTAGAACTTCCCAGTTGCACTACCCAGACTTCAACCGCGACCCTAGCAGCAGAACCGGATGGCGGTTCGAAAAATCAAAAATGAGCTAGTTCCCCTGGGACGAGAGAGCTAAAAAAATCAAAAAAATAGTTCTTAGGGGAAAAGGGAAATCACATTAGGTCAATCGTTTATTAGTCTCTTTGTTTAGACCGCAGGTCGTACCGTCGTTTCCCAGGTATGGTGTGGTCTTCAAACAGCGTCTCAGGTTCGGTAGTGTCCAATTGCATAGACGGCGACACAAGTCCTTGTAAAATATGATCACTCTCCTTTTCAGTACTAGTTTCTTTCAAACGTGCATCGCTGAAAGGGATGAAGCGAGGTACGGATTCGGTCTCGGAGTCGGCAAGTCCTTTGTTGACCCACCGGTCGTATGGAAGGGGTAGAGGGACCCGTTTGCAGTGGGTCCCATGTACCCAGTTCTTCTTGCCTTCCACCCGAACAGCAGATCTCGTTGAAAGCAGCACTAGGTGCGGTCCGGTCCACCTCGGCTGTCCGTTGTTGGTGCGCTGGAAATTCCGCACCAAAATCCACGAGCCGGGCTCGATGAGGTGACCTGGATCGTCAGAGGCTGGTGGAGAGGAACTGTGAACCTGTTGGTGTAAAACACGCAATTTAGTTGTCAATTCGCACAAATAGTCAAGTAGTACGGGGTGTTCTATCTCACTTAGTTTCTTGGGTCTTGGCACGCCCCAGACGTTGGCTGGGCGGCCAAACACGATTTCATGGGGGCTAAGTCCTAATCTGGAGTGGACAGTCATTCTGGTTGACAAAAGCGCTAGAGGCAGTGCGTCAGGCCATTTAAGACCTGTACTGGCTTGGATCTTGGCTAGTTTGAGTTTTAGAGTGCCATTGTAGCACTCTACTAATCCAGCTGATTGGGGGTGATTTGCAGCGTGGAATTTTTGGTGGATGCCTAAACACTCACACACTCTCTTCATCACGCATCCTACGAATTCACTTCCGTTATCACTCCAGACAATTCTAGGCATACCGAACCTCGGAAAGAACTCTTTGACGAGTGTTTTGGTAGTTGATAAAGCGGTATTGTCCTTAAGGGGGTACGCTTCCACCCATCTTGAAAAGGCGCAGACAACGACGAGCACATACTTTAGGTTGTTGCACCTCTCCATGTGGATGAAGTCGAGCTGTAAAACCTCGAACGGGTACGTTGGAGGCGCAAAATGACCAGTTGGAGTTGGGGTTCCCCTCCCGGGATTGTACTTCAAACACACCATACACTTTTTAACCACATTCTTTGCATATTTTGGGATATTGCTATTCTGCCATACTGGGGCCAATAGTTTACATATTCCTTTCGAACTGATGTGCGCAATTCCGTGAGCCATCGTTACTACTGCAAGTACGTATGCCTTAGGTAATAGCCATCGCTGGTGTTCTGATAGTTCGACCCAACAACCATTCGCATCCAATCTACCTGTGCTTTCTCTCCATTCATTCACCTCGTTCTCAGTGGCCTCAGCTTGTATCGATTTTACGCTTTCAATGGTGTCCTCGCACATTCCCACATCAGCAGTCCATCTAGCGGGACCCATAACATACATCCGAATCATTGTGTTCCTTGCAGTTTCTTTCGCAACCTCATCTGCCAATGCATTTCCGCGGCCAACATCATCCTGAATCTTTTTGTGTGCACTGCATTTTATAATGGTGACTTGTAGGGGCAAGGTGAGTGACTCAAGGAGCTCATTAACTAGCTGGCCATGTTGTATCTTTGCACCATGGGACGTAAGGAACCCACGTTCACGCCACAATCTCCCAAAACTGTGAGCCACATCAAAGGCATATTGGCTGTCAGTGTACACATTCACTCGCTTTCCTTTCGCCAACACACATGCTCTAGTAAGCGCAATCAGCTCTGCAGCTTGTGCAGAATTGTGGGAAATGCGTGCAGTCTCTACAATGGTGTATAATGTCATTACGGCGTATGCTGTGGTCGTATCACCATTCGGCAACTTGAAACATGAACCATCAACCCACAAAGTATCATTGCATTCGGGAAGGGGAGTGTCCTGTAAGTCTACTCTCCCTTTTGTCTCTTCTTCTGTCCTGAAACAGCAGTCATGTTTGTCAATCTTGTCTGTCTCTGTCGGGATGGGTAATAACGTAGCGGGGTTGAGTGTATCACACCTTTTTATGTGGATGTGACTTGCTAGCAGGGTAAGTTCGTAACTGGATAGTCGAGCGCTAGTAAGATGTTGTGTCTTGGTCCTATTTAGCAAAATGTCAACTGCATGCGGAACCATAACGATCAGAGTGTTATTCATGACTAGTCCAGCAGACTGTCGAATGCAGACAGCTGCTGCGGCGGTTGCTCTTAGACAACTTGGCAGTGCCTTAGCCACTGGATCCAGAGTTGCCGAAAAATACGCGCATGGGCGCTGTTTGTCCCCAAAGTGTTGCGTTAAGACTGATAATGCACAACCTTCCTTTTCGTGGACATACAATGTAAAAGGCTTACTGTAGTTGGGGTTTCCCAACACAGGGGCCGAACACAATGCATCACGCAACTCGTGGAAACTCGTCTGACAATCTTCAGACCAAGGCATAGGATTAGGCGTGTCTTTGCGGAGTAGTGCCAGCAAGGGCTTGGCTAGTAGTGAGAAATTTGGTATCCATTGTCTACAGTACGATGTAATGCCCAAGAAGGCTCGAATCTCTCTCTGTGTTCTTGGGGCACTTAGTTCTGTAATTGCCTGTATTCTTTCTGGTGTCAGTCTCCTTCCCTCCTTCGATAAGATGTGACCTAGGTAGGTTACTTCTTGTCGGCAAAATTGCAGCTTTGAAAGGGAGACTTTGTGCTTCATGTCACATAAGTGACGCAATAATAACAACGTGGCTTGTTTGCAAATCTCCTCAGTGTCTGCGGCGATCAGTAGATCGTCTACGTACTGGATCAAAGTTGACCCATCTGGCAGCACAATTGTGTCTAGTTGTGTTTTCAGTGCCTGACTGAATATAGATGGGCTTTCGCAGTAGCCTTGAGGAGCGCATTTGAAGCGGAAGCTTCGTCCTCCTAAATTGAAGCCGAAAAGGTCTCTACTCTCTTCGGCGATCGGGATGCTGAAGAAAGCGTTCTTCAGGTCAATCACCGAGAACCAGTCTGCTGAAGCTGGAACTATTGTCAATAAAGCAGTAATGTCGGGGACAACTGGAAACTGTGGGATAACTACCTTATTTACCTCTCTGAGGTCAATCACAAACCTATACACAGGGGGCTGTGAAGGATCAGTACGTTTTAAGACCGGTAAAACTGGACTGTTACAAACGTTCCCTGTTGTTTCTTCAATAACATCTTTATCGATCAAATCATAAATGATCGTTAACAACGCCTTCTCGCATTCGTTAGATATTTTGTATTGAGGAATACGTGGCAATCCGACGTTGGCTTTCAAAGTTATGACATACGGTGCTATCTCCAAACGACCTACGTCATTGGAACCATTAGCCCACAGTATATCAGGAAGTGATGATAATTCGGTTGGAATACCTTCTTTCGACAAATACATTGGAGAAATGACTTTTTTCCCTAAGGTAAGTTGTACTCCCGAGGGAGAACAGTACAAAGTCGCATACAACCTTTTTAGCAAATCCAATCCTAACAAATTTTCACCGCAACCTGTTGTAAGAATGAGGGGTGCTTCCAATTCATAGGGGCCAACAGAAAGGGATATAGGACTAGAGATCGGGTTTCTAACAGGGGCGCCAGAGAAGCCTACTGAGACATTCATTTCGCCAGACAAAGGTGCGCCAGGAAGTTTTGAGTGCATAATAGAACTTTTTGTAGCACCAGTATCCAGCAGAAATGGCTCTGACACTCCTGACGTAATTACCTTGACATAAGGTCCATCTTGGTCTACTGGAACTGAAACAACTCCCTCTCTTTGTCCATGGCTGTCCTAGCAATCGTTACCCTCATTGTCGTGTTCGGTGTAATAGTCGTCAGCATAGTACTGAGCTGACCTAGACGATGCGTTATTCTGTTGGTCAAAGCTATTCATGGAATTTTGAGGCGGAAAAGAAGCTGTGTACTGGGAGAAATTTCCACGGCCCCTACCTCTGGGGGCATGTTGAACACCTCTCCCTCTTACACCTGAAACACCGTTTAAGCGTCGCGCAAGAGCCGGACAATTACTCCTAAAATGACCCTCTTCCTTGCAATACGCACATTGATTCGGGCCATACGGAACACGCTGGTGGGAAGACTCGTTTCCTTGCGCGTCTCTAGAATACTGCTTATTCTGTTGATAATTGGGCTGGCTAGCCATACGAGGCGGATAGGCCTGTTGGAGAAGAACTTTATTTTTTAGATCTTTCGTCTTTTTGTCTGCCTTGTCTAGCTCGTCTTTGCGCCTGTTTTCGTAGTACTGAGCTGTTGCTAGAATCTGCGCTGACGTAGAGACAGCCCAAGCACTCTCTGAATCTTTTAGTTTAGCACACAGTTCGGGAAGCAGATTGTGTACAAACTTGTCTACAAACAATCTTTGGCCACCCTCGGTAGCCATATCCTGACCACTATGGTCAGTGAAAGTTTCCTCAAATCTCGTGAAAAAGTCAGACACATTCTCGTCTTTCTTCTGCTTGCACGCGGATAGCTTGTCCCAGTTTACGCGTACTTCAGGCATAAGTGTCTTCATGTACGCAATAATTCTACCGGGAAGTTCAGCTATTAACGGCTCAGGCTTGAAACCACCGACTTGTCTAGCATCTGTAGTCGCAATGTTCGCCCACGAGTCACCTAATTCTTGGTCATGATCTGCATGACGTATCTTACTCCATAAAGGATGTGGAACAACGTTCCCAAACAACATGTCTATATCCGCTAAATTCATTATACATGAGCTGGCAGTTTGGGACAACTCCTTATAATACCCAGTCGGGTTTTTACGGGGATCGGGTAGTGTCTGCTTGAGTGCTAAAACTTCGGATCTTTTCCAGGGGACATGTACCCATACACGCTGGAAATGAGGCAGAACCGG
The DNA here is from genome assembly GCF_964261635.1 of Lissotriton helveticus. NCBI lineage: Eukaryota > Metazoa > Chordata > Amphibia > Caudata > Salamandridae > Lissotriton > Lissotriton helveticus. The sequence continues at coordinate 1,035,208,277 of NC_136065.1, read as the reverse complement.
TGGAACTGCAATTGCGTCACCTTCCCTCCAGACCGGAGGAACCTCTCTCATGGGGTACTGTCTCGCTCTTTTCCTGCTGGATGTACCACTGTCAGAGGATGACCCAGAATTACCACCCGTACTTCTATGTGATAATAATATCTCAACTGCTTTTTCAACGTCGGGACCTACAATCATACCCTCCCCAAATTTAAATCGTACACTACACAACTCTTGCTCGTTGGTCTTCTGACCATTATCTACCAAATCCTCACACAGAAAAACACACATCTGCTCAAAGACGTATCTTTGCGTTGGTTCATCCCATTGACGGAAAACGTTCATGACAGACTCTACATCATATCTTGCTGTGTCCATAGCCCAATTTCGTGCTAACTTATTCAAACATTCCCTTTCCTGATAATCGGGCATTTGGCTTCGTAATTGTCTTCGTTCCGTGTTAGGGGTCGTTTTAGGCGACCGAAAAAGTGGTGAAGGAAAGTTAGTAACAATGCTGGCCATTTTATGCCAGACGAAAGGTGAAAGTGGGGGAATAACTGGTGGTAGAACAGAGTCACGCAAAGTAGAAACAGAAATGTTCGTTGAACGAGTATCAGAGAGACTAGAAAGTGTGCTAGGCGAAATTTTAGAAGGAAAAGTAGGAGAAGTAGATGTGATCGGTGAGCCTTGAGGAGGCTGCGCCAGAGAAACAGGAGCCAGCTGGAGAGTAGCCGGTGAGTGCGGTAAAGGAGCCTGTATAACAGCTACCAGAGGTGCAACTAAAGGTTGCGGAGGTGCTGTGGCATTTTGTGCATAGGGTGGTGGCGAACTTAGCAAATGAGCCATTAATGGATCTTTTTCACGCTCTTTTACTGTCTCTCGCTGAAGAGATGGCAAAACGGGGTAGCATTTATCTATTGCCATTTTACGTTGCCTGTGCAACTGCTCACTTATTCGATCCTCTTCGTTGTCTTTAAATTTTATCGCGGCTTGCATTACTGAAATACCTCTTTCCCTCTTATTCTTCTTTTCTAATTTAATTTCCTTCTGTTTGGCCTCTTTACGCCATAAGCGGAAAGAGTCAAACATCGCCGGTCGGGCTTTCTTCTTGAATAGTTTGACTTCTAGGTTATCTAAAACTTCTGAGTCGAAACTACCGTATTGGGGCCATTTTAAAACACCATCCTTGCGGGTGTATTTTATCCATACTTCGTTATATGTTATAGGACCTACGCCGTGCTTTACATAGAGCTCATACGTTGGAGTTCCAATTGGAGGAACCGGACAAGATTCCTCTAATCGGGAGTCCTTACTACAACCAAGACAAAACAATTTTCCAAGTCTGCTAAAACCAGGCATCTTCGCTCACTAGTCTAGCTTCAAACTTCAAAGGATTATCTGTTACGATATATCTCGTGAATACACGAGTCCTTCGGCTTTGGGGCTTGCAAGTACCAAATCAAAGCGTATCTCAAGGATACCAAAAACTAAGGACAAACTAAGGACTGGGAGACGCTCCACTTATACTTAACTGAAGTATTTGAAGATCTGTGACGTCGCTAGAAGACTCGTCTATCGTTTCGCTCTACCAAAGATCACTGGGTCCAAAACAAGGCGATAGTCAGGGCAGCAGTCCTTCGTAGCCGTCGGGACGCGGGGAACCTCGCAGCAAAGACCTTCGGAACCACGTCGACATACAGGGGTCGCTGAAGTGGCTGGCCGTCCTCCGGAATTTTCACACGAAGCTCCTCACGAACATCTGGCTTGGACCGTCACCGCTTGATATCGCCCCGAGTTGGGCGCCAACTGAGGTGCCGGGTTTTTAGGAACCCGGTGGTGCCAGGGGGTAGCACCCGAGGACCTCTGAGTTCTCCCTTGTTCCGGACCACAGAAACACGGAGTCTTCTAGTTACCGTCAAAGATCAAGTTTTATTGGTAGCTACCAAGTAACACGTGTCCCAGAAGTACACCGCACGGAGAGTAGGTTCTCGGGAGACTGTTCGCTTTTACAGAACCAGCCGACTCCTTATATACAAAAATAATAGCTGCAAGCAAGAATTCCTGAGTTTATGATATGGCTATACACATATTTCTACAATAATACAAAGAGCAGAGTCATGTAAGCAAGCCCATATTTTAGATGTCCAGTTTGTTGATAGATTACCCAGTTAGGCCTGGAACTCCCATCAGATATCGATGAAACCTTAATAAAGGAAGGCACAACCCAGTCATAAAACTGGCCATAAACAAGGAATGTGGACAGGTGCATGTTTGCAGAAAGCATGGTCTGTATGTGTGAATGGTTTGTGGAATGTTATGTATTGATGCTATCGTATTCGGCCACTGGGCGAGGAGCTGCCCAAACAGGTTTGGCCTAAGGCCATGGAGTCAGTTGGGACAGGTCAGGGGGAAGTCACGAAAAGGTGGACGTGTCCCTTTTGATCAAGCTCGACCTTTAATTGACTTAACATGAGGGCAAGATGCAAGATGGATGCCGTTCACAAAATGGAGTTTAAGGGATGGGGACGGAAACTACGATTTTGGGGTGTTGGCAACCCTCGATTGTGACGCAAATACATAGGGATGATGTCCTAATTATTATCGGTTCATAGATACCAAAATCGTCTTGGTGCGTTGAGGTTTTGTGACACGGGTATTGGACCTCGATATCGGGAAAACACCAGGGTCCGGATTTTTTGAGAACCACAGAGCGACCCGAACTGGGCAATAAACTTCGAATACATGACAAGGTACAGAACAGCTGAATAGCTTGAGCCATTAATGAAAAATGTAAGGGGAAATTGTATAGAAGTTTGTTATAATCAATATGTTCAGTGCCATGAGCATTAATAAATAAAACAGACAAGAACAAATAATTCACGAGGCTGTTGTAGTTCCATTCATTGTGAAACACTGGAATTTCTGATGCAGTTAGGTGAATATGATAAGCTTAATTATATCAGTGAAATGAAAATGTTTTTCACCTTAGAAAATAGCGAAGTCTACCAAAAAAAACTATACATTCGTAAAAAGAACAATTGTGTAGAGGTGCCCGGATCCCATGGGTGTGTTAGAGAAGTGTCAGAGGGACCTATGTTGGGTACAAAATTGAGTTATATATTTTTTTCCCACTTCAAGAATCCGCAGATCCCCCATCCAACTTCCATATAAATTTGTGGAGGATCTGCAAATCTTGACACACTTTGGAAAAAAGAAAAAACACTCTCAGACCCACTCAGACACCCACACTGGTACTTTCACGCCCATTTATAGACCCACCCAGGCAGTCACGCACTCACTCACCCATCTTTGCAGCCACTCCCAAACCCACTTACAGGCCCATGCAGGCACTGACAGAGCCATTAACAGACCAACACAGGCCCTCACAGGCCCCGTCACAGACCCATGCAGGTACTCACAGACCCATTCACAGACTCATTTAGGCACTCAGAGGGCTACTCACACACCCACATAGACATTCAGACACCCACTTACAGACCCACACAGCCACTCACACACTCACTTAAAGCACCACACATGAACTCTCATAGCCACTGACAGAACCACACAGGCATTCACAGACCCACAGAGGAGAGCCAAACAGGCACTCACAAACCCACTCATAAATCTATGCAGGCACTGACATACCTACTTACACAGTCATATAGGTACTCACAAACCCACCCACAGACCTATGCAGGTACTAACACACCCACTCAGAGACCCATACATCCATCTATACATCCACTTTCTTACCTACAGAGGCACTCTCACACCCACTCATACACTGACAAGGGCACTCACTGATCCACTCAGGGACTAGCACACCCACTCACAGACCTCCTCAGACACCCATTCACTGACCCACACAGACATTCAAACATCCACTCACAGACCCCCACAATCACTCACACACACATTCAAAGACCGACTCAGTCACTCACACACCTAAGTAATGTCCACATTAGGCAAGCCCAAGTCCCTGTCAATGCCACTCTTTCTAGCACACTCTCTGCCCCACAACACAAAGCTATGACCCACAATTAACATGAACTATTTTGAAGGCAAGGAGGAGTAGCATACAAAAGAATGCTGGCACTGAATGAGACAGTTTTCAAAATGAAAGACAGTTAAAATAGAGGACAGGACCTGTTTAAAAAAACATATTTTAGTGGATGGTGTAAATATGCAGGTAGCTAAAATTAGATTGTGATTTTCAGCATAAAGTGAGTAGATCTGTTATTAGCTCTGGAAACATTTAAAACATGTTATGCTATTTTGAATATGCTTATATTTCTCAACAGTCAATCTCACCATCTACAGTTGAACTTGAAGCTATCATGCAGTTCACTGAAAGTGATATGAACATTTGACCAGCTGTCACAAGAGAGTGTTCCAAAGGGGGTTGCTATGGAAACTGAGCTAAAACAGAGTGGGGAAATAGTTCTAAAGAGACTGTACCTTCAAAGGGAAAAAGGAGAGTGGTTTAGACACATTGCTAGTTATGGATGACTTTTTCTCTAAATCACTCTAAATCAGTACTATGAAGTAAATCGTAGATGCTTTAACAGAGTCCCGTATAGAAAAACAAATCCACCGCAAAGTGACATTGGGGGCCGATCTGAGCTCAGGGGCGAATATGTGAATCCACCCTAAACCCCTACCAAATTGGGCTTTCTTTAAAGGAGTGCTAGAAAGGCTTAACTATACGGGCCATTCAGAAGTGGTGTAACATAAGTCAAATATTAAAGGAAGGCTGTGATTTGTTTTCTGCCTGAGTAACCCTGAAAGCAAAGTTGAAAAGGTTGCCATTAATGGTTGCTTTGTATGAGAGTGGTATACTATTCTTATGTTTAGATTTCATATTTTCAGTGAGTAGAGATTCTAACTGGTATTGAGAAAAAAACCGACAGATCAACAAACTCTTTTAACGGGTATGTGAATTAGGGTGTAGTTTAGAAAATAGTTATTTGAAAAGGGATGTGTGTCCATAAGGTGGATGAAACTGTCTATGATATATACAAGAGTAAAAGGGAATATAAAATAGAGTGTACATGAAGATAATAAGGAAAAGTACAGTGACCAACAAACGAGGATGACACATTTGTAAACAGTATCAAAAGATATTTTATCAAGGTGCTAAATAAATTATGTGTTTTGGAAGTAGATTTAGATAACTGGCTACACTAAATAAATGTAAGGACATGTTTTATTTATAGAGAGAAACACAAACAGGTAGTTATATACCAAATTTCTGTTTTACAGAACGAATTAGTAATCGCATACTAGTATAGCTAGACAGTAAGTGAGATACTGTAGTAAATTGTTTGTGAGACCCCCAAAAAGACGTTGTGTGATTCAGTGATCAAGATATCAAGCCATTTCTAAATGTAGAAATCATTCTGTTACAGAGAGATGTAGAGAAGCATGCAGCCAAGTGTAAAAGTACTCAATGACTAATTTAGCTTCTGATATGCCTTTTTATACACTTTACACCCCTTTAGACAGGCTGTCAGATGATGACAGAGAGATTTGTGACATATACTGTGATATAAAGACAGCAGCTATTTTCACAAGACAAATAGAGCCACTTTGCACACTATTACATACGCCAACTATCACTAATGCAGCCAGTGACCATTCCATAGAGGTACTTACATACCCATTTAGAGACCCATACAGGTACTAACACATGCAATCATACACTGAGATAATTACTTACAAATCCAGTGAGATAGCCGCAGAGGCACTCATACAGTCAGAAAGAAATGTACTCAGGTACTGAAACACCTAGGGGCATATTACCAAGGCAGGCAAAATGAAATTATTGCCGCTTTTGCGGCTGTTTTTGGCCACAAAGCGGCGATAATTTCATCACCCTATTTGCAAGCTGTCGCCAACATCAGTTAGCGACAGCTTTTAGGTGATAGCGAGCGGTTTGGGGCCCGCTTCGCATTTCAGTGATATTTATCGCTAATGACATGCAAAGTGGGCGTACCCAACCTGTTAACGTCTGAAAGCAGTTGCTAACATCGCTATCGCCTATTATCAACGCAGGCGTAGGGATTACTGTATTTGCGCTAAGAGCGAATATCGCTGAAAACTAACGCCTGCTTAGACCACTTCTTAACCTGTATATCTAATGGGAGTTGGATATTCAGGTTAAGACCCTTTTGGCGTTAATGCCTGAATATCGCTGGATTCCCAGCAATATTCACGCATTTCGCCCCTATTGCCCGATATTTTATCGCATTGGAGATAAACGTTGCTAATAGCACGTTATCTCTGCGATAAAATCCGGCGATGCGCGGCAATAAAAAAAATGCCGCTAAACTTATTTAGCGATAAATATCGCTAGTTGTTGATAATATGCCCCTTAGTCACTTATCCATAAAGTAACTCATAAGCGTATCTATGAATTCAAAGTGTTACAGTTACAGTGCATGTTTGCACACTGTATAACAGCTGCACTTATACACCCAGTTATAGTGCCAGAAAACCGCCTATAAACGCTAAAGTGGTATAGCCACACAATAAATGACACAGTGAGAAATGCACTAAGATTTCCACTAACATACTCACTGACACTAATACAGCCACAGACACACCCAGGCACACACTCATCCCTTCACTGAGACAACCAAGCATACACAGATACACACACTATCACAACCCGGCTTACACTGATCCATACAGTGAGACACCCAAGAACACACTGATGCATACGCTAGCATACCCAGGCACATACTAACGCATCAATAGAGACACCCAGGCACACAGTGATGCATGCGGTGATATGCTCAGGCATACACCAATGCATACACTAACATACTCAGTCAAATTCTAATACACACAGGCACACACTGATGCATATACTAATACACCAAAGCACACACTCATAAAAACACTAACACACCCAGGCACACAATGTTGCATACATTACTACATCCAGGAACACACTTATGCATACACTGAGACACTTATACATACACTGATACACTTAGGCGCGTACTTATACATACACTGACACAGCCAGACACGCACTGGTTCATACACGAAGACACCCAGGCACACACTGATCCATACACTGATCTACCCAGGCAGACAGTAAAGCATACACTGGCACTCCCAGATACACTTTGATGCATACAGTAGTACACCCAAACACACACTGATATGTACACTAACATACAGAATTGGACACTGATGGATACAGTGACACTCCCAGGGACACACTCATCCATACACTAATACACCCAAAAACACAGTTGTGCATACACTGACACATCCAGGCACACACTGGCACATATGCTGAAACACCCAGGCACACACTTTTGCATACAGTGATACTCCCAGGCACACACTTATGCAGAAAGTGACACACTCAGGCACACACTGATTTAAACAAGAAAAGTAACAGACTTATAGTAGCTATAACCAGCCCCTCCAGGATTTTGCAATTTGCCAAAAAATTGCGAAATCGGCAGTTTTGTGAAAATGCAGCAATTTTTACAAAACTGCCCGCGAAATTTGGAAGGTTGGTCTGCTCTTGGAAGGAGGCCCCTTTTAGGTGTCTGTGCTGACAGGACAGCTGTCTGCAATGTCAATATGTGTGGCATATTTGTTAGGCCTTTGCAGGCATCAGTTACAACAATGTCTGTCTAATGTTTCAGGAGCTTGGGAGGGTCTCTTTTCAGCAGATCTCGCCCCACCTGCTGGAATGTCAGCCCCACGTGTGTATTCCTACACATCGCCCTCGTGGGGAAGAGTGGGCGGCTTTACTCCTAGAAGTAACTCCCACCCATGGTGAATCTCTGGTAGATGCAGGAAAAGTGAGATTTTTGACAACCTGAACATCCTGTGGGGGAGCAGGCAAAGGAGGTGTGGGGGAGCAAGCAAAGGAGGTGTGGGGAGCAGGCGAAGGAGGTGTGGGGGGAGGAGGGCTGATGTGACCAGCGGCATCTGCGGGCATTTAAATGAAGAGCAAACTGCTAGGGACGGAAATATGTGTAGCATGGAGAGGGGGGAGCTGCGAATGAGACGTGAGAGGGCGCGAAAGGGCGAGAGAAGTATGCTGTAGAGGCGAGGGGAGAGAGATTGGAGGAGGGGCAGGGTGAAGAGAAAAGAAGGGGAGAGAAGTGTGAGATGTGAAGGAAGAGTGTAGGAGCTAGGAAGGGGAATGTTGGAAAGAAATGGAAGGTGTGAGTTGGAGAGGGTGGGAGGAAGATAGAGATGGCAAAGGAGAGATGACATAGAAGAATTAGGTGTCTGAAAGGAGGCCAAGGCTAAAAAGGGGAGGGAAGGGAGAGGCCTTTAGGGGGGCAGAACGAGGTTGAGATGGTGAAAAGAGGGGCAGAAGAGATGGGAGAAGAAGGGAGAAAAAGTACAAGATGTAGAGAACCGTGGGGCAGGAGAATAGAGATGCGAGGGGAATGTGTAAAAGGTTTCTCGAGCAGAAATGGAGGGGGCGGTGAGAGCTTGAGAGCTGAAGTTGGGAAGGGGGAAAAGAGGAGGGAAGAGAAGAGGAGGAGAGGTGGGGAGTTTTAAAATAAATGAGAGACAAAGACAGAAGAGATGGGAAGACAAAGGAGAAGTGAGGGAAGTGAATACACAAGAGAGGCAGGAAGGACAACCTGAAAGCAGGAAGTGCCGCAAAAATGCAGCTAAATTTCCATATTTGTGCCGCTAAATTTGCTAATCCATGCCGCAATATCCTGGGGGGTCTGTATAACATAGTGACATAACTGTTTTTGTAGGTACTAATGCTTAAATTATGTATTTTAATAGTATATAATGAAAAATGAAATGTATTGATTTGATTTTTCTTTCCAGACATCTGCTTGTTTTTCAAAACAGAGAGTTATAATGCTGATGGAAAAAAGGAGAAAGAAACAGAAGAAAAGACACTATCTCTTTACAACAGAGAAAGAAAAGGGACACAATGCAGATGGTGCAGTTAAAGAGAAAAGAGCTGCTGGTAAAAAAACTAAGACGCTTCTTAAAATAGTATGTGGAAAAATGCAAAGTGAGCAAAACCAAGCAAAGAAAAACAAGGTTTCAAATCAGCTAATAAAGGAGATAAACTAAGTGACATTAAGAGTAAATACTCTTATAAGAAAGCAGATAGTTTAACAAGAAGACGGAAGCAACTTAAGGAAATAAGAGTCAAAATGTTTTGTCATAGGGTAATACAAAATTTGGTACGAACTATGAGGCAGTATAAAAGAGAAGAGAAGCAATCAAACAAAAATAACATATTGAGACTGTAGTTGATAAGACATTTGCCCTGAAGAGGAAACTATTTATTTTGATACTGAACAGGATGAGAACACTGGATAAAACAGAGTAGAAGTAATTTTTGATTTTTTTTCGGATGAGAATCAAAGCATACGTCCAGTACTGAGCCTTTCTTTAATGAATAAAGCTACTTCCAAGAGAACATATTAATGCATACAGTTGTAGCAAGTGGCCTATGTTATCAAGTGGAAGATGGTACTCTCACTGCAAAAGAGGAGTTTGTTCCTAGGAATGTAGAGGAAGTGATGGCTGAATAGGTACAAGGAAGACATAGACAGGCCCCTGTATACAAATGGAACTGTAGCAGTATTTGCAGTGTTGGTCATAAATCAATTGGTATATTGAGAACTTTCCTGAGTAAAGTTCCATGCAGAAGTCGGAAACAGAAAATTGGAATTTTGCAACAATTAAATCCATGCAAAGTAAGGAAGTACATTAATTTACAGGGACATTCGCTGGCATTTTTGTTGAACAAATTGTGCAGAAGCACCTTTCATTACTTCAGAATGTTAGCTGTTCTTCACCCTCAAAATGCAAAATTTAGTGAAAAGTCCTTCCTTATGTTCAGGAGAAATGAATAGATTTGGGCAATGTATTCCTTATATTTTCCATCTATTATTTGAGAGTGACTTGTCTGGACTATCATATGCTGTAAACCACATACTAAAGACAGGAGTAAATCTACAAAATCTCTCTGCAAAATAATTTGTTGACAAAGTTCATAGTAAGGATGAAAAGTTGGAATTCAATATTATTAATTTGATGGCCTGCCAATGTGGGACCAATGAGTATTGGTATCAACGTTATAGTGAACTAAAATGTGTGTTGAGAAACTTAGGTGCACCTTCTTGGTTCGTGACACTCAGTTGTGCAGAGTACGCCTGGGATGACTTACTTGAGTTTTGGGAGACGCAAACTCAAACTTTAGAACATCAATTTGAAGATAGAAGGAGAACTTTGCTCTTTGAATCCTGCTAATATTTGTAGATATTTTAACCACAGGTTTCAAGCCATACTATCTTTTATCTGCAACAAAACAAACTTTCCTCTTGGCAAAGTTACTGATTTCTTTTGGCATAAAGAGTACTAAGCAAGAGGTGTTTCTCGTATTCACATGATGTAATGGATAAAAGATGCACCAAAATTTGGAACAGACATTGATGACTTTGTACTCTCATTCATAGAACAGTGTGTGACATGTGCCATTCCAAAAGATAGTGATGAAAAAAGCCTGAAACAGCAACATTTCTGAACTTTCAAACACATAGATGTGGCTGGTACTATCATCAAAAATACAGGGCGAAATCAAAATTTACACATAGTGTCGTTCTGGATTTTCAAGACCTTCAATTTTCAAAGGAAGAGTAAACTATTTTTTATCTGCGGTCAGACATACACTGACTTGAAAATCACTGAAAAACACACATCATCTCAGAAGAACAGAGGCCTCTAACTATATTAATGACTATGATCCTGTGATTCTCAAAACGTGGAATGCCAACATGGATATACAATTTGTGGTGACAGTTTCATCACTGTTGCTTGTTATGTAGCTTCCTAAATAACGAAATCAGAGAAGACAGAAAGGAAGGAGATATGGGAGGAGATTTCTTCTGAAAAGTCTCTAACCAAGAAATTGTAAAGCTTCAATTTGAAGATGCTTTCTCATATGGCAATTGGTTCCTATGAATGCTGTAATCAGTGGAGCTCAGCCAGTTTGTACTCAAAGTCAAGGCAAATTGTTTAGGTATGTCTAGGCCTGGCAAGCACATGAAATAATGTGATGAAGTCTTTTCCGGAAATTCAAGACCTAGTAGAGTTTGTCCCGGAAAGTACAGAAATTGTGAAAACAAATATGTTGGATACTTATTATCTAATAAGGAATCCACAGCTAGAAAACATAGGTCTTTATGAAATACTTCAAAACTACAGATATAGAAACAATGAAACATAGAACTAAGATGAAGGGAAATATGCAGTAGTTGGGTAAAATGGTTGTTTGGTTCGATACACAAAAGGAAGTCTAATTATCCAGAGAATACTTACCTGATAAACTTCTGATAAAAGAGAAATTTTGTCTTTGGCACTTCTACATCTGTTCAAACCTTGGTTTTCTGATTCGGAATTACTCTGAGACTTTGACTGCTAAGAACATTCATTCAACGATGTGAATGACAGCATTCATTGTTCAGAGGTTCCAAATTATTTGCAAATGTTAAATATTAAGATTGAACAGGAAGAAACAATTGCTAATGAGAGTTCACAAAGCAGTCAAAGTTCAAGTATTCTGAGTCAAGATCTTCTTGGACCACCATTGAATGACGAGCAGAAAGAAATCTATATGGTGGTAAAACAGAGAATTGAACATGGATTCCTCTAAGAGAAGAAACAGTGTACAACATTTAAGTCAACACTATTATATGCCATTGGTACAGAGAAAAGCTTTTTAATCGAAGTTCTCACTGTTTACTACAGAGGACTTTTTGGATTAATTGTTGTTAGTTATTTCACTTATTGGAGGCACTTTTGATGCACGCTCTGTGTGGAGGGATGGAGGATGCAGTGGGAATGGATTCATTTTAGTTTTAATAGACAAATGCTGGTCAATCATAAGGGTGAGGGAGGGGAATAGGGGTGTTTTGGGTGCAGGTGTTGTGTGAGGCAGTACTTTATCTTTTACAGTAGGTTCGAATTGAGTAGTAAGTTGAGCTGTTCTTTTCATTTGTAATTGTTACACTGACCCCTGACGAAGAGACAACATGGCTCGAAATGCATTGAGTATGATACAAATGGCCTTCTCTGATGTATGGTTGTATTTATGTGTCACTGATGAAAGTCTGGATGGGCAGCAGGAGGCATTTGAAAATGATGAATAAAGTATTCAAGTGCAACCATCCTGTCTCCGTGGTAATATATGAAGGAAGACTGATGTCATAAAGATTGGTAAAAACTTTCAATAGATGGTGATAAATAATGGTGACTTTTGGATGAAGTGACTTATCATGAGGGATTATTTCCCATTCAGCAGTGGGACAGTTGGGTGCACGAGTGATATTCCTGTTTTTTAAAGAAATTTGGGAAGGTTCTCAGCCACTGTTCGCACGTACTACAAGCACACAATTTCAAGTTTAAATTAAAGAATGAATAAAGGGAAGGAGTGCACTCTCACTTACAGTGTTTTGCTTGTGCTATGGGCCGGCATAAAGCCACATTGCTCTGGATGTATCAGTGTGTGGAGGACTTGTTTGAGGTGGATGGCCAGCAGTGTGTAAAACATCTTAACTTCCCCCTTGATGAGGGATATTGGTCAGAAATTGGTACATGCTGTGGATGGATCGTACATTTTGGAAATCACCACAATTGTGGGGGTGTCTATCTATGGGGGAAAGGTTTCTGTCTTACCCACTTCCTTATAGAGGGCATGCAGTTCAGGGGTTAGGATATTGCAAAATCTAGGGTGGTACTCTGCGGGAAAGCCATTGGGTCAGGAGTTTTCTCAGGAGCCACCTCTGACAACTATAATGCAGAGTCTGCCAACAGCATCACTAATATATTGTGAGCAGGGCACAGGGGCAAGGTAGATAGCGATATACACAGATGCAGCCCATGTCCTGTTGGCAGTGAGGTAGTCTATTTGCAAGTGTTGAATGGGTGCAGTCGCACTGCTGTTAAATGCGTGTCTGGGTCCTGTGCAACTCGCCACTGGAACCACACGGTGGAGGGGCTAAGGAGTAGACAGAATATCAAAGAAGGCTCTGCAACTCTGCACTCACTCCCACGGACCGAGGTCCTGGCAACTGTGGCTGTCTGGCACATCAAGGGGCCACAGAGCCAAAGGCTCTCAGATCACACAATGATTAGAGAGATCTGTGATTGCAGCCAGAGGGCCCCCATCAGGTTCAAGCAGTCGGTGCTCCTCAGCGGGAATGTTGAGGTCTCTGTCTCTAACCAGTTCAAGGTATGGTTTGCAGGATTATGTCACAGTATCCCAGTCCTAGTAGGAGGAGATATTTGGCCAAACCATGTCTCTGCATGGGCTCTGGCTCCAGCAATGACAAGATGGTGCCTCACTGTCTAAGGCTCACCCTCCCCCGGGCTTGCCCGGACAGCATTTCCAAAAGTTCAGAGTTTCAGGAGATCTCTCCTGCACAGGCTGAGTTGCTGGCAGTGCGCAGTGAGGGGGAGGACAGAGTGGACAAGTCTTGCGGAGTACTGGCGCCGACCCCACGGCCCGTACCTTAAGGCTCCACCAGCCAGTGGCAACACGGATAGTCAGATCGCTTCCTCAGTAAGATCCCGATGAGTGAAGGATAGGGGGAGAAAGGCATATGTAACGCTCCACATGGCCCAGGCACAGACAAAGTCCTGCAAAGTAAAAGCATCAGTGTGGGAGCTACATCTACCCCTTGGCTGGAGGGGCTTGGCAACACTGCATCTTGTAGGCAGATTTCCAGGGTGTTCCAGCGGCCTGGGTCGTGGTGTAGATTACAGGGATCTCAATTCAGCGGCTGATAGCAGGTTGTACACTGGATGAATGCCGGATTAGAAAGATTGAACGTGGAGCCCCGTTAGAGAGCGTCCGCCATGTTGGCCTCTCAAGCTACACCCTGCTGCTTATTATTTCAACAGGGAGATTGATGTTTACTTTTCTTTCCCTGTCTGCAAAGTGAGGGTATTTTGTAAAAGGAACTATGTAACAATATTGTTGAGATACACTGCTGGCTTCTGTCAATACCTGTAAATGAACTGTGTAAATTATTCAAAACATATCTGCATTACAAATGAGGCATTTTTTGTAATTCCAAAATATCATTAATGCAAGGATTTAGAATATGATCAAAAAAATCAAGGCACTTTACTTGGTGATGGGCAAAAGACACATATTTGTGAAACCTGATATCTACACATTATTATGTGTGTGCAATATAATTGTATCAGTAAAACTGCATGTCTGTGCAAATTTAGTGGCCATTTCAAAGGAAAATATGCTGTCTGTAAAAGACTGTGCCCTACCACACCATGATTTATGACTATATGTGTGACAGCATGTCCAAAGTGCACCACCAGCTGTGTACCACACCCTTACCATTCTCCAGCTGAATGGACATGGCTCATTTGTTACACTTGTTTTCCGTGTGATGCTTAAAATGTTCAAAATTCCTATGCCGTCAGTGACATGCTGCTGCCCGCGTCCCCTGCAGGGGGACATTAGCAGGGCAGCCTTCTAGTGCCCACTAGTCGGAGCCCCCCCCCCCCTTATTTCACTCCTTCGTTCGATCTTGCGCACGAAAAAGTGTCTCTCGAGCGGTGACACTGTCTTACTGAAATCAGTGGCAACATGAATTTGTATGTTGCAGGGGAGAGACTCGAACCTACTTTCCCCTGCCTTAGGTTACATGAAGCAAGAGACTATCGGGAGCAGACAATACAAGAGGTAGCGAATGGTACATTTCAGAGCACTTCGAATTAGGAACAGTACTGATACATAAGAGCACCATAAGTGGACACATTGCAAAAGCAAACGCTAAGTTACATGAAGCAAGTGTCAAGCAGGCGCAATCAATACAAGTGGTAGCAAACGGTGCATTACAGTAGGGAAAGTGACATGTGTGCAAGTTACAAAAGTGTACAAAGTAGAAGTAGAGGTATAATTCTGCAAGAAATGAAGGACACTCAAACACAAGAACAAATGTTACGTAGGCAATGGTGACACTTGTGCAAGTACCAGAACCAAAAACCATGTAAGAGGTAGAAAAAAGAGAAGTGTGCATGTTACAATAGAGTACCAAACACAGGTAGAAGGATAATACTTAATAAAATGTCAGACTCTCAAGCCACAAGAGCACACTGGGAGGACACTTCCATGGTCAAGGAGAATAGAATTGTATATATTAAAAGGTCTTCCATCAGATAAGAGAGGGCTTGAATTAAATTGGGAGGTGTCTTTGAAGGAGGAGAACTGTTAGGTCAGTTTTGAAGGCCGGGGAGGAGGAGTTGTTTCTGAGAAGAATAGTAATGGGACGGGTTAAGAAGTGCCTCTAAATCACACACTCCAAAGTGCAATGGCCATTATCAGACTTAGCATGTTAATTGAGTTAGTTTCAAGACACTACACTTCTGCATCAGGCACTGGAGGTATGCAAGTATGTGCCACACCCAACCCCTTATGAGAATGTATTGTGGGCAAACTAGTTCTCGTAACTGACAAACAAGCTTGGCCTTGGTGGCGTGGGTGGCATTGATGGCCCTGTCTCATTGCAGAGAATCCATATTGATATACGGAGGGGGGCTTGGCTTCTAATAGATGTTTTATGTCTCAAATGCAGAACCGTGCTGGAGAAACACCCTACTCACATGGGGGTCCACCTGAACCATCAAAAGGTATAAGGGTCATAGCACGCTGGGGCAGTGTGCGAGGGTCTGGGACACCGAGGTCCTCCCCAGGTGTCAGGACTGTCCCTGTTGTGGGGCACACAGGTTACACCCCAGGGAAGTAGTACATTCGTAGTCAACTGGTGAATCTGAACTTAGCAGGTAGCTCCTGTACAATAATTGGATGTTTCTCTTGAAACATCGGATGAACCTGGGCAATTTGTTGATTTACTGGGCAATAATTGGGTTCATCTGTCGGTAAGCAGTGGGGGACAGGGCAAATCATGCAGGCCTGTGAAAAAATGGAAATGCGTTTTATTTTACACATGTGATGTGTCTAGGCATATTTTGCAGCCCATGTGCAATAAGGAAGGTGTTCTTTTGTACAGCAACTGGGGCGCAGGTAAGGGGCTCTGATCCTGGCGATCGAGTTAGCAAACTAGTTCTCGTAACCGACCAACAGGCTTGGCCTTGGTAGCATGGGAGGCATTGGTGGCCCCTGTCTCATTGCGGAGAATCCATTTGGTAGATGGGGGGGCATGGCTTCTAATGGATGTTTTATGTCTCAAATGCAGGAACCGCGCTGGAGAACCGCCCTACTAACAAGGGGGGTCAACTGAACTATCAACGGGACAATTGGATCAAGTACACATGCACCACTCTGAGAAGGACAAGTGCGAACGGAAGCAGTAATGGCCAGGGCGTGCTCCGGACTTGGAGCCTGAATGCTGTTCCGGGTTAAGTGCTTTCGGGGGGCAAGGTGACAACCTGGTTCTGACTTCTGGTAGGGGAGAATAGAAGCAGTGTTAAGTGTAGCGGTTGTGAATTTACCATGCCCCCCTTACACATCAGCCCAAGCTGTGGTCAAGTACCTTATGTAACTGCTGGCCCAGCTCATAGGTGGCAGGAGGGGTAACCACGAGGGTAGATGAGCAGAAGGCTTTTATGGTTTTCATTAGGGGGGTGCCCAGGGGTCTTCTCCAGAACTTATCTGAAGGCCAGTACTTGTGTCACACTATATGGTTTGAACACAGCAGGGGAGAGGGCCTGTCCAGGTGGTATGGGGCAACGGTATTGTCAAGTCTGGACTCCCGTAAGCGCGGCTAGGGCCCGCCAAGATCCTGAGGGACAATTGTCTTCAGCACAGGGCATCCTGGTTCGCTTCTTTTGACACACAGCTGTGGGATACAGATGGGTCAGCTGTGAGACGTATGCCCCGTTGGGTAGAGCTCCTTAAAGTAAGGCGTGTGCAGCATGGACCTGGGGTAGCCAGCTCAGGCTTGCTCCTGGGTTGTAAAGTCGATGTGATGGGTCAAGGGGTGCTGCACCATGTGTAAATGATATGGTACAGCATCTACTTTGCCAGTTCTGTATGGGACCATCATTAGCAACAGCAGCTGCCTATATGGATAGCAGTATAGCCTCTTTTAGTTTGTCCAGGGTTGGGGCGGGCAAGGTCATCAGCTTGGCAGCCGGAAACGGACTAGAGACAATCATATCCGGGACGCAGCAATGTGCACTGGGCAGTCAAGCAAACTGTGTTTCAACAGAACCCTGATGCACTATCTGTAATAAATGCAAGGTTATGGGCTACACATAGATAGGCCTTGATTTGTGCAGGGGGACGCGAGTGAGCCACTCCCAGGAGGGTGCGATTGGCCTTGACAGTGTTGAAATGAAAGGGATGAAGCTCTAATAGGGACATCTCCTAAGTATAGTCTGCAGTGATAGTTGAGAGGTTCAGGGACTTTACTGATAAATCCAAGACAGACACATCAAGGGCGGCCCTGGCCATTCATGATGTTTGCGCAATGGGTATTCGAAGGTCCATAACAGATCAGGCTGCGGGGCATTACAGTAATACTACAAGCTTGGGGGGACCACAGATATTGCCATGTGACCAAGGGAGGGAATACTTGATAATAAGGCCTGTGCTTTCAAGGCAGGCATGGGGTCAGAAGGCGTCAAAAGCGTGGGGCGCTGGCAATCAAATTGTTTTCAGCGTTCCATCCTTCTCCTAAATTGACAGAGTGCTGAAGGGTTGCCAGGTGTGGCTGTGGGGACATTCATACATTGCAAGGTTGGCACAGTGGGCAACACACAAGAATTGGACCCTGGGTTTCACTCGGACGCACTTTGTATGGATGGGCTTCCCCGGGATGAGATGGAGCAGCATGAGAAACAGTCTAGAGCAACGCCTTGCACTCAGGGGACCCCCTCCCAATGTTCTTATTATCCATTTGGGTGGCAATGACTTAGTCACCAAGGGGAGGAGGGCACTCATACAGCCCATGCAAATTGACCCTGGGGCAATCAGCAATAGATTGGGGTCATGCGAGCTATGGTGGTCAGAGGTTGTCCCAAGAGAGAGTGGCGAGGGGCGAGATCCATAGCTGCGGTAGAGCATTTACGCAAGTGGGTCAACAGGGCCATGCAGAAGTTCATGGAACGGGGAGGCTTGGGTTCATCAGGCATGCACTGATACAGGCAAGAGTGGAAGGTTATTATGAAAAAGATGGTGTGCACTTGTCCAAAGTCGGGCTGAATATGTTTCTCCTTGATGTGCAGGAGGCACTTGAAGCTGCAGGATGCAAATTGGGAACTCTGAGGTGGGGGGCTCTGTCATCGACGATAGCCTCCTCCAGAACTGTGGCGGAGTTACAGGGCGATCTGGAGGCAGACGGGTACAGTAAGGGTACCTCTGCGGCAGACTGGTACAGTAAGGGTACCTCTGCCTGGCACAGTAAGGGTGCCTGAGCCAAAGATCCGGAGCCGCAGGGAGGTTCCAGGAAATCCGCAACGGCGCCCCGTTAGTCCTTCGGGCGGTTGGGGGGCCTGAACAACCGGGGGTGTGCCATACCACGCTCCGCCCTGAAAGGGGCGGGAGTATAAGACAAGACCACGTGATCCGGAAGGGGATCTGCAAAGGTGCTGCACTGTCCGGGCGTCGACCCACCGTGCCGGCTGGCTCATAAGGCGGGTGGGGCAGCGAGGGACTGCCTGCCCTGGATCGCCCGTAAAATAACCCACTAAAACGTCATACTTTTGTTGTATGAAAATAAACCTGCAGCAGTTCTTTACCCATGAACAATGTGTCTGGTGTAATCATTATATGGGCAAATGTAAAATGCGCAGGGGGGGAGGGGATGACGGTGTGGCACTATAACTTGATGGCAGCCTCTCCACTCTGAAAATTATTGCAGCACCACTGGGTCTGCCCCATGGCATACGTCACATGGAGGAGACGGGGCTGGCCTCAAGGAGCACTTCACAGGTTCAGATACCCGTGTGCAGGTCGTGTGAGTGCCACTACTGGTCCCAGGAGAAACCCAACGCAAACACTCCCACACAAGTCCATCTAGTAACACAACATTGGATTTTTAGGGTAGGGGTTGACCCCTCAGACACCTCTGAAGAGACGCTCCCACATTCGTACCTTATAGCTATCACCATGCATAACACTTACACATACTCTAGAAACAGCTATGTCCTATGTGAAAAAGTCCCTTAATGTGCAGCCATGGGCTCGTTTAGATTTACTATAGCTCCTAAATCATCCATGTAAAATACTTCCTGCAAATGTCCCCTCCCAGCACCACTACAATCCGGCAGCGCCGCTCGCCCTGCCCGCGTGCTTTTCAATCAATAGATTGCTTTCCTGCACGCACGTGAATTTTAACAATTTTGTTTCTTACGCTTCACCAAAAATTTGATTTTTCCTGATGTGTAATGAACCTAGGATTTATGCCATTAGTGCGCAGATTGCAGACGGCAACACTCTTCAGAGTTAATATGCTCTGATGGATTCCATTGTGAATGGAAATGTGAATTATTTTCTCTCTGGGATAGAAATGTGGCGTCTGGTTTCATGCGACAACGGCAGACAGTCCCCAACAGGCTAAAAGACACAACACATGCTATAATCGATTTTTTAATTTGTGTAGGTGGACGACACCTGCGATTGGATGTTCTACTGTAGATTTTGTTCATATAGATCAACACACTCCAAGTTACAGGAATTGATTTTAAAATAAAACAGTCGATGAAAACTGAATACGAAGTGCGTCAACACTATGGCATCTGTCCTACGAGGTTCAGAAGGCCTGGTTATTCATCCAAGAGTCTGCAAGCGCCTGGCGGTGGGAGACAGTTCTCTGCCAGAGGGAAGGGGGTAGTTATGTATTCTAAAGTAATTTCATGGTGTTAAATAGACTACGAATTCTTCATCTACTAATTGGCACAGAACGTTGCTTTATTCTGCATTACAATTCATATTACATTGCATTTTGCACTGCGTTGCATTCAAGGCACTATATGGCATTAGGAAATAAGCATTGGTGAAGCCAATGGGTCTCGCCTTTTTCTCACCTATTTGGCTTTGCCAAAGCTTTTTGCTAGTGCTGTACAATATCCGCAAAAAAGAAAAAGAAAAAGGCGCAATGATGCACCTACTACAGGTGGATGCATTATTCCATTTGTGCATGCATTTGAGATGATGTATGAGATCAGAAGCATGATGTATGTGGCGTAAACTCCACCAAGCATGAATGCGCACGTGGAATGACCCCGGCACTATTTTCATGAATCAGTAAATTAATAAATGAAATTTTACTTGTGTGAAACTTTTTGGAATGCAGAGCAATATGGCGGTAAATGGAACCGATTAGGTGCTCCTAAAAATACAATTAGAAAAATTTTATTTAGATGACTGCGAGGGGTGGGAGATTCATGGAGGAGTAGGATGGGGACAGCACGGACAGCAGGTTTGGGGACAAGGTGAGTGGGCTGGGGCGATGGAGCTACAGAACCATTTGAGGCTGGTCTCAGGGGAACAAAACAAATTAAACAAGAATTTACAATGCAACGGTTTTGCCTTTGGAAAAGTTAGAGCTATTGGCATTGTAAATGACAATTTTTTTATTTATGTTTTCTTTTTGAAAACGATAAATAAATTGCATTGTCATTTACAATGCCAATAGCTTAATCTCTCGCAAATGCCACACACACCCACACCCACAGAGCCCCCCACACACACACCCACACAGAGCCCCCCCACACACCCACACAGAGCCCTCACACACACTGTGAGCCTCCCCACACACTCAGACAGAGCCCTCCACACACCCACACAGAGCCCCCCCACACACCCACACAGAGCCCCCCCACACAGAGTCCCCCCACACAAGTCGGTACTATGTAGCTGCCTTTATACTTTAGTTCCTCTATCCCCAAAGTGCACTACCTCTACCTGCTAATGTAAACCACCCAGTTTGATCTCTGCCTCGTTTCCCCTCATTCATTCCACTACTCTCTTCCATCCACAAGCCCTCCACCCAGACTCTCAAAATTTTAAAGCGATTGACACCATCTCTGGCGTTCAGTAACAACTCTTTTTGATCTTCCTTATCTGACAAAAACGTTTCCAATCCTACAAGCTTGAAATATGTTCTGAATTACATTTTTCCCCTACTATTGTAGCGCCACAAACATCACAACAGTAAACCTCTACAGTTCTTACAGGGCACCGTTGAGGCATACTCCGTCAAGAATGGATGGTGAGCATGGGCGCTCAACCAGGAACGTCACATAAAATAAACTAGAGGATTGAGATTGGTGAAAGAGGGATAGGTAAGAGAGGTTACCTGCAAAGTGGATCTTGACGAGGTCCAAGGGGTGCAGTACCAGTGTGGACACCAAGCCCCCGCTGAGGCCGGCCAGCAGATTCTCGTAGCGGACATGTCTGAAGAGAGACGGGCGCTCAGGAGCCGGGATGGAGGACTTCAGCACCGACATTCCCTGTGTCTAGATCTCTGGAAAGAGGGGGGTTTAAGGCTACACGAGGGTAAAAGCCCTTGGATCTGTAACGATGGTGTGAGCAACTCGGAACGGCGTCACTCAATGAAAGTGAAACCATGAGGTGTTGACGCAGCCCGGCAGATAGCATGAGATCACTTTCTTGGAAGTGTGACAGGTGTGACGGGTATATGTGGTGAAGCTTCAGATACTACGGGCGTGCTGCCAGGTGTATGAGATTTTTACTGGCACCGTGGGGAGGGAGGTTACAGAGTACACATTTAGGAACATTGTGCTCTGAGACTGTACACCAATGCAGCTGAAGAAGGGCGCGCGTTGTATCAGTCGACTCACTGACGTGACCTTTAGCACTCTAAGCTCCATGGAGACAGAAGAAGGACAATGTGAGCAACCTGTGTGTGCAGTTTCTAAACTGCCACTATGGCCTGGCAAAATAAACCTTTTGCCAGGCACTTATCTTCCTTCTTAATACATAGAAGTCAAGCCCAGGGTAAGACCTTGACAGCCCCGAGGATGGATTGTGTGGCAACTGTGGCAAATCCATAATTATGTGAAAAATGCGGCTGCCACCTAAATACATAATTCCAGTAGCCCTGCCTATAATATTCTAGTTCTTGACTTTATTAATAAAAATAAGTTACACAAAGTGAATGTCTGGTTTCAGTACATCTTTCAATGCTGGTGCCTTCTCTGTTTCTGAAAGTGACCTATTCTCATAATATACTAGAAATGAATCCAGAAAAATTAGCCCAATTGCACAGTATCACACAATGAGTGATATTTACAGAAACTGGGTTATGAACTTCGATTTCTCTGCCCAATATGATCTAATATGAATATGGCAACAATGTGCTAACATATTATTTTGGGGATTTTGGCTCACTTTTGGGGTTCACAAAAACACAAGCCAAACAATTGTGTGGTGACGCGTTTGTGTCCTGTGCTATTTTTTTTAATTTTTTGCCTGTTACTGTTTTGCATCAGAAAAGAAACATTGTTTGCATTTTCCAGATGCAGAACAGCATCGGTAACAAGCGTGGCATAGTCAAAAGGTCGGGTAATGTTTCTGAAAGACGGGACACATTGGCTTTGCCAATTCTTGTTTTAAAAGATGCTAAAGCCGCTGCCCTTTGTCAAGAAAGAAGAGTAAAACGTCAGTAGGTATGCAGAGTGTAATACGATCTGACGCTTGACTATAGAGGAGTGAAATCCACCAAAAAGGCAACAGACAGGCATTCCCTTGATCCCTCGTCTGACTTTGCGGACGTGGAAAAAATGAAGAAAACATATATTCCAATAGAAAATCGTCAAAAATAAGGTTTTGTGAGTGACATTTAAGTTTCCGGAGGCACACGTCGGCACATTGATTGATGTATTTAAGTGTTTTGTGCAGTACCGAATCTTGTCCTCTTTCGGTTGTCGTGTCTTAGTCTACGGACTGAACCTGGCGGTGCCGCGGCGCCGTTTGTCGATGTTATTGAGTTTGACGAGTCCGGGCAGGAGTTGGCATACCCTGCTGGAGTGTAAGTTGCGCAGCTGCTTGGTTTGGTGTCGGGGGTGTGAAGTGAGATGTGCCGCCACGGAGCAGTGGTGCGGGTGTTAGGGTGGCCCAGTTTTTGGGCCAGTGAGCCCAGTTCATCTGTCTGCCAATCAGGGTGTATGGAGCGGGACCGGGACGAAGAAGGACTGCGGGCGGAGGGAGGGGGGAAGAGCAGGACGGAAGGAGCTGCGGGCGGAGGGGGGGGGAGCGGGACCGGGACCTGGAACAAAATAATTTTTAAAACTGGCAGATGACGGGAGAGCGGGAGGGGGGCGGGAACGGCCACGGGAGAGCGGGAGGGGGGCGGGAACGGCCACGGGAGAGCGGGAGGGGGGCGGGAACGGCCACACACTGACGGGAGAGCGGGAGGGGGGCGGGAACGGCCACACACTGACGGGGGGGGGGCGGGAAACGAACCAACAGCGGGAGGGGGGGACAGGAAAGGGAAGACTCACCTGGACTTCCTCGGCTGGCGAAACAAACCTCGACGAGCCCGCAAAAACGCCCCGCCCACCGAGTGAACACGTCTACATGACGTGAGCAGAAAGGGAAAAATTCTCGGGAACGCCCCCGAATCTGGTCCGGCCTTTGACGGACAGATCCGGCTCCCAATGGCTAGCCTCCATTTATGGAGCTAGCCAATGGGAGGAGGGGGCGGATACCCGACCCCACATAGAGGATTAGAGGATATCATTAGATTTTGCTAGCGCATGCGTACTTCGTACGCATGCATCGCTAGTCAAAACCTAAAAAGTAAAGCCAGAGACGTGTGGGAAAAGCAAATGAGCTGATGGCGGGGGAGTGAGAGAGCAAGATGGAGCACCCACAGTGTGCCTGGGTTTTGGGCGGGAATCAGCAAATGATGGTGAGAGCTGGAAAACATTCTCACTCTCATAAAATCCTGAGAGTAAAAGAAAAAGAAAGAAAAAACTAGTTTCATGAATGTGAGCAGTGGAAGCATACAAAACATCCAAGCAAAAGAAAGGGAAAGACGCTATGCTCCAAGGGAGGGACACAAGATGAGAGAGGAAAGTCATTGAATAAGAAGTGATCAAATATGAGAAACAAGAAATCCAACAAATGAGAGGAAGTAGGCTGGCTCTAAACCCATTTTACTTTTTTGGTATGGTCCACACGAAGTACTTCTCAAACTGAAAGTCTTTATACCAAAAAAAATAAACACGTTTTTTTCCTATTTATAAACTAGGTTAAATTGAAAGGAACTGTTTCTCGGTTGGTCAGACAATCAAATGATGAGTATAGTGAGGCCAACAAGTTCAGAGCAGTTTGTTTATAAATTGCTCCTGCTAAGACTAATTATCGAATATAGTGGAGCTGGTGTGCAGAGGGGGAAAAGCTCCCTTTAAGAACAAACTTTTAAATCCTACGAGGACCATCATATGGATTAAATGTGGAAAAGGGTAACAGTGTGCGTGACAGAGGCGGTGACTGCATATCTAGATAAACTTGCTAGAGTCTGGAAGCCTGCTGGAGGGAACAGACATTAGGTAGAGTGAATTGGAGGGTGGACTGTCGGATGAATGCATTGGTTCAGGGGTGGTTTGTGCATATGATTGTTTGGCGGGATAGTTGAATAGGTAGATGGCAGGATGAATACATAGGCAGATGATGGATCGATTGGTTAGTGGATGCAAGGATGGATGAATTGATGCACGGAATAATGAATAGATGGATGGATTGATGGGTTAAAGGGAGGGTGGTTTTTCTCGATGGGTGGATTATTTTAAGGGTGGTTATTGAGCGTAGATGGCTTAACGGATTGGTTTGAGGGGGGATGGATTGATGGATGGATAGTTTTAAGGTGAGAGATGCCTTTGGGTAGATAGATGGATGGATTAGTTTGAGGGCATGTGGTATTTGTGGATGGATGGAAGGATGGATGAAATGGTTCAAGTGTGGGTGGTGTTCATGGATGGATGGATACATTCATGGAGGAAGGAAAATAATTGCTGATTATGTGTACATATAGGTACATATATAGAATGGTTTATGCCTCCTACAAATCCTCTAAGAAATATCATGACGAAATTTGCAGACTTCACCACAAGACAACTGTGCACTTCATACCATATTAAATATTACTGCTACTGAGCACATGTGGGCATTTATATAGAGGTGCTCTCTCCAGACAATACAATATTAAGTGTCATGTGCATATATGTATTGTCAGAACCCCTTTCAAAGTGCCAAGCAGCACTCAGTGGCTACTGGGCCCAACTGTATTGGTTGAGGCCTTTTACTGCTAATGTCTCAGGGCCAAACCTACTATGGATCCTGAGCAACTGGGCCAAGTACCATGTCTGCACTTGACTCTCAGTGGCAGCTGTGGACGAGCAGTCAAAGACTCCCTCACTGGGAGGGGTGTAGATACAGGTGAGTGAACACAACTCATAATTCAAAGGGCACAAATTACTATCAATAAATAACTATCCAGTCAAATACCTACTTTTAAAAGAAAAAGAAGTATTTTATTTCTAATTCTACACATTCACAGGCGAAACAACATCCATATGTAACACTACAATCCCCTTGAGGTCAGGGCTTTAGTGTTTGTTAGTAGGCCACACTCAAGAGTTCCTCTTTGACTCTTTAGGAATTAGTCAAAAGTGTCTATGGTGCCATAGCACCTTCAGCAGTAAGTCCCCTGAGGCCCCACAGGCCCACTTCAAGTCTTACCTGCTCCTGTTATTATGGAAGCTTTCAGAGGTGTAGAGAGCACCCACTCTGTAAGTCTGATCTTGTTTGGAGAAGTCAGGCTGCTTGTGGTTTACGCAGCTGTATCTGGCAGGTACAGGCTCTCTCTCTCTCGAGTGGCACTGCCGGCTTTTCCCAGCGATAGGATTCACGAAGATGAGGTAAGTCACTCTTCTGCACACAGGTAGGGAGGATATTCGATCCACTAACTCCTGAACAGAGCCCAACAAGGATGTGATATCTCCTGTGGCGTCCTTCATGGTCCTCAGGGGGGATTAGTCTGGGGCAGGTCTAGGTGTGTGGGCTTGGTGCACCGGTGACAGCATATGGAGGCACCACAACAAGGTGGTGCAGGCCTGGCGCTTGCGCCACGGTGACACTATACTGATCAGTTCACGGCGCGCCTCGCTTGCCATACGGGGATTGCCAGATCGCTCCTGTAAACAGGCAACAACCCAGTCAGTGCAGAGGTATTTCTTCACAACTTGCTCGGGGAGTCCTCTTGGTAGGGATCCCCAATGGACCTTGCTCCCTCCAGTGCTCTTCTCTTCATCACAGAGTACACTGGTCTTGGCAAGCAGGTAGGTGCATGGCAGGTGAGCTTGCTGTTACCTGGGTGATGTACCCTCCCCCAGCATGGAGACTATCAGGCCCCTTTTCCCAGCCTTGGTCACAGGGAGAAGTCTTACAGAACTTCCCCATCTCACACAGCCAGTCTGGCTGCTTTGCAGATTAAAAAAGGTTGGGGTCTCAACCTCCCCTAATTATAGTCCTTTTTTATGTTGGGGTACTGCTTCTTTTGGAGTGTACACTTCCTTTTTTTTCTTTCCCTTGAAAGGCTGTCTATCATAGCAGGCAAGACTCAGAAGCTAATTGTCCAACAACACAGACCATGGGAGTGACTAAATTTCACAACCTGAATGTCAGTCACAGTGATATGTGCATTAAAACTTTAATCCGGGTCACCCAACTCCACTCCTTATAATTCCCTTTTCAGCCCCCATCTCCATCATGGGATGTGTCCAGGCCCCTTCCTTCTGATCTATTATTGAATGAAAGAGCTGCCTTTTGAAGTATAAATGGGGAGTCTCTAGCTCCATTCCTCCAGAGTGTGTCCCACCCAGTTTACAGGAATGCAGAAATGCACAAATCTGTCTGGGGGTTGCACTACTCCTCATGTTGTCACCTTGCAGGTCTGGGCTTCCCAAAATGGAACACAAGGTCCTCCATGTAATGTACCATTGCAGGCACACTTGCACTAAGTGTACTTGCCCTACACACAGGGGCCCTTATTGACAGGGATTTGGCTTAGGACAGCGCAGCCGCTCACCTTGCTGCACTTCTCTATTCCAAAGTGAAAGGGCATGAAGTCACCATATTTATGTAATAAAGTGCACACCTATCCTTTCTCCCTGCACTGGTGCCATTTTGGCTGCCTAGTGCCAATGCAAGCCCTCTTGTGCCATGGTGCAAGGGGGCCTGTGTTGTCGGCAGGATTGTTTTTGTGCACATAAACAACCCTAAGAGGCGTTTTCTTCTTTCTAAGTGAGCTGCAGAATTCAGCACACATAAAAAGAGGAAAGAACAAGGAAGCTTCACCGCGGGAGGTGTAAGGATTTGGCACCTCCCCAGATTACATAATCTTGCAAATCTGGGGCAGCATCAAAATCCATTGGTGTTGCATGGGAAAACAGGCAAGGCCCATGGAATGCCTCCCGGGCACAGAGTAAGACAAGGCAGCTATTTGCGCTGCCACTTGCTTTACAACATATCTATGAGGCCACCCAAAGACATGTATAGTAGCTTTGCGTGGACTCATAGATATGATTTAATAATCTGCACAGCTGGGCCGTCACAAAAAGTGACGATCCAATCGCGCAATTTTTCTCATAAATAAGACCCATACTCTCCAGTACTGTTACCTCCAAGCATTGTGCCACTGTAGACGCACATAGATTCAGCACAAACATTCAGTCCTTGGGCACTGCTCAGTGATGTAGCATTTCTGTATTATACCAGGGTGTGTTGTTTGCAAACACACACACTGCCAGCACACACTCACCATGTGCACACAACACAACATTTCAACCTTCATGTATTGTACTTCTCACAAGCAAACATAAACACAGCACAGCACTACAACTCTCATTCAATGTATTCTTTAGAGGAATACATAGACTCAGTACATGCACTAACCATTCATATACAACACAGTTCTGCTCTACCTGTGTACTGTACCCTTTCCAAGCACACATACATCCAGAGCATAGTCACTACTTCTGTGTTATGCAGCACTCTATTTCTATCTGATGTAGGCCAAGGGTATGTTAAACACATCAGTGGAACTTTAACAAGGTGAGTGAGTCAGTGGGACTTACTTCTGTGACACAGGGTAAAAAGGACTTGTTCACTCCTACTGATCACTACAGGATATGCTACCACTACTTCATTTGTGCTGCTTAACTCTTGTTGAAGGCAGTAGGGCTTTGGGCACCCCTCCTGGTTCAACAACATCACAAACTGTGTGAGGCAGATCTATGCCATGGCGAACATGCATGATCAGTGTTTGCCTATGATAAATAATCAGCATTATAGATGCAGACAACAGTACGGTTGGGCACTCAGGACACGGGTTCACGTCTCTTACAATGCAGAGAACTTTTCCATCCCAACATGCATATATGAGTGAATTTCAGGGTTTTTTATAATAAAAAAAAACAATTCCCCCTTGCAAAATTTGTCCCGTCCCATCCCTTCTCTCCCTAACCCATCCTAAATGTTTCTGACTGCTATGAACCCCCAAACTTCCTTTTCAAAGTTCCTCTCCTTTTTTTTACATATGACACCCAACTAACAATCACTATATACAAAAACAGCTTACTACTTCCCTTTCCAAATCCATTCCTACTATTACATCCATATTCTAAGCTCTACTAAACACATCAAATCAAGTGCATAAACCTAGTACAACTAATAAACAAACGAATGAAAAACAATTACTAATTTACTAACCAATAACCTCTATTCTTGGGCTCTGAAATAGCATGCTCATTGCCATAAAGCACTTCAACGCCTTGTCAGGGTTAGTAAGTGCTATATAAATACAATTTACAATTACAATTACATTGCACCTGCAAGTCTAATCACTGAACTAAATATCAAATTCTGAAATAAAGAAACGCAATAAAAAAGTGCCCTCCTTCAATGTTGCCCTTCACCAAAGCTGCTCAGCGGCCCCACCGCTCTTGATTTGTGGATCTGTTCATGTTCCTTGTGCTGTTCTTGGAAGAGGCAGCAGCAGAAGCGTTTGATCCCAGATGCCTGACACTTGTGGAGACAACGCTATCGTTCACGCAGTCAAGTGTTTATTGTAATCTACTGTAAAGATGAAGAGTGTCATAAACACGGAAAGATGAAAAGAAGGGAAGCAAGGGAGGAGGGAGGCAAGGGAGGCAAGGGAGGAGGGAGGGAGGGAGGCAAGGGAAGAGAACAGAGAAAGGGGCTGAAATCAAGGAAGTGGGGAATGAGAATGCTAGTGAAGGAGGAAAGACAGAGGTATATTGACGTCGTGGCAAAGACAACAGCAAGGGAGAGATGGAGGGATAGAAGCAAGAAACAAATAAACAAAGGGAGAAGAAGACAAATGGAAGAACAATACAGAAAAAGTGTGGGATGTGAAAGAGAGGGGAGAAAGTGTGATCAGCAGAGAACATTCGGACATTTCGAAAATTGTAAGGGAAGACAGGAGACAACGTTGGAAAAAGAGACAATTAAAGGAACAATAAGAGGAAGGGAAGGCTAGGGAAAGGGGAAGTGGAGACAAGGGGAGTGAAATGTGACCACAAAAGCATACTTTACCACACCGAAAGGCACATATGGATGGGAAATAAAACATTAACATATTTTTTTCTTCATGAGCTTTGCAATTTGACTTATTAAGCCTGGCTTGATAGTGCAGCTGTCTTCAAGACCTAAATCACCTAATGTTGCCAATTCTTTAAAATATACATAGAGTGGGCTGTGGCTCCGACCATAGAAGTATTTCCTGCTCCCTATATGCTATTGGCTATCTGGTGTATCGTTCTGCCTCCTATCGAGTGCTTGGATTATCTTTAACATTTGTGTCTTTCCACATCTTTATGTCCCTTTGTTTTTCTCCTGTATTTATTTTACTAGTGTTTTACTTCATTTGTGTCTTATCCATTGTGCTTCCTCCTTTGTTTTCATGTATAATAAAAGCTTGGCTAAAGCCAACAGGTTTACCTTTATTTAGCTAACACGCAAACTAACATATGGTGGTACAGGCGTTCACAAATTCTGTTGCCATTAAGGCTAGAGCTGTTGGCTTTGTAGAAGCTTATTTTAATTTGTTTCTTTCAATTTGTATATTTCTGACATTAACACTTTGGAGTAGTTTTTACCGGAAAACAGTTCGCTGTCTTTTACGCTCTTAGCAATTTTAAAAGCAATAAGGTATTTGAGGATGAAAGAAAGACAGAAAAGTAGGAAAGGGAATAAATGAAGGCAAACAATTTGAGGGGGAAACGGAGGGAGACGATGACGGGTAAAGGAAAGAGTGAGGGAAATATGGTATGAGTGCATCAAAAGAGGGAAAGAACGAAGATGGAACAGAGCAAATGAAGGTGAAATATGGGAGAAGGATTCGAACAAAGTTGATAAGTCTGAAACCAGTGGAATCACGAGCTCGGGGAGAGGTGATGGAAGAAGGAAAGAACAAACGGTCCACACAATAGCAAGGAAGCAATAATCTAAGGAGGAAAATGATGAATTAGCAGCATGCAAAAAGTCAAGTGAGAAGAATAAAAGCAGAGAAGAAGGGGGGACTGACGTATGAAACCGTGGAAGAAGGGAAACAAAAAAAAAATAACAATTAGCATAAAGGGGCAAATAAATAGCATAAGGAAGAAACCATTATCGTATGTTGTTTGTTTATTGTTGTTCACGCAGGCAGTAAAACCCTCTGATATAGGCATAATATAAATGCATAACTTGTGCAATACCTATCCCTTTAATGTTGGAGCTGCTGCTGACTATTTACTTGAAACAACCAAAACATAAAGTGTGGTGACCTCTCCCTCAGTGTTCAGATTAGTCATTTGTTAGGCCGTAATGTTCCCTCCATCTCCTCCCCTCTACATCTGATGTGCAAGCTAAGTAGCCACAGAGGCTCTTCCAGGCCTGTTCTGACTGCAGATTGCACATGATAATGTTTCTCTCAGCGACAACCGGGGATAGATCTAGGCATAGGCAGTGTGGGCTTCACAGAGCTGGGTCGTAGCAGTGAGACTCAGGAAGGGGGTTTCCTTTTTATGTCACAGAGCTGTGAGGCTCACCCTATTAGACTCATAGTTCACTGCCAAGCCGTTGTAGCACTAGCCCATTGCGGTGAGGCCCAGGAGTGGGGACCCTCTTCCCCTGGGTCTCTTAGCACATAGCCATTGTTGGACGTCACCCTCTCCAGGGTGCTGGATCACACCTGCAAGGTGCAGGGAATAGGGGCTCTCATCCTATGGGACTCGCAGCACTAGTGACAACAACAAATAAATCTGGTGGTCTACAAAAGGGAGCAAGAACTAGATTATCAAATCACACAGGTTTGCCAACACCCAAGAATACCCAAAAAGCATAAAGCAAAGATCTTTGCGAACTGGTCGGATTTCCATCAACTACCAAGAGAGGTCAGTGTCTTCATTTGGATATCTTTCCTTCCTACCACTACCCCTCTAGGTAACAGAGGGGGGTCATGTGGATCAGATTTCGACCAGCACTAAGCCATGGTTGCGATGCCCTTAGGAGAGGGCCCTTCTTCCCAGAGCTCCGCAGAGTTGGCCCTGGTAAGAAATGCGGATGGAGGGTTAATGACCACAGTAAGACTTTTTCTCCCTACAGGAAATCCAGAAACTCTTTTTCCCGTATTCTCACCGCATTTCTTACCATTTTTTAGGATCAGTTCAAGGGATGCTTAATAGAGAGGAATGGTTTGAAACAAAATTCCTATAATTGCACTTCTTTGTGTATTCTTCTTCTTACAAATTAGGGTTCTACAGGCCCCTCCACCCAGACAGACCATGAGGCGCAATTTGTCCATAAAATAAGTATGTTGCAAAAAGAAATTGTTATTATGTTTCATGTTGTGTGCGTCCTGTTTTGTCCATGATCACAAGTGTTTTTAACATATTTTTTAACCTTGCTGTCTCACAATAGTGATGTCAAGTGTTGTATATTAATACACACAGGATCTAAGCACTAATTACTGTTACTTTCAAGGGCACTTACACCATTTTATGAAGTACCTTAATTTACGGAATGCCATAACCTGCCCACAGCAGTGGTGGGCATGCTGTATATATTAACTTGCATTTTGATTTTTCTTCTCCATGACAGATACTATGAGCCCCATTCGGATAACAGGCGGATCGCCACCGCCCATATGGCGGTGGCGATCCGCCCGCCAAAAACCTCCGCCCGCTACTAATTCCGCCCACGCCACATTACCATGTCGGTGGTTTTTATATGTGTATGAGGAGCTTGAATTGGGGATGTTTGTGGATTGGGAACCCATGCAGTTCTCTGAGGTGTGGGGTGATGTGGATGCGACAGGGTAGGTTGAGTATGAGTCTTGCTGCAGTGCTCTGAATGGTCTGGAGTAAGTTCAGGAGTTTCCTAGTGATTCCTGTGTAGAGTGTGTTGTCGTAATTGAGTCTGCTGGTGATCAAAGCCTGTGTAACCATTTTCCTGGTGTTCTCAGGGAGCCATTTTAAGATCTTTCATAGCATCTTGAGGATGTGGAAACAGGTGGTGGTCACTACATTTATTTGGATTGACAGGTTGATCCTATCTTCCAGGATGATTCAAAGATTTCTTGTGTGGATGCTGGAAGTGGATGAGGGTCCAAGGTTAGTGGGGCACCAGTGGAGTCCCAGAAAGAGACCTTCCTTCCAAAGATCGCTACTTTTGTTTTGACCATGACCAGTTTGAGACAGTTGATTTTCATTCATGTGTTTACTGCGGTCAGGCATGTAGCAATGTTGTTTTTTGTAGTAGGGGTTTTACCTTACAGTGAGAATATAATTTGAGTATTGTCTGAATAGGAGCGTATATTGATATATCTAAGATCTAATGAGGTCTGCTAAGTGAGTCATGTATATGTTGAATAACATTGGACTTAGGGATGATCCCTGAGGGGTTCCACATATGAGGTTCTTGGCATTTGAAGTGTATTGTGACAGGGTGATTTTTTGATTTCTTCCCTTGAGGAAGGAACAAATCTAGTTGAGGGCAGGTCCTTGTATGCCTGTCTTATGCAGTCTGTTGATGAGTGTGGAGTCGGAAGGAGAGGTCGAGTAGTATAATGCTGTGTCTCCACGTTATAGGACCATCATAATGTCGTCGGTTGCTGCGATGAGGGTGATCTTGGTGCTGTGGTTTGTGCGGAAACATGATTGTGTGTTGTGCAAGAGGTGATGTGCACTGAGTTGGTGGAATAGTTATTTGTTTATGGTTTCCATCACTTTGGCAGGGTAGGGTAGAAGGGAGATTGTGCAATAGTTTTTTAGTTATGTGGTGTTAGTCGAGATATTCTTTAATAGTGCATCCAGGAATATCTCAGAGGTGATGCTAAGGAATTGGATACTGGTGTGGTAAGTCCATGTGAGTTTTTAAGATTTCAATGTTGTTGAAGGTGGTAAAAATTGGGTCAGGTCAGTGTCTGGCAGAGTGAGTGGGTCAGGTTACATATTGTGTCAATCCCAAGTTCTCTAGGCTCTCAAGGAGTCTGGTAGTGTTGGTGTTGCTGATGTATTCAAGATCGATGTTGAAATCTCCCAATAGAATGTAATTGCCGGAGTCGGCGATGAAGTCAGCGATGGTGTCTGTGAAGGTGGCTCTGGGTCCCGGTGGTTGATATAGGAGGGTTCACTTAGAGTATATATTGCTGATGTCTGTAGGTTGAATTGGGTGTGCAGACAAAATATTAAGTTTTTAATATTGACTGACAGAAATATTGAGTCATAAATATTGGAGTGGGAAATATTGACAGCAAGAATATCGTGGTTAAGAATATCAAATTAAGGAAAGTAATATCTGCTTGCTTGCTTGATAACTTTTATTTCGATCAAAAGACCATAAAAAGTGCACATGATAATACATCAGCACAGACAATAAAACAATAAATATTCATGAAATCTTAAAAAGAAGAATTAAACTAAGAGTTATCATAAAGCAAGGCATTTGGGCAGAATTGTATGTACAACAATCAGGTTAAAAAGGTAAATCTCCTACGCCACATATTAAATAAATAATGGGAGACTGCGAACACAATGGGTAGATGGGTATCATACATCATTATCCTACATGCCTGTATAGAGTGCAAAAGTCCCAAGTTCTTACAGATGGGTATTAGCCAACGTTTTCTGATTGCAGAATAAGCAGGGCAGAAAAACAGTACGTGGGTTACGTTCTCGGTTTTGTAAATTCCTCGAATTTGGATTTTAGTTTGACTAAGAGGAATTCAGATGTCAGCTTACCCAGTAATGCAGAGCTCATCAATAATTGATAATTTAACGTATGTATCTGAGAGAGAAGTTCTTTCTTGGATATCCCCAAGCAAAAGATCTCAGGAGTTTCCCACAGTTCAGGAAAACCTAAACGGGCACTAACAGCACGAATATGCTGGAACCAGGGGATCTTTTTGTTCTTTAGGAGAGGCAAAATCTCTGAAAGTTCCATTCTATATGCATCCAATTCCGGAGCTGACCATAACCTCTTCCAGTACATTATAGGTCTAGCAGTAGTGACCTCCTCTACTGGGGACATGCCAAGGTCAAATCTGAGAGGGATCAAAGGCGTGCTAGGTGGTAACCCAACTAAGTTTCTAACAAAAGAGTGCTCCACCCTTTTGAGACTTGTGATCTGCTTATGACCCCAAAGTTCGGCCCCATAGGTCGCTGCCAGTCTAGCCTGCCGGCAGTATATCTCTAGGGCTGGAGATGCCGGCCTGTAAGTAGATGCCCTGGAAACCTTACCTATGCCCCCCGCTAACTGGGATAACTTGAGTGTGGATTTAGCGATCTGCATATTCCAACCAAAGTTCTCAGTTAATGTGACACCCAAATAAATAAATGTTTTGACCCTTTCAAGGGGAGTGCCGTGTAAAACAGGATTTGGGCGTACACGCTTCGGAGGGTTAAAAATCATAAATTTTGTTTTACTTAGGTTGATTTCCAGCCCCCGAAGGTCGCAAAATTCCACAAACCCATCAAGTATTCTTTGAATGCCCGATGATGTTCTAGACAACAATAGAGTGTCGTCTGCGAACATCAGAGCGGGCACTCTACCAGTGGCTAGTTTAGGGGCATTATTATTTTCTACACCATTCAGGTGTTCCACAAGGCCATTTATGCAAAGGCCTCCTTTTTTGACAGGAAATTAGTCTGTGAGTTGCCACACCTCACCTGGGCGAAATTATTGTCATGGAGCTTAGAAAGGATGGCTAACAAGTAGGGCGGGAGGCCCAAGTCTGCTAGTACTGTCCAAAGTTTTTTCCGTGGAACTAGATCAAATGCTGCCCGCAGGTCAACAAACACAAGGTAGAGGCTGCCACCCTCCACCTTGGCGGTCTTCCAATATAGGACCTGCAGGCAAAATATTTGGTCTAGAGTGGAGGTACCAGACCTAAAGCCTGCCTGGAGTGTAGACAATACCCCTTTATCCTCAATCCACCCTAAAATCCTATCAAGGATAACCCTCCCCATCAGCTTTTGAGATGTATCAATTAGGCTGATCGGCCTATAGTTAGAAGGGACTAAGGGCCAGCCCTTTTTTAAGATAGGCACGATTTCAGCCCCTAACCATGTAGGTGGGGGGTCCTCTCCCTGTAGGATACCATTAAACAAAGCAACCAAATAAGGGGCCCAGATTTTCGGTTGCGTCCTGAACAAGTCCCCTGGTTATTTGTCCAAGCCCGGAGCTTTATTAGGAACCAATTTACCTAGGGCCGTCTCTACCTCAGCCAGGGTGAAAAGTTCAACTGGGGTGGGACATGAAGGAACTATGGTTAGCTGTCCCTGCTCAATCTCGCTAGTGTTTGCAGGCTGCTGGGGTTCCAGGATAGTAACAAACTTTTCATCAGTCTCAGGGATGCCATAAAGGTCGCAGACATGGCTTTCCCAAACTGAGGGAGCAATATTCGAGGCGAATACAGGGATATGCCCACTAAGTCTTCTTGTGACTATGGACCAGAATGATTTAAAATCATTAGTATTGAGGGCAGATCCCAATTCATCCCACATAGAGGCCTCCCATTCCTTCTTGGCATCGCAAACTGCCTTTTTGTACACGATGCGATGGGCTCTAATTTCTTCCCTATTATTAGTTTTTATTGCTCTAAGAAGGGCCTTTTTGGCTTTCCTACAG
This sequence comes from Lissotriton helveticus, assembly GCF_964261635.1. Lineage (NCBI taxonomy): Eukaryota > Metazoa > Chordata > Amphibia > Caudata > Salamandridae > Lissotriton > Lissotriton helveticus. Next base: position 1,035,172,126 of record NC_136065.1, on the reverse strand, counting down.
GAGGCGTTATACCATCTAGATATTAATGTTCGAGGGTGTTTTGGTTTTCTCACCGGATACAAAATGTCTTTGAGTGCGGCGGAGTATGTATTTCAGATGCCCTACCTAGATGGCCGGATTTCCCCATGTCTTCGATGAATGGAATAACAGACTCATATAATTCGGCAAGTTTGCTAGTAGACATCTGAAAATCTGGCCATTTAACCCTACGCCTGCAATTAGTTATTATTAAAGGCACGGTGGTGGAGTCTTCAGCCGAAGTTTGACATTTCAACCCAAAGCTCCCCGGTTGGAGTGACAGGACCAATGCGTTATGATCACTGTCTGACCTTTCAACAACCCTAAACTCGTGTAGCCTGTCCCAGTGCCTGGCCTCGATGAAAATATAGTCGATTATTGAAGTACTAATTTTTAATCGATTAAACGTATTTTTCCCTGGTCTGCCAGGGTCCACCCTCCCATTACAGGCTCGCAATGATGTCGCTAACGAGAATGACTGCAATTGTAAAACCAAAGGGGTCCATGCTTTCACCCTAGTAATCAGTGGGTCAGGGACAGCCCACAGCAAGTCAACCTCATCTGGATTACTCAAATTCGAATCCATGAGTGGCTCAAAATGACAGTTAAAATCTCCACCCAGGATTAGCACGGTGGACGGATCGATCGATTGGGTAAAGGATAACAGGGTCTCAATGGCCTCTGACTCAAGGCCCCGCCTAACTGGCCTTGAATATACATTAATCAAGGCAATATCCGGCCCATTCAATGTAGTCAACAACACGCACTGTACGTCCATTGAGTTGGTTGGAATTTGAGAAGCCTTGACACCAAGATGTGTGCCAACCCATATGGACAGCCCACCTGAAGGCCTGCCCCTCTCACCCATACTCGCCAGGATATCGTATGTTGCAAAGCCCTGGACCCCACTCTCTTTTAAGGCCCAGGTTTCCTGCAGCATACAGATATCATGCGAGGCCATAAAAGTGCCCCACTCTGGGATGGGCAGTTTGTTTTTAAGACCCGCCACATTCCAGGAAAGGATTTTGACCTGGCCGACCGGGAGATCTGGCTTGGTTGCTTCACAATCCAGTGTACCAGGAAAATCATTGATAGTGGATGTGCTAGGGACTTGCCCCAGCTCAAACTCACAGTTCAGTGAGGATTGGTCATCAAAAGAGCTGCCAGTAGTGGGTTGGAAAGTTTGTTCTAATATCAGGGCTTGCAATGGAGGACTAGGTGTGACATTGGCGTCTTGGTTTAATAATATCAATTTTAATAATAATAGAAGTGTTTAATATTCTTTGCAAAAATATAGTTGTTTAAAATATGGATAGTTTAATTAGTGTTATGTATTTTAGTATGTATTTTAAATGTATGTGATGTATTTATTTTATAAGAATTGTTTATATTTTGTAATATATGTGTTACATTTTTAGTACTTAGTCATTTTATTTTAACCCCTTCGCTGCCAGGCCTTTTTCCCCTCCTATGCCACGCCTTTTTTTGGCTATTTGGGGTAGTGCGTGCTGAGGCCCCTGTAACTTTTTGACGACATAAGGCATCCACGCCAAATTTGCGTCCTCTTCTTCCAACATCATGGGGATTCTAAAGGTACTCAGGGTTTGTGGATTCCCCTAGAGGGGTCACAGAAATGAGCCAAAATACAGCAACATTTTGTCTTTTTTGTGAAAAATGGGATACAAATGAAAGCGGCTGGGTTTTTCCCTGCAAATGTTATCAAAAAAAGGTTTGTGGGGCTGAAATCACTATTTTACTAGCTTTTAGAAAATGACAGTCTTTTGTCAGAAAACCAACATTTTTTACACAGTTTTGGCATTTTTCTGGGACATAGCCTATTTTTGCTATTTTTAGTGCTTTTAACCTCCTTCCAGTTAATGGTAAAAATGAGTATGAAAGCAATAATGGATCCTGAAAAGCTATACATTTTAGAAAAGTAGACAACATTCTAAATTCAGAAAGGGGTAATTTTTGTAGATCCATCAAGGTTTCTTTATAGAAACCAACAATTAAATATTGAAAAAAATAAAATTAGTTGAAAAAAACAAGCCTTTTGTGCCAACGTTTTCACCTGTAACTTCTTGTAATTATGACAGCTTTTTGAAAGCAATATACCGTTACATCCGCCGTTTTTTAACCCTAGCTCTGTCGGCACCAAGAGATACCTAGCAAACCTATACATCTTTGAAAGCTAGAAACCCAAGGGAATCCAGGATGGGGTGACTTGACTGCCTGCCACCAGGTTCTGGTACCCAGAATCCCTTGGAAACCTCAAAAATTATCAAAAAAGCCACATTTTCGACACATTTCTGTGGTGGAAAGTGTTGGAATCTGCGTGGATCCACACATTTCTACCCACCCTGCATTCCCGAAAGTCTTACGAGAAAAACGGTACCTCACTTGTGTGGGCTGGCCTAGTGCCCGCGACAGGAAACGGCGCACAACGCAACGTGGTCACACCTCAATTTCGCAGTGAAAAAGGATCCTTTTTTTGCAAAGTGCCTAGCTCTAGTTTTTGTACTCTAGCTCTGCCGGCATCTAGGGAAACCTAGCAAAACTATACATTTTTGAAAAGAAGACACCCAGGGGAATTCAAGATGGGGTGACTTCACTACCTCACACCAGGTTCTGTTACCCAGAATCCCTTGCAAACCTAAAACATTGTCAAAAACACATTTTCCCTACATTTCTGTGGTGGAAAGTACTGGAATCTGCAGGGATCCACAAATTTCCTTCCACCTCGCGTTCCCCAAAGTCTTATGAGATAAATGGTACCTCACTTGTGTGGGTAGGCCTAGTGCCTGCGACAGGGAACGGCGCAAAACGCAACGTGGTCACACCTCAATTTCGCAGTGAAAAATTACCCTTTTTTTGCAAAGAGCCTAGCTGTACTTTTTGAACCATAGGTCTGTTGGCACCTAGGGAAACCTAGCAAACCTATATTGTTTTTAAAACTAGACACCCAGGGGAATCCAGGATGGGGAGACTTGACTGCCTCCCACTAGGTTCTGTTACCCAGAATCCCTTTCAAACCTAAAAAATTGTCCATTAAAACAAATGTTCCCCACATTTCTGTGGTGGAAAGTTCTCGAATCTGCGTGATCCACAAATTTCCTTCTACCCCGCATTCCTCAAAGTCTTCCGAGAAAAATGCTACCTCACATGTGTTGGTCGGCCTAGTGTCTGCGACAGGAAACAGCGCAAAACGCAACATGGTCACACTTCAGTTTCGCAGTGAAAAATGACCCTTTTTTTGCAAAGTGCGTAGCTGTAGTTTCTGAACCCTAGCTCAGCCGGCACCTAGGGAAACCTAGCAAACCTATACATTTTTGAAAACTAGACACCGAGGGAAATCCAGGATGGGATGACTTGACTGCCTCCCACCAGGTTCTCTTACCCAGAATCCCTTGCAAACCTACAAAATAGTCCAAAAAAACAAATTTTTCCGACATTTCTTTGGTGGAAAGTTCTGGAATCTGCGTGTATCCACAAGTTACCTTCCACCCCACGTTGCCTAAAGTCTTCTGAGAAAAATGGTACCTCACATGTGTGGGTTGGCCTAGTGCCTGCAACAGGAAACAGCACAAAACGCAACGTGGGCACACCTCAATTTCGCAGTGAAAAATGACCCTTTTTTTGCAAAGTACCTAGCTGTAGATTTTTAACCCTAGCTCTGCCGGCACCTAAGGAAACCTACCAAACCTACACATTTCTGGAAAGTAGACTCCCGGGGGCTTCCAAAGAGGTATAGCTTGTGTGGATCCCCCAACGTTTCCTTACCTAGAATCCATTGCAAACCTCAATTTTAGCTGAAAAAATCATTCTTTTCACACATTTTTGTGTGGGAATGTGTGGCATCACCGGGCTCACATAAATTTCCTACCAACCTGCATTCCCCCAGGTCTCCTGATAAAAATGGTGCCTCACCGGTACTTGGGCCTCTCACAAGAATGAGGCACCATTTTATCGGGAGACCTGGAGAAGCGCTGGGTGGTGGGAAATTTGTGTGAGCCCGATGATGCCACATCTTTCCCACACCAAATGTGCTAAATTTTAGGTTTGCAGGGGATTTTGGGTAAGGAAACGTTGGGGGGTCCATGCAAGCCATACCTCCCTGGAAGCCCCCGGGTGTCTAGTTTGCAGAAATGTGTGGGTTTGGAAGGTTTCCCTAGATGGCCGCTGAGCACTGGGCCAAAAACCCAGGTGACCCCCTTGCAAAACCAGGTGATTTTGAAATAGGCAATTTTGATGTCGCCTCACTATGTTTTGGACCCTTGTATGCCGCGGGTACGTGGGCCACCCACACGGGTGAGGCACCATTTTAATCGGGAGACCTGGGGGAACGCTGGGTGGTGGGAAATTTGTGTGAGCCCGGTGATGCCACAACTTTCCCACAACAAAATGTGTGAAAAAAGTTATTTGTTCGGGTAAATTTGAGGTTTGCAGGGGATTCTGGGTAAGGAAACATTGGGGGATCCATGCAAGCCATACCTCCTTGGAAGCCCCCGGGTCACTAGTTTTCAGAAATGTGTGGGTTTGGTAGGTTTCCCTAGATGCACGCAGAGCTCAGGACCAAAAAAACTGGTGACCCCTTTTGCACAACCAAATTGTTTTGACATAATTAGTTGTTTATTTCTGCAGCGTGAGAATTTTGGCACAATATTACAAGGAAAATGAGACAGACATTTTTAAGTTTGCAGGACATTGTGGATAACATAACTTGTCGGAATTCAAAAGAGAGCCTCACCATGTACTCCCATGGGTTAACAACAATATCTGCAGTTGGTAGGTTATTCTTAGATGGAATGTACACCTTGGCAGAGAGACTTAAAAGACAAAGAATCATGCACGGCCTTCTATTCCTCAAACACACACACATACTGGTTGGATTTGGCACAAGGGCGAGTGATGGTACAGTATATAAAATGTTATTAACAAGAGATTTCACAAAAATGAAATGCACTGTCAATAATTAAATGGACAAGAAATTGAACCAGTGACTCGCACCTCGTGAGCTGGAAAGCCACGGCAAGGCACCAACTGTTTTACAGGCTATTCACACACCTTTCATACGTGATACACACAAGACCATTCACACCACCAGGCACAAAACCAACACATCACAAGATTCACAAAAAGGGACAAGGTACACCTTGCTTCAGAAAGACAAAAAAGACAAATATTACTACACAGCCATATAATCCTAAAGCACACACACATACTGGTTGGATTTGGCACAAGGGTGAGTAATGGTTCAGTATATACAATTGTATTAGCAAGTGATTTCACAAAAATGAAAACCACTGTTAAGAGAAAGGACAAGAAACTGAACCATTGACTCACAGCTCATGAGCTGTAAAGCCACGACAAGGCACCAACCTCTTTACAGGCCATTCATACACCTTTCATACGTGTGACACACACAAAACATTCACGCCGCCAGCCGTGGGCCCATCACCTTAAAACACTCACACCAGCAAACAGCGCCATTCAAGGGCCCATCACTTCCACTGAAGGACTGGACTTTTTAACAGTACCAGCGGTGCCAGGGAACAACACCTATAACCTTCATGGGATACCTGTTTCGGCGCACAAACTACAGAGACACGGGACACTTCCTTCGGCGTCAAAGATTCAAGGTTTATTTACTGCAGGGAACACAGAAGTCACAACAAGTACAACACGTGCAACTTGGGGAGACTGCTTCAAATTGGTTCTGTGGATCGCTCCTTTTATACAGAATTTACTCATAGGACAACATGGTACACAAAAGTTTACAACCTGGTTCCCATAATTATCCCCCAGAGGGGTCGCTTTGGTCACTTTGGTACACATAAGGTCCGGAACATAAGTGCGGAAACATTTGGCGGTTCCCAACTGTAAAAACCCATCTTCCCAACATTAGTGAATTCTAATCGGCAGTAAAACAGATGAAAATAGGGACAAGGACAGGTGCAGAGGAAGATGGAGACAGTGGGGGATTGAAAAGAGTGTGAAAGGGGAGGTATCGGGAAACACGAGATACAGGCATCAAAGGGACGTGCCTAATGAGATGCACGGCTGAGACAATAAACCGGACGGCAAGATGAGCCTCGAGCGGGGCCATCTGCCTTACAGTATCATCCCCCTCATCGTAAAAGATATTTACAAAGTACATGTGTCTTCCACAAATATCCTGAGAGTCCCAGGGTGACGAAGCGGACAGTGTCCGTTCGCTGGCTACTTGAGGGCAAGAGACAAAATGGATGCCGTATCTAAGATGGAACCCGTGGGTACAGATGAAAAACCCGCATATCAAACGAACGGTTTAAGTTAGCACAGCGAAACTGCGCACACTTACTAAACTCGTCATTTGCGGTTCTTAGATACCAGACTCGCCCATATTCGTGCGAGTCGAAAACATCACTTAAAATTGTCACGGAACCTCAGACGCTCCTTTTGCCCTCATGTAGGCAAGCACTAGTCGGAATCATATTCGATATTCATCAGACCCTCGAGATGTTGCTGTAGCATAGCTCTGTCCAACCGAGACCCTTTGGTAACAGGTGGCTGTCTCATACACGTTGTAGCACAGAGGCCACATAAGGCAGGACCGCACTGCACGCAAAGGCAACACGTGAACAGGAACACTACAACAACTCCAATGATCGTCAGAATTTTCCAACCCCAAGTCGACATCAGGCCCCAAAACCATCCAAGTAGCGTCCAATCCCCTACATCCACGTGTATGGATTCGGAGATCTTATGCAACTTCGAGATGGCTTGATAGACAGTCGGAGCGTTATCAGGAATGAAAATACAGCAGCTCGAATGGATCACCTTACATACCCCACCTCGATCTGCTAAGATCACATCTAAAACCATACGGTTTTGTAACGTCATAAGTCTATCCGCCTGAAGTTCTGTGGTGATATTACCAAGGGCACTGGCAGTAATATTAGCTGTCGATTCTACCACTCGAGTCAACTGTCTTAGGTTCCTACTATTAACCATAGGTCCCCAAAATGGGAGGAAACCCTTGAAAAAGTCTCCTGCCTCTTGACCGGCAGTATCCTCTTCGCTAATTACGCCCCTCACAACTCTAGTTTTGTGATAATCTGCATCTACAGTAAACGTCGGAGGCAACAAGTTTGCGATAAAACATGAGCCCATGAAGTCAGAGGGCAACCATGCATACGCACGATCATGACAAATAAAGTATGTACCCTTGGCAGCCAAAAACACAGGGGACGAGACCATTGGCAAAATATAATTTTCAGTGCAAGCACTCTCTCCAAGTCGGGCTTTCGATCTACGGCCGCGACCTATTAAACAAAAATTACCAATGTGGGGTACGACCCATATCGGAGGCGAGCTTTTAAGCTGTTTTTCACCAGTGAACACACTATATTCGCCTCTACTTAGGACCCTATAGGCTTGTACCTCTTCTTCAGGGATAAGCGAGGGATCATAGATATCGCTATCTAAATCCTCTATTGCTATAGACAAAGATTTTTGGTACGAGGTAGGACCAGAGTAGGGGGAACGTGGTTCTCGAATGGGGTGGAAACCCAGTGCGCTTCGAAACACTGTTTGAAATGCTCGAGCAGACCCTTGGGAGCTATACGGTAACACCAGATATGGAATTCCCTTATCCGTAGTATGTGGCATCAACCCACACACCCAACAATTAGTAGTGTTAACCACTAACTGATGCTGATGAAGGAGCTGAATAAAGGAATTGTTGCGGAATTCTGCACGTCTAGCCTGCTCGTGTTCAGGTAAGATGTGAAAAGAATGAGGAGAAACAGTGGAGGTGAGTTTAAGGTCAGGGGTAAGAGTAGGTATGATAGAGGGCAAGAAGTAAGACATCGTGTAATATACTCCACCCGCCAATAACGCAAAAACAGTCACAAACAGTACGAATATTTGGAACACAAAACATTTGGTACGACTGAGTTGCTGCAGCTTGAATCTTTGTGCTTGAGCTCTTTCCAAGTCCATCAGCTTTGAAAATGCCATTTCCTATGACCGTCCGCAACGTTTCTTGACGCACTTCGTTCTGTGTAGCAATAGTCAATTCCTAGGAGTTCCCAGGAACCGACGGTCTTTAACCTAGCGTCAAGACCTACTAACCAGGAGGAAGTACACGCGCGGCCCTACGGTCTTTATTTCACAAATATATATATATGAAAACAATGTCTCTCAGCTGTGGAAACAAAAATGTAAGGAACAAAGCTCAATGAATATGTACAAAATAATTACAATAGAATGAGTGTTCAAACTGATCATGGAAAACGGGATAATGTATTTGTCAAGGGACAGAACGGGGTTTTTTATTAGTCTTTAGTGCTGGATCTCAAAAAATATCGGGTTTTCCCAGGACGTGTCTGTTCGTTAAACAAAAGATCCGTTGAAGGGACAACGCCCTGTTGATCAGCTGAATGTTCTGGTCTTGAGTCTTCTGATGACAAGTGTTCAATAATGCCTTTTTGCTGCACTGAGGATTCTCCGACAGGTTGTGCGTCGCTGAAAGGTACAAACGCCGACAATCTTTCGGTTTCAGTTGATGCAATGCCTTTCCTCACCCACGAGTCTGCTGGCAACGGAATGGGGACTTTCTTGGTATGGGTGGCATGCACCCAATTTTTCCGCCCCTCAAGACGAACTGCAGTTCTCGTGGCAAGGAGGACCTGATAGGGTCCAGTGAACCTGGGATCCAGATTGTTCTTGCGCGAAAAATTTCGCGTTACCACCCAATCTCCGGGCTGGAGCTGGTGGCCTGGACCCTCCGTCTGCGTCGGCAATGCTTCGTGAACCTGTTGGTGAATTAACCTCAGTTTAGCAGTCAAGTCATAAAGATAATCGATCAACATTGGATACTCAAGTTCACAAAAGGCACCCGGTCTAGGGACCCCCCAAACATTGGCAGGACGACCGAACACTATTTCATAGGGACTGAGCCCTACTCGGGAGTGTACAGTTGCCCTTGTTGACAGTAATGCTAAGGGTAAAGCGTCAGGCCACGAAAGACCTGTCGTAGCCTGAATCTTTGCTAGTTTTAGTTTAAGGGTGCCATTGTACCCTTCAACCAAACCAGCTGACTGAGGATGATTGGCACTATGGAATTTCTGATTAATTCCAAGGCCCTTGCACACACTCTTCATCACACTCCCCACAAACTCACTTCCGTTGTCTGACCACACAATTCTAGGCATTCCATACCGAGGGAAGTACTCCTTCAGTAGGATTTTCGCAGTGGACAAAGCAGTATTGTCTTTGAGAGGATAGGCCTCAATCCATCGGGAGAATGCGCAAACAACAACTAAAACGTATTTCAGGTTATTGCATCGTTCCATATGGATGAAGTCCAATTGGATCACCTCAAAGGGGCATGAAGGGGGAGCAAAACTACCAGGAGGAGTTGGGGTTCCCTTACCAGGATTGTACAACATACATACCATACAATTCTTAACCAAGCGTTCAGCACATTTCGTAATACCATCATTCTTCCACACAGGAAACAGCAATTTACAGATACCTTTCGCGCTAATATGTGCTAACCCATGTGCCATAGTCACAATAGCCAGCACATACGCATCAGGCAACATCCATCTTTTCTGTTCCGATAAATCAGTCCAACAACCATTCGCATCCAACTTTCCCGTACTTTCTTTCCACTTCGCCTTTTCAGTCTCGGTGGCCTCATTCTGAATTGCTTTCACACTCTCAATAGTGTTCTCACACATACTTGATTCTGCAGGCCACCTAACCGAACTCGTCACATACATTCGAGTGCTAAGGTTCCGGGCAGTCTCCTTAGCAGTCTCATCCGCAAACGCATTACCACGACCAACATCATCCGTCACCTTACGATGCGCACTACATTTAACAATTGCCACTTGCTTAGGCAACGTAAGTGCATCCAAAAGATCATTTACAAGCTGGCCATGTTGAATCTTCGTACCATGTGACGTAAGGAATCCTCTCTCTCTCCACAGTCGTCCAAAACTATGTGCCACACCAAACGCATACTGGCTATCTGTAAACACATTCACCCGTTTATCTTTAGACAACACACACGCTCTCGTCAAAGCAATTAACTCAGCAGCCTGAGCCGAATTCTGACTTAACCTTGCGCTTTCCACAATCGTTCTCAATGTAACTACAGCATATGCAGTTGTCACATCACCATTCGGTAACTTGAAACAAGAACCATCCACATACAAAGTACCATCGGGATCTGTCAATGAAGTATCTTTTAGGTCAATGCGACCCTTAGTTTCCTCTTCAGTTTTGAGATAGCAGTCATGTACTGCTTCATCACTTGATTCTGTGTCGATCGGCAGCAATGTTGCTGGATTCAACACATTACACCGTTTTATCCGTATATGACTGGCCAGCAACGTCAACTCATATCCAGACAATCTTGCGCTCGTCAGATGTTGAGTTTTCGTTCGGTTCAATAGAGTGTCGACTGCATGCGGAACCATTACCGTGAGCATATTATCCATGACTAGACCTGCGGACTGTCGAATGGACGCCGCAGCTGCCGCTGTTGCCCTTAAGCAACTTGGCAAAGCTCTTGCTACTGGGTCTAAAGTCGAAGAAAAATAGGCACATGGGCGTTGCTTACCACCAAAAGGTTGTGTCAAAACACTCAACGCGCAACCATCCCTCTCGTGAACGTATAGTGTAAAATGGCTTACTGTAGTCAGGAGTGCCCAACACAGGAGCCGAACACAACGCATCACGCAATTCAGAAAAACTTTTCTGACATTCTTCAGACCAAGGTACTGGGGATGAAACACCTTTGCACGTAAGGGCTATCAATGGTTTCGCTAACAATGAAAAATTTGGAATCCATTGTCTGCAGTAGGACGTAATACCTAAAAAGGCACGAACATCTCTCTGGGTTTTTGGCACAGTCATTCGGGAAATCGCTGCAATTCTCTCTGGGGTCAACCTTCTCCCTTCTTTTGACAATAAGTGACCTAGATAGGTAACTTCTTGACAACAATACTGTAGCTTTGAAGGCGATACCTTGTGGTGTAAGTCATGTAGATAGTATAACAATGATACTGTAGCCGTTTTGCAAATAGCTTCTGTATCAGCTGCCACTAAAAGATCATCCACGTATTGAATCAAAGCTGCACCCGTTGGTAATACAAAGGCATCAAGCTGACCTTTAAGTGCTTGGCTGTAGATTGACGGACTCTCACAGTAGCCCTGTGGAGCGCGTTTTAGCCTAAAACTGCGACCTCCTAATGAAAATCCAAATAGGTCTCTGCTTTCCTCTGCAATTGGGATGCTAAAGAAAGCATTCTTTAGATCGATCACTGTGAACCAGGAGGCAGATGCCGGAATCATTGTTAATAAAGCTGTAATGTCAGGTACCACAGGAAATTGTGGAACTACTATTTTATTTACCTCTCTCAAATCTATTACAAAACGATATACAGGAGGTTTAGTTGGGTCAGTTCGTTTCAAAATTGGCAATACAGGGCTATTACATACATTTCCACGAGTTTCTTCAACAACACCCTTTCCAATGAGATCATGAATGATTGCTAACAGCGCTCGTTCGCCCTCAAGAGAAATACGATATTGAGGTAAACGCGGTAATCGCGCATTTGGTTTCAATTGAAGCACATAGGGTGGAATGTCTAACAGGCCCACGTCATTGGGACCTGTGGCCCATAAGGACGCAGGGAGGGAACTCAATTCCGGTGGGAATTTATCAACCGATAAATACATGGGAGAGATCACTCTCCTTCCCAATGTAAGCTCCACTCCTTCGGGGGAACAATACAATGTTGCATATAATCGTTTCAACAAATCCAGACCCAAAAGATTTTCACCACAACCTGTAGATAGAATCAGTGGAGCGGTTAGCTCACAAGGTCCAATCATAAGAGGCAAAGGATTAGAGACTGGGTTACTAACAGGGGCGCCAGAGAATCCAACGGAAACATTCGTTAAGCCAGACAAAGGTGCGCCAGGGAGTTTTGAATGCATGATGGAACTTTTCGTCGCACCAGTGTCTAACAGAAAAGGCTCAACTACACCCGATGTAGTCTCTGCAACGTAAGGCCCACTCTGATCGACCGGAACTGACACTACTCCCTCTCTTTGTCGTTGGCTGTCCTAGTAATGGTCATTTACAACAGTCTCGTGCTCTACGTAATAATCATCCACATTATACTGTGCAGATCGAACTGACCCCGCATTTCGCTGGTCAAAGTAATTATTTGCATCTGATTGATTTTGATAACGATCACTCTGATTGTGGAATGAACCACGACCTCTACCACGTGGTGCCTGTTGAGGACCACCACCACGGTTTCCACGTGTCGACACACCATTCAGGCGGTCCCGTAAGACAAGACAATCATATTTTAGGTGTCCCTCTTTCCTACAATATGCGCACTGATTATACCCAAGTGAAGATCTGGAATCAAAGTTGTCAGAGCGCGGCTGTGTCCTATCGGGCTGTGCTCGTGGTCGATACTGCTGTTGCGAATCATTTTGGTTTGATCGTGGAGGGTATGCTTGCTGCAACAAAACCTTCGTTTTGAGCTCCTTAGTTTTCCTTTCTACACGATCACTTTCTTCCTTTTCCCTATTCTCATAATACTGGGCCGTTGCTAGTATTTGCGCAGGGGTTGAAACTGCCCACGCACTTTCTGAATTCTTCAATTTGTTGCTTAGTTCAGGCAGCAAATTTGACACAAATTTGTCAACGAATAACCGCTGGCCTCCCTCAGCGCCCATGTCCTGGCCGCTGTGGTCGACAAACGCTTCCTCAAACCTTGTAAAGAAATCTGAGACACTCTCGTCTTTCTTTTGCTTACAAGCTGATAACTTATCCCAGTTCACCTTCATCGCTGGCATGAGAGTTTTCATGAGCGTAATGATTCTCTGAGGCAAATCCAAGATCAACTGTTCAGGTTTAGCCCCACCGACTTGTAATGCATCAGCTGCTAGCAGTGCAACCCAATCACCCCCTAATTCAACTGCGTGATCGGCTTGACGAATTTTAGCCCAAACTGGTTGCGGTACAACATTGCCAAACAACATGTCGATGTCGGCAATATTCATAATAGAAGCTTCTATCAGTTGTGATAACTCCTTATAATAACCAGCCGGATTTTTACGCGGATCGGGTAAGGATTGCTTCACTTGCAAAACTTCCGATCGTTTCCATGGAAGATGTATCCACACCCTTCGAAAATGCGGTAGCACCACAGGGTTCGCATTAGGATCACCAGGCACCCACAGTGGCGGAACTTCTCTCATGGGATACTGACCAGGAACCGCTTTCCAGTTCTCAGTGGTATCATCTAATGATACCCGAGAATGTGCTGTGGATCTGAATGCTAATAAGCGTTCCACTGCACGTCGTACATCGTCTCCTATAATCATACCGTTCGAAAAGTGACTCTGAAGTTCAATTATGTCAGACGGTACATCATCTACATCATTATTATACCATTCTTCCCTCAAAAAGTTACACATTTCCTCAAATACGAATCTCTGCGTAGGCTCATTAAACTGAGAAAACGTATCAAAGACTACGCGTGGAGTGTAATTAGCAGGATGTCTTATCCACCTATGTGCCATTGTTACTAACGTCTCTTTCTCCCTACCACTAGGGATCTGACTCCGTCTCTGAGGAGTTTCAGATGAATCAGACGAAAATAACGGACCAGAAAGAGGTGAATAAAGAGTAGCAACAGAGTTAGGAACACGCTTACGAACAGAAGGGGAAAGAAAAACAGGGGCAACAACACTAGAGGTGAAGGAAGGCATAGTAGGAACGGACAAGGTAGTTGGAGTAGCAGAAACAACAGTCTGCGAAGGTACAGGTACAGGAGCAGTAGGAACAAGAACAGGTGGTGGAACAAACGTAGGGTTAACAGCGGGCTGGCCCGCAGCCGCTGGAGCAACAAGAGGAACAACAGGAGGAGCTATAGGAGGAGCTACAGGAGCAGTAGCACCCTGTACATAAGGAGGTGGTGATTTCATCAAGTATGATAACAAGGAATCCTCCTTCAAATCTTCTTCTTTCTTTTCTAGATTATTCGGTAAAACTGGGTAACATTTATCTATTTTCATGTGATGCAATCTAGTAGCGATTTCCATATCTTTTTCTTCTTTGTCTTGTCTACATTCTTTTATAGCTTGCATTACAGGAACGAACTCTTGTTTTTGATTCTTTTTAAGTTGTTTGATTTCTTTCTGCTTGGCCTCTTTACGCCATATTCGAAAGGAATCAAACATAGCTGGCCTAGCTTTCTTTAAAAATAATTTAGCCTCAAGATTATCTAAAATCGAAAGTTCAAAAGTTCCGTGTGGTGGCCATCTAAGGTCACCGTCTTTCTTTGTATAGCGGATCCAGTAATCATTATATATTATAGGACCCACCCCATGTCGACTATAAAGATCATGTATCGGAGTTCCAACTGGAGGTATCGGACATGAGTCCTCCAACCGGGAATCCATTGCGCAACATTTGAAAATACGAAACAAATCACTATGGCTAGGCATCGTGCACACTAACCTAGTATCAAACTTCAAGGATTACCGAAGCAATGAAACTTCGTGTAAGTCAAAAACCCTCGGTTTTTGGCAATTGCAACTGTCAAATAATACTAAGAACCAATACTAAGAACCACAAATGCAATGGAACCATGCAATACAACAAAGCCTTAAGGCTATCACAAAGCTCGGAGAGCTAACCACAAAGCCTGAGGAGGCTATTACAAAGCTCAGTGAGCTATTACCACAAAGCCTTAAAGGCTAACCACAAAGCTTTCAAAAGCTAGAACAACCACTAAGGACTGGGAGCGACCCACAAATACTTAACTCAGAACTTCAATGGCGTCACCAGGAAGGCCCGTCTATCGTCTCGCTTGTACATAAGGTCTACGCCGGGCGTCGAAGACAGGTCGACAGTCAGGGCATCGGTCCATTGCAGCCATCAGGAGGCGGGAATCTTCGCAGGGAAAAACTTCGGGCCACTTATTTCGATAACAGGATCGATGAAGCGGGGTGCACCTTCCCTCGGAGATTTCACACGAAGTTCCTCACGATCATCAGGCTTTGGACCGGACCGGTACCGCTGAAGTCGCCCCACGTTGGGCGCCAACTGAAGGACTGGACTTTTTAACAGTACCAGCGGTGCCAGGGAACAACACCTATAACCTTCATGGGATACCTGTTTCGGCGCACAAACTACAGAGACACGGGACACTTCCTTCGGCGTCAAAGATTCAAGGTTTATTTACTGCAGGGAACACAGAAGTCACAACAAGTACAACACGTGCAACTTGGGGAGACTGCTTCAAATTGGTTCTGTGGATCGCTCCTTTTATACAGAATTTACTCATAGGACAACATGGTACACAAAAGTTTACAACCTGGTTCCCATAATTATCCCCCAGAGGGGTCGCTTTGGTCACTTTGGTACACATAAGGTCCGGAACATAAGTGCGGAAACATTTGGCGGTTCCCAACTGTAAAAACCCATCTTCCCAACATTAGTGAATTCTAATCGGCAGTAAAACAGATGAAAATAGGGACAAGGACAGGTGCAGAGGAAGATGGAGACAGTGGGGGATTGAAAAGAGTGTGAAAGGGGAGGTATCGGGAAACACGAGATACAGGCATCAAAGGGACGTGCCTAATGAGATGCACGGCTGAGACAATAAACCGGACGGCAAGATGAGCCTCGAGCGGGGCCATCTGCCTTACAGTATCATCCCCCTCATCGTAAAAGATATTTACAAAGTACATGTGTCTTCCACAAATATCCTGAGAGTCCCAGGGTGACGAAGCGGACAGTGTCCGTTCGCTGGCTACTTGAGGGCAAGAGACAAAATGGATGCCGTATCTAAGATGGAACCCGTGGGTACAGATGAAAAACCCGCATATCAAACGAACGGTTTAAGTTAGCACAGCGAAACTGCGCACACTTACTAAACTCGTCATTTGCGGTTCTTAGATACCAGACTCGCCCATATTCGTGCGAGTCGAAAACATCACTTAAAATTGTCACGGAACCTCACCACACGCCCACATTCCTGACACAGCAACTACACAAACTGATGGATTGCGTGGAGTGGCTCTCGGCTTGGAGTGTGTGTAGTGACCAGCAGCAAGTCACTACTCACACACCACCAGCCGACCGCTAGTCCATGCACACCGCCAGCCTGTAGTGTAGTTCCTATTATCCCAATAGGCTCTGCGCATTGGAATAATACCTTCAATAGTATAGGCCTAGACCAGACGTTAACTAGGTCTACTACTGTCGATATTAGACTTAAAGTTTTGGGTTTGCCAGCTAGCTCAGAGTTCACTAGAAACTTTCTCGAATAGGCAAGGAGGAGTTGAACCTCCCTGGATAGACAAGAAGGGATTTAGTTTCTGACAACCATAGAACATGACAACTTTGCTCTCCCCTAATCAAGAGTGTATCTCTAGAGTCGTGTGAACAAAAGGCAATTTATTTTACTCAGTCAGTACGTGCATTCTTAGTCTCACCAGATTGTAGAGAAAAGGAAGAGACGGGCGTGTTCAATAAAAGATGTTAATTATTGATCAGTCTCTTTTCTCATACAAGAGAAATGGATCGACATTATTGCAATACTTATGGTTAAGTAAAGTGCATACATTAAAAGCAGAAGTATAAAATAATACTGTAAAAACATTTATATGGTTTCTAAGCCATATGATGGTTTAAAATGGATAAAATATATACATACACAAATACATTTGACTAATCGTACTCAACTGGTGTTTCTAACTACGCCTACCCCAAATGTACCTGACCTAAGCCTAATACGTGGGCGGGAATAGAAAGTTGCAGTTTAAGTTAAGTTTGTTTTGCCAAGTGACTGACTAAAGAATTCTCTGCAAGGGGTTATTCAGTTCTGTACCTGGAATCTAGGATGAATGAGGGATGGTATCTCTCGTCTCTGGTCTCGATATTCCAGGCTGCCTGCGAGGGCTACCCGGAAGCGCCGGAGCTGGATTTCTCGGCAGGAGAAAGCAGCGTCTCGTTCTCAGCACGTCAGGAAGGCGGGGCTGCGCCAGCGGGGTCTGCTCTGCTCTGGGCTTCGGCAAGTCTGGCTGCCCCGATCTCGTCACCACCGCGTGTGTTTGCATAGGGCAATATCAGTAATATTTATACCTTTAAGGTGCCGAGATTGACGTAAGGATGGACATAGATACGTCAATAAGGATGTCATACGACCTGGTCGTTAGCACATTCTTTTGCTGAAGTTCTCGGTGAAATCAAAACAATGGCCGCAGGGTTTTTCCCAGGTCTGTCATAGGTTTGATTTGTTTTGAGAACTCCGTATGCCTTATCAGGGGCTGGAGGAATATCTCTTGTCTAATTAGATGGCAAGCGTTATGACCTAATCAGATAACACGTTCCTGTGCCGTAGTGTGGCTTTATCAGATAACGGTTCCTGCATCATGGGGGTTTTCTGCCTCATGGGATGGCTGCTAGTTAACTTGTTAACTAGAATAGGGTCAGGAATAGGGGGATCGATACAGAACCTATAGGAATACATCACACCCACTCCACGCTAACTTTGGACATATTTACGAATCTATGCATAGTAAAACATACTGTAGAGTATCGTGTATACCTTACCACCCCAAAATACATAAATGCATTTTGAATTTATCAAATATACGGAAAAAACAGTCACATGTAATATATGCACTCAAGCTGTAGAATAATGCTAAAGTAATCACGCATATCTATACATTATCACTAATTTGTATATGAGAATTTACACATGAAATGGCTCTTAATACAGAAAAAAAGTTCGAGACCATTCCATCACAGAATAAAATAATTATGAACATACCAGCGGGCAGCTAATGTCTATAAGCTATCTAAAATTAGAAATTTTAGTTCTCTAAGAATAGTTCTTACTTTAAGCAGAAGATAGTGTCCCGAAAAATATGCAAAAATATTTTGGGGCTGCTGGAAAAATTGCTGTCCGTGAACTGGAGGGAAAATTGTTCATGGTATTTTGCTATTCTAGCTGAAGGCCAAATTCAGGGAACGCCGTGTGCGAGCTTGCTCAAAAGTCTCTATTTCTGCTCTGGTGAGAACATCATATCATTTAGACTCTCGAAAAAGTTGTCAACAGCTTCCTGGGAGAGTTCCACTAACTCGGAAATAGGTGTAACCATGCATTCGTGCGCATGATTGTCTCCATTGACATTTTTATTAATATTGCTGACAGAAGGTCGTACCTGATCAATGCTGCTTTCATCTTGAACTTCACTACCCCTTAATCGTAGTGGTGAAGCTTCCACGAATGCCGTCATCAGGATTGGTAGCCGTTGAGGGCAGCACAAAGCATGAGCCTTTATTGGACTCAACAATGTTTCTGCATCCATTGGCGCATCTGATTGTAGCGTCAGACAGGTGTCTAACACGCATTCTTCTCCGCATAGCAAGCACCTCAATACAGGTAAAACACATCGTTGCCACATTGGTCGAAATGAAAGAAACCAAGTCATGTTCAGGTCTCTAAGCCGGGATAGTCCCAGGATTTTTGATATCCGGTCCCGGTATCCAATGGCTAGGATTGTTTCTTCCCTTGTCGCAGGTGTTTTGTCTGTGACATGGTTTGCCATAACGAAATATAAGGACTAAGAATAGGATTCCTGCGATTAGTCCCAAAATGAGGGGAAGTCCGCCAAAAATCGAATGGACGAAATCTGGAAAAATACCCAGTATGGCTTTGAATGGTGTTAATGCCATCGAAAATACTGTCTTAAATACTTTTGAGACTCCACTGGTATGAGAAATATTTAAGATTTCATTCAGGATTTCTGCGAAATGTATGGGGGAATTAGTTGATAACAATGAATGAATCTCTGCAGTCGTCCTTGCGACTAGGAGATCATACGTTTCTTTTGATGACGTGAGCCTTGTCGGCGTCTGAAGAAGCACTGTTTTCATTCTGCTTAAAGTATCTATTCGAATAGAAGTAATTTTCAAGTTGGGCCATGCCCTTGCCTCCCTGTCTGGAAGGGAGCTGGGGAACAATAAGCGTCCACAGCACTTGACCTTCGCAGTCGTAGTTACGAGATAAGGAGTCCCGGGCATAAGACTACAGCATCTGCGGTCCACAATTAGAATGTAACTCCCATTATAGAGTCTTTGAAAGAATGGTTCTATCTCTGTAGCAGGTGTGCCTAGCTGGTGACATGAAAGGTTATTTGAGTTCCCTTCACAGGCTCCATGCAAACTAATTCCGTTACACAGAAGTGTACCGCTTAGTGACATCGCACAATTATTGCCACTAAGAAACACTTTCTGTCCTTTATTACTGACACATGCATGTGAATAGGGCAAGTTCCATGTTGTTTTAATGTACCCTTTTCCCAATTTTTCGTACATGCCAGCCTGTATATATTTTTGGCAGTATTGAAACCTGAAGGTTGATATTGGAATATTAATTATCCCATGTATTATCCATTCACTGACAGGTCGTTCTGACATTGTCACTGGTAATCTCTCGAGTTTCTCAATGCTCAGGATTGTATAATCAGCACCCTTTTGTGCCATACTGATTTGTTTATCAGTAAGGTTAAAGATATTGAATAGTGACGTTGTGTTGATTAGACGCCAAGGCACATAGCCTGAACGCAGATTTTGTAACGTCCAGCCAAGCTGTACAATAGAACGCAATTGGGACTGACCGTGTTGTAACAACAGTAAGTCTTGCGATAATATGTCGATTGCTGAAGACACAATGCTGTCCAGAGAAAAAATTCTGGAGGACAGAGTCATTAACCCATTGTCCACTACAGAAAGTGATTTTTCCAAATTAATACGGTCAATTTCCCGTATACTTTCTGCTGTCTCAATTTGAGTAACCTTCCAGGCCTCGTTGTATGCTGCATATACAGAGGCTGCTATGAAACGTTTCTGACGCTGTTTGCGCGGTCCCATAATGAAATCACGCAAGTCAGCACCATCAGAAAGTAAAGTTAGGTGTTGCTTAATTTCTGCCAGTGTGGAAGTTTGTAGCCACTGAAGGCATAATTTGCCCACACTGTAGGTGGTTATTATTCCTGGGTGTTGTCTTTGGGAATATCTAGGGTCTGGCCTGGTCATTTTGAACCCCTGTGTCTTGTTCAGGAATCTATCTTGACAGTTATTAGTATCTGTGGGCCAGATCAACCACTTTTTCCAATCAGGATGTGTTCTGTTTTGGTTTAATACATAATTTACGTCTATCTCTTCATCTGTAGAGCTATTGCTGTTCATTGTTGGTTTTGGAATAGACGGTTTATTTAAGTCTTTGATTTTGGCTAAGCCAAGACAGGTAGTTTGTTGAACAGTGTCATTTAAAAATATAATTTGTTCTGGGATCATGCAGGCTCTAAACAAAGATTCTATACCCTGTACTTGCCATTCTTTTGTACCCCAAACACTCTTTACTTCAACATTTTTGTCCCAATAATCAAAACCAAAAGTATTCATTTGTTCAAAGAATGAGTCTGAATATATCAATTTCGTGTTTGTTATCATGGTCTTTGTCTCTGTCTTATTTGACAATTTGAAATAAAATGTTTCAGCATTACTTGTGTTAAAACCTGAAAAGTATGAATATTTGTCATAAACGGTTCTTGAGCTTCCTTTTGGAGGGGTTGCACAATGTTCCCATTGATTATAATTTAAAACATTTCTAGGTTGTGCAGATCTATGTAGAAAATGGTTACCATAGTGGTTATAACAGTACATACTATCATAATTTGTCGAACCCTGCAAATAATCATGTTTGGTAAATTTAGCAGACATCACTAAGTCAGACATCATGTTATTAATACTTTCAAAGTCCCAATCATCAGCAAATGAGCTTGGTTTTACAAAGTCACTCAACGAGATTTTAATTTGGTGTGGATATTTCAGGATTTCAACCGGACCATAGATTTCGTAGTCAGTGTTGTCCCATGCTACCCCACCCGGTATAGGATTGGCTGTGAAGTTGACTGAAGAAAGTTCTCTTTTCTCGACGTGTGAAGATGTGTGTGGTTTGAGGATCAAGTTGATTTTCTGACTTGCTGTGTCCTTTTTAGCATATTTTCCCTCAATGAAGCGTCCCAAAGTTAGTACCATGATGAGCCAAAGTATGAGGATAAATGCACCAAAACCCACCCAAAATTCAATCCATGGAGAAATCAGATATGTTTCTTTCAGTTGTTTCAAAAGTACTTTAACTTTATCTTTAAAGGTTTTTGTTGATGGCTGTGTTTTTGATTCAGTGAAGCCTTCAGAGGAATCATCGAAGTTTATGAAGTAGCCGGATGCAGTTCTGTCAATAGTTCCAATTGCTTCAGGATTGCTGTTTCTTGCATAGTCGTTTGTTACTTCATTGTAGGTTGGTGTGTCTCTGCTAAATGTTTTTATTTGGGTTTTCAGAGGTCTAAGTTCCATTGCATTGTTGCATAGTCCTTGTTGTAGTTCTGTAGGCGTTTCGAATGTGATTAGCCTCTTAGATTGAACCTCTGTGTTTGTAGCAAATCTTGGTGTTCTACTACTTATTGGGAATCCACTTGGCCTACTATTTGTTATCGGCCACATGATTGTGGTTTTACCAGGTCGATGGATACAACTCGGTTCTCCTTTTTACCAGCAAGCGGCGGTAGTACAACTGATCTTGTCCCGTTGATAGACAAGACAGGAACTGCTTTTCTGTAAGAAGGCCCAAATTCCTTCTTTACCGCGATCTTTTCTCTGACTAGATCCCCGACTTTTGGAATCCAGACAGGTCTTGCTGGGACAGGTGGTGGTTCTTCAGTGGTTGTTGGCTGCTGTTTCAACTTTATGTTGCTCAGGTCTTTTCTTGTTTCGTTTAAGTCCTGCAAAATAGCCAAACGATCTTTGATATCAAAGCTTTTTTCCTTCACCACTGAAGTCTGACTGTCGAGGTCTAAGACTAACATCCTAGTTCCAAATAATAATTCGTACGGACTGAATCCCTTCAGAGAATTTCTTGGCAAGTTATTTAGACTACGTTGGACACTTATTAGATGTTTGACCCACCCAGCTCCCGAACCTAATATCCTTTCTGTTCTAGATAGCTTTATGCCTTGGTTTTTTCTTTACACCATCCCGTATCCCTCAGGAAGGAAGTGAGAAGATTCCCGCTGTGCTATGCTCATTTGGCCATGTTTCCCCTCAGGCTGGAGGGCTAGAGTGAAAACAATGGTCAAACGTAGCATGCTCTTAGCGTATATGCCATTTAGACTCGCAAATCTTGTATAACAGTCCAGACGTCAGCCGAGTGCTGGTGATCTACATTATAAGTGGAAACTAGCCTGTATATGTTAATCGGACGCTTTGATTTTTACTGTTGATTCTTTCTGGAGTGAAACGACACGGTATTACACCGTTTCTCTCACCACTGCGATTTCTGTTACAGTTTGGGCAGTTCTTTACAAACATGGTATGATGCAGGCTCATGCCTGGCCACCAGTACCTTGATTGTAATTCTTCCAGAGAATCTTTTAGTTTGAGGTGTCTGAGACCCATATGTGCGTCTGCAATTAACAAGGTTCTCCTGTCCATGTTTGGAATCACTCTATCCCCCACTCCAGGGATTCGAGCAAAAGGGACGGAGTTTGCATCGATTATGTATGTATAATTGAGTGGATAGTTGATCGGTAGCGCTGAGCAGTCGCCTTTTGATGACGTTTTCACCGCCAGCACTGTTTCACCGTCAATGTATTTTAATGTACGCTTTTTTCTAGCTACGGAAGCCGATTTAGTTGCTACCGCTGTGGCTGTCTCAGCCAATGAATTCCCTGCAACGTGAACGCCATCACGCTGATGACTCAGTGAGTGTGTCACGTGAGTCTTTGGTAGTTCTTTTTGTAACAGAACTATTTGTTCCCAAAGCAGTTTATGCTTTATTGTTGCATCTGTGTCATCTCTGTAACCGTTTTGAATCCATGTCTGCAAATCCTTGTTATATGATTTGATGCAGTAATATGAATCGGACACTATAAGTGTCGGGAATTCGCGATCCGCATTATCTAGCGCCATTTTCAATGCTATTATTTCAGTCTGTTTTTCTGAATTAGTTTCTACTGAGTGTGTTTTTGTTAATAGAGGTCTTAGTTTACCTCCGCGCCACACTTCTTTTGTAATCTCACATGTGGGGTTGTATGCTTGTTCTCCCCAAACGGAGGGTTGAGCATGTCCGTCTGTATAGATTACACAAGCGTATTGTCGTAAGGGCAGAATGTCGATTGGCAGAGGGAATGTTCTTTCGTATTCTAGATTTTTCAGTTCCTCTAGTTCTGGATCAAAGTAGTAGTACACTTTGTCCGTTGTAATTGAATTCACCCATTGTATCCATTCCGGATTCAATGTTGTTGTTGGTAAATTACACGGTGTTGTTAATGCCTCAAAGGCTGATTCTGCTGTTCTGACTGTGATACGTCTACCGTCAGCTTGATCTTTTTCTCTAGCTATTGCGGTTTGAACTGCATGAACAATTTTTTCTTTAATGCTGAATTTCTTTTCAGCTTCTGTGTACAAGTGTGATTTGAAAGCAATTGGTACCTTTTCTCCCTCATTAGAGGTCAGGTATGTGAATCCGCATCTTCCTGGGATGACTCGAATCACAAGATTGCGTGTGTTATCACGTGTATCTAATTTTGTTTTAATTAACATGTCTGTTTGTAAGGATCTCAGAATTTCTGTGTGTATTTGAGTCCAATTGGTTCTTTTAAAATCTGGTTTTATTAGATCATAAAGGGGTTTGACCCTTTCTGCGTAATGTGCAATGTATGTTCTTCCGAAATTTAGGAAGCCTAGAATTGACTGTAGGTTTTTTAGTGTTCTAGGTGCTTGGAGTACGGCACATTTCTCTAGGAAATTGTCAGCCAGGCTTTTGCCTTCACGTGATAATTCATATCCTAAGAACAGGACTGTCAGATGAGCAATTCTGGATTTTTTAAAGTTGAATTTGTAACCCTCTGCTGCGAACCCAAGTATTATGGTGTTCACTCTCTTCAAGTGAGTATCCAAGTCATCATCTGTTAAGTATATGTCGTCGACATACGATAATGCTTCGTCATCATATGTTTGTAGTAATTCTGTTACTCTCGCTGAGAATACCCCTGGGCTATTCTTGTACCCCTGGGCTAACCAACAGAATTGTTTTTGAGTGCCATTTATTGAGAACGCAGACAAATATCTGCTCTCTGGTGCTATGTTTTGACAAAAGAATCCATTAGAGATGTCCAATGTTGTTTTGTATTTTTTGCGCACTATGTTATTCATTAGTGCAGCACTATGCGAGTTTTGTACTGCAAAAGTTTTGCAACATGAGTTAAGGTGTCGGTAATCCAAAACTAGACGATATGAATTGTCTGGTTTGGAGACCGGAAACAAAGGGTTGTTCATTTGTGAGGTGCAAGTTTCAATCACCCCCTGGTATTCTAATTGATCTAGGATTTCTTTTACCTGTTTTTTAGCTTCTTGCTTAATTGGGTACTGTCTTTGTGCAGTAGGTTGTGATTTTAACTGGATTTTGTGAGGAGGAGAGTCCTCATCCCATCCTACATGATTTTTATATAAAGCAGGAGCTAGAGCTACTGCCCACTTTCTGGCAAGTGTATATTTTTTATGAATTGGGATATGGTTTGAGAAGGCAGGCATAATTATTTCTTCGCCATGAGGGCACTCCCTGACAAACTCTGGTGGCCAGTCTTTTTCAGCTAGAAGGATGTCATAGCCCTTGGAGAGATTATCCCAAAATAGTCCCCTTATTTTTCTAGTCTTATCCCCTTCTATACGTAAAGTTATTTCATATATTTTGTGAGGTTTGCTAACTCTGGTGTCTGCAGTTTCCACTTGAAGATATTCATTCACTGGAGGCAAGATGGCGGCTGTCATCACAGCCGTGTGAGGTGCTGCGTCGCGTCCCAGCCGAATCCCCTGTCTACCGGGGCTTTTCCTACCTTCTCCCGTCTGTGTTGAATGCCGGTCTGAGTGGCGGTCTGATGGCGGCTGAGGCTCGAGGCTCGAGGACTTCTAGCGGGGGCTGCGGTGCTGTCTGGTGGCTCCTGCGGTTTCCGCGGTCAGTGTCAGAGGTCACGGGCGGAGCTCTCAGCAGCGCTGATCCGGGAGATATGGGAGATTGAGCCTGAACGAGCTGCACGAGCCGGCAACTATTTTCGAAAACAGCCTTAACTTTTGCGAGGACTGGGCACATTCTGGATTTTGATTGCTTAACACGCACGGACGCCCTGCTTGAAGTGTGCGGTGGGGTTTTTTTGGTTTTTTTTTTTTTCCTCTTTCACCTGCTGAGCTACGTGGCAACTCTTTTGGAGTTGGAGAGGAAGGAGACATAGTATCTACTTCTTAATTGTATCCCCTGAGGTATACTCCATAAGTCATTGTCGAGTCAGGCGAGAGCGGACTAAAATCTTTCAAGCTCTCTACCGCCCATACAACAATATAAGTGAAATCCCCAGCAGTGTTTAAAAATTAAAATTCTTTAGTTTAAAGACGTTTTTGGGATTTACAAGTTTTTAGTGATGAGACCAAAGGGAAGAGGAAACATGAAAAATAAAGGCGGAGGAGTAATTGAAACTCCGGCTGGAACTCCTTTAAGGAATGGGCTTGCTGAGGCGAATGAAAGTGGAACAAAAACAAGAGGAGCTGTCTGCAAACCCAAGGTTTTTGAAGCAGAAAATCGACTGAATCAGACAGCTGTAGATGTTGATAAAGGTGGAAAGCCTAACGCTATAAATGCAAAAGTCCATTCTACTTCACTGTTACATACAAGAAATGGGCAAGGAGCCTTGGGTGATCTGCAGACAAACTACAGAGACTCGGCAGCTCATCAGTCTCATCAGTCTCAAGAGACACCCGTTAAACAAAAAACTGCCGCTGTTGCAGCAATCTTTGATAAAAGGCGGGGAACTCGGCCAAAACAAATTGCTGACCTGGATATTGAGCCCATTAGTGAGTTTAATGCCAGAAGTGCTGTGGTTGGAGAAGGATTGAACACCTCTGAGGCTGCCAGTAGTCATGATGTAATGGTGGCTGAGGGTATGACTGTCCAGACCAACACAAGAGCGTCTTGGATAAGGATCTTGAATCCGAGGTAGAAGGAAAATTCTACTCAATGTCAGATTTAACTAACTTTTCGGACAAGGAGCAAGAAATGGATAGTGCTAGTAATCTCGGTGACTGGGCGGATCTACCTGAATACGAGGATGGAGAGGACCCGGAATCACTTCAGACTCAGGCTACAGTGAGGAAAATGAAAGATACAGGAGAAACATCACAACTAGCTCAAGAACAGCTATTTGCTCAGATTAACTTGGATGAGGAGTTGGAAGATGAGGCAATTACACTCGGTCTTATATATAAGACTATCATGACTCATCGTAATGAGACAAAAATGGAGGGTCTGCGAACGCAAGGTGCAGTGAGGAAACTACAGAATAATGTACGGCGATTAATTAAAACCTGTGCAGAAGTCACATCACGGGTGGTGGAAGTAGAGGAGAGGGTCTCCTCTGTAGAAGATACTTTGGGGAAGCAACAATCTGCTGTCGAGACCTTACAAAATGCAAAAATTGATGTAGATTGGAAGCTTACGGATTTAGAAAATCGCTCACGACGCAATAATCTGCGAATTTTAGGTGTAGCAGAAACAAGAGAGGGGTCAGATCCTCGTAAGTTTGTTGTGCAGTTGTTCAAAGAGGCTTTTCCTGAATTGTCTAGTTGGGATTGGGAAAGAGAGGTAATTCGGGCACACAGATTTCCGTTTGCAGCACGACAGCGTGCGAGGGATAGACAGGGTGCCCAAAATATATACCCAAGGGCTATATTGATTTGCTTAAATAACTATCTGTTGCGAGAAGCCCTTAACGATCTTGCCCGTCCTGGGAAAAAGCGTAATGCCATGGGTTGTGAATTTTTTGTGCGCCCGGACTTCTGCCCGACAACTGTTAATGAACGATGGCATATGCAGAAGTTATTTACTCCCTTCCAAGCAGCAGGTGCCCAGGTTTTTTTGCTTAATCCTTCTAAATTAAAGGTTGTCCTTAATGGGCAAACAAGGTACTTTACGTCTAGTTGCCTGGCACAGGATTATCTATCTGATATCAAAAAGAAGGAAGGTTGAAATAGATGATTATTATCAAAATCTATCAATAGAAGAGGCTGATCTATTCAGATATGTTGTTTTAATAATTAGAATCTGAATCAATAACTTGTAATTAATCACTATTCAGTTCCTGAATTTAGGGTGATGGGTAGGGTAAATGTCCCTTTTTCTGCAGTCGAAAGTCAAAGAATGTATTTCTATTCAATTAAATATCGGCTGTGTTATAAATACAAATAAGAGAGGATTAAGCCATTAGCATTTAAAGTGCTGGTCTATTACAGACAATGTATTAATTGTATTAGTTTGTATTAGTTTGTATTAGTTTATAATTGTTTACTTCATAGACAGAGCAGTCTCTTTATTATCATTATTATTATTATTTCCTATAGGTCTTTAGAGATTTGTTTTCAGAACATGACTTAATTCCGATATTTTACGACTAAAAAGGCAACCATATATGAGAACAGAAGCAAGAGAGTACTATATATTCTGGGCAGGGAATTCGACAATTGGGGAACGGTTGACGCATCTCAACATCAATGAGGACTGTGTCCTTAAGCCTCCTTTTTGGGTGGTGTGGGGGGGTTTGGGGGGGTGTGGGAGGAGGGGGGATGGAGCTGGAAGGGGTGGGTTGGGAAGGTGGGGTAAGAGTAGGGTTGGGGGAAAAAATTAAAATTGAGACCTATCATGTAGAATTGGCTGTACAAGTTTGTCTGTATTTTTTTCGGGGTTTAGATGGGGGAAGATAAAATTACTATTGGCACTTGGAACATATGTGGCCTTAATGACGCTAAAAAGAGGGCTCTTTTTCGAAGAATTGTTGACTTTATGTATGTAGATATCCTTTGCATACAGGAGACACATATTCCATGGGGGAAGAGGGAATGCCTGAAAATTCCTGGTTTTGAATTAGTAGTTTGCTCTAAACAGACATTTATGATTAGAGGGGTCGCAATATATGTAAGGTGCGGTCTGTGTAAATGTAAAAAATCATTGGCCGATAAAATGGGTAGGTGGGCTATAGTGGAACTATGCATTGGGGGGAAGTCGTTAACAATCTGTTATGTATACGGATCAAATCTAGATGATCCCGAAGTGTTTGAATATTTAGATGTTGAGCTGGCAGGATGGCCCAGCCCACTACTTATGTGTGGCGATATGAATATCAATATGCTAAGCGATATGGATTTTTCGAATGTTAGTACCTATATTGGGAGAAAACCAAAAGTCTTTAGGGCTCTTCAGTCTCTCCTTCAAGACCATGGACTTACAGACTTATGGTATCTTCATAAGAGAACAGAAGATGGGTATACGTTTTACTCCATACCTCATAAGAAAAACGTTAGGTTAGATTTTGTTTTCTTATCTAAACAGTTAGCAGTGGCCAGTCATATCTCCTGTTTACCACGCTTTCTCTCAGATCATAATCCACTGACTGCTCAGTGTCCTTGGCCCCGTGCTAGAAAACCTCCAAGAGATTGGACTTTTGATAGGAAGCTGCTATTTGATGAGGGGTATCGGGCACACATTAAAAAATGGGTAGCTCAATTTCTGACTATCAATAGAGGGTCTGCTACAGATCAAGTGGTCTGGGACACTTTGAAGGCTGCGCTACGTGGTGAGACCAAAAGTTTTTCCTCGTTCAGGTGGAAAGGAGAGCAAGAACGGATGCGTAAGGGAGCTAGCGAGCTCAGAGAGGCTGAGACAGCATTGACCTTGAATATTAGGAATGGGAATGATATAGCTCCCTGTTTACAAAAGATAGCGATTCTTAGGGCTGCTTTGTTGGAGCCTCTGGGGCAGGATCTTGCGCTAAAATTTTTACAGTATCGCACAGAAATGTTTGAATTTGGGGAGAATTCTGGCAGGGTCCTGGCTAAGAGGCTACGTCAGCGGAGCATTCAGAGTCAAGTAGTGAAAATTCAAGATGAATATGGAGTGGTACATGAATCACAGGAAAAGGTTAATGATGTTTTCTTAAGATTTTATTCTTCGTTATACAGTGAAGATGCCACTCGGCTTAATATTGAGAGTGCTGCCGAAGCTTATTTGACAGACCTGCAGACTCGCGTTATTTCTTCTGAACAGGCTGAATACTTGGCCTCCCCCATTGAATGGGAGGAGGTTGAGATGGCGGTAAAATCACTGGCTAACGGCAAGGCCTGTGGACCAGATGCTGTTCCTCTCGAGTTCTATAAGCTGTTTTTACCTGAAATTGGTCAGTTTTTTTTGGAGGTTTTAAGAGCAGCTCAGAGGGGTACGATACCAGAATTGTGGCAGAATACAATTATAGTTTTGTTTAAAAAAAAAGGTAAACCTGAGCTGTTACCATCGTCATTTCGACCAATTTCCTTGATTAACAGCGATTCCAAAATATACTCAAAAATAATGGCCAGTCGATTAGTACGCGTGATTACCCCTTTGGTTTCAGTATTTCAGCATGGATTCATACCAGGCCGAGATACCGCTGATCATGTCAGACGCTCTATAGCATTACTAGACTGGGCTCAGGTCACTAATTCTCCACTTGGGTTGATCCTGTTGGACGCGGAAAAGGCGTTCGACAGGGTCTCCTGGGGGTTTCTGTGGGCTGTCCTGAAGTGGAAGAGATTCCCTAAAGAATTTATACAGGCAATATATGCAATGTATATTTCTCCTAGGGCCCAACTTCGCATCTCTGGCCAGCAGACTCGTTTTTTTTCTATTTCTAGAGGTACGCGACAGGGGTGTCCCTGTTCCCCCTTATTATTTGCTCTTTATATAGACCCCTTTCTCTCTAAAATTATGGTTAATTTGCGTATTAAACCGATAAGACTCAACAACATGTCCTATAGCTTATTAGCGTACGCAGACGACATAGTGGTTGTAACTTCTGAAGTGTCTTCAGCTTTCAGCGAACTTAAGCAACTGGCAGAACAGTTTGGGGTAGTGTCGGGCTACAAGCTCAATGTCTCAAAGACGCAGGTAGTTCAGACACCCTGTATGGCTATTTCAGATGCCCCAGTGGTTACGGATGCTATGTACTTAGGGGTGCGCATAACCTCTGTAGTGGAAAACATACCCAATTTAAACATTTTACCCGTCATAGATGAAGCCAATAAAAAACTGGAAAGATTAGATAGTCTACACCTTTTCTTATTTGGACGGTGCAGTGTCATCAAAATGTTAATATTACCCAAGTTTTTATATTTATTTAGGACTATTCCTCTTTTGTTTTCCCAAACATGTCTGGCAAAAGCGGATAGAGTTTGTTGTAGATTTTTGTGGGGGTACAGACGTTCACGAAGAGCAGCCAAATGGATGTACCTTCCCAGGGATCGAGGGGGCTGGGCGGTCCCTAATCTTGTTTTGTATTACTGGGCTGCAATGTTGCAGGGAATGGGCCTGTTGCTGTGTGGTGATAAAGCAATCATACCAATTTGTAACTCTCCCACTATATATGAGATAGGGTTAGGTTCAGCTGCAAAAGGTATATTACTCGAAGTCTTGGAGCCCAGCTACTTTAAGAGGACTCGATTCAAGGTCTTGCTAGCAGCATATTCCATCTGGCGAAAGATTAAGAGGAAATTAAATATCCCAAATATGAATTTATATACACCTTTTAGTGCTATACGAATATTTCCTAGCATATTTCAGGATAATGTTATGTACAGATGGCAAAATAAGGGTATTTCTGTGCTGGGTGATATTTCAGAGAATGGCGCTGTCCTATCATATAGGGAAATAAGAGATACATTTCAACTATCTCCACGAGATTTTTTTAAATATCTACAGATTCAAAGCTTTATCCAAAAAACTCTAAGGATAAGCTCTTGTATTCTGGAGGAAGTGCCCCTTATTGAGCTTATAAGAAAGAGATGTCGAATTGGTATTGTATATCATTATGTTCTATCAACATTTCCTGATGACTTGACTGTTCAAAATGCCAAGTGGGAAGAGAAATTGGGTATAGCAGGTATTGATTTAAGTCCGGTGATAGAACTTGCCAACCAGGTTATAGTGTCAGGCTCTTTAAAAACTCAAAGTTATATGGCTATGTTGGACTTATATTATACGCCTGCTAAGATTGCAAAATGGGGGGCCACAAAAGGTAATACATGTCCGCGATGTGGGTTGCACGCAGCCGATGCAATACATATGTTTTATTCTTGCTTATCGCTCCGGACCTTTTTAGATGACATCGAGCATTTTATTAATGTCACGCTTAAGATTCGATGTACAATAACACCTGCACTGGTGATGTTTGGGGTAGATGTAGGAAATATATTAGCAGGTGGAAATGTCGTCAATGATTCAGCCCTTATATTTATCGCTATGTCACAGGTCCGACTATGTATTACCTCCCAGTGGCTATCTCCGGATCCACCTACATTTGTACAGTGGGGCAAGATTGCTTGCCATACATTGTTTAGAATTCTCAGCATTCTCCTGTAGAGGGGGGAGACGAAGGCAATTGGCAACTCGAGCTTGGACACCTGTTGCCGAATGGATCGGATAAATCATTAGCTGTATTAGTGGTATTAGGACAAGATTCATGTACTATTAATCTATTCATATGTTTCTGAAAGTGCCTTTTCTATGCCTTGGTAGGCTTTATGTTTTCTCTTTATTATCTCTCTCATTCTTCAAATCAATGTATGCATTATGTAGCATTTATTATGAATGTTGTATAGCCAACTCAGTAGCATTGCTAATTTATACTGATTAAATGTTTGGTCTCTATAAAAATAATAAAAAAAAATAAAAAAAAAAATGAAGATATTCATTCGTGTCCACTGTCTCCAGATGATTCATAAGGACTTTGCGAGCTATGCTCACTTCTGCTGCGCTGTCTACCATTGTCTGAGCCCATTCTCCGTTTTTCAGTTGTGTCCTCAGTATTCTCGGCATTGTTAACTACCTTGATACTGGCTACCTTCTTTTTTGGAAATTGTAGTTTCTTTTTTAGATGAGCAGGTTCCTTGTCTTTGGACTTGGCGTGCTCTTCTCTTTGTTCTGATCGTCCTCTTCTTTCCGATTTCTGCGAGGAAGTCTGAAAAGATTGAGAGGGACGTGTATCAATGTCTTGATATCTATCAGGCTTCTTTATATTATCCCTATTTCTAAGGTTATATCTTTTCCCAGAGGGGTCACTTTGGGGTGACCTGTGTCTTTGGTTCGGAGATTTTTCTCTCCGCCTAGGAGACCTTCCTCTGGACTGGAATTTCTTTTCTTTAGGATTGGATTGTTTGTTTCCATCCCAGCTCTTTTTTTGTGATGTTGAATTATTATTAAAAAATATTTTTTCAGGACTTTCAATCAGTTGAGGTTTTACTGGTATTCCACCTAAACTATCTCTACCTAGTTCCTCATAGGATTTTTCTATGATTCTGGCAATTTCAGCTGGTTGGTCTGCTATATCTGTCTCCTTTAACCTCTGGCGGATCGCCACGTTTGCGGCTTCTCCCTTTATGTTGGCTAATAATATAGCCGAGACCTGCTTGAAGTCTTTTAGTAATTTCATACCAAGAGTCAAAGCGGGTTCTGGACCGTATTCGTCTTGAATTTGTTTTAGCACATCTGGTATTACCGAAATGGATGGAACACCGTGCGTTTTTGTGTAGATGGAAGCAAAGACCGTACCCCAAGTGTCACAGTCCTCCACTTGTGGTGCGATTCCCATTGGAAGACAGATAGTCAGAATCCTGTGTTTTTCTAACGGGGTGGTGTCTGGAAACACCGCCTCTATTTGGGTGATTTTTTGTGCTAACCAGAATGGTATTTGTTCCCGTTTAGCTGGTACTTTACCTAGGCAGGATTGTATGTTCTGTGGTGTAATTTTATTTGTGTTCCCCTGGTGAGGGGTCAGCTGTGGAATTTTAATTGCTGGTTGAATTGTTGAAGTCCGCATTACATATTGGACTAATTGTCTATGTATTTTTATTAATTGTTTTAGTTGTACTAAAAGATCTACTACAGACATTCTTTCGAAGTCTGGATGTGGTGTATATCCGGCTAGTACCGGCCACGTTGCTCCTGGTCTACCTAAGGGACCGAGCCTGGTGATGTGATTATTGTGTTTTAGGGCGCCATTAAATAAGAGCAGGTGCTCTTGAAATTTAAGTGGTACTTCCACCTCCTCGAAAGGAGTGTACGTATCAGGAGGTTCCTCTGTTTTGTAATAGTGGAAGTACTTAGTTACAGCATTTGCTGCTGGAAAATGTATCCATGAATAATATACCTCTGTCTGCCGATATTCGTGTGCCTCAATTACGAATATGACTGTGCCACCTCTAGGTGTCAGTCCATTTTCTATAAGTTTTAAGGTTATAGATTTCCTTTTGATGACCGGGATGAGTATTATATCCGGGTCTGTGTCTTGTATAGCAGTATCAGCTGCTGCGAGTTCAGTTGCTATTCTAACTGTCTCTCTTTCTTCATCACTGTCTACCATTTTACCGACAGGAAGGTTTTTTCTTTTGTTTGCAGATCAGGTTTCTTATGGAAACAAAGATTAGATGCACAATATTTTGGAACAGTGTATCCTTCAACGTTGACTAAACCAAGAACCATACATAGGAGTTTCCTCCTGCGAGGTCTGGCGGATATTACCTTTCACCCACTCCAGACGTCTTTGGAGTATTATGGGAAAAAAGGGGTCTGAGTGAAAAAGCACGACTGAGTTACTCTAAATGTCTTACGTTAGTTTTATCTCCCTTCCAAACGCGTTGGGCGCCATGTAGTGTAGTTCCTATTATCCCAATAGGCTCTGCGCATTGGAATAATACCTTCAATAGTATAGGCCTAGACCAGACGTTAACTAGGTCTACTACTGTCGATATTAGACTTAAAGTTTTGGGTTTGCCAGCTAGCTCAGAGTTCACTAGAAACTTTCTCGAATAGGCAAGGAGGAGTTGAACCTCCCTGGATAGACAAGAAGGGATTTAGTTTCTGACAACCATAGAACATGACAACTTTGCTCTCCCCTAATCAAGAGTGTATCTCTAGAGTCGTGTGAACAAAAGGCAATTTATTTTACTCAGTCAGTACGTGCATTCTTAGTCTCACCAGATTGTAGAGAAAAGGAAGAGACGGGCGTGTTCAATAAAAGATGTTATTTATTGATCAGTCTCTTTTCTCATACAAGAGAAATGGATCGATATTATTGCAATACTTATGGTTAAGTAAAGTGCATACATTAAAAGCAGAAGTATAAAATAATACTGTAAAAACATGTATATGGTTTCTAAGCCATATGATGGTTTAAAATGGATAAAATATATACATACACATATACATTTGACTAATCGTACTCAACTGGTGTTTCTAACTACGCCTACCCCAAATGTACCTGACCTAAGCCTAATACGTGGGCGGGAATAGAAAGTTGCAGTTTAAGTTAAGTTTGTTTTGCCAAGTGACTGACTAAAGAATTCTCTGCAAGGGGTTATTCAGTTCTGTACCTGGAATCTAGGATGAATGAGGGATGGTATCTCTCGTCTCTGGTCTCGATATTCCAGGCTGCCTGCGAGGGCTACCCGGAAGCGCCGGAGCTGGATTTCTCGGCAGGAGAAAGCAGCGTCTCGTTCTCAGCGCGTCAGGAAGGCGGGGCTGCGCCGGCGGGGTCTGCTCTGCTCTGGGCTTCGGCAAGTCTGGCTGCTCCGATCTCGTCACCACCGCGTGTGTTTGCATAGGGCAATATCGGTAATATTTATACCTTTAAGGTGCCGAGATTGACGTAAGGATGGACATAGATACGTCAATAAGGATGTCATACGACCTGGTCGTTAGCACATTCTTTTGCTGAAGTTCTCGGTGAAATCAAAACAATGGCCGCAGGGTTTTTCCCAGGTCTGTCATAGGTTTGATTTGTTTTGAGAACTCCGTATGCCTTATCAGGGGCTGGAGGAATATCGCTTGTCTAATTAGATGGCAAGCGTTATGACCTAATCAGATAACACGTTCCTGTGCCGTAGTGTGGCTTTATCAGATAACGGTTCCTGCATCATGGGGGTTTTCTGCCTCATGGGATGGCTGCTAGTTAACTTGTTAACCAGAATAGGGTCAGGAATAGGGGGATCGATACAGAACCTATAGGAATACATCACAAGCCAAGCACCAGTCCACGCACACTACCTGCCAAGCGCCAGTCCACGCACACTGCCAGCCAAGCGCCAGTCCACGCACACTGCCAGCCAAGCGCCAATCCACGCAGACCTCCAGTCAAGCGCCAGTCCACGCAGACCTCCAGCCAAGCATCAGTCCACGCACACCGCCAGCCAAGAACCAGTCCACGCACACCGCCAACCAAGCGCCACTCCACGCACACCTCCAGTCAAGTGCCAATCCACGCACACCGCCAGCCAAGCACCAGTCCACGCACACCGCCAATCAAGCGCCACTCCACGCACACCTCCAGCCAAGCGCCAGTCCACGCACACCTCCAGCCAAGCACCAGTCCACACACACCTACTGCCAAGCGCCAGTCCACGCACACCTCCAGCCAAGCGCCAGTCCACACACACCTGCAGCCAAGCGCCAGTCCATGCACACCTCCAGCCAAGTGCCAGTTCATACACACCGCCAGCCAAGCACCAATCCACGCACACCGCCAACCAAGCGCCACTCCACGCACACGACCAGCCAAGCGCCACTCCACGCACACCGCCATCCAAGCGCCACTCCACGCACACCGCCAGCCAAGCGCAAGTCCACGTACACCGCCAGCCAAGCACTAGTCTACACACACCGCCATCACATTTAGGATTTTATATAGAAAAAAACACAAACAAATTGCAAATAGATACAAATCTACTAACACAAACTCTGAAACTAAATACATTGCACTAATGCCAACCTTGAAACAGAATAATTTTTTTAAACAATACAGACCAGGCAGTTCACTTTACCACTCATGGATGCTCCCAAAATTTATTTTGCGTGTGGTACGCTCTAAAACAAGCAGGCACACACAGCTCAGGGTTAGAAGGACGAGACTCCTTCCGCAAACCTCTTCGCCAACAGACTCTAAATCTCCTAGTGGGAAAATCTTTTGAAGATGTGGGAGGAATGTAATCAAGAAAATGGCGATCTTTCAATCGAGCCACATCCTCCACCACTCCAAATCTAGAAACACTTGCCTGTTCCACAACAACAAGGCTATCTATCACAGAGTGCTGATACTGAAGAAATGTCAACTTTGACGCAGGAGAACACTCCTTGAACACAATAAAAGCTATGAAACTTGCTAATTTGAAGAAATGGATGGCCAACTTTTTATAACAAACATAAGTCTTCCGAATAGCAATGTAAGGTTCCAACCTCTGATCTACTCTGTCAACACCACCCATGTGCTTATTGTAGTCTAGAATACACACAGGTTTGCGCACTTCAGCAACCTGACCCCAAACAAACACAGGTGAAGTACCCTCATCATGGATTGTAGTCAGCATGTACACATCCCTCCTGTCCACAAATTTCACAGCTAGTAGTTCTACGCAAGGAACTGCACTGTCCCCTCTGAAGTGTTTTGCAAACAAGCTTTTTCGGATAACCTTTATGGTTAGAGCGGATTGTGCCACATGCAAAAGTGTCCACTTTAAACAATTCCTTAAATAACTGCACTGCAGTGTAGAAGTTATCAAGGTACAGTCTTCTAACAAGATCCCCCACAATTATCTCTGAAACTCCAAAAGTGGACGGACAATATGGGGGGTCAATAGTAGAATCTCCACCAGTGTACACACGAAAATTAAAAACATATCATGGCCTACTCTCAGACAACATATACAGCTTAATTCCATAGCGTGCCCTCTTGGTAGGGATGTACTGCCTAAAAACCAAACGTCCCTTGAACAAGACCAAAGACTCATCAATAGATATTTCTTTCCCTGGAGTATAGATCTCAGAAAATCGATCTACAAAATGATCAAGAACAGGCCGAATCTTAAAAAGACGGTCACAGTCCAGGAGATCTTGTGGCAACGCCATAGAATTATCAACAAAATGCAGCACACCTAACAAAAGTACATACAGATTAAGAGTCAAAACTGTAGGAAATATGGCTGTTGCCAACAAGGGGATAGTAGACCAATTCCTTACCACACCCATCAATAAAGTCAAACCCAAAAACTTCTTAATCTCTTCCATATTTGTGGGAGTCCACCGGGTAGCTCTAAACTGGGGCCTAAGTTTGTCACTGTTGCCCCTCAAAAACTGTTCAGCATACAAATTAGTCTCTACAACAATCTCACCCCAAAATACATCATCCATAAACAACTGAAAAAACTGTATAGGCAAAAAAATTTCACAATCCACTCTACACCCTGCATCACCGCTAAA
The DNA here is from genome assembly GCF_964261635.1 of Lissotriton helveticus. Classification (NCBI taxonomy): domain Eukaryota; kingdom Metazoa; phylum Chordata; class Amphibia; order Caudata; family Salamandridae; genus Lissotriton; species Lissotriton helveticus. Next base: position 1,035,134,633 of record NC_136065.1, on the reverse strand, counting down.
GGCAGGCAACACCGGCTGCACCATGTTTGGATCAACCCAGAGTCCAGCACTTCCAGTAGGAAGCCTAGCAGCCTCAGGCTGCAATCCAAATGCCTCTTGCACCATCGGCACAGCAGTTTCTTCCTCTAAAACAGGCACTTCAATCCCACTGAGAGTTGCTTCATCCACACCAAGAGTACCTTCATCTGCACTGAGAGAACCTTCATCATCCGATGATTCCATGTGGAGAGAAAACTCACTGCCAGAATCTTCCTCTCCCTCCTCTCCCTCAGACGCACTGTCAGTCTCATAATCATTCTCAGAGGAAGATTCAAGAAGCATACCAGTCACCTGTTGAGCGGCCATTCTATAGCTAGCCATAATGTTTACTAATAAAGGTAACTTGTCAAATAAGTCAAAAAACAACAAACACTGTGTAAAATAAGTAATAAACAAAACGCACCTTTATCAAAAACACATATATACTCCAAACCAACACCACTCTCTTGCCAGAGGCAGCAAAACTCACCACCACCTACTGTGCACACACACAGTATGGATCAACAATATCCCACTAAAAAATAAAGAGAAAAGAAATTACACATGAGACCATGCAAAACACATTGCAAAGAATTTCATGCTCAAAACACTAACTACATATGCTGCCATTATGACAACACGTACAAAAAAATTCATTCATACATTACATTATTACTCATTTGGAGTAAATACAACAAAAATGTTTTTCTTACCAAAAAAATGCAAATACACAAAACTGCAGAACAACCACTGTTGAAACCGAAAACAGGAATCAAAAGCTGTATGTTTTACTTACCAAAAAAATGCAAATACACAAAACTGCAGAACAACCACTGTTGAAACCGAAAACAGGAATCAAAAGCTTTAGACTAGAATAAAAAGGAAAAAAAACATTAATATCACATATGCAAATAATGCACCAGTCCACACACAATCCACCAACAAAGATATGGGGTAGGTGGACCTAAGAGTATAAATTAAATATTCACCTCCGTAAAAGGTGAGCAACCCTTGCAGCCACTCCCAACAAAAAATTTAAAAAACACTGGTGAATGTACTTAACAAAAAACCCATCATTGTCGACAGCGCAAAATCCCTTAGTGTCATACTCGACAAAAAGCTCAATCTACTCTCCCACATCAATTCCTGCGCCTTCTTTGGGGATTTGTTGCTTCTTCCCGGGGCTAGACCTTCAAACCCTGGTCCAATCGCTGGTTCTCTCCAGATTGGACTACTGCAATTCTCTTCTTACTGGCCTCCACAAATCCCACCTGTCTCTCCTCAAATATGTTCTCCATTCAGCAGCACATTTCATATATGGGGCCAAAAGAAGCGACCACATCACACCCATTTAATCCACCCATTGAGGCAAGATCTATATACAAGAATGCCTGTATCACCCACAAAGCCTTGCACTCCTCCTCTTTTCGCTACCTGGCGAATAAACTGAAACTCTCTGGAGGCTGTAGACCATCACGTAATGCGCAAAATGTATTGCTTGAACCTCCTACTTTCAAGAAGGAAAGATCGATGGCCCAATCCTTTACAGGCCACGCGGTGAGAATCTGGAACTCGCTTCCGCCTCCGCTCCGGACCACCCCCTCTTCCCAGTCCTTCAAAACTGACCCTCAAAGTTCTCCTCCTGCAAAGACACTTCCAAACTTAATTCACACCCTCTCTATTATCTGAAGGAAGTCTTTCCATTATAGGAAATTCTGTTCTCCATGCCTATAGAAGTGCCTTCCCAGTGTGTTCCTGTGTTTTGAGTGTGTGCCATTTATTGCAGTTTTATACCTCTACTTGTACTTTGTACTCTTTTGTAACATGCACACATTACTTTTCCTCTTGTAACGTATTGTCTGCTACCTCTTGTATTTTGTTTGCTCTTGATACATGCACAATTGTCCCTATTGCCACATGTAATGTAAAGTTCAAATTCAACACACAAATCACTAATAATGCTTCAATTGGGAAGCGCTCTGGGGGACTTACAAATATAAATAAATAATGTGGCCAAAAGGGAAGCGATCCTTCCCTAAGGGGCCGCTGCCCCAAACATACAAAATCATGGAGAATTTCAACAAAAAAAAATCACTGGGTCTAGTGGCCTGTACTGCTGCACGATCGTGCAGCGGACTTACTAATTATAAAGAGTGTGGAAAAAAAAAGAGTGTGGCCTAAAGGGGAGCGACCCTTGCCTAAGGGGCTACTCCCCCAAACAAAGGAAATCATGCCACATTTAAAAAAAAAAAAATCCTTGGCTCTAGTGGCCTGTCTTGCTGCACGATCGCACGATCGTGCCGAGCACTTACAAATATAAATAGTATGGCCAAAAGGGGAGCGACCCTTGCCTAAGGGGCCGCACTCCCAAACAAACAAAATCATGGCAGATTTAAAAAAAAATAAAAACATCCCAGGTTCTAGTGGCCATTCCTGCTGCACGATCGCACGATCGTGCAGCAGGAATGCATAAAAGAGCCATTGGGGGTAAGGAAAACACTTTCCTTTCCCTCTATACCTCTTTCAGAGAAATCCCCCCTCTCCAGCCCCAAAACGTACCTTTCTTCTCCGACGCGCAGGAAGCTAATGGCTTCCTGCGCATCGGAGAGCAAAGGGGAAACCTTCAATGACGTCAGCGCGGCTCGCGCGCTGATGTCATTGATGACACGGCGGCGGGGGGGCAGGGGAAGGTCTTCCCCCTACCTTCCCAGTAAAAAAAAAAGGATCAACTACTCACGGGGGGAGCACCAGCGCTTACCCCGTGGGTGGGTGTCATGACGAGCTGGACTCGTCATGGGCACATGGCTACTGTGCTCCATGACAAGTCCAGCTCGTCATAGGCATAGAAGGGGTTAATTGAAATCTGAGATTTTTTGTTCCGTAGCGGGTTGTGGGTTTATAGGGGAATAGGGTGGGAAGTAATTTAATTATATTAATAATGTGGCCAAAAGGGGAGCAACCCTTCCCTAAGGGGCCGCCCCGCAAACAAACAAAATCATGCAGCATTTCAACCAACAAAAAAAATCCCTGGCTCTAGTGGCCTGTCCTGCTGCATGATCGTGGAAGGGGTTTATTGAATTTTGAGATTTGTAGATCCGTAGCGGCTTGTGGGTTTATAGGGGAATAGGGTGGGAAGTAATTTAATTATATTAAATTAATGATTATTTTTTATTTATTCATATTTATTTGATTAAAATGTTGTAGTGTTAATTGGGTAAAGCAATTTATTATTAATTAATTATTAATTACTTGTTAATTAATATTAATTAATTGGTAATTAACTATGGTAAATGTAATTAATTTTAGGTGTGAGTTTTGGTATTTATAGGGGTAAAGGGTGGGATGTCATTTATTTTGATTGATTAATTAGTAATTGGTTGTTGATTGATATTATTTAATTGATAATTAATTATGGTAATTGTATAATTATTTTAGTGTGCGTTTTGGCGTTTATAGGGGTAAAGTGTGAGAAGTAATTTATTTTTGATTAATTAATAATTAGTTGTTAATTGATATTAATTGAAAATGAATTATGACAATTGCGTAATACATTTTAGGTGTGGGTTGTGGGGTTTATAGAGGTAAAGGGCGGGAAGTAACTTATGTTTAATTAATGAATAATTAGAAATTCATTAATAGTAATTTATTAATTGCACATTAAATATGGAAATTGCGTAATTACTTTTAGGTGTTTCCTGTGGGGTTTATAGTGGTAAAGGTTGGGAAGTATTTTGTGTTTAATTAGTTAATATACTGTTGTTAATTAAGGTTAATTAGTTATTTGATAATTATATTGGGTAATTGTTTATTTTTTGTGTGTGGTTTTTACTTTTTAAGGGGTAAAGCGTGGGCATAAAATAAATGTTATTTACTTTATAATTAGGTGTTTACTAGTTGCAGTTTTTAATTTTAAAATAAGTTCTGATTGTGTAATTTATTATTTTACAGTTTAATTTAGGTGGGTGGGGATTATGGAGTTAAAGTGTGGGAAGTTAATTAATTTTTATTAGTGTTATTGTTTTTAAAATTAATAATATTTCTTTAATTTTTAATTAAATGTTAATTATGGAAGTACATTTAAAAAAAAACTTAGAAGTGTATTTTGATTTGTGTGATGGTATAGGATAGAGAAAAATATGTGATAAGTAAAGTTTGTAAATATTTTCTAGTTAAAAATATACATATTTTTGTAATGTTTTTTATTTTATTTTATATAATATGTGTAGGTATTTGTCACATGGAATTATTCTTATAATAATTTTTTTTTAATTAAATATATTTTAATTTTAATTTTTAACATTTATATTTATATTTTTTTCTTTTTAAAATATTTTTTGTTTTTATTTTTTTACTGAATGGAGTGTAAATAGTTAAATCATATCCCTCTGCTATCCAACACTTTCCCTACTGTTGCACTCACTGGAACGGGAAAAGTAATTTTTACACCTCCGCTATTCAACACTTTCCCTACTGTTGCACTCATTGGAGTGGGAATAGTAATTTGTACCCCTCCTCTATCTAAAACTTTCCCTATTGTCGCGCTCACTGGAGTGGTAATAGTAATTTTTACCCCTCCGCTATCCAACACTTTCCCCACTGTTGCACTCACTGGAGTGGGAATAGTAATGGTTACCCCTCACTATCCAACACTTTCTCTACTGTTGCACTCAATGGAGCTACAATAGTACATTTTACCCTTTCTTTAGCCAACACTTTCCCTACTGTTGCACTTATTGGAGTGGGAATAATAATTCTTACCTCTCTGCTATCTAACACTTTCCCTAGTGTTGCACTAACTGTATTGCGAAATGTAAGTTTAAATATTTTTTAACTGTTTAGGAGCCAATTAGGATGGGGGCGGATCGCCCCCGCCTGGCCGCCTTCCATACCTGAATGGCCCCCTGCCTTATTAGTATGGCTGGGGGGTCCGCGGAGGACGGAAAGACCGTCTGCCGCTTTTCCGCCAGTCGACTCGTCGACCAGGCGGAAAAGGGGCATGATATGGTGGCAGTGTCTTACACCGCCATCCATATTACGATGCAGGTGGTGAGCAGCCTCTCAATGGCGGCGTTGCCTCCATGGAAAGGCATGTGGTTTTTGCTGGACCAAAACCGCATGCCTTTCCATGGACCATGGACCAGAAACAAGCATCCTGAGACCGGTTTCTGGGTATTACCCTTCATCAGCCAGGCTAGCTTGAATCCATTCACCCCAGTCAAGCGAGCTGGGTTAAATCCACCGTTCTTTTGATCACCATGCCACCCCAGTTCAGACCCAGCCATATGCAAAACCTAGCACTTTTCACTCTACGTGGGATGGGTATGCCAAGATGTGGGTACCTTGCTCACTGTGCAACTGGATTCAAGCTAGCCTGGCTGATGAAGGGTAATACCCAGAAACCGGTCCCAAGATGCTCGTTTCTGGTCGAGGGAGTTCGGTCCTGACGGTTCCCATGAGGCACAGGGTCAAGACCGATTTGTATATGGCTGGTTCTAAACTGGGGTGGCAGGGTGAGCAAAAGAACAATGGATTTATCCCAGATCTCTTGACTGGGGGAGAATGTATGATTTATTCAGCATTCCGTCCATCATTTGTTTATATAGCACTTTTCACCCTATGTGGGATGGGTATGCACAGACGTGGGTTCCTTGCTCACTGTGCCACTGGATTCAAGCTAGCCTGGCTGATGAAGGGTAATACCCAGAAACTGGTCCCAGGATGCTTGTTTCTGGTCCAGGGAGGACCTGGCTTGGCAGCTCGGTCTGGACTGTTCCCATGAGGCACAGGTTCAAGACTGATTTGTATATTGCTGGGTCTAAACTGGGGTGGCATGCTGAGCAAAAGAATGATGAATTTAACCCAGATCTCTTGACTGGGGGTGAATGTATGATTTAGTCATCATTCTGTTTATCATTTGTTTGCATAGCACTTTTCAAACTATGTGGGATGGGTATGCTCAGACGTGGGTCTCTTGCTCACGGTGCCACTGGATTCAAGCTAGCCTAGCCGATGAAGAGTAATATCCAGAAACTGGTCTCAGGATGCTTGTTTCTGGTCCAGGGAGGACCTGGCTTGGCAGTTCGGTCTGGACCATTACCATGAGGCACAGGGTCGCAACTGATTTGCGTGTGGCTGGGTCTAAACTGGGGTGGCATGGTGAGCAAAATAACGATGGATTTAACCCAGATCTCTTGACTGGGGGTGAATGTATGATTTATTCAGCATTCCGTCCATCATTTGTTTGCGTAGCACTTTTCACCCTATGTGGGATGGGTATGCCCAGATGTAGGTCCCTTGCTCACTGTGCCACTGGATTCAAGCTAGCCTGGCTGATGAAGGGTAATACCCAGAAACGGGTGCCAGGATGCTTGTTTCTGGTAAAGGGAGGAACTGGCTTGGCAGTTCGGTCTGGACTGTTCCCATGAGGCACAGGGTAAAGATTGATTTGTATATGACCGGGTCTAAACTGGGATTGCATGGTGAGCAAAAGAACGATGGATTTATCCCAGATCTCTTGACTGGGATGAATGTTTGATTTATTCAGCATTCCGTCCATCATTTGTTTGCGTAGCACTTTTCATCCTATGTGGAATGGGTATGCCCAGACGTGGGTCCCTTGCTCACTGTGCCACTGGATTCAAGCTACCCTGGTTGATGAAGGGTAATACCCAGGAACCGGTCCTAGGATGCTTGTTTCTGGTCCAGGGAGGAACTAGCTTAGCAGTTCGGTCTGGACTGTTCCCATGAGGCACAGGGTCAAGACTGATTTGTATATGGTTGGGTTTAAACTGGGGTGGCATGTTGAGCAAAAGAACGAGGGATTTAACCCAGATCTCTTGACTGGGGGTGAATGTATGATTTATTCAGCATTCCATCCATCATTTGTTTGCATAGCCCTTGTAATTATTGTAGTATGCATTCCAGGCCATCGTAGTTTTGTTCAGTGAGCTACAGATGTTGATCAATCATATGCAAATCAACCTTAACCCCTTCGACGCTGATGACGAGCTGGGCTCGTCATGAGGTAGCCTCCTGCTACGCTGATGACGAGCCCAGCTCGTCACGTAACATGCGAATCCATAAAAGTCAGGGTACGAGCGGAATTCCGCCCGCACGCATGCGGTTAAGCCTTCTGAAGAAAACAGAAAAATACTGTCTTTTGCTGCTTTAATCGATAAAATGCAGGCCAACACTAGACTGCTGGCAGCTCGGTCTGGACTGTTCCCATGAGGCACAGGTTCAAGACTGATTTGTATATTGCTGGGTCTAAACTGGGGTGGCATGCTGAGCAAAAGAATGATGAATTTAACCCAGATCTCTTGACTGGGGGTGAATGTATGATTTAGTCATCATTCTGTTTATCATTTGTTTGCATAGCACTTTTCAAACTATGTGGGATGGGTATGCTCAGACGTGGGTCTCTTGCTCACGGTGCCACTGGATTCAAGCTAGCCTGGCCGATGAAGAGTAATATCCAGAAACTGGTCTCAGGATGCTTGTTTCTGGTCCAGGGAGGACCTGGCTTGGCAGTTCGGTCTGGACCATTACCATGAGGCACAGGGTCGCAACTGATTTGCGTGTGGCTGGGTCTAAACTGGGGTGGCATGGTGAGCAAAATAACGATGGATTTAACCCAGATCTCTTGACTGGGGGTGAATGTATGATTTATTCAGCATTCCGTCCATCATTTGTTTGCGTAGCACTTTTCACCCTATGTGGGATGGGTATGCCCAGATGTGGGTCCCTTGCTCACTGTGCCACTGGATTCAAGCTAGCCTGGCTGATGAAGGGTAATACCCAGAAACGGGTGCCAGGATGCTTGTTTCTGGTAAAGGGAGGAACTGGCTTGGCAGTTCGGTCAGGACTGTTCCCATGAGGCACAGGGTAAAGATTGATTTGTATATGACCGGGTCTAAACTGGGATTGCATGGTGAGCAAAAGAACTATGGATTTATCCCAGATCTCTTGACTGGGATGAATGTTTGATTTATTCAGCATTCCGTCCATCATTTGTTTGCGTAGCACTTTTCATCCTATGTGGAATGGGTATGCCCAGACGTGGGTCCCTTGCTCACTGTGCCACTGGATTCAAGCTACCCTGGTTGATGAAGGGTAATACCCAGGAACCGGTCCTAGGATGCTTGTTTCTGGTCCAGGGAGGACCTAGCTTGGCAGTTCGGTCTGGACTGTTCCCATGAGGCACAGGGTCAAGACTGATTTGTATATGGTTGGGTTTAAACTGGGGTGGCATGTTGAGCAAAAGAACGAGGGATTTAACCCAGATCTCTTGACTGGGGGTGAATGTATGATTTATTCAGCATTCCATCCATCATTTGTTTGCATAGCCCTTGTAATTATTGTAGTATGCATTCCAGGCCATCGTAGTTTTGTTCAGTGAGCTACAGATGTTGATCAATCATATGCAAATCAACCTTAACCCCTTCGACGCTGATGACGAGCTGGGCTCGTCATGAGGTAGCCTCCTGCTACGCTGATGACGAGCCCAGCTCGTCACGTAACATGCGAATCCATAAAAGTCAGCGTACGAGCGGAATTCCGCCCGCACGCATGCGGTTAAGCCTTCTGAAGAAAACAGAAAAATACTGTCTTTTGCTGCTTTAATCGATAAAATGCAGGCCAACACTAGACTGCTGTCCTCCCTCCCCTGTGAATGGCAGCCTTGGACCTGCATTGTGAGACTGGAGGAAATGGGTCAGTTAGAGAGCCAGGTTCGCAGGATCATTTAATTGCATTTGAATATGTACCTTCCTTGTGTGCTGCAAATTTGGGAAAAATCATTGTACGCAGGAAAAGGTAAACCTCAAAACTATTAATTGAATTAACATCATGTTAATTCATTAAAGGTAATGTACTTTATAATAGCCTAAGTTTATATCAGTAATAATTCATTTTAGAACTTTTAAAGGTTGAAGATGGGGTTGAAAGGGATCTTGCAGCCATGACTCAAGGCACACCATTGATCTCTTTTAGCCTACATCTCATTACATTGCAGACGTTTTACATTTAACAATGTAAATCTGGACTGAAAAATCCCAGAATGCTAATCACTGTCAGAGAAAACTCTATGTAACAATGCTTTGTTAGTGCAGGAGTCTGCTGTCCTTTTCACAGATTGACCTGTGGTTTATAATCATTCAAATAAAAAGGGAAACATATCAGAAATCAGATTTATCTAACTAGATCTGACTGTTTAAATCTGCAGTGGCTTGAGTGATGCCTTTAATAGCAGTAAAGTTATTTCTAACTGTTTTACTTGCTTTATACAGTGGCTGTTCCTCCGTGGGAGCGGAGGAGCTTTTCCCTCCACCGCTGGGCAGAAAGCATTAAAAAAATGAAATGGTAATAAAATGAAAGGGTTTGAAGGAGAGGAGCAAAGCATTGCACACATTTCCAACCACATTTCTTCCCCATTTTTCAACTCCTGAAAGCAAGAGGAAAATGTAGGTGGAAATGGGCCCAGAATTTGGAAACTATTTTTAGAAAAGGGAGCTGTAATTTTTTGAACAATGTGTTAGTACCCATTCCGAAACATGAATGAGGGATGGACTGTAACTTGGAGATACGGGCAAAAATTGGCCTCATGGTTCAGTCCTCAGAATGAGGCCTTTACTTGGTTTACTTGTTGTTAGCTGGGATGTAAGTCAGTAGCAACTTTAAATATTTGCAACCAACTGGCCTAGGCCTCAATCACATCATTCCATCTTTATTAAATGATATAATCCTGAGCAAAACACTTAGAGCAGATTTACTGTGGACCTGTGTTCTCCTCGTGTGATTTCAGTTTTCGCACGGCAATGTTTTGCTTGGTTCAGTAAATACAAAATAACATAAAGCAGCACATAGCGATTTCATTCATTACTTTGCGTCAGGGAGGCAGGCATGCATTAGATGGGTGGAGAATGGGTGTTCCAATGTTCACCCATGTATTTTGATGCAAACCCAGATTTACAAAGGCTTGAAAGCCTGAGTTTGAGCCAAAATGGTGCGCCTACCCAACAGAGGCGTAATGAGAAGTATCTTTAATTGTCCTCGTTAACTCCTCTTTCCACATCTGCTGCTTTCTGCAGCACATATAGAAAGAGGAATATGCATCTAAGGATTTTTTTGTGTGCAGGAAGGTGTTCATTCAGAGAGAGAAAGAGAAGAAGGGAGGAAGAAGGTAAAGATAAAGCAATCATAAATGGAGGAGAGGAGGAGAGAGAATAGATGAGTGGAAAAAAGAGTGCTTGGAGATGAAGGGGGCAAGGCTGGTTTGAACATTATTACCAGGATTGCTATTGTTTCCCAGTCTCAATATGGTGATGATTACCCCATGCTACAGTTACCTGAAAGCATACAAATAAATAAAGGATGAAATGCATGAAATAATCTCAGCCCTGGTAATTACTCGGGCCAAATCCCAGTCCATTGTTCTTTTGCACACAATGTCGCTTCAGTTTGGACCCAATCAAATGTAAAATGTAAATGTAAATTGATACTTGTATAGCGCACTACTCACCTGCAAGGGTCTCAAGGCGCTTGTACGAATACCGCTGTGGAATCCATCCTGGCTTTCCCTGTGAGGTGTCCACTCCTGGGCACCCCCAAGGTGGAGGCAGGCATCCTTAGCGTTGTGGGGGCCGTTGTGGAGATTAAGCAAGCTATTGCCCAGAGTTGCAGAGTGGGACTCCATGATTGGAATAGGCACCGAGGCGAGAATGATCATGTCCGTGGAATTTTGAGCCCAAGAACCACTGAGGCGGGGAATTGAACCCTGGTCCCGGGCTAGACCTCTGCATCAGGGTCTGCCGCTCTAACCATTGAGCCACACTTCTCCACACCATCAGTCTTGATTCCACTCCAAAGGGAAATGTCCAGCCCGAACGGGCAGACCAGGTCCTCCCTGAACTGGAACACAAGCAACCGAGGAATGGTTTCACCGTAGCTAGGGGTTATCAGCCAGGTATAGCTTGGTTCCAGTGACACAAGATTCGCAGGACACATGCTCTGGGCACACCTGTCCCACTTAGTCTGACACACTAAAGCAGTTACGTAACACTGTTTCAGCCATTGCCCTGACACTGCTTCATCCATCCCCAGGCCTAAACTCTATATCATGGGTACTCATAAACATTTAAAGAATGGCCTGTGGTCTGATGTCAACAGGGTGGCAGTAGGGGATCCAGGTGGGTCAGGAATGGTATAAGGTGGTCATAAGGGAAGTGAAACACACAAGATGATGGACGGAATGTTGTACAATGGCAAAAAATTCAGCCCCAGTCCCAGATCTGGGTTTAATCCATTGTTATTTTTCACACCAAGCCACCCCAGTTCAGACAAAGCCATATGCAAATCAGTCTTGGCCCTGTGCCTCATGGGAACAGTCCAGCCCGATCTGCCAAGCCATGTCTTCCCTGGACCGGAATCAGGGATCCTAGGACCGGTTTCTGGCTATCAGCCGTCTTCAGCCAGGATAGCTTGACGCCAGTGGCGTAGTGAGCACCAGACCCACGTCTGGGCATACCCTTCCCACATAGGGTAAACAGCAAAAGACACAAGATGTTGGACGGAATGTTGCACGATGGGAAAACATTCACCCCCAGTGACAGATCTGGGTTTAATCCATCGTTATTTTGCTCACCAAGCCAGCCCAGTTCAGACAAAGCCAAATGCAAATCAGTCTTGGCCCTGTGCCTCATGGGAACAGTCCAGCCCGAACTGCCAAGCCATGTCTTCCCTGGACCGGAATCAAGCATCCTAGGACCGGTTTCTGGCTATCAGCTGTCTTCAGCCAGGATAGCTTGACTCCAGTGGCGTAGTGAGCACGGTACTCACGTCTGGGCATACCCTACCCACACAGGGTAAACAGCAAAACACACAAGATGATGGACGGAATATTGCACAATGGCAAAACATGCACCCCCAGTCACAGATCTGGGTTTAATCCATCGGTGTTTTGCTCACCAAGCCACCCCAGTTCAGACATGGCCATATGCAAATCAGTCTTGGCCCTGTGCCTCACGGGAACAGTCCAGCCCGAACTGCCAAGCCATGTCTTCCCTAGACCGGAATCAAGCATCCTAGGACCGGTTTCCGGCTATCAGCCGGCTTCAGCCAGGATAGCTTGACTCCAGTGGCGTAGTTAGCACGGGACCCATGTCTGGGCATACCCTTCCCACATAGGGTAAACTGCAAAACACACAAGATGATGGACGGAATGTTGCACAATGGCAAAACATTCACTCCCAGTCACAGATCTGGGTTTAATCCATCGTTATTTTGCTCACCAAGCTACCCCAGTTCAGACATGGCCATATGCAAATCAGTTTTGGCCCTGTGCCTCATGGGAACAGTCCAGCCCGATCTGCCAAGCCATGTCTTCCCTGGACCGGAATCAGGCATCCTAGGACCGGTTTCTGGCTATCAGCCGTCTTCAGCCAGGATAGCTTGACGCCAGTGGCGTAGTGAGCACCAGACCCACGTCTGGGCATACCCTTCCCACATAGGATAAACAGCAAAACACACAAGATGATGGACGGAATGTTGCACGATGGGAAAACATTCACCCCCCAGTCACAGATCTGGGTTTAATCCATTGGTTTTTTGCTCACCAAGCCACCCCAGTTCAGACATGGCCATATGCAAATCAGTCTTGGCCCTGTGCCTCACGGGAACAGTCCAGCCCGAACTGCCAAGCCATGTCTTCCCTAGACCGGAATCAAGCATCCTAGGACCGGTTTCTGGCTATCAGCCGTCTTCAGCCAGGATACCTTGACTCCAGTGGCGTAGTGAGCACAGGACCCATGTCTGGGCATACCCTTCCCACATAGGGTAAACTGCAAAACACACAAGATGATGGACGGAATGTTGCACAATGGCAAAACATTCACTCCCAGTCACAGATCTGGGTGTAATCCATCGTTATTTGCTCACCAAGCCACCCCAGTTCAGACATGGCCATATGCAAATCAGTCTTGGCCCTGTGCCTCATGGGAACAGTCCAGCCAAACTGCCAAGCCATGTCTTCCCTGGACCAGAATCAATGATCCTAGCACCGGTCTCTGGCTATCAGCCATCTTCAGACAGGATGGCTTGACTCCAGTGGCGTAGTGAGCACCGGACCCACGTCTGGGCATACCCTTCCCACATAGGGTAAACAGCAAAACACACAAGATGATGGACGGAATGTTGCACAATGGGAAAACATTCACCCCCAGTGACAGATCTGGGTTTAATCCATCGTTATTTTGCTCACCAAGCCAGCCCAGTTCAGACATGGCCATATGCAAATCAGGCTTGGCCCTGTGCCTCACGGGAACAGCCCAGCCCGAACTGCCAAGCCATGTCTTCCCTGGACCGGAATCAAGCATCCTAGGACCGGTTTCTGGCTGTCAGCCGTCTTCAGCCAGGATAGCTTGATTCCAGTGGCGTAGGGTGCATGGGACCCACGTCTGGGCATACCCTTCCCACATAGGGTAAACTGCAAAACACACAAGATGATGGACGGAATGTTGCACAATGGCAAAACATTCATCCCAGAGTCACAGATCTGGGTTTAATCCTTTGTTATTTTGCTCACCAAGCCATCCCAGTTCACATATGGCCATATGCAAATCAGTCTTGGCCCTGCGCCTCATGGGAACAGTCCAGCCCGAACTGCCAAGCCATGTCTTCCCTGGACCGGAATCAAGCATCCTAGGACCGGTTTCTGGCTAGCAGACGTCTTCACCAAGGATAGCTTGACTCCAGTGGCGTAGTGAGCACGGGACCCACGTCTGGGCACAACCTTCCCACATAGGGTGAACAGCAAAACACACAAGATGATGGAAGGAATGTTGCACAATGGCAAAACATTAACCCCCAGTCACAGATCTGGGTTTAATCCATCGTTTTTTTGCTCACCAAGCCGCCCCATTTCAGACATGGCCATATGCAAATCAGGCTTGGCCCTGTGCCTCACGGGAACAGCCCAGCCCGAACTGCCAAGCCATGTCTTCCCTGGACCGGAATCAAGCATCCTAGGACCGGTTTCTGGCTATCAGCCGTCTTCAGCCAGGATAGCTTGATTTCAGTGGCGTAGGGAGCATGGGACCCACGTCTGGGTATACCCTTCCCACATAGGGTAAACTGCAAAACACACAAGATGATGGACGGAATGTTGCACAATGGCAAAACATTCATCCCAGAGTCACAGATCTGGGTTTAATCCTTTGTTATTTTGCTCACCAAGCCATCCCAGTTCACATATGGCCATATGCAAATCAGTTCTGGCCCTGCGCCTCATGGGAACAGTCCAGCCCGAACTGCCAAGCCATGTCTTCCCTGGACCGGAATCAAGAATCCTAGGACCGGTTTCTGGCTATCAGCCGTCTTCAGCCAGGATAGCTTTACTCCAGTGGCATAGTGAGCAAGGGACCCACTTCTGGGCATACCCTTCCCACATAGGGTGAACAGCAAAACACACAAGATGATGGACGGAATGTTGCACAATGGCAAAAGATTCACCCCCAGTCATAGATCTGGGTTTAATCCATCGTTATTTTGCTCACCAAGCCACCCCAGTTCAGACATGGCCATATGCAAATCAGTCTTAGCCCTGTGCCTCATGGGAACAGTCCAGCCCGAACTGCAAGCCATGCCTTCCCTGGACCGGAATCAAGCATCCTAGGACCGGTTTCTGGCTATCAGCTGTCTTCAGCCAGTATAGCTTAACTCCAGTGGCATAGTGAGCACGGGACCCACGTCTGGGCATACCCTTCCCACATAGGGTAAACAGTAAAACACACAAGATGATGGACGGAATGTTGCACAATGGCAATACATTCACCCCCAGTCTCAGATGTGGGTTTAATCCATCGTTATTTTGCTCACCAAGCCACCCCAGTTCAGACATGGCCATATGCAAATCAGTCTTGGCCCTGTGCCTCATGGGAACAGTCCAGCCCGAACTACCAAGCCATGTCTTCCCTGGACCGGAATCAAGCATCCTAGGACCGGTTTCTGGCTACCAGCCGTCTTCAACCAGGATAGCTTGACTCCAGTGGCGTAGTGAACACGGGACCCACGTCTGGGCTTAACCTTCCCACATAAGTTGGCAGGGTATGCCCAGACGTGGGTCCCTTGCTCACTCTGCCACTGGATTCGAGGTAGCCTGGCTGATGAGGGTTATGAACCCGAAACCGGTCCTAGTATGCTTGTTTACGGTCCAGGGAAGACATGGCTTGGCAGTTCGGGCTGGACTGTCCCCATGAGGCACAGGGTCAGACTGATTTGCATATGGGCATGTCTGAACTGGTGTGGTGGAGTGAGCGAAAGAATGATGATGGATTAAACCCAGATCAGTTGACTGGGGGTGAGTGTTTGATTTGCTCAAACACTCTGTCCATCATCCCCTTTGGTATCGCTTTGTTCGCCCTAAGTTGGCAAGGTATGCCCAGACGTGGTTCCCTTGCTCACTCTGCCACTGGATTCGAGATAGCCTGGCTGATGCGGGTTATGTACCCGAAACTGGTCCCAGAATGCTTGTTTCCGGTCCAGGGAAGACATGGCTTGGCAGTTCGGGCTGAACTGTTCCCATGAGGCACAGGGTCAGACTGATTTGCATATGGCCATGTCTGAACTGGGGTGGTGGAGTGAGCTAAAGAATGATGATGGATTAAACCCAGATCAGTTGACTGGGGCTGAGTGTTTGATTTGCTCAAACGCTCCGTCCATCATCCCCTTTGGTATAGCTTCATAAGGGAAGTGAAGCATGTACATCTAGTGGCTGAATTGCACAATGTAAAACTAGAAAACCTGGGATCAATCCCTGCATTTCCCTTGACTAACTGTGAGATCTTAGACTTTTTTTTACAACTTTGCCTCCTTTTTTCTTTATTATGGCATATAGGAAGGAGGACTCCGAAATGCACGAGTTAAGACTGAGCACCCTGGAAAACCTTCTCCTGTGTTTGATTATAATGTTGTCCACGTGTATTTGTAACTTAGGCCACCCACATGACACCTGACTTACCTCCTGGTTCACTATTGCCATTCTTGTCAGGGTGGGGTGAGGAAACATGAATATTTCTATGTTCATGTTTTAAAACTATCACTTTAAAAAAATTCTATCACTGCAGCGGTATGGTAAAACGCTTCTAAATGTTAATGAAATACGGAAAAACCAAAGGTGATGATGGACGGAGCGTTGACAATACAAACACTCACCCCCAGTCAAGTGATCTGGGTTTAATCCATCACTGTTCTTTAGCTCACTCCGCCACCCCAGTTCAGACATGGCCATATGCAAATCAGTCTGACCCTGTGCCTCATGGGAACAGTCCAGCCCGAACTGCCAAACCATGTCTTCCCTACACCGGAATCAAGCTTCCCAGGACCGGTTTCTGGCATTACAGCCGTCTTCAGCCAGGCTTGCTTGACACCAGTGGCAAAGTGAGCAAGGGACTCACGTCTGAGCATACCCTGCCAACTTAGGGCGAACAAAGAAAAACCAAAGGTGATGATGGACGGAGCGTTGACAATACAAACACTCACCCCCAGTCAACTGATCCGGGTTTAGTCCATCACCGTTCTTTAGCTCACTCCGCCACCCCAGTTCAGACATGGCCATATGCAAATCAGTCTGACCCTGTGCCTCATGGGAACAGTCCAGCCCGAACTGCCAAACCATATCTTCCCTGGACCGGAATCAAGCTTCCCAGGACCGGTTTCTGGCATTACAGCCATCTTTAGCCAGGCTTGCTTGACACCAGTGGCAAAGTGAGCAAGGGACTCACGTCTGAGCATACCCTGCCAACTTAGGGCGAACAAAGAACAGTTCAGTTGACTGTGGGTGAGTGCTTGTATTGTCAACGCTCCGTCCATCATTTCCTTTGGTTTTTCTTTGTTCGCCATAAGTTGGCAGGGTATGCTCAGACGTGAATCCCTTGCTCACTTTGCCACTGGATTCAAGCAAGCCGGGCTGAAGACGGCTGAAATGCCAGAAACCGGTCCTCGGTAGCTTGTTTCCGGTCCAGGGAAGACATGGCTTGGCAGTTCGGGCTGGACTGTTCCCATGAGGCACATGGTCAGACTGATTTGCATATGGCCATGTCTGAACTGGGGTGGCAGAGTGGGCTAAAGAACGGTGATGGATTAAACCCAGATCAGTTGTCTGGGGGTGAGTGCTTGTATTGTCAACGCTCCGTCCATCATTTCCTTAGGTTTTTCTTTGTTAATGAAATACACCTTTTTTAATTTTGTTGAAACATAATCCTATATTTACACATTTGTTACAAGATGTCTTTAAAAATAAAGGTGTGCATAAAGTTAAGTGGTGCAGAACACACCATACTTACTTCATATCTTTAGTTAACTTGCAAATAAAATGCTTGTCTGTTTATTTAACATTTTTCTTTATACCAGTGCACAGCAAATACACAGGCCCCCCAGCCCTACCTAGAGTATCACTGCCCTATGTTGATGCCTGCCAACTTCTATATCTTTACAATAATGTCCCTCATTGACCAGTGCCGGCCTCATAGAAGTCTGGTTCTGAGACCCGCACTTTGGCAGAAGAGAATTGATAATATATAAATTCTTTCCTTACCATTAACAGATATTGAGTTATAAATGTATGAGGATGAGTGAGTGTGTATGTTTCGAATGGGTATGTGTAGTTGATTTGATTCAGGAGGACACTTTTTAGATACATGTATATTTTTGTATGTGATACATTTGTAGGCATTAATCATGGTTATAAAAGAAATGTACCAATGATTAGATGTATTTGAATTCCTGTTTAATGAAATGAATTGTTTACTCTGTACAAAATGATATAATGAAAAATATAAAAACGGAAGAAACTAAAATGCTTTGTTAAAAAATGAAAAATAATGTTGAAATAATTAAAATATTGTTAGTCGCATACTTTCAAAGTAAATGTGTTGGTCAATGAGGGAAATGATTGTATAGATATAGGTGTTGTTTTCCCCTCTTTTCCCTGACCTTACTCTTATTCAGAGGGGTCCCTTTATTTCTGCTGATGCCTGCCAACTTCTCAACACTTGTATCTTCCCAATATATTGAAACAAAAGATAAGCGGGTTCAGGTGCTCACCGATGGGCGAGTCTAGCTCTACTCGGACTGCAAACGCAGCAGAGAGAAGATGGGTGCGTAAAAAGTAATGGCTGCCCTCCTACTTGGCAGGAGGGGGAAGGTCGCCCGTGTCGCTGCTCACGCTGCTGTTCTGTAGAGTTTATAAATCTGCACTCCTTCACCACGGTTTATCTTTAATAGGCTCAGCTCACAACTGCTGATGACTCCCTTGCACTCGTAAATCATTTTCTAATTTATAACATGAATAATTGATTTTGCCTCTGTAGCCACAACAATAAATCTCTCTATCACACGAGCATAAAAAATCATAATAATAAAACAGATCAGGATGTTCAGACATCGATTAGCCATGATGATGCCCAGTTTTCTTTTAATTCATGTTATAAGCTTCGCAGGCGGAAAGATCAGCCCATTTTCAGAAAAGTAATTTCCTGACTCGCCGCCACACCTTGACAAACTTTAAAAAACAGAACACTCGGGTTAAAGCGCTGGTTATATTCCAGCCCGGTACTTTATTTTGTTTAAGTCAATGCAATGATAGGCCATATTTCATTTTTCGAATAATGAACTGGAAGTTTGGTTTTGGCATACAGCAGAATAGAACCAAGGTTACTTTAAATGTCTCAAAACGGCGGGATACGCAGCACTTTCTTTCTTAACTACACTGGTACCAGATTCGGCTTTAGTGCTGGTGGCGCCCCGTGGCCATTCTTTTTTGGCACACCCCATGACCTCTTGAGCGGATTCCCTCACAACCACACTCCAACAGCGCCTCTCATGCATTTCATTTGTTTATAGCGCTACTCACACCAGTTTAGAGTGTCAGAGCACTTTACATCACACACATTACACAGGTACAATGAAACATACGTGTGTAATTCAGTCTATAGGAAATGTTACATAAGACAATGAGGGTTGCAAAGTGTAGAAATCACATTTCAACCCTACTAGTAGGCAGCATATTTTAAGAGTTTTTCGTCTGAAAAAGCACAAAGTCAGGATTTAAAACTTATCCCAGTGGTTGGGGTTGGCTTTACTAATAAGAATATATTTCTACCCAAATTAACCCTTTTTAGCAACACTACGAAAGACTGGGAAAAATGCATAACAAGAAATCCCCCCACCCCCTGCTTGTACCTGCGGTCGTCACAGGGCAGCAGACGCGTGGGGATCGCCAGCCCCCCCTTACCTGCATCCGTCGCGGGAATCAAATACAGACTGACCAAACGTCTAGCTACGCCACTGATAATATTCTACCTATACCATGCAGTTTGGACTCAACTCTTCCATGACAGTTTATAGGTCACTGTGCTATATTAGGATAGTAGCTTATAAAATGCAAGTAACAAAAGCATCTCGTTGACAAAAACAGTAGCCCACTGAACTATGCATATAAAATACAGTTCTGTGATCTGCATGGTACTCTCTTTGTAACAGGCATATTAACCCTCTGCGCTACTTTATGATGAGTCACAACTGCCACTAGACAAAACTCCAATCTCTGTCCAGCAGGAACATTAATCACCAGTAATCTTTACATTTTATTATTGCCTGAAAACAGTTGGACACACAAGAAACTCTGCAGCAGGTGCTTTGAAACCCATAAGTTATTTCTAAACACACACCCGAGCTCAACGCCAGGTGCAGCAGCACCAGTTGCATCGCCCTAAAGCCAGCCCTGACTGGGGTTAATTCACAATAGCATTGAGTAGCATGGGAAGCAGTATTACAGAATTATTCTTTTACGCACTCTTGTGTGTCTTTGTGAATCATTACCAAACTTCCAACTCCCTATCAGTATAAGTGCATTGAGGGCCTAGTCCTTCCTCTTTTGACTAATTGTGTCTGAAAATTCAAATGGTATTCCCATTTTGGATGTTTTGAGGCCTAACAGGACATGTAGGCACGTAAGACTGCATAAAGAGTGCTACTTTGTGTACTCAAAAATTCCTTTGTGAATAGGCTCCAGAATCTTTTTGAATATACCACAAACTCCTCAAATTTTCTTATACAAGCACTTACATACATGCATGCATGCTTGTCAGGCTTTTTTCCACACCTGTGAATGTCTCCAACTGCTTGCTCTAGTATATATACAATGTATATAGTTCAGCCTTGGTATTCCAGCACAGTTTACATTTCTGCAGATGGGTGCACTTTTAATGGCACATCAATGTTGGAAGAGGAAAAAAAATCCAATTTCACAATTGTAAAACTACAGTGGAACATCATCAAAGTAGGTCACCAAAATAATGCAGATTCAGTGACCAGGCAAGCAACATCTGTTGTAATTGTTTAGTTCATGGGGTAACACAACAAGTGGCATGAGGAATTATCCATAAGCAACATAATGCCCTTTCAAAATGCCAAAATAAGTAAGCGTTAGATTTAATCGAAATTCAATCAAAATGAGGTAGTCTTTCATACTTTGACATGATTAGAAGAATATTATGCTGTAAAAATTGTGTGTCAACTTGAATTTCACCAGTACCTTCAGATATATTCACTATATTGCTTAGATCTCTCACTCACATGGAAGGTTCAACCAGAAGCCTGTTGGCCCTCCATGCACTTAAAAGTAATTATTGATTGAATGTATTTTCTTGATAAGAAAAATATAAAGAATTGAATTGATTTTCACAGTTTATTGTCCATTGGATTTCTCTCTCTCTCTCTCTCTCTCTCTCTCTCTCTCTCTCTCTCTCTCTCTCTCTCTCATGCATCAATTTATGTTGATCTTTAGACAGACAGATGTACCCCGGCACTCAACAATATTACTTCAACATTGATTTGTTACAATTGAAACACAATATCTACGTATTCTATTGATCTAATCACAGGATACAACAATATTTGGATTTGTACTAGGGTTCTCTCAAATTTGATAATCAGTGTGACATTTAGTCAATACAGACTGGACATATATTCACACAAGAAAAATATGTTTTAAAAAATGGTTTTGTAACTATATTCAGGTATTTCATATTTATTTACAGGGGCAATCTTCAGCCCAGAGTCGGCGAACAATAGACTTATAAGTACGTTTATTTTTATTTCAGAAATATTACCTTCTTCTCTTTGTGACCACCTCTTAAATGGGTTGGCTGCCCTCTGGGACCTCAGCGTAACATAGTATGATCGACCTTATCTTACTTGGCAAACTCTTCTAATGTTCACTATAGATACTTGGATGCTTCATAGTTTGGTACAGGCTTTCAAACCGTATTAAACAGATAATGATTGTACCTTATTTGGTGAATTCTCTTAACTGTCCCTACAGATACTGGAGCATTCATACTTTGGTACTGGCATTTGTTATACTGCACTAAATAGATAATGAAGTAAGATATCTAAACAATCTAAAATTTCGGCATCTAACTTATGGAATTTCCTTTTATCTAGAAGGAGGTATCACTGACCTTCAGTTGCACATTGCGTGCACCTCTACTTTTTTAATCAAGCAATTTACAGGCATACAACGTATTTTGACGTAAGTGACACATTAGCACTAATGTCTTTTTGAGCACCAAGCGCAAACTTTGATATATCATTTTGCACATATGACTTAGATTTTGATTATCAGGGCATCCTGTGCACAGATTAGGAATGGAGGATTACCTATTTGGAAAATTGACTGATGAATTGTGATGAGTTCATGCCTATATCCTACGCTCTCTCTGCCTAGCACATTAATGCGTGAGTGACTTTTTACAGTAATTTAAATTGGACTATACTAAATAGAAGAATGCATGCAGCTTCTTTTCTTCTTCTTTTACTCACTGTTGTATTTTACTTATGTGTTTATAATCTCAGTTGAGCAGTCTAGACCACATGAACTGCGGAAACAATTTCTCCCTGTGGCTCATCCACGACATTTGAAAAACATCAACAGATTTCAAACAGCACATATAAGTTGCTTATTTACACCATATCTTCTCTTAACTAGGCATTAAGGACATACCGACTACATATAATTATTTACCTTTATGTTTTAGGACTTATTTCTTGGCTACTCTCTTTTGTTATAAAGACAAAGGGGCACATGCATCATTGAGATATTTTGCACTTCTTAATTTGCGAAAAATAACGAATCGCAAATTAAGAATTGCAAAATGCTATGCATCATTATTTTCGGTATTCATTTGTGATTTGGTAAAAATCGCAATTTTTACCGAATCCCAAATAAATACCGAATTCTTAAGTTAATTTTTGCAATTCCCATTGATTCCTATGGGCCAAAAGGCCCATAGGAGTCAATTGGAAGGCATTAGCAAATTGCGAGTGACACTTTGAAAATTTCATGGGTGCAGGGGGGGTCTAAAGGACCCCCCCATGCACCCCTGAAATGTATTTTTCGCATCATGTTTCACACACACATGTCCTAAGGACATGTGTGTCCGTAACATGAATGTTGAAAAAAAAAAACATTTTCAGCATTTTAAACACTTTTTCCAAATTTACTGAGTGGTTCAATCACTCGGTAAATTTGACACCCTAATTGCGATTTCACACTTTTAAAAGTAATGATGCATTGCTTTCAAGAAATCGCACATCTGCGACTTCTTAAAAGCAATCGCAATTTTAGAACTCGCAAAAATGTTACGAATTCTAAAATTGCTTCATGCATCCCAAAAAGCACTTTTGGAATCGCAAACGGCCGATTTTAAGGAATCGCACCGTTTGCGACTCCAAAAAGGCTTGATGCATGTGGGCCAAAATGACATTAGGAGATTCTCAATGAACATTTGAGGATCACACCCCTTACATAGCTAAGGTTAGAACCCTCCTTACCATATGATTTTGGGCTTGGGTTCTAGCACGCTCTATTAAAAAAATTGCATTTTACCATGAAAAGTACGAACTTTCAGGTGTTGCTTGCTCCGCATGTTGCCATCTGAGTACATCTACTTTTCCTTACTTGATTTTACTACACTTAAGTTCTATTTTCCCACCTATCCTACTATCCCTATTGAGAATGATTTAATGACCTATCCATTGAGATGAGCACGTTTCACTAATGCTACGGCGTTTTTGTACTCTCTCACATCACTCTGAGATATTCTTCAATTGGGCCTTCACCTTTACTTACTTTGTATAAAACATTTCTGGGTTGATTCATATGTATTTACTAAATGTCCCCTAAATCAATTATTCATGAATGCTATTACTATTATTGCAGCCTTGAAGAAGTTACGTATGTAACAAAACACGTGTCAGCTGTCATGTTTCTATTTCACCATGCTATTCTGTACATCCACCAACAAGAACTGGACCTTGAAAAAATAACTGTATCAATATGAAATGTTTATGAAAAAAATATTTTTCTTGCATGAATGTAGGTCCAGTATGTATTGACTAAATATCCCACTGATTATTAAATTTGAGAGAACCCCCGTACAAATCCAAATATTGTCGTATCCTGTGATTTAAGCAATCAATAGAATACATAGATCTTGTGTTACAATTGTAAAAAATCAATGATGAAGTAATATTGTTGAGTGCCGGGGCTACATCTGCCTGTCTAAAGTTTAGCACAGCAATCTTTCCGGATCAACACCAAATGAAGTGGGGTACCTAAACTAATTATTTTTCATACTTGGCATTTGCCAACACACTGCCCACCTTCATACTTCTTTGTTCTTCTGATGTGTGACTGTCAGTGCCACCCAAACCCCCTATCTATTTTATACAATTTATGTTGATGTAAATATGGTATTGGATACCGTGTCTGTTGTTTTTTTCTCCTTGCCAATAGAACCAATTGTTTCTTTTATTGTATCTCAGGAAGTCAGATAGCCGTCTTGCATGATGTGACAAAATCTCCCAGCCTTCCAAGATAACCACCATCATGCAACAACCAAAAGAAACTACTGGCCCTGTGTCTGGGAATGCTCACTGGCCTGCTACCCATGCAATTGAGCGCAAATGGAATCACGCTGAGCAGGGGACAGGTGGAAGGGTTGGTAATTGGTATCATTTATTGGCAAAATGCGCTGAGCGTTCTCTGTGCCTGGAACAGGGAGGAGACAACACATTTACTAACTGAACAATAGTACAAGGCGAGTGGCATAGGGTCATGCCTATCAAGCGTGTAGCAGATGAAGTGTCACCGGAGGCGAGCGGTGTGAGGAGCCCATTGCACCTCAATCAACTACCAAGCCAGGACAGGGAGTATTGAGAAAATGCGGAGAGTGTCTTGCGTGCCTGTAACATCGAGAGGACACTGCACATATAAACACAATGAACCAAAATCAAATTCGGCAAAGGAGTGACACTGGGGTCCAGTTATTTATTTATATGTGTTACTTATGTAGCACAGAAATGATAGTCCACCTTCCATTTTTTGACGGAGAGACTCTTTTTATTTCTATTTATTTTGGAACATTTGTAAAATGCCATTAACCCGGCATTTCAACTCTCTCCTTTTCATTAAAAAATCATAAAATGTTGTTCTCTCTAATTTATATAAATACCTTCCTCGCTCCTAAAATATCTGCTGGTCAGTGCATGTCAAGAGGTGCATGTTAGTGCCCCCTTTTCTGGTCCCCTCCCTCCCAGCCCTCTGGCTGTTTCCACATATTGGAGTGCATGTAATATATCATAGCTACTTTCATATAGCGTTTATACCCAATGCCGGGCCTCTGAGTGCATTATATGACTCTACACTGTGGAGGTGTGCTCAGTTGAAAGGGTGTCGTATTTGCTGTGCATTTAATGCCCTCTTCTCTCCCCAATCGCACTCCTCTCACTTCTCCCTCCTCCCCAACCCAGCTGTCCCATCCCCTTCCTTTAAGTTGTACACCCTCGCTGTTGTATGGCTTGTACCAAAGTGTGGTAAAACTATGCGTTTGTCAGACAACATAAGCGTTGGGGTGGTGCAAGTCTTATTCGCCGCACCCCCTCAGGAGATGTTGACCTAAAGTCCTACTAGCTCACTGTGCACCATCCGAACCCCTAACCTTACAGGGTAACAAATGAGTGTGCAACCTCAGAACATGACAACTCTGGTCCCCAAGGAAATCCTGGTAACAGATCAAAATTTTCGTTTGGATTCTTGTGCATACCCAATTCGTCAGCTAGGCTTTACAATATTTATTGTAGCATTGCAATTCTTTCATATAATATGTGCGCTGTGATTATGAGTAGAATGAAACAGATTAGCAAAATTAGCATTACAAGAACAGTTAAAAGAATAAACATTTCCACCATTGTGCTAAGAAAGTGTTTATATGCAGGCATATAAGTGCTGGGTATGTGTGTACTCCTAACAAGCCCTGACTAACCTAGTCTTTGCCTAAGGAGGGTCATCTGCCAAATCCCTGCTGGGGTGAACTATCTCCCCATTACCTATGGGTAAGTGTCATGAGGCTGTACGTCTTGGTGTAGAGTTGAACATCCTTCATGTTGGTATACAGTAATCAACTGAGCTTGAATTTCAACATGTGGTAACCCCACAGTGTCAGCTGAGTGCTCCTCTACCTAGACAAGGAAGTGGTTGTGAATTTATAACAATAGGACCTATGTGGTCATGTCACAACCCCTGTTTAGGCCACAGTTGTTTATTCTAGTTGGATAGCGGTGTCACCAGCTGCACAAATAACAAATATGAGATTTGCACAGTGAACTTTATATCTTGTACTAAATGTTCAAGATCTCATGGTAATGTACCCACAAAAGCAGAATTGTAAGAAATGCAGATTCAGAGAATGTTATCCTACATTGACTCTCATGCAAATCTATGTCAAAAGTCATTGGGGCCGATTACGATGGCGGTGAATCAGCGACCGCCGGGCCGGTGGTGAGGCACGCCGGCCCGACGGTCGCGGATTCACCGCCATCACCCTTAAAATTCCCACCACCATATTAGGATGGCGGTGGGAAGGGAAAAGGTACTGCGGCGGACGGAAAGACCGTCCACCATGGTCCCACAAGGCGGGCCTGTTCTGCCCGCCTTGCGGGACCAGGTACAGGGGGTTAATGGAGGCGGTGCGGTGCAGGCACCGCCGTGGGTATTTGGATGCCTGTCTTTGGCGGCGGAGTTTCCGCCGCAAACAGACAGGCGGAAAATGCATTTGGGAGCCCATTGCGGGCCCCCCAGGGGGGTGGGGTGTTGCACGTGGGGGGGGTACCTATGGTACCCCCCTACATTTGCATGTACAAGGTGGCAGACACCGCACGGTGCCTGCCACGTTGTGCATTCAAATGTAAAACATGCATTTTTACATTGTGGTGGGTGCTGCCACCCGCCACAATGTAATCATACAGGATGCGCCAGTGTGGCGGGTGCATCCTAATTTGTTTTGCGGGACTACCGCACCTATGGCGGGCGGTCCCTTTGGCACCACGATGGCGGGCGGATCGGCCCCATAGTTTGTAAAAGAGAAGGCACCCGAAAGAATGTGAGCATGTAAATGGTAGTGTTTCTGCTAGGGCTATCACTATCAAGTGACACCCGCTCCTTAGCCGAAAATTGAGAAAGCTGTCCCTAGAGAAATGCTAAAATAATATGGTCAATCAATATCAAAGAACTCTACTTAAGTCTAAAAATGCATCATGTTTCTTTAAAAACAAAGAGTACACTGAAAGTCAGTAGAATCGTTAAAATGAAAAAAGCAAACGTAAAACAATTTAAAAAGCAATTTTGATTTCAAACTAAAACGTCAAATAGAAAATTGTCCCACACCTACTCTAAACTGCCAGATAGTTTGTGTGTTCTGAGAAATAGATGAAAAATTGTTGTTCCCAGCAACTGCAGATGATGATCCCAGAGGCAACCATTGAATGAGATCCATGGAGCAAACATGTTCCCATCCATCCACTTTAGCAGCTGCCGAAGGTGGAGTTGCCAGTGCAAGATCCACAGAAGCTGAGCCAAAATCCAGATCACTAGGAGCAGAAGCATCCCAGGAGGGCTTGTAGAGTGTATTTAGAAACAACGGCAAGTGCAATGGGCAACTGTACAAGGGGACCGTAAACTGTTTCATCAGTCGGTAAATGTACAAAGACTGACCCAGTTGTATTCCTAGGCATAAATCCAGTGCACACTCAAAACTGCACAAAAGACATAGGAATATGGGCAGCATGCAGTGTAGCTATACTGACCAAAAGGCCAAGAACCAATGTTTGTTTCATTTTTCGTTGCTTCAAATCACTGTATCATGCATTCATGACACAGGATCACATGCAAAAGTGCTAGTTCCATTTGGCCTCTTAATGGAACTTCCATTGCTGAGCAGAAACAGTAGAAAGCAATTTCCCGACAATTAGGAACAGGACCAGTGGAAGACTACCAAAAATGCTTCCCAGCACAGAGTGTATAAAAGATCGAATGACTCTGAAGACTGTCTGGAAGGAACTAACCAAGCCAGAGCCAGAGCCTAGCTATTTAAAAAAGTGCGCTACTCCTGCGGTACTAGACATGTTCAAAATGCGGTGCACAGGCTCCTCAAAATTCACAGGGAAATTAGTGTGAAGTAGAGAGTGTATCTCAGAAGAAGATCTCACAACTTGAAGATCAAACATCTGCTTTGCATATGTTAAGGCCACATCATTCTGAACAGTGAGGCTTTCAGTATGCTCAGAGCCTTAAGGTGCATGTTTAAAAGCTTTACTGAAGGCTAAAGCGTTGCCTCCCTAACTGTGCGGGCAGGCAGAAACAAAACTTGTGTGGAACACGTCACAACTGCAGAAATCATCACCAAATAGGCGATTTCCAGTTAAATTCCACAGCAGCCTTGATCGTTCAACATCAAATAACTCCCATTTGAGAACAATCTGAAAGCCAGACATATCACAGCAGCTGGGGAACCCTTTAGATAGCAACACAAATTTGCCATTGATGCATTACATGTGCCATAAAGCAAAACTTCTCTGCACACCAAGGAATGTCCAAAAATATTCTGCCGTCTGACCCACTAAGAAAGACCTAATTTTTACTATTCCTACAGCGATATCAAAAAGGTAAATCCCATGACTTGTGCACACATCTTTCTCCTAGCACTTTATATCTGCCTACTTGTTGGTATTGCACGCAGTATTGAAAGAGGAATGTCGATACCGGCAGAGAAATACACCTGTTGATTATCCAATCCGCTGAAGATATTTCTGAAAAAGCAACAATTGATGGACAGAATGTAGAACAATGTCATACATTCACCCCAGTACAGAGATCTGGGCCTAAATCCATAGTTTTGCTCACCATGCCATTCCAGTTTGAACCCAGCCATATGCAAATCAGTCTTGACCCTGTGCCCAAAAGGAACAGTCCAGCCAGAACTGCCAGGCGAGGTCATCCCTGGACTGGAAACAAGTATTCTAGGCCCGTTTTCAGAGTTTCACTTCTCATCAGCCAGGATAGCTTGACTCCGGTGGCATGGAGAGCACAGGACCCACAGCTGGGCATACCCGTCCCACTCGGGGTGACAAATGCAAAAACAACAATTGATGGACAGAATGCTGTACAATGTCTTAAATTCACCCCAGTGCAGAGATCTGGGCCTAAATCCATCATTTTGTTTGCTCATCATGCCATTCCAGTTTGAACCCAGCCATATGCAAATCAGTCTTAACTCTGTGCCCAATGGGTACAGTCCAGCCCGAACTGCCAGGCCACGTCTTCCCTGGACTGGAAACAAGCATCCTAGGACCGGTCTTGGGGTTTCACCCCTCATCAGCCAGGATAGGTTAACTCCAGTGGTATGGAGAGCACAGGACCGACGTCTGGGCTTACCCGCCCCACTCTGGGGGACAAATGCAAAAACAACAATTGTTGGACGGAATAAAGAACATATAAAAGATATTTCTGCAACAGTGCATGGTGATTTCTCTAGCCTCTTTATGTGTAAAATGCTGTTTGTTGTGTCCTTCCTTGCCATGATTGTCTGTTGTTTTGTGAGATTGTAAGGTAAGAACAAGCTTGTGGCATTAAGGTGTCACCATAGAACGCTACCCGAAAACAGGGTCTGCAGGGCCCAGCTTACTAACATAATTGGTCTAAGCTGTGACTGCCCAGGTTGTAAAGAGGACATGTCACTGAATATGATGTGTATCACAGATGACACAATATTACCAAGAGAGTATATCCTAGAGGATAAAGTAGTTATACCATTATCTTCTACAGAAAGAGCCCTTTCTAAATTTGCTGTGTCAATCTTGCGCAGTCTCTTAGCAACCTCCTGCTGAGAAACTGTCTACATTTTGTTGTATATTGCATATAAGAAGCACTTTTGACATAGTTTTCAAGGACCTAATAAAAAGTCCTGGAGTCCAATTTCATCAGAAAAAGGGACAAGTGTTGCTTCACCTGTGAAATTGTTGAAGTCTTTAACCAATCAAGGCACATCTTCCCAACACTGTAAGTTGTTACCACCCATGAGTGTTGTGTCTGAACGTAACGCAGGTCGGACCTGCTGATCTTAAATCCTTCAATGTAACCCAGGAAACATGTATGACATCCGTTAGTATTGAGTGGCTACACTAACCAACCCCCCTGATGAGACCCAAAGAATTTTATGAACCGTTGTGAAGCATGGTGTCTAATGTTTCCTCCAGGTAATTTGTGAATTGTTGCCCATTTGCAAAACGTGCAAAAGTAGAAATGTTTGGTGTATTTAAATCTTTTATCTTAGCCAGGCCAAGACATGATGTTTGCAGCACTGTTTTGTTCAGGAAAATCATTTGATGTGGTATCTGGCATGCTCTAAATATTGCCTTGTTCCCCTGAACCTGCCAATGTTAAGTTCCACAAATCGATTTCAACTCAACAGAGTCACTCCAAAAGTTAAACCCTTGTGTGGATAATTGAAAAATAAAAGATTCGGAATATAATAACGTTGTGTTAGTGAGCATATTTTTCTTTGTAGGTGATGGTGCAAGCCTATAGTAATAAGACACTGGGTAAGTTATATCTAAGCATGGGCGTAAAATTCGTTCCACTCGCGGATTTTGCGGATTTTCCGCAATTTCGTGATCCGCGAATCGTGCGAAATCGCGGCAAAATCCGCGAATCCAGGAGCGGGACGAATTTTGCTCGGGAAGCACTTACAGAGTTAAAGCAGGTGCCCAAGTTGAACCTAATTTCTTTGTAACCATTTACAAAATGGTAACAAAGAAATTAACTTCAACTTGGGCCCCTGCTGTAACCCTGTAAGTGCTTCCTGAGCGGCGCCTCGTTGCCTACTTGCAACTATTCTTTGACCCTGCTCTGACCCTCGAAGCAGGGTCAGAGAATAGTTACAATTAGGCAACGAGGCTCCTGTCACTAAAATTAAACCTCAGCAGGAAGCACTTACAGATAAATATAGCAGGTGCCCGAGTTGAAGCTCAAATTCAGTAACGCATTATAATCAGCCCAAGAATCTAGTGAGCACGGTTGATGCTAGGCAGGTGTGCTTTCTCCCCAGATCTACTGTCTACAATTAGCTGTAATCCGTGATGGGGGTCTAGGCATCCACGAGTTTCTCGAGCGCAATCCTCCTGTACTTCCAGTGACCAGCACTTACTGCTTTCTGCTCATTTGCTGCTCTGATCGGTCTCTGACCCTTTATAAACGATAGGTATGTGAACTCGCACAGAAGCCCCGCTCATTTGGCCCCTTCCCACACACATTAGGCTATGCATTGCAACCTCTTCCCTCCCTTTCCCCCACTGTGATGGACAGCTCACTCGAGGGACCTCGGCGCCTATGGGCGCGGTGGCAAAGTCACAGACACACGTGGTGACTTGCCACTCTTCTGGACCTTTACGCAGCTGTAGTGTAGGAAAAGCACAATACATTTACCCAACGAGGTAGCACTTACTGCTTTCTCCTCATCTGCTGCTCTGATCGGACTCTGACCCTTTATAAACAAGAGGCATGTGAACTCGCACAGAAGCCCGGCCTCACACACACTAGGCTATGCAACCTCTTCCCGCCCTTTCCCCCACTGTAATGGACAGCTCACTCCTGGGACCTCGGCGCCTATGGGTGCGGTGACAAAGTCACAGACACACGTGGTGACTTGCCACTCTTCTGGACCTTTACGCAGCTGTAGTGTAGGAAAAGCACGATACATTTACCCAACGAGGTAGCACTTACTGCTTTCTCCTCATCTGCTGCTCTGATCGGACTCTGACCCTTTATAAACAAGAGGCATGTGAACTCGCACAGAAGCCCGGCCTCACACACACTAGGCTATGCAACCTCTTCCCGCCTTTTCCCCCACTGTGATGGACAGCTCACTCGAGGGACCTCGGTAGCAAAGTTACAGACACACGTGGTGACACGCAGTGTAGGAAAAGCACAATACATTTACCCAACGAGGTAGGGCTTACTGATTAGCCAGTAGAAAGTACTCCAGTTAAGTATGGTGCAAATCGCAAAAAAATCTGCGATTTAGCTGCTTTTTTTGCGATTTGCGCGAATTCGCGGACCCCTGATTCGCAAAATTCGCCCATACTTAGTTGTATCGTGACCAGAGAAATATGCAAACATCTGTGCAAATGTCTGTGAGCAATCCTGTGGTGGTGTACAGCAATGTTCCCATTGCATATAATTACATATTGCACCTGAAGTACTAACTGTATGCAAGAATTGATCACCATAATGCTGAATACAAAACATTTCATTATATTTAGAAGTGCTTCATACATTTTCTCAGAATTAAAAACAGTGGAATACTCAAGATTTTTCAGCATTTCATGCACTGTGACAATGTTCCAATCATCGAAAACTGTACTAGAGGTGATAAAATCATGCCAAGAGATGCAAAACACGTATAGAATTTGCAAAGGTTAAGTAGGACCAAATATATCATGCAATACCCTTTCCCAAACAATTCCATCAGAAACCTGACAGTCGAAGGAAAGGTTTCTTTGCACTTTCCGATTAGGGAAAGAAAACCGTCCGACGAATCATATTCGTAGCCGTTTCCGTATGAATCGTACAAATCCGTGCGAATCGCGTAGTACGATCCGTTTCTTAAAAATACGTCTGAATCCTTGCGAACCGTACGAAAATCATGCGTTAATCCGTACAACATGGACTCGGGAAATAAACCGTACAATTCGTAAACATGCTGTACGACCCGACAAGTACGATCCAGACCGGGGACCGAGAACGGGATTCGTACGGG
Source organism: Lissotriton helveticus (assembly GCF_964261635.1). Taxonomy (NCBI): domain Eukaryota; kingdom Metazoa; phylum Chordata; class Amphibia; order Caudata; family Salamandridae; genus Lissotriton; species Lissotriton helveticus. The sequence continues at coordinate 1,035,102,408 of NC_136065.1, read as the reverse complement.
AAAACGTTGTCGTGTATGAACTGCGATTTGTACGGCAAACATCGCGTATGAGCGAGCCACACAATCAAATACGATTCGAACCCCCCCTGAACGAAGTGCACGTGAACCCCGTATAAACGTCGCGTATGAGCGAGCCACACAATCAAATATGATTGGAACCGCCCCTGAACGAAGCGCACACGAACCCTGGAAAAACTTCACGTAGGAGCGAGCCACACAATCAAATACGATTCGAACCCCCCTGAACTAAGCGCACGCGAACCCTGGAAAAACGTCGCGTATGAGTGAGCCACAAAAGCAAATACAAATCGAACCCCCCAGAATGAAGCACACGCGAACCCATTAAAACAGCACAAGGAGGGTGCAAACGACTCACACAACACTACACTACAAAACATATCTCCTGTGTGCAAACCATTAGAAATTAATGTCCTGGCCAGATCTAAACAGGCAAACAGAGGGCCTAACTCAGATCCACCCCTTCTAACACACCCACCAAAATTTCAAACTAAGCCCCACCCACAAATGGACCAATAAAAAGGGCCCACACACACAAACCATGATCTTTTGCAACACATCCATTTCGCCACAGAGACAGACAACACACAAACAACTGCACACATCCACCTTCACACATACGCCCCAATCACATAAAGACCCACACCACCCCATTCACATTCATACCCACACACCCACATCCATACACACCCTCACCCCCAATCACAATCACCCCACACCATGTCCGCACAGAAGAATCCAAAGTTCACAAAGGAGGAGATGGAGATCCTTGTAGATGAAGTCGTCAGAGTTGAGCCACAGCTGTTTGGTGCATTGGTCAGACAGACCAGCATAGCGGAGAAAACATGCATGTGGGAGAGGATCGTCAATAAGGTGAATGCTGTTGCACCCATCAGACGCACCAGAAGGGATTGCCAGAACAGGTGGTACGATCTGCGGAGGATATTGAAGAGGAAGATGGACGACGACTACCTACAGAGCCAGGGCACTGGAGGTGGTGGTCCTCGCAGACCAGTACAGTACCATTCCTGGGAGGAGAAGGTCAAGGCCCTGCTACCACCGGTGGGAGTACATGGCATTGAAGGAGTCATAGAGCCTGGTGAGTATACAAACAACTCATGTAACATGGGGGTGATGGCATCTAGACTCCAAGTACAAAATATGCCCGCAACAAGTGCCAAGCGCAAGCTGCCCATAACTACAGTCAAAAACAACGCAAAAGCCACTAACATGTGTATGTTCCATTGACAAACCAAGGCAATGCCATGTCCCATGCTACAGGAAGCACAGACCCAAGAATAGACGTCCAGTATTCTGGGAGGGTCGGTGTCACTAAATGCATTGTGGGACCCCAAGTCTGACCCAATTCCCTGTGCATCTGCAGGGGGAGGCAAGGGGGGCTCTTGGCCCCCCCTGGATCGACAGTGTGTCTGGTGTCGGACCAATCAGGGCCGGCCCTAGTTCATCATGCTTTACAAATGGTCCCATTGTCCCAGGTGGCAGCATCCTACATTGGGTAGGAAGGGTGCAAGGGGGGAGTGAGAAGGGATGCAAGGCGGAGGGGAGGAGGGTGCAAGGGGTAGGGTGAGAAGTGTGCAAGGCAGAGGGTGAAAAGGATGCAAGGCGGAGGGGAGGAGGGTGCAAGGGTTAGGGTGAGAAGTGTGCAAGGCGGAGGGTGAGAAGGGTGCAAGGCAGAGGGGAGGAGGGTGCAAGGAGTAGGGTGAGAAGGGTGCAAGGCGGAGGGTGAGAAGGATGCAAGGCAGAGGGGACGAGGGTGCAAGGGGTAGGGTGAGAAGGGTGCAAGGTGTAGGGTGAGACGTGTGCAAGGCGGAGGGTGAGAAGGGTGGAAGGCGGAGGGGATGAGGGTGCAAGGGGTAGGGTGAGAAGGGTGCAAGGGGGATGGTAAAGAAGCAAAAAATCTGCCCACCCTTATAAACATCTCTGTGGATGCCCATGTCCAATTGAACTCATCCCATATGGTGCAGTTGCACAACCATGCACCATGCTCAATGCACATGAAGTGTGAATGTACTGACAATTTAGCTGACACTGGGCCCTGGTGTAGGCAGCACAAGACCCTCATGTGACCAGTGCAAACACAAACACCAGGACAACAAGGTAAGATATTTTGTGCAGGAACTCACAGCCACTGTCATGGCAGCATGCTCCATTGGGGGATAGCCACACTACGAGGGAGGCACAGTGCCAACTCAGACTCCAACTACTACCACAGGCTGTCACACACACCCCTTACACAAACATACCCACCTGGGACAGGTAATGGAATTCCCCACAGTCACAATGGTCATGTAACACAACTAAACCAACTCAGATCTGATGAAGCATCCAAAGCAACAAATGCATGGTGCACATTCACAAGCCACTTGCGCTTCTTACACGCTGCCTTTGCGTCACCTCTGTGACACAGCTGTGGCACAAAAGAGGCGCCATGGTGCTGGTAATTCACAAGGTGACGCATCTGGGAGATGTGTCACGTTCTAAAGCCCTGTGCCACAAGTAGGTGTAGGCGCAGTGGGTGAGTGGGGGGGTGTAATGGTGCAGGCATGCCTCCCAAAAGTGGCTATGTGAAATCTACAAGATTCCACTCTGTCACTTATGAGCACATGCTGCGTCAAAACCCTGTGCATGGCTGATGCAGGTGTAAGGAATGAAGCAACATTGTGCAGATAGGGCCCCACAGACCATTGCTGGAGCTGTCTTGCGCTGGTGACGCTACTCCAGCAATGTGCCTACTTATACAGCACAGATGTGTGCTGCTGCTGACCCATTTTTTCAAAAATGGTGCTCCACAATGTGAATGCGTTGCATCCGTGCTGGCATAGGTGTGGTGCACAATGACTGGTGAATCCCTGCTGATATGCAGGGCTGTACCAGTTATAGCAAATATGCCCCCCCATGTCAATGACTCAGGAGCACATATCAATCGGACCCCACAACATACCCATCCACAAGTGAACATTGAGGACGACAATCCAAAGCAATCCAAAGCGTGGACAACTACCAGGTGGAACAGTGCCAACTACAATGTGTATGAGAAATGGATGTTGCATTACATGGCATTAACATTGTCTGTCTCTCACACCCACAGGGCAATGTGTGGAGTCGAACCCCAACAATGGGGAAGACGATTCACAGTCCCAGGCTCCGCAGGACCCTCATCTCACCGACAGCGACACCTCTCACCACTCCATGGATGACCCCGACCGACCTGGCACCTCAAGGCCTGCACATGAGGGTCCCCCAAGGAAGGTGGGTCGTCCACGGAAGACACACTGAGAGGCAGCGGGCCATGCGCATCTCCCAGGACACCTGGTCTGGCACCTGGAGTCTGTGTGCAACAGCACCACCTCATTGACTGTCCTACTCTCCCACATGGACTTGCTGTTTGCAGTCTGATCAATGATGGCAAGCACTGTGGTCTGGACTCTGGTGACTCAAACTGCAAGGCATCACATCTCCCTTTGTGAACTTTGGATTCCCCCCTTTTTGTACAGCACCCATCACTAACTCACGTTTCCCACACAAGAGCGATAAATAAAAATAAAAAAACACTACTGAAATTGATGTTGCAGTCATTTAGCATCATTCTACAACATACGTGTGGGGATATGTCAAAGCATGCCAGAGTGTGGAACAAACTCAACCCATTCATTCACTGGGATCTGAGTCCGGTCGAGGACACACATAGGTCACAATGTATCATCAAATACATACATGGAGCGCTATACTCACCTGTGATGGTTTCAATCTGCTGAGAGGGGGGCTACCATACTGCTCAGACACAAAGTTCTGGAAGAGTGCAATGGAGGTGTAGAGGTCATGGGTCATGTGGAGGTGCCCAGGGAGGGAGTACTAGGTCTGTATGTTGATGTGGGAGAACTATCTTCCGCATGCAATTATACTGTGGATGTGAAGAATGGTGCACAGGGCAAGGTTGGCAGGACTGAGTTGGTGCAATGGGGTGTTGGATGGGAGTCGTCCATGTTCGTCTTCGGGTCTGGGGTTGTGAAGTGCCTCCTGAGTGTGGCTGAGGAGTATGAAGGTGATCCTGCTGTTGAGAGTGAGCCTATTGTAGGTATCTCAGGTAGACGGTCATGTGGCTGTGGCAGGGGATGTTGAGGATGAGGTGTGCTGATGCACCCTGTATGTGCACAAGTCCTCCTGGAGTCTGGCTGTTGTTCCTGTGTAGAGGGCATTGCTGTAGTACAGCCGGCTGTTGTTGTGTACCTGGGTGACTGTCTGTCTTGACTAGGAGTGGATCTATCTGATGAACATTTGCTGCATGCGGAGGGACTTGCAGCATGAGGTAGAGATGGTGTTCATTTGCATGGTTATTGTGAGCGAGGAGTGTACGATGAGCACCTGCTTGCGTGTGTGGCCAATGTGTGCTTGTGCGCTGCCGAGGGTGCTGTGACACAAGGAGTTCTCCCAGTCATAAGGGGACATTCCTCAGATGATGAGCCCAGTCTTGCCCAAGTCCAGCCTCATGTGGCTGAGGTACCTCCATATGTCAATGAACCTCATGCCTTCTTGAATGTTGGATCTGGGAGTGGCTGGGTCTTTGGTGAGGGTGAGGAGCAGCTGGGTGTCAATGGCAGAGGACATGATGATGAGATTGTGTGCACATCTGATGTTGGTGAGGGGGGTCATGGAGATAATGTAGATAGTCACACTGCAAGATGACGCCTGGGCCCGATGACCCCAGTGTACTCCGTGCCGAAGGGGGAGGCAGACTCCCTGGGCCTTGCTGGTGAGGTACTTGGGGCTTTCATCCTGGGCCTTCCTCTGGATCCCAGTGTTGGAGATGTGTGATCTGACACCGTGGTACCACATGGTGTATAATGCTGGATGAGAGGTCAATGGGGTGAGGGTGGTGTACTCACCATTGTTGAGCAAGGTCCAAGATGTTGTTGGTGGTGGCAATGAGGGCTGTTGCAGTGGGGTGATTACTGTGGAAGTTGGTCTGGGGGTGTCTTTGCTGCTGACGGGAGTCTAGGACCTGGGGGGGTATATGTCCTGTGGAAAAAGCGCTGACTGCCACTGTGTGGCGAGGCTGTCGTGTACATCCACGAGCTTGCAGTGGTAGTAAGTTGCAAGGGATCTCCTTGGCCTTGCAAGGGTGGGATGTCTCTTGGATGGAGAGCTGGGGTCAGATGGTTCTCTCACAATGCCGATTAGGTCATTCATGTTGTGTGTGTTGGTGCCTAGGCCATACCTGGAGGTTGTCCTCTTGTCCGTGCTGATGATATGGTGATGTCTGTGTGTTGTGGATTTCAGGGCAGAAAGGTAACTGATGGTTGTTTGTTTAACAAGGTTTGCACATGAGTCTGGCTACACGTGTAGGAGTCCAGTAGGTCTGCCTTGTCCCGGGTGGCTTAACTGTTGTTGTGCTTCACAGGAAATTCCGCCAATGTGGGAAGAGTGTTGGGTCAGTCGCTGATCCAGTGTGTGCGGTTGCAGGGTGTGGCAGTGTCGTTGGTTGGAGTGTCCTGGGTGAAGGTGCCTCACAGCTTGTTTGAGTTGACTTTGGTCAATCGTTCTTGGTGGATCTGTAACGGAGTGTGGTGCAGTGTGTTGTTTGTTGGGCAACTGGATGGAAATGTGGATGTACAAATGCAGGATGGTGCTATGGTTGTACTCAAGCCAGGAGTTGCTGTATCCCTAACTCATGTTGTCCGTGTAGGTGAGGGCCTGCGTGCTGATGTAGTTGTCCAATGTCTGAGTACCAATCTGTAAAGCCGTTTCCCATCTCTGTGGTCTCAGTATATTTTACACATTTTCATATGAAGCCTCTATGCTCTAATTGCAGATGTGTAAATCCCATTACCCTACTGACCCCTTGCCCGCCAAGCTATACAACATCCTTGCAAAGAGTCCCAATCACCATTTAAGCTCCATCTGGAACCTTTCCCTCAAATTGGGCTCTAATCCGGATGTGTGGAGACACGTACTCCTACTGCCCATATTAAGAAAAGCCAATGCAGATCCTGTATCTCCTTGCAATCATAGACCTAACTCTCACGTACCAGCTCCGGCCGAGCTTTAAGTGAACAATTCCTTGCAGCAACTGATGGCCTTTGTTGAAGATAATAGCCTCCTTCATGACTCTCAATCCAGCTACAACCCCGGATATAGTACGGAGTCGGCCCTCATTTAAATGGCAGACTCTATACGCTGGGCGGTTGATGGAGGTTCCAAGGCGGTGTTGGTGCTGTTAGACTTGTCTACAGCATTTGACACCGTTGCCCATCCCATTCCTCTGAAACTCCTTAAGACCATAGGTGTGGGTGGCTTCATGTTGAACTGTATATCGTCCTTACAATCTGACTGCACAAAGCAGGTGCAGACCTATCCATCCATCTCCCCAGTCAAATCACTGAAGTGGGGCGTGCTGATGGTCTCTGCTCTGAGCCCTCTGTCTTGTAATATTTACTTAACCCCGCTGGCTGCATCGATTGCCATGTCTGAAGTCCAAATCATATCATATGCTGATGAGCCTCAGCTGCTATTCACCTAGAATACTGTGTGTGCCGCTAACTTTTGACACACTAGAAAATATTCTCTAGATTATTGTGGCCTGGATGTACCACAATTTCGGAGACCTATATACAGTTAACACCAGGTTCCTCTTCATTTAACCAACCTTCTCCCCTCTCTTCCAATCTGTGGTGGCCAGAGGAACTGGCCATTGCTGCGGCACACAAGGACGTGTTCCGGAATCCAGGAGTAAGATGGGACAATCAGCTATCGCTTGCCACACAGGTACAAGAGGCAGGTGCCTCTTGTATTTGCAAGATTAGACTCATCAAGATAATTATGCACTATCTGCACATTGTAACCCGTAAACCGGTGCTTCACGCACTGATTACCTCCCATTTACACTACGCAAAAGTCTCATACGTACATCTCACATTAGGCTTGCATCGTATACTGCAGACGGGCAAAAATGCTGCTGCCTGCCTGGTTTGTAGAGTTTCACTTTGACAAAATATCTCCTCGTGTCTTAGAGTACTCCATTGGCTGCCATGGCTACACAAATAGAATTCAAGGCGCTTACACTCGCCTTCTGGGCAGGGCAAGGCCGTGGTCCGGTCTACCTTAGGAGGAGACTGCGTCCCTATTGTCAATCACGATCTCTACGTTCCAATGACAAGCACTTGCACATTAGTCCTTGCTTAGCTAAACCTAGATCAGGAGGTGAAACTTCTCAGGTAGGAACCACCCAATGTTGGACTAAGCTACCTCTTCCGCTGCGTCTGATTCTGTATGAATGTGATTGTCGCTAAGCCCTTAAGACCTGGATATTTAGATTGCTAGATTAGTTGCTCTTCCGTATGCTGCCTCATTTCCGGCACACTACAGCACAGGGACAACCACGTTGGCTTACATGTGCGCTCAATACATGACTATTATAATAATTTTAGATGGCTTAGCAGAATTGTGGGTGTAGGCCTGGAGATCTGTAGATGATAGTTAGACTGAGGGTGGTCTTGGGGTTGGTGTGAAACCTGAAGTGCAGATGTTTGACAATGCTGAGTGTGTCCTTGGTGTAGTATGTGACTCTGAGGGGGTACTTCTGATGAAATTACTAGTCATCGTCCTGGAGTGTTTGTTGTGGTCCCTGTGGGTGATCTCGTATCAATCTGTGATGGCAATGTTGATGTAGTGTGCTGAGGATGCGTTCAACCAGGTCACTGTAATGAAGGAGAAGTGTGGGGCTGTTGTGTTGGCTGAGGTGACAGAGTCCAATGGCGTGCTGGTGGATGTAGCGAGTGTGCAGTAGGAGGCACATGACCTGGTTGTACGGACATGGTCTGTCATGCGGGGCAGCGCGTTGTTGGCAGTAGGAGTTGCACACACAGCCAACAAAGCTGTAATGGTTGCGCTTAGTTGTTGCCTGATAGCAGGTGGATGAATGTCTTGTGTTCCCTGTTTGGAGGGTGGCTGGAGCATGAGTCTGTTGTGTTACCTGCGTCATGGAAGGACCAGAGGGTCATGCACTGTGCACCTTGCATGCGCAGACGGTCCTGCCTTTGGCACGGATGTGGCGCAACAGTGGCACTGACAAGCTGATGCCTGCATTAACAATGGGTGGAGGGAGGGAGGAGCATCTGGGGGTGTGTATGTTGCAGAATCAGGGCACTCAGTGGTGTGGTGCCGCAGGGGAGGCTGCAGCAGGAATGAGTGAACACATGATGGTGAAAGGGGTGAGACACCATGCAAAAACTAGCACAGAAAGAGAAGGAGGATTGAAAGGCACAATGTAACCGGTGTATGGAAAGGAAGGAGTGTCTGGTTACTCATGGGTCACAGACCTAAAATGGAAGAACAATCACCATAAATGACGGGCACAGGATCAGGCACCAAAAGGCCAAGCTGCGCACAGGACACACAGCGTCAGCAGGTGTGGGCTGCCCGTTGTGGGTAGCAAGCTGCAACAATACATACACAACCATGTACTTCATGCACAATATGGATCATTAGCTATGATGAACACCATGCATGTTGCCACAGTACACATACTCCCATATGCACAATATTTGTCAATTATGCCATAGATGACGCATGCAAACTGGCAAGAGATCTGCGTTGACAGTAATGATCCACATTGTACTGTGTGGGACACATTTGCTATACAAATTGATTAAGTTTGTGTGGAGGTATTGCTGCTTTAGCCAATGTCCATGTCTAGTCCCGTTGCTCAGAAGAAAATAACACTCATGCAAGGAGTTTACCTGTAATGCTGGTGAGACAATGTGCACACGACTGCCTGGGACTGTTGTTTCCTTGAATCCTCATAAAGGTGCGATGATCAGTGTGGTCCACCTCCCGATAGCCCCTTGGTCTGAGTATAAATTACTGACTCAATAGGGCGATCAGGTGAGGGAAGGAAAGGAAGGTACCAGTAGGGAGGGTGATCTGAAACAAAGATAAACAAGCATAAGCAATCAACACATCTCGCCACTGATTCACAGAATATCTCAGGACCTATACTGTAACCGTTACACCTGTAAAGGAAAAAAACAGCCACTGTATCATACTTGGCATCACAGTAATGAAAATTATACTAGATCTGATGTTTCAACATGGACACATAAAAGGTAGCAGAGTTTTTCAGCATACATGAAGGGTGTATAACTCTGTGCAGGCTGCTTCAATGCAATTAGAGCCATGCAGTAACGAAGGTACTCACAGTGTATGAATAATGCTCCAATGTTAAAAAAATACTAATGCGCTGCAGTGGTACTCACACAAAGACAACAATCCGTAGTTACCCCAGGCAATCAGTGAGGGTCAAGAAGGGAAATTATACATCACCCGCAAGATCCTTAAGAAGCTCATCGGACGAGGGAGAGAATTATGTAAACACAAGGAAGCCCCACAATAGACAATCATTGTCTCGTCCAACTGGGCTTTGAAATGCCTAACATAACAAGCTGCTGGTCCGGCAATCAACAGAGAGTAATGAGGAGCAATGCCACAAAACCAACCTTACCGTGACCAGGATATGCAGCACGCCACAAGAGAATCCTGGAATTGACGTCACCGACTGGTGCAACGTAAGCATTAACATTAGCTACAGCACAACGTTGTGACATTATCAGCGCAACGTTCCTGGCATCATGGGAATAGAAAGTTAACATCAACTGAATGAGAAGGCTTGCAAAGCAGTGTTCTCCACCGGCCCTGAGGAAGCAACATGACAGTGATATGACATACTGGCACAAGGGGCAATGCATCCATACAAACAGATTCGCAGGACACTTGACAGAACATGTGGGACAAACGCTGGTCCACACCATCACAACATGGTTGATTACAAATCAAACTGTACTGGCACACAAGTTTAAGTGGATGTGCCAAACACATCCTGCTGCATACAGTGAGGCTGCAATTCACCATGGAGCCTGTGGTTGTGATGACCCACACAATGTCAACACGTGTATTCCGCAATGTGTCTGGGTCAAGGTTGACACACATTGATGCCTTCACCAGAGTCAATACTCCACAACAGATGACTGTCAAGAAGGGTGACTGTCCTGTCATGGGAGTGGTGCAACATGTTATTTGATCCATGGTGATTACACATGTGTGGATGGTTCTTCAACATGCACAGAAACACTTCCCACACATTCCCAAACCATAACAACCCAAAAAAGCCTGTTTGGTTCTCTTACCTGAACTGACATTTACACATGTCCATGCATGGAACACTGATTCGGCCCACGTTGCAATCAGGCACAGCAACCTGGGAATGAGAAACACACAAGGGCTCACCATTACAAATCTTTGCTAAAGACATGGGCAGGTACAAAACACGAACAATGTAGTACACATGTAAAATTAAAGCTAAGTCATTGTGCATTTCAGTGTGGCATGACATCAGCACTTGCATGACACATCAGAACACATATCAAAGTGACTTTAAATACATTCAGCTAGACACACACTTTGCAACACATGCCACTCAATGCTACAAGCTTGCACACTCATTCGCAGTGACTCACCATTATGAGAAGAAGTTGCGTATGAGCTTACTCCGGACATCATCCTCCTCCTCCTCATCACTTGCATCGTGACCAAGCCCTTGATCATCAACGAGTGGATGTTCCTGCTCCTCAGGATCCAGGATGAGTGGCACTGCGTTCTCAACTGCCATGTTGTGCAGCATGCAGCACACGATGAAGATATTACAGACCTTGGCCGGGGCATATGGGAGGTATCCGCCGGTCTTATCAAGACACCGGAATCGGCTCTTCAGGAGGCCAAACGTCCGCTCTATCACTCGCCTGGTCTGCCCGTGAGCATTATTGTACCGCTGATCTGCAGCTGTTCTTGGGTTCCGGAGAGGTGTCATCAGCCATGGCATGTTGGGATATCCCGAGTCACCTGCAAAAATACATCATGTAAGTAAGTGGTTCATGAGATGCAGGCAGAGCAAAAGATACTGAAATACACAGGACACACAGAGTATACCCACCAAAAAGACATGCCCGATGGTTGCGCAGCTGCAGCATCAATCTTGGCACCCTGCTACACCTCATGATGAATGCATCATGGCACGATCCTGGAAAACGTGCACAAACATGGGAAATCAGAATGTTAGCAAGACACACCACCAGGGCATTTATTGAGTGATAATGGATCCTGTTGCGGTAAGCCTGTTCCTGAGCCTCTGGTGGCACCAAGGCCACATGTGTCCCATCAATGGACCCAATTACATGTGGAATCCCACCCAGGGCATAGAATTCACCCTTGACATCTCTCAACTCTTCAGGAGTAGGAAATTTGATGAATTCATCAATATGCTCCAACATGGTTGCTAACACATCACGCAAGACACGGCTGAACATTGTTTGGGACATTGCACCTACATCAGCTATGGTTAGGGCTGCCATCACCTTTATCTTGGGGGTCAGCGCAGTAGGATACCTGTGTTGCGGTAGGAGATGTGGTGCCAGCTTGTTCGTCAAGTCCTGAATCATCGCTTAAGTGAATCTGTAACGTCGGATGCAGTCACGTTCCCTCATGGTAGCCAAGTCTGGAAATGGCCTTGGTAGAGGCGGTGCCCTGCAGGACATATTTGGGAAGAATGGAGAATAACCGTCAATCAACATCAATGGCAAGGTACATATCGCATGTAAAACTGCTACTAGACATCATGTCACTATGGAGTCTGAAGTGTGCAATACATTCCGGACACATATGGCAGCTTGCTGGCACTTCTACGAAAACCCAGATACACCTGCTGTTTGTCTCAATAAACATGACATGCCCTGAAACAAGCAGCTGGTCTGGTCTGAGTGAACAACCCAAGATATCACTTGAGTGACACACGTCACCAAACCTGCAGCGGAAGGTTGTCAACCCTTCCAAACAAACAACAGACAAGTAATAAGGACCTAGGGGAATTTTAAAGACCAAGCTCCAATATGTTCCCTATAGACTTATGACAACATGTGTATTGGAGGGTCTAAGACACAATCTACACATGGTATACCCAAGAAAGAACCCCTAAGACAACCTCAAACTATGTGTACCTAACAAGGGTCATCCCTACAGTGGTCATGGAAGGATGCCCATCAGTCACCACACGGAACCGCCCTTCATCATTTGGGATTCCATCAAGACCACCTCTGAGACAGCCAATCAACTATCACGGTCGGGGGTCCAGATGTTAAAAAGGAGCTCCACCGCTGGTCTGTAAGGTCTGATAATGGTTTAATATTTCTGTACACCCTAGCTCTATAGCATAATGGCGGTGATAGCTGGTGGAGAACCCTTATTAATTGGGTGATAGACCATTTGCCCTATTTTAAACAGTCTTAACATCTGGTACTCGACTGTTTGAGAAACATTTATGTTGCGGGGTATTGATAGGACATATTCTGTCCGCTTTCCCCGTTTGATTCAATGTTTTTTTTAAATAATCGCTGAATAAAGTTTTCGGCACTTAATAATTTCAACAAGTGACCTAGTTTCAAAACTTCAGAGAGGACAGGGTATCGTCATACAAACCTTGCGTTCTGATTGGCTGGAGTGTGTTCTCCTGAGCCTATCAGGAGCCAAGTTACATCTGAGAGACGTCATTGTGTCACGTGAGCATGTTCCGGCCACTTACGCTACACAATATAACCAGCAGTCTCTCCATCCGTCGGTGCCTCCCCGATCGGCTCGGATGCCGATTCTGAAGTACCGACGGATAGGTAAGGAATGACTGCCCGCGGGCCCTCCGGTCTAATATGTCTGTTTCTCGTGTGGATATGAGTACGGTGGTATACTTGCAAAGTCTTTGACGACGTGTCAGCCTTAGCGAGTGTATGCAGTTTGTCTACCTCAACCGCTGCTAGGACACTCCGTTTGGCTGTACACCAACGTACAATAGGTCCGCGCATATATTAGCGTTTCTTGCATGGATGATGGCTTGGCCTGTTGACAGCATACGCGGCACGAGCAGGTGTTATTTTACGAAGCCGCATTTGAATATATCATACCGCAACACTGTATGATTTCTATAACCATGGTCTGGTGTTACATACTAAGCTGTTGTGAGTGGTAACTCGGTTGGGTGTGCGGTGGCGAGCTGTACAAGTAATTGATGGATTGAATAAAAGTAACTGAGTGGTATATGTTTATTTCTCTCTATCTTAGAGCAGTGCTTCCCCTTTCCCTGAGCCGTGGCCAGGTGGGGTGAGGTCCATACCTCTTACAAGCATGGTAAGATGGGCTATATCTTTTTTCATTGGTATTCATGAATACAGGCCCGATGATAACACAAGAGCACTGAATGTGTAGTGATATGTGTAATATACAAAAAAACAGATCAGGTCTGATGATGGTGTGTGCCTGTAACAGCGTCTGAGAAACAGATAGAGTGCATGTGTGCCTCACTGTTGTGGATAGTTATAGGCAACAAATAGCTAGAAAGAATCCCATCAGACCACCCTTGATGGTGGAGTTTACGTCATGTGGGAGTCAATGATCATTCAGTCACACACATGGCCATATAGTACCATGGTGGGAAAGGATGTCAGAAAACTAGCCATAAAGTTTGCCCTAAAGTGGACATTATAAAGTGCAGTGCTCAAGTGATATAGTGAAATAAAATTGACTACTTCAGTTCTGACACAGTGTACAAACAGAAACTTCAGTGCCAAACATAAAAAACGCCTGGTGAAAAATGTACCCTTTGGCGCTATGCAGGACGGTCGACATGTTTCAGCCTATGGGACATTGTCCCAGCTTTCTTCAGGACCATAGATAGAAAAAAGCTACTGCAACAACAACCACAAATAATGTGTTGGGGAAAAACCTGATACATATCTACCAGATTTCAAACGTTTTTGGGCGTCCACTGGTGGGAGAAGATTCTCTTCTTCCCAGCCTTGTGTGGGTGAAGACCTCACCTCACCCGGCAAACGCTCGGGAGTAGGAGGCCCCGCTCTATCCGTCGGTGCCCCGGTGTGTAAGCCCCTTCCGCTCGGCTTACACACCGGGGCACCGACGGATAGAGCGGGGCCTCCTACTCCCGAGCGTTTGCCGGGTGAGGTGAGGTCTTCACCCACACAAGGCTGGGAAGAAGAGAATCTTCTCCCACCAGTGGACGCCCAAAAACGTTTGAAATCTGGTAGATATGTATCAGGTTTTTCCCCAACACATTATTTGTGGTTGTTGTTGCAGTAGCTTTTTTCTATCTATGGTCCTGAAGAAAGCTGGGACAATGTCCCATAGGCTGAAACATGTCGACCGTCCTGCATAGCGCCAAAGGGTAGATTTTTCACCAGGCGTTTTTTATGTTTGGCACTGAAGTTTCTGTTTGTACACTGTGTCAGAACTGAAGTAGTCAATTTTATTTCACTATATCACTTGAGCACTGCACTTTATAATGTCCACTTTAGGGCAAACTTTATGGCTAGTTTTCTGACATCCTTTCCCACCATGGTACTATATGGCCATGTGTGTGACTGAATGATCATTGACTCCCACATGACGTAAACTCCACCATCAAGGGTGGTCTGATGGGATTCTTTCTAGCTATTTGTTGCCTATAACTATCCACAACAGTGAGGCACACATGCACTCTATCTGTTTCTCAGACGCTGTTACAGGCACACACCATCATCAGACCTGATCTGTTTTTTTGTATATTGCATAGTTGGAACAGGGGTGGTAACAGACAGGTCGGTAAATATTCCCCTTGACCCTCCACACACATTTTTTGTTTTTGTTTGTATTAGTGATATGTGTATACATTTAGGATACCCGTTACTAATCATAATTATGATTATAATGTGATACGCTGGTTTATCTCAGGATACACCCTGGGTTCTATCTTCATATCTTTTTCTTTCCTTTTTTCAACAGAACTTGAAAAGAGGGAGATGAACACCTAGTGATATCAGTGATCTCTGTATCTAATTTTGATTTGAGCACATATTTGTTTTCTCACATCACTATTTGCAGTAGCTATCATTTGAATGGTCCTGATGAAAGCAATGATGAACCTGTCGCTAAATTGCTGAAACATGTCGACCGCATAGAACATTCAGACAGTCTATAAATTTATGACTGTCACTGACTACTTTTTAACATCAGCAGGTCAGGTAACACCAGAATAAAGTTATAAGTAACCCCTCCATCCTATTTTATCATCACTTGTTTTTTCTAAACTTACTTTTTTAGTTTTCTCACATTCTTTTGAGCACTGCAACATCAGTCCCTCCCTTTTTGATATTAAAAATCTTCAGAATATGAGTAGCGAGACCACAGATAGACCTTACTGACCGGCGGTGGAGCTCCTTTTTAACATCTGGACCCCCGACCGTGATAGTTGATTGGCTGTCTCAGAGGTGGTCTCAATGGAATCCCAAATGATGAAGGGCGGTTCCGTGTGGTGACTGATGGGCATCCTTCCATGACCACTGTAGGGATGACCCTTGTTAGGTACACATAGTTTGAGGTTTGTCTTAGGGGTTCTTTCTTGGGTATACCGTGCGTAGATTGTGTTGTAGACCCTCCAATACACATGTTGTTATAAGTCTATAGGGAACATATTGGAGCTTGGTCTTTAAAATTCCCCTGGGTCCTTATTACTTGTTTGTTGTTTGTTTATTGAG
Organism: Lissotriton helveticus; assembly: GCF_964261635.1. Classification (NCBI taxonomy): domain Eukaryota; kingdom Metazoa; phylum Chordata; class Amphibia; order Caudata; family Salamandridae; genus Lissotriton; species Lissotriton helveticus. The sequence goes on along the minus strand of NC_136065.1, from coordinate 1,035,086,752 downwards.
CAGTCGCCGTGACTGCGGACCCTTTTTCTCACAACAGTACTCATGGCCGTTGTTTGACGCCACCGTCACTCACGGTGTTCAGCGTTTTTTAGCTCTTCTTACTTGTTCTTTTTCGCTTTGGCTCAGTTTAGCTTGGGTTTCACTTCCACTCTTTTGGTAACATCATGGCCGAAAACCAAGGCCTATCATTTGATGAGGATGATGTACAACTAGTCCTTGCCGACCATCCTGACCTTTTAGATACGATATTCACTCCTGCTACCCACAATGAGGATGAGTGGGCCAAAATACTGGTCCTTAAGAAATCACACACTCGGACAACCCTACATGGCACTGTGATGGCACAATATTTACGAAACAACTGTGCACCTACTGGGTTGATTGTTACAAACAACCCTAGACTCTTCCTAACTGACAAGGAATTTCTAAAGAGTTGGTCACTCATCGCATGGCGATGTACTAGGGACTGGCTTATTTTGATTATACAGACCTCTAAGAGGATTGCATATACAATATTTATTGAGATCCAGGTCCTAGAGTCTCACAACAAAGCTACCCTTTCTAGTAAAGCATTCCAAAAGAATGTGGATGAAACTAATAAGAACAATAGGGAGTTCAGAGAATTCACCTTGTCAGTCAAAATTGAAAAATTCAGGAAAGATCTTGACAAGTTCAAATTTGACAAGGTATACCCCTATACAAGCGACACCTATACTCCACCAGACTTTTCTGCGAAGGGTCGTAAAACAGGGTCCAGTTACGGTACATCGAGTTCTGATGAGAATTCATCAGGAAGTGACACTGGCTCTAATAACCAGGGCTCTCGTGGTAGAGGTTGTGGTAGAAACAATTTCCGCAACAACTGGACAGGGAATCAACAATACCAAACTCCTATGTGGTGGCAACCCAACCCGTGGCAGTTTGGTGGTCCGCCTTTTCCTCCACAAATGGGATCACACCAGATGGGACCTGTTCAACCGCAAATGGGACCTTTTCCACCTCAGTACCTTACTAATTTTGGAGGTCAGCCTTTTTTAGGCGGAGGCCGAGGACGTTCTCGCGGCAGAAGAAGAGGCCAACAACAACAATCTCAACCACAGGTGCATTACAGTCCACCAACAACATCAGCGAGGAGTCTGAGGAGCAACACCACGAAGAACAAGGAGCAGGTGGCAACCAGCCTGGAACCGGGCTCGTTATCAATTTGAGTCAACATGTTTAACACATGTTGAAGAGAAGGCTCTCAATAGAGGTTTGGGCTTTGTACCCACTCATAGGAATGACCATTTTGAGACACGACTTGAGGTGTCTAAATTCCTACGTAAAATCCGATTGCATTTATTTTTTGCTAATAAACAAGAGACTGTGATGCAAGAAATCAACACTGGATTGAAGAAAAAATCCACGTTCTATCCACCATCTCACTCGATGCCTCCCAAGGTTTTGGCCTTTGAGAACGCCATCGAGAAGAGTATTGAGAACCTCTTTACCCAACAAGAAAAAGAGTACTACAACAACTTTTCAAAAGAAGAGCAATTAGCTCTTAAGACATTATCTATGAATACTCAATTGACCATCAAGCCAGCAGACAAAGGGGGTGCTATTGTACTTTTGGACACTGATACTTACCGGGCTGAGTGTCTGCGCCAATTAGGCGATGTGAGATCTTATCGCCGTTTGGATGCCGACCCCACGCCAGAATTGAAAGCCATTATTGAGACTATGACTGAAGAAGCCTTGTCTGAGGGTTGGATAACGTCACAGGAAGCAACTTTTCTATGTACCACTCATCCAGTTACCCCTTATTTTTATGCCCTGCCCAAGGTGCATAAAAAGCAGAGACCACCCCCGGGTCGCCCCATTATTTCGGGCATTGGCTCTGTTCTCGAACCATTATCAACTTTTGTTGACTACTTTTTGCGTCCTATGGTTCGAGAAATGCCGACCTATCTAAAGGATACTACTGACGTATTACGTCTGTTGCCCAAAATTGAATTTGATATGAGTACTGATCTTCTGGTATCTTTCGATGTAGAGGCATTATATACATCAATACCTCAGGATGAAACTCTTGAAGTGATTCAGCTCCTACTACAGTCAAGAGATCTAGATAGTATTACTCCTGTGAGCTTTATCATGGCCTGTGCCACCTTGGCTATGAAAAAGAACTTTTTTCAATTTGAGGATTCGATGTACCTTCAGGTGTCTGGTACCAGTAGGGGGAGCGTTTACGCCCCCTGCTTGGCAAATCTATATGTTCACTCTTTCGAACAGGAGCACATACTGGTAACCACGAACCCCTTCATTGAATGTATAAAAACTTGGAGAAGGTACATCGATGATGTCCTAGTGGTTTGGTGGGGCACTGAGGAAAGGTGCAATGAATTCCTATCTTGGTTAAACACTAGAAATGACTTCCTCCGTTTCACAATTGAGGTTGGCAGGGATCGATTAGCATTCTTAGATCTGCTAATCTCCGCAAATCCAGAAGGTTTACAGTCTGAATTGTATAGGAAACCTCTGGCGAAGAATTCCCTTCTTTGCTTCGACAGTCATCATCCCAAATCCTTACGGGATAACCTGCCCTATGGGCAGTTTTTAAGGGTTCAGAGAAATTGCTCCAATGTAGAGGCTTTTAAAACACATTCTTTGGCTCTTAAGGAGCAACTAGTTCTGAGTAAATACCCTCCCAGATTAGTACAACGCTCTCTTAAACATGCCCGCAACAACAACCGGTTAGCTCTTTTAGAACCCACTGTGCAGAAACCTCCACTTGAAAGGATTACCTTTGTGACCACTTTTGGGACTTTGTCGAATAACATACAGAAAGTGGTGAAAAGGCATTGGTCTATTCTGAATTCAGACAGTGTCTCAATCCAGAGTCCTTTGTTTTCATTTAAGAGAGTTAAGAGAGGACCTAACCTTAGGGACCGTTTGGTCCATACACAACCGCGTGAAGACATACCCAGGGCCCTGGGTTCACTATGGGACCTTCCCCCTGTCATAGGTCATCATCCCTGCGGGATGTGCCAATCCTGTCCACAAACGAGAAAGTCAACTGAAATTGACATTGGCACTACTAGACCGTGGATTCAGTCAAAATTCACAAATTGTAATAGTGAGAATCTCGTTTATCTGATCACTTGTCCCTGTGGACTGAAGTACATAGGGATGACTACCCGGAAAATCAGAGTTAGAATCTCTGAGCACAAGAGCACCATCAGGTGTAGGAGACAAGCAACTAAACTCACTAATCACTTTTTGGAAGCACGCCATCCTTCAACTGCGTTTCAGTGGACTGTGATTGAAAAACCTCACATTCCCTCACATGTCACTGATGTGTCCAAATACCTTTTGCTGAAAGAACAAAAATGGGTGTTCAAACTGGGCACGAATCGAGTGGGTTTGAATGACGACATACCTTGGTCGACCCTCTGATTATCTAATTCGGTGTGATTGGCCACTTTCGTAACGACAACGATCAGTACCATATTTGTTCTCGCCATTTGCTGAATAATGGGCTAAATATTATCACATTACATTGGAGTGCCATCTTGGGCTGTTATTTCGCTAATTGCGATTATTATGAATTTAGCCCCTATGTATATATTAGCCATCACACACTGAACAAATATATGATAATGGTTTAATATTTCTGTACACCCTAGCTCTATAGCGTAATGGCGGTGATAGCTGGTGGAGAACCCTTATTAATTGGGTGATAGACCTTTTGCCCTATTTTGAACAGTCTTAACATCTGGTACTCGACTGTTTGAGAAACATTTATGTTGCGGGGTATTGATAGGACATATTCTGTCCGCTTTCCCCGTTTGATTCAATGTTTTTTTGAATAATCCCTGAATAAAGTTTTCGGCACTTAATAATTTCAACAAATGACCTAGTTTCAAAACTTCAGAGAGGACGGAGTATCGTCATACAAACCTTGCGTTCTGAGTGGAGTAGTGTGGCTCACTGGTTAGAGGCGGCAGACCCGGGAGCAGAAGTCGGCCCGGGACCAGGGTTCAATTCCCGACGCGGCAGGGTCGTGGACTTGGGTCAGCGGACTCGATAATTCTCGCTTCGGTGCTTACTCTAATCAGGGGTTTCACTCGGCAACTCTGGGCATTAGCTTGCCTAATCTCCACAACGGCCCCATCAATTCCGGGGATGCCTGGCTCCACCTTGGGGACTCCCAGCAGGGACCATCCCACAGGGAAAGCCAGGACGGGTTCCCCAGAGTTATACAGCGCCAGGAAACCTACGGACGAGTAGCAGTGCGCTTTACAAGCTCAAATACAAATACAAATTACAAATTGGCTGGAGTGTGTTCTCCTGAGCCTATCAGGAGCCATGTTACATCTGAGAGACGTCATTGTGTCACGTGAGCATGTTCCGGCCACTTACGCTACACAATATAACCAGCAGTCTCTCCATCCGTCGGTGCCTCCCCGATCGGCTCGGATGCCGATTCTGAAGTACCGACGGATAGGTAAGGAATGACTGCCCGCGGGCCCTCTGGTCTAATATGTCTGTTTCTCGTGTGGATATGAGTACGGTGGCATACTTGCGAAGTCTTTGACGACGTGTTAGCCTTAGCGAGTGTATGCGGTTTGTCTACCTCAACCACTGCTAGGACACTCCGTTTGGCTGTACACCAACGTACAATAGGTCCGCGCATATATTAGCGTTTCTTTCATGGATGATGGCCTGGCCTGTTGACAGCATACGCGGCACGAGCAGGTGTTATTTTACGAAGCCGCATTTGAATATATCATACCGCAACACCGTAAGATTTCTATAACCATGGTCTGGTGTTACATACTAAGCTGTTGTGAGTGGTAACTCGGTTGGGTGTGCGGTGGCGAGCTGTACAAGTAATTGATGGACTGAATAAAAGTAACTGAGTGGTATATGTTTATTTCTCTCTATCTTAGAGCGGTGCTTCCCCTTTCCCTGAGCCGTGGCCAGGTGGGGTGAGGTCCATACCTCTTACAAGCATGGTAAGATGGGCTATATCTTTTTTCATTGGTATTCATGAATACAGGCCCGATGATAACACAAGAGCACTGAATGTGTAGTAATATGTGTATACATTTAGGATACCGGTTACTAATCGTAATTATGATTATAATGTGATACGCTGGTTTATCTCAGGATACACCCTGGGTTCGATCTTCATATCTTTTTCTGTCCTTTTTTCAACAGAACTTGAAAAGAGGGAGATGAACACCTAGTGATATCAGGTGATCTCTGTATCTAATTTTGATTTGAGCACATATTTGTTTTCTCACATCACTATTTGCAGTAGCTATCAGTTGAATGGTCCTGATGAAAGCAATGACGAACCTGTCGCTAAATTGCTGAAACATGTCGACCACATAGAACATTCAGACAGTTTATAAATTTGTGACTGTCACTGACTACTTTTTAACATCAGGAGGTCGGGTAACACCAGAATAAAGTTATAAGTAACCCCTCCATCCTATTTTATCATCACTTGTTTTTTCTAAAATTACTTTTTTAGTTTTCTCACATTCTTTTGAGCACTGCAACATCAGTCCTTCCCTTTTTGATATTAAAATCTTCAGAATATGAGTAGCGAGACCACAGATAGACCTTACTGACCGGCGGTGGAGCTCCTTTTTAACATCTGGACCCCCGACCGTGATAGTTGATTGGCTGTCTCAGAGGTGGTCTCGATGGAATCCCAAATGATGAAGGGCGGTTCCGTGTGGTGACTGATGGGCATCCTTCCATGACCACTGTAGGGATGACCCTTGTTAGGTACACATAGTTTGAGGTTGTCTTAGGGGTTCTTTCTTGGGTATACCGTCTGTCAACCCTTCCAGACAGCTGACTGCAAGGCACATGCGCAGCTCAGATGGAATATCAAAAGTACATATCAAACACATAGTGGAGTGGTGTGGCTCACTGGTTAGAGGCGGCAGACCCGGAAGCAGAGAACGGCCCGGGACCGGGGTTCAATTCCCCACGCGGCAGGGTCGTGGACCAGGGTCAGCGGACTTGATAATTCTCGCCTCGGTGCCTACTCTAATCAGGGATCACACTCTGCAACTCTGGGCATTAGCTTGCCTCATCTCTATTACGGCCTCCCACATTCGCCGGGGATGCCTGGTTTCACCTTGGAGATACCCAGTAGGGACCATCTCACAGGGATAGCCAGGACGGGTTCCCCAGCGGTCTACAGCGCCAGGACGCCTCAGGGCAGCAGTGCGCTTTACAAGACAAAAAAATGACTCAGCCCTTGGCAGGATGCAGACATGTGTGCCTTGGGAAAATTGATGTCTGATGCCATCAGACCCAAAAGCCGTAAAAATGCACATGTGGCATGGTGAGCGTACATGTCAAAACATTCCCCATCTCAACACGGACCCATGTTAGATGCACCAACAGCAGATACAGTTTACGTAACACAAACAACAAACCCAAGGTTTGACATGACACACACCGGACATAGTCACATAGAGTCATGCTGAGGGTGAAATGTCAAGTGACAAAATGCCCCGGTCACATGAGACAGGTGCCCATAGTGATGACTGTGCCATCCCAGTGTTGATGTGCATGGCTACATTGCATAATGGTACACATGTGACAAGTGTAAAGGTTATGTGTACCAAAGAATAAAATATCCCTTGGGTAAGTCAATCTAGCTCTTAGTCATATACACTGAACTCACTCATTCATACCTCACCCTTTCCTTGTCAGTTGTACCATACATATAATCTAGGTATCCTAAATGTAAACCACCCCTCAATTTTAGATCATGGAAAGGACCTGAACAATTTAATATCACAGTATGTGCATTTATTAATATCACATGTCAATTAAAAACAATTAAAAACATTACAGCAAAAATATTACTTCATCAATATTAAAAACACATTACACAATTCTTAAAAACAAGAAAGAGACTTGAAATCCATGATGTAATGTACAATCATCGGTACGTTAATTCATAGGAATCAAAATAAAAAAAAACAGAATCAAAATAGATCCGTCCTGGCACATAGTTCCTTGAATTTTAACTGGCAACAGATGTGTCGACGCGTTTTGGTGTGTTATTTCATATGCACCACCTTTATCAAGACTAAATGTTCTTTCTGTCTCTTTCGTACCCACAATTTGATAGAACAAATAATATCATAGAAACTCCTGAGTTGCCAGATATCAGTCACTTCATAGGGAAGTTCCACAATATTTTGACTTCCATAAAACCACAGGATCTTGATCAGATCACAACCTGTGGATTACTGCTTGCACTCTCCTCATTTGATGATGTATTTTCTTTAGGATAGTTGGGCCATTTCCTTTCTTATTGCTCTAAGGTTATGTGTACCACATAGTAACCCATCACACATGACATGTGTCAGCAGGTCAGCACACATCAATTGTGCAACAAGTTCAGATGCCCTGTGCTATATCACTGCCTGCCACACCTAGGGCCTGCACATGTAAGTATGAAATGAAAAGAACTTAATACACATCATTGTTTGAACCGTACCCCTACATCCCTGCCATGTGTGCGCCTCATATCACTAATGTAATGGTGCCATGCGTGAGCGTGTGAAACGCACCGTACCCCTGCATTCACAAATGCTTGTGAAACGCACCGTGTGAAACGCACCGTACCCCTGCATTCACAAATGCGTGTGAAATGCACCGAATCCCCTACAATCCTGACATGTGCGTGCCTCGCATCACTATTGTAATAGTGCCATGCGTGAGCGTGTGAAACGCACCGTACCCCTGCATTCACAAATGCGTGTGAAACACACCGTATGAAACTCACCGTACCCCAGCATTCACAAATGCGTGTGAGCATATCGTCTCACTATTGTAATCGTGCCATACGCCAACGAACTGTACCCCGACATTACATGTGTGTGTGCGCATCGTCTCACTATTGTAATCGTGCCATACGCGAACGAACCGTACCCCGACATTACATGCGTGTGTGCGCATCATCTCACTATTGTGATCGTATCATACGCGAACGAACCGTACCCCGACATTACGTGCGTGTGTGTGTATCGTCTCACTATTGTAATCGTGCCATACGCGAACGAACCGTACCCCGACATTACATGCGTGTGTGCGCATCGTCTCACTATTAAAATGGTGCCATACGCAACGTGAAACGCACCATACACGTGTGTGGATCTCAAAATATACTTAGGGGACACCTAGGGGACGAGTAGTAGGCCCTGAATGCAGGCTGGTTGTCATGGATACTGAGATTTGAGTGTGTGCTACAGGTGTCCTGCAAAAGTCAGTTGGGCAAAAATATACAATGTTGCAAAATTGTTGTGGAGCTGAAGCTTAAATTTTGAACCATGCAAATGTGTGTCAGGGCCTTTTGTTTGAAGGGATCGGATGAAACGTAGGATGCAAAGTAATCTGGCCTATCACACTGTACTCCTGAGACTGAAAGCCCCTCAGCAGCACTGATTTAAGGCTGCATGTGGCTGTGAGAGAGCACTTGCCTGTACAACATTGGAGTGGACCACACTGCTGCTGTCGCTGCATTCCCTGGACTCTTATGTCGCGTACGATGGAGAGGGCACCAGCATTCACTGATGAGGAAAACCAGGCCCTGCTGGATGCCCTCCTACCACAGTACAGCAAGCTGTATGGGAGACCAGGGGAGCAGGTGAGTGCTGACTGCAGTAGCTTTGACTGTGCACCTGTTGTGTGAGTGTCACAACAGTCATTGTGTATTGGTGGGACAGACATGCAATGAGGTTTTGAGAGTGTCCCTGGGGGTGTACATGGTGGTGTCTCTCATGCAGAGCATGATGTAGTTCATGTGTGTTCACTTGCATTGTGCTTACTGTGACAATCACTGCATAGTACATGACACATTCAGCCGTGCAAGACCTTCTTGGCTTTATTCCCAAATGTCCTGAGGTGTAACAGTGTTCCCCCCAGAGTGACAGCTGACTGTTCTCACAGATGTGTATGACTTGTGGGGACCTGTGGTGATATTGTACAAATGATGTGTTTAACCTCATGGACATTGCAGTGTGTGAATGTTCCTTGTCATCTGGGTGAGTGTGTATGTGAGATGTTGCACCACAGATGCATGGCGTGTGCAGCAGCTTTAGCCATCTGATGTGTCTAGTAAGCAGTGGTGTTGCCTGACTTGCAAAGTTTGCACGACACCTGTGACGCCTCTTTGTCAAGTGGAACATGTGCAAATTGAGGGTTGTATCCTCTGTTGTCAGTGACAGGCGAGTGATCTGCGCCAGGGTGTGTCTGTCTCGTCTGCTGAGGGTTGTTAAGTGGAGTAGGATATGTGACCGCTTGCCACGTGCTGTCCCACACCCTGCAGTTGCATGTGTTCTCCAGTCTCTGCCATGATCAGTGTGTGTGTTGCATCTGTTACGCCATCTGTTGCCTTTCAATGCCATGTAGTGCATTGGGGTTTGCCCACAGGCCTAATTCACATGGACAATGATGCAAGTCCTGTCAGCATCCTATGTCCTGTTCACATTATCAATGGTGTGCAAGTGTGTGTCTCTGGGACATGGAGCAGGTGTAGTGATGTTGTTTCACTTTGTCTTCCTGACAGGTATCTGCCTATGAGAAGGGGGAGATATGGCTGGAGATCGTCAGGGCTGTCAGGACTGCCGGAGGCCATCGCCGGCGGCTGCGCAACATACAGAAAAGGTGGCAGGACATCCGGTGCTGGACCCGGCGTATCGCCCGGTTCTAACTGAAGATGGAGCCACCAGGCCGGCATGGTGGAAGCCGTCACCTCACCCCCCACATGCTCCGGGTCCTGGCAGTGGTCTTCCCAGACCTCGATAGGCAGTTGCAGGAGAGACAGCAGCAAGGAGGGGGTAGGTACATGGGTGTTCGTTGTGTTGTGTGTCACCTGCTTCTTTAGGTGCTCTGTAGCCTGGAAACACTCCCACAGTTGGGGTGTCTGGTCAGACAGGGTATATGTGCAGTGTATTTTAAATTCCCCATATTCAGCTGGTGCTCTTTTTCATCCCTTCCCCTCCTTCACATGTGTCCCCTGGTCTGTGTGTATACAAATATGCACATGCTCATCTAGGGTGCAAGTTACTTATACTGCACATTGATTAGCACATCATGTGAGAGGGTGGTCTGTGACATGTGTTGGGACCTTGCCTGTGCCATGACCTGTGCACTGTGTTAGGGGTTCACATTTGTTTGCACTGATGATGAGTCTCAACATAGGAGTGCGAGGTTTCAACTTCACACCCTTGCAGCATGCATGACCCATGTTGTGTTCTCAGACACGATGTACATTATTTGGGAGATATGCATAGTGCCATGACGGTTCTTAATGTAACAGTCAGCTCATCCCAGAACCACGGATCAGTGTGCCCACCACAGTCCCCTGAGACACCCTGGCCTCCTAATCATGTGTGTCATCCAACACTGTGCCCATTCTATGTGGTTTCAGCATGGGCCTGCCTCAGTGGCATTGGTCCCAGGCATAGTTTGTATTTATCCTGTGTCTGCTACATGTTCTCACTGGACATGGATACAAATTTTGGCTTGTGCATACTCACACTGGGCAGTGCCTGTGTGCCTATTCACAACAATCTGTTGTTGGTTGTTTGTAACTAATACGTATTGGCAGCCCCTCAAGGTGAGCTTGGGTTACCTTTTTAAATGTTTCTGCACAGTTTTTGTTAACCCCATTCTGAGTTCTCACTTCTTGAGCTGTATCTATCACATTGACTGAAGGATGGGGGTGTTGTGCAGGAGAGGTCTAGTGGGCCTTCCTGATTTGGCCTTGGCAGTTGTGACCTGTGTGTGATAATTGGCCGGTGGATGTTTCACCAGGCACTTCCCCTGTGATGGTGGACAGTGCTTTCATTTGGGGCTTGACAGCCTATGTCATTTGTTTCCAGACTGAGTGTGCCTCATTCATTTTTGCCACATGTATGTAGTACTGGTGCAATTCTGTTTTGTCTTAGCGTGCACACAACTGTGTTGACATTTTACCTGGGGATAAGGGTGTGTCCACGATGCAGCAATGATTTTGTTCTTCACAATTGCAGGCCCATTAGCTTGAGCATTGTCCTGATTTGGGACATGTGGGCCACTTCACATGACAGCCAGTGGGCCTTTTGTGCTAGCAACTGTATGATCAGGTAATAAATGCCCCTGTGTTGTCTCACATTGATGAATGTACCTTGGCACTCCCAACACTTGTTAAAAGTTGTTTATGCTTTGAATGTGTTCATATGACGAATTGTGTAGGTTACACTTATGTGCATGCATGATAGTTGTCCCACAAGGTAGTGCACACAAAACAACATTTGCAATTGTTTGGAAGAAGCAGGCAGCTTTTGAAGGAGGCCAGTGTTAGTGATTAATGTAGTGCCTTGATCTCCATATAAATGTCCCCACGGTGGTCTTGAGTTCTTGAGACTCCTTTGTTGTCAATTCTACAAACTAATGTGTGTCAAGCCATCAAGACCTCCGTTGGACCATGTATATGGTAAATCTGCTACGCCATTTGTTTCTAACAGAATTTCTTCTTAAAGTGTGCCAGCTGTTTCAATGAATGTGTCTATGTTTTTTTTATTTGCATTTCCTTGTGAGAGATCTTTCATGCAGGCACATACATGTTCTCTTCACAAGATGGAGAAATAACACATTAAATACACGTTGAATGTGTGAAGTATGGTGAGTCCCAAGATGCCAACAATTTGTGACATTATTTTTCACCCAAATATACTTACAGGGCTCTGAGTGTGGTGTCACCTTGGTGAGTGAGGTGGGTTAGTTTGCCCTGAGGGGCAACACTACTGTTTATTTCTTTGTTCACTTGAGGTGCCATCACTTCATTGTATAGATCTGCTCTCCTGTAAACAAACAGAAGCTTCTCAGTGTAACTGTCATTCAAGTTGCGGCCTGGTGTGTTCTTTGGATCCTTGTTTCCAAGTAGCATTGTGTCTATACCAACTGGGCAGTATTAGTCTCAAATATGTGCAGAGCTATCTGGCTGTTACTCATGATGCATGCCATGATTTGCAGTGTGACCAACTGATTTTGTGCTCATGTGTCAGATGTGTACAGGTGGCTAATGCATTTTTGTTTCTTCTCCTTGCCCACAGCATCATCAACTGACACAGGAGGAGACATGAACACGGACCAAGAGGAGGGACCCAGCTGCAGTGCCACCACAGCTGAGGAGTCGGAGAGAGCCAGTGGCACGGAGGGTGAGGGGAGTCAGGCGGCCGGACCTTTGGAAGGCGACACTTTCTACCATGAGGACTGATCGGCTTCTGACTCCCAGAAGGAGGGGGAATACGCGGCAACACCATCTAACATCACTGTGTCTGTCCCCGCCTCCTCCAGACCCATCTCCACCCTCCCAGTTGCTAGGGTCCCTTCTGTCTGTGCTGCCCCCCATGTCTCCTTCGGTCCCGGCACCGCAGCCCCTGCCCCTGTTTCCCCTGCTGCCCTTAGTGCCGAGTCTGTGGACCTACTCCGGCAGATTCAGGTTGGTTAGGCATTAATGCTGACTGTCCTCCATGGCCACACTCGAATACTGACACAGTTGTTGTCATTCATGGAGGGCATGTCAGGTACGATGTCATAGCAACATCAGATTCTATCGTCCATGGACTCCTCACTGACGGCAGCAGTTTCCCTCCTGCACCAGTCCGTCCCCCCCTCCTTTGGACCCATCCACACCCCCCTCTCCCATACCTGTCCAGATCACATGCAGAACAACAAGATCACGCACACCAACGGACACAACCAGCACACCACCACAGAAGTGTAAGCACAGATCTCCTGGCACGCAATCTCAGAGGGATGCAGGCACACCCACAGGAACTGGGGTCAGGCGGCAGGTACGCAGCCACAGACAAAGTCCGCAAGACTCACAGCCCTCTACCTCCACTCCCATAGTGTCCCCGGGTGCAGGTGGTGGTCTGGCTGAACTGGCAGCAGTGTGCAGCGCTGTGTTTCTTTCCACCTTTGGCACTGCACAAGCACTGAGGAGGATTCCTCCCCCCCTGCACCCACAACACCTACCCTTCCCACTACGGTCCCTGTGGTGCCGACCCTGACCCAGATGATTCCCCCCACGGGTCAACAACCCTTTAGGTCCATCATGTCAGGCAAGTTTGGGGTCGACGACCTCCCCAACGTCCCCAACTAGACTTTAATGTGGACTAGCCATTGGCCTTGTTTGAGCCGGGACTCATTTTTTCACTAATTTTCCTTTGGAGCTGATTAAAGCATTTTATTTTTAATTCTAAACTATTGCATTTCAGGTACTTGCTTTAGGTGCTGAGGGCCTAGGAGTTGGTGTCATTGTAATGTTTTGAGGTTCTGAAAGATGTCTATTTTATGATGGTAATGAGGTGGACCATGGTATATATGTGCCATCACAATGTCTCTGCAATTAATCTTTGGTTGTGTGTGTTCAGTTTGGCTACAGACATTGTCCCAAGGAGTGTTCCTTCCTCAGTGACACATGAGATCTTCACTACAGACAGTTGCACAATTGTTGTGCTGACATGTGTGCAGATTTCCTATTTTGTTGACCGTTCCCTTCAGCAATGGCCATGCCTGCTCACAGATGACTACTGCTCATTAGTCTGTGCCATCCATGCTACTCACTGTACTTGTGTTTTGAGTATGTAGAAATGCCTTCGTGGACACATTCACCCTTTTTCCCACTATGTAGATGTGTAATCGCAGCCTACACCTATGTTGGGAATTGTTATGCAGGGTATTTGTGCACATGACTCACAAATTTGTGCATTGTATCTAAGGGGTTTCAACCCTATTCTTCCATGAGAGAGTACATGTTGGTGGTCTGACCACCACCTGGACATTCATATCAGCCCAGGGATGTACATGACAGTGTATGTTCCCTTTCGCTCTCTTTGTTTGGTGGGCTGTTACATGACTATACACTATTGTGTCATGATGGTAGGGTGTGTAGGTTGCCTGCAACCTCCATGGATGGGTATGCATGTGGGATCTGACAACACACCCACATGTGGTGTGTCACGCAGTGTGTGACAGAAGTCCATCCTCCGTGGAGTGGGACACTGCTGTAAGTGATGTGTTGCTAGGGCACTATCAGGAAACTCACAGGTTAGGTATGTAAACATACACCCATGTAGTTGTGGTATGATGATGATAATGCCCCCCTCCTATATATGAGCACTGCTGGGAGTCATATCCATCCATCCCCATACTGTAGGCCTATGCTGGGAGTCATATCCACCCACCCCTCATATGTCTGGACACTGCTGGGAATCATATCCACCCACCCCCATACTGTAGACCTATGCTGGGAGTCCTCTGCACCCACCCCTCATATGTCTAAATACTGCTGGGACTCGTATACACCCACCCCCATACTGCTGGCCTATGCTGGGAGTCATATCCACCCACCCCTCATATGTCTGGACACTGCTGGGAGTCATATCCACCCACCCCGATATTGTAGGCCTATGCTGGGAGTCATATCCACCCACCCCTCATATGTCTGGACACTGCTGGGAATCATATCCACCCACCCCCATACTGTAGGCCTATGCTGGGAGTACTCTGCACCAACCCCTAATATGTCTGGAGACTGCTGGGAGTCATAGCCACCCATCCCTCATATGTCTGGACACTGCTGGGAGTCATATCCCCCCACCCCCATACTGTAGACCCATGCTGGGAGTCCTCTGCACCCACCCCTCATATGTCTGGACACTGCTGGGAGTCATATACACCCACCCACATACTGTTGGGCACTGCTGGGAGCCATATCCACCCACCCCTCATATGTCTGGACACTGCTGGGCGTCATATCCACCCAACCCTCATATGTCTGGACACTGCTGGGAGTCATATCCACCCAACCCCTCATATGTGACGCACCATACCCCAACATTCATCGCATGTGTGTAGCTCGTATCACTATTGCAATGGTGCCATACGCAAGCACGTGTGACGCACCGTACCCCCACATTCATGGCGTGTGTGCGGCTCGTATCACTATTGCAATGGTGCCATACGCGAGAGCGTGTGACGCACTGTACCCCAACATTCATGGCGTGTGTGCGGCTCGTATCACTATTGCAATGGTGGTATACGCGAGCGTGTATGACGCACCTTACTGGTATGCTTGCATTGTTAAGGTACGTTGTACTCACCGTCTGCGCTGTCGTCGGTTTCTATGCACCAGGTCCTAGGTGTACAGGACTGGGATGACACGACGATGGGGTTCATGGCGTGTATGTCGCATACCGGGGTGCGGTTCGAGCCGGACTCAACTTTTACGGCTGTTTTCAGGTCCCGTAGAAAAGGGTCGTACGGAGTGTCACAGAGACGAATCGTACTTGCTTGGCCGGAAACTGCTGCTTGTTTACGTACGGACGTAGCGTACTGCGTGACCCGGATACAAATCGTATGTATTGTTGTGTCGTACGGTGTTTGGTACGATTCGTATGGGGATCTGCTTTGGGTTTGGATCGTACTTGATCGTACGTACGGGGAACTTGAAGGTATACGATTCGCACGGGAAATACGCTCCGTACAGCTATTCGGAGCGCATTTTCCCGAATCAGAATCAACCCGATTGTGTGATGAAGAATGGGATTATAAAAATAAATTCACCATCTTTACTGCAAAGCGTTCTAGGAAAAAGTATCCATTTAGAAGGAAGGAAAATATTGTCCTAAAACCAATCCACAGGACGAGGAAAAATAATGAAATTGTAATCCACAGGTATAACCATGGAGGATGCAGAGACAGAATATCGATGTGGAAATATCGAATTGCAGTAATTTCGAGTCCAGAATATCGATGGTGTAAAATATCCAGGTACGTTTTTTCGTAGTTTAAAATTTCGAATTTTATGTAATGCAAAAATATTGATTATATTATATAAATATTGTTGTAAATTATATAAATTGTTCTTTAATGTTAGTATTTTATTATTATTAATTTAGTATTAGTTTTTCTATGTTTTATAGATTAAAAAATAATGATAAACAGTTCAAAAAAATGTATTACGTAATTTAAAATGTAGGATTAAAATTGATTTCTTTTTTACATTTTTGTTAAGTATTAGGAGCGGGATGGTGGGTTTATAGAGGAAAAGGGTGGGGAGTAGTTTAAAAATGTAGGATTAAATTTGAAATATTTTTGGAATTTTTATTAAATTTTAGGAGTGGGATATTGGGTTTATAGGGGATAAGGATTTAAAAATAATAATTTTAAAATATGTTTAAAATATTTTAAATATTTATTTGTGGGATGTATTTATAGGGGACATGTGTGTGGAGTATTTAATTTTATTAAAAATTAAAATAGAAATATTTTTAAAAATCTGTAAAGTTTTTGTAGTGGTTTGTTTTGTTTATAGTGAATTAGGGTGAGGAGTAATTCGAAAATATTATTTGAACATTTTTGAAACTTTGTAAAAAAATTTCGTGCAAATTTGGTGGTGTGATGTTGATTTTATAGGGGATTAGGATAGGGAATAGTTTTTTAATGTTGTTTATAAATATTTTTCAATATTTTTTGTAATTTATTTAAAAGAAATTAATTTGTAGGAAAATATCAATTTTTAAATACATTTTTTATTATAAAGATACATTTGATAAAAAAATATTTTATTGATTACAAATTTGGAGTTGTAATAGGTATTTATAATATTTTATTCTCGAGCACTTTATTTGAGTTTTTTTAGCATTGGAGTTGGAATAGTCATTTATTATGTTTTACTATAATGCATTTTCTCTGAGGTTTTTTTGTTTTGGAGTTGGAATAGTAATTTAAGGGGTCATTACGATAGAGGCCATTCTCTACCCGCCAAACAAGGATGGCGGGCAGATTGCTGGAGGACAGGAAGTTCATCCGCCATGGATCCGACACAGGCAATCATTACAATTGTCTGTCAGACTCACCCTGTATCCACAAAATGGTGGCAGTGCATTGCAGGCACCGTCCACCAGATTAGGATGCTGCATCCCCGCCAGCTTGTGCATGGGGGTTCACCCGCCATTCACAGGTGGGGGGGATGTACATTTAAATAAGAAAGGAGATGTATGTTAGTTATTCTTGTAAACATTTTTATTAGTTATACATGTTTTTTTATTTTACCGTTTATTTGTTCTCATTTACATTTGTTATACATTTTTTCACAATATTAAAAACATTATCCAGGTATTTTGATGTTGTTCAAAAATTATTACAAAGTATAATATATACTTAACATACATTTTTCATGTAGTGTTGGAAAATTAACAATATTTTTAAAGATGCATTTTTCATGTAGAAATGGAAAATTAACAATATGTTTTGCAACATTTATTTTTCATGTAGAATTGTAAAATTAACAATTTTTTTAACATATATTTTTAATGTAGAATAGGAAACTTAAACACTATTTTAACATACATAATTTTTAAAACATAATTGAAAAATCGCACATTTTTTTGAAGTATAGTCATGTAATAGTAAAGTAAATATATTAATAGTATTTTTATTTTAAACAATTTGGCTTTCATTGTTTATTATTTTTTATGACTATGACAAAAAGTAAACATTTGTGTTTATTTTTTTAAAACTTTTTTTAATACATTTTATATAATTTTATTTTTTAATACAATTGTATACTATGTATTTTACATATGTGTTTATATTTTATTATTTAGTATATGAATATTATTTCCATTCAAATAATATTTAATATATTAAATAATTTACAAATATATATGGTCAGATATAATTTTGTATTATTCATTTTCATATTTTTGGTAAATTTACAGTACATGAAATAAAAATACATTTTAATATATATTAAATGTTATATTTTTTGTTTTTTATAATATAATATTTCATATATATTTTACAATGTGTTGCATATTTTTGGAACATTTGTAATTTACTTTTACAATATATTAAAATATACATTTATTTTTTTGCATTTTAACATTATTTCTCCATTCTTTTTTATGGGGAGTAAGTAATTTAATTTTTTTTATTACGCTATCATTTATTTTCTGGTTTCCTCACTTTTGTATCTATCTGTTTAATTTTTAGGTCAGTTTGAAAGATGGAACCTCGCGGTTGGTAGCTGCATTACATCGCTTATGATAATATTTTTTTAATTAACTTTTAAGGTACTTTTAGGGTACGGTCGAAGTTGTAGTAGTGTAGTTAGGTTTTTGAGAACTGTGGGGCATATTATCAAGGGGGTTTATCTCCGCTTTTTTGGCTTTAAAGCCAAGAAATCGGAGATAAAATTATCTCCCTATTACCTAGCTGTCGCTAACACCAGTTAGCGACAGCTAGTAGGAAATAGCGACCATCTTGGGGCCCACTTTGCATGTCAGTGATATTTAACACTAATGACATGCAAAGTGGGCGTGCCAAGATGTTAGCGACTGGAAACAGTCGCTAACATCGCTATCTCCTATTACCAACTTTTGGAGAGATTCGCGCTAAGCGCGAATATCTCCAAAAGCTAACACCTGCCCCTGAGCAGTTCTTAGCCATGTTATCGAATGGGAGGTGGATAACATGGCTACGAGCATTAGCTCGGTAATGCATGAATATCGCTGACTTTTCAACGATATTCATGCATTGCGGCTGTTTTTTATCGCATTTGCGATAAACCTTGGTAATACCAAGGTTTATCTGCTATAAAAATCGCCGCAGCTCTGCGGTAAATTTTCGTCTCTAACCAAGCAATAGCGATAATTATCGCTATTGCTTGGTAATATGCCCCTGTGTTTGTTCCTTTTCGGTGTAGTTAGGTGTTGTTTTGGTAGTTTAGTGTTTTATGTTTTTTTGTAGTGTTGGATTAGAGTAGAGTGTTGTGTAGTGTTAGTTATGTGGTATTTAATTGTGTTATTTTGTGTTTATTGTTAATGTTAATGTTTGTGGGTTTGTACGTGTTATTGTGGGTGAGTGTTCTTTTATTTTTTTATAGGTTTTCTCAATCATGAACTGATGGTGATATCGACCCTTTTTTTTAACAAAAAAGGAAAATACATTTTGTTTATTTAAAACAAGAATTTTTAAATTTCCGTTTATTTTTCAAGTTTGCTGTAGCGTTTTTTTTAAAGCTATTTTAATTTTACAGATTTAGCTACCATGTCTAAGGGGCCGATTATGATGGCGAACGGACTTGAGTCTGCCCGCCATCATAGCGGGATCGGGACCGCCCACCTCTAATGCGGCGGTCCTGCTCCCCTAATTACGATGCAACCACAACCGCGGTGGTCACATCTTCCAATTTAACATTGTGGCTGGTGCTGCTGGCTGCAGCACCCGCCACAATGTTAAATGGCCATGTTGTGCATTTCCCTGCACAACTTGGCAGGCACCATGCGGTGCCTGCCACCTTATGCATGGAAATGTAGGGGGTACCATGGATAGCCCCCTAGTGCACAACTGGCCCTCCACCACAGAGGGGTCCGTAACTGGCCCCCGAAGCCTGCCTCTGCCAGCCTTTCTATGGGAGTTCACTGCCATAGAAAGGCTGGCTGACACCAGCATTGTGATTGGGCGGGCGGTGCCTGCTAGGCACTGCCACCATATCCCCAGGTTGAAACGCTCTACCAGGCAATTGCAACGATTGCCTGTGGCAGAAGCGCGGCGAATACTCTTTGCGCCCCCCACGCTTGCGGAACGATTCCCCCTGCCATCCTGATGTGGCGGGGGAAATGGGAATTCAGATGGTGGAGGAACCGCCACCGCACGGCTGGCAGTGGCGATCCCTTCACCATCGTAATCAGCCCCTAAGTGTTCTAGACCTTTGGTGTTTGCAAATAGTCTTGTTTTATGTTGTAGATATTCATATATTGTTTTAGTTTGTTTACTTAGTTTAGGGCCGATTTGTGTTAGGGATTGCTCTAGTCTGAGCTCTTGATAGCTTTTTTCTTTTGTAATAGCTTCTATAAGTTTATGTAGGGTTGGTTGTCCTCTTTCAATTGTGGCTTGGAAGGCATTGTGCCATCCTTCCACTGCATTGTTTGTTTTTGCTTTTTGAGCTAGAGTACTGTCATATACGTTCCACAAAGGTATTTGGTATTTGGGTTGCCTACAATGTTCTGACTTATGTAACCTTACCACCCAAGTATCTTCGAAGTAGTCTAGGAAGGGAGTTAATTTAGTTTCACTTGCCTGATAGAAGGGGCTTTCAAGAAGTAAGGTTGTAATGGTTTGCTACTTCAGTTGTTGGTACATAGGCCACGGCTGTTAATTTTTTTATTTGGTAGGCAATGTTGCTATTGGTGGCGTAACATATAGTTAAATTAGATTTTTGTAGGTACCTTCAGATACTTTGATTAAAGTGGTAGTATCAACCTTGTATTTTTGAGTGTGTGGGTATAATTTTAAAATTGATTGAATCATTGATTGTTCAAAATCAATGATGATTGTTTGCGGAAAGTACTTATGGGTATATTGTTTTAATATTGTTAGGAGCTCTATGTCTGTGGTGTTATGTTTATTAGGGAGTAGTGTGTATATGAATGGTATGGTAATAGCTTCATATTTGCAGTGGATTGTGTATAATTAATGAAAGGGCTTGGAGCAAACTTTTAATGTGCCATCCATCATCCACATTTCGCAGTTTTTACGTTTTTGTAAATTATTTGTTGCAAAGATGGGAATGCGTTTTTCATTAAATTTGTTTTCATGGAGCAGGAAGTTTTCATCTTTGTGAGTGATGGTATATTCAGGTAATATATGTATTTCAGCAAATGTTTATGAGGTGGGTAGTGTTTAGCTGTAGCTCTCATAGTTTAGGAAATTAATCTCTTCAGAGTAAGGATAGACAGTAGTTGTCCTGTAACATGCTCAGGTACCCTAGTTAACACATTTTAAAGTATTTGGGTACTTGTTTGTTGTGAGCTTGTACTTGCTTCTCTTACTGTCTCGAGAGCATCCCAGTTACATTGGGGGGATGGTTATGTTCTTTGACATTTACTACATTGGTTTCCATTGTAATGGCTCTACCATAACAAGAGTTAGAGTAATATTTACTGCATTTCCAATGTGTTTTGTTTCCACTCATTTTCTCTTGGGTATAAATTTATCCCAAGCAGCAGAGACGTAGTTTTCCCTTTTGTTAAGTAATGAATTTTGCTCTGTCTACCATTTTTTGGTTAATCTGTGAACATATGTATATATATTTATTAATTGTATGATTTTAAACAATTGAAATTGTGTATAAATGTTTTTAAAAAAACTTTCATGTACTTTAATTTTATTTTCTTGATGGATTTTCTTTCGACTGTTGATGTTTATCCAATTGTTTTTTTTCTGTTGGTTTAAAAGCAAAATGTTATTGTTATTAAAGTGTTACATTTTTTTTTTTTGTCCTCATATTCGCCCTTGGTGACCATATAGTAACAGAAAGATAGAGGAGATGACAGGGACACTGACCCAGATATACTGGGAGGGGGATAATAATGATTACTGCCGGAGATCCCCATAGTGGATAGCATCGACCTCTTATTCGTTACATGATACCATCTAGGCTAGGATGCTGCCATATCATACCCACTTCGTAACCAAAATCACCCTTGTGGGGTATGTGTAGCCAAAAGGGGACCCATTAATGAGACCCTTCCAAGCAGCGTAATCATTGGACCTGGGGGGAAAAAAAACCCAAAAAAAAAACCAAGCTATTATATTCCATGATTACCAATTCAAGAGTAGCCAAAATGTTCTCTTATTTGGGTTCCCAGCTCTGGTCATATCTAATTTTGATGTCTGTAGCATAGATGCACACAATCTGTAATAAGTGGAGGTGCCTTTTCTTTCCATCGTTTACAGATTTCTCTCCTAGCCAGCAAACACCCATAGAAGACCAATTTTTTCCCCATACCACAAAGCTCTGGTAGGATGCCAAAAAAAACTAACACAGGGCAAGGACTGACTTGAGACCCTACCGCCAGGGAGAGGGACACACAGATCTCGTTCCAAAATGATGTTAGGGATGGGCACTCAAAAAACATGTGAAAATCTGATGCAGCTACCAAGCCGCATCTAGGACAAGCAACCGAAGCATTATTGGGAAATTTTGATAGACGTAATGGAGAATAGTACGCCCTGTGCAATGTGAACAGATGGTTACGACGAAACCATGAGGGTTTCACAATGTCCCCCAGGATTTTAAACGATTCTAGCCACAAACTCTCCACATCTATGTTAGTGATATATGTTTCCCAGAGCGAACGGGGGAGCAAAAATTCACCATCAGTCTCGTCTATCATGAGATTATACCACAGTGTGATCTCTTTCTTAAAAGGTGGTTTATCAGGTGGGATAATAGATTATTCTCAGCACCTATTTTAAATCTACCCCTACCCTAACTCTGAGCATGAGCCCAACTCTGAATTTGAAAAAATTTAAATCTTGAGAAACGCCTACCTATTTTTATACTCAAAGTCTCCCAAGAAAATAGAGTACCTTCGACAAACAGGTCTCCCCATGATGTAAGACCTGCCTCTCTAATAGGTAAATCTAGGCTATCTAAGAGCCAAGAGGCAGAACCCGGTGAATCCCAAAGTGGGGCCCTACTGTGATAGTAATCAAGTTCAAGTGCACGTCTAAAATTGCCCCATGTTCTAGCTAGATCCCTTAATACCTTAAGCTTGACTTTCTTGAAGTACTTAGTTTCACCGAACTTTAACAAAAAGTTCACAGAGCTAACTTTTTCCCCTTTAAGAAGAGCTGAAAATAGTTTCCCACACCCAGAGGAATTAGGAGTTTTTAAAAGCATCCTAATGTGAGAAAATTGGAAGGCCCATCCATAATACTGCAAATCTGGTGCCGCAAGGCCCCCTTTTTCTCGGCGACGTCTTATCTTCTTCCATGCCAATCTCGGTGTATGGTGGTTCCATATAAATGCGTTTATTTCGGTTTGAAGTTTTGCAATGATGGATTGATAAAAAAAAAGAGGTATAGTGCTAAACAAAAACGTAATCTTGGGTAAAATAGTCATTTTAACCAAGTTGGACCTCCCTATCAGAGAGATAGGAAGAGTTGTCCATGTTCTCATCATCCTACGACACTCCTTAGCCACGAGTGTGAAATTTAGAGGGACGATCTTATTAATATCTGCGTAGATGTTTAAGCCCAAATATCTCAGAATAGTACTAGGCTGCGCCCCTGCCACCGGCACCGGATCATTCCAAACTATGATATCGGTTTTAAAAGCGTTGACCTCGTAGCCAGATACGGCCCGAACTCTTCTGCAATGGATATCACTGTTGGAAACGCAGAACTCAGATCGGATGAAAAAATTAGAACATCATCCGCTATATAGAGCAACTTTCCGCTCCCACCCTTAAAAAATAAAAGGTTTAATATTAGGGTTGTCACGGATTAGTTGGGCAAAAGGTTCTATATATAAATCAAACAAAAGAGGGGAGAGGGGACACCCTTGGCGGGTTCAACGCGTAATACTAAATGGCTCTGTCAGTTCCCCATTAACCAAAAGTGAGGCAGAGGGATCTTTGTATAGGAGTTTTACAGCCCGCCTGAAGTTATCACCTATATTAAATTTTTCCAGGACTTCCGATAGGTATACCCAGTTAACCCTTTGTGGCATCCAGAGTAAGAACTGCCAGGGGAAGAGATGTAAACGTGGCCATGTCTATTGCGCCGATAAGGTCATATGTTAGCTCATATAGCTGTCGATCTTTTACAAATCCCTTCTGATCCAGGTGGAGAATGTTATTTGCCACCGCTCCCAATCTTTTTGCTAACACCGAAGCAAAAATTTTGTAATCTGTGTTAAGAATTGAGATTGGTCTATATGACCCGCAATTAGTTGCTGGTTTGCCTGGCTTTAGAATCAAAGTGATAGAGGCCCTGTCCCAAGAAGTGGGGGGCAATGCTCCGTCCAGCAATCTATTATTAAACAGGTCCGTTAAAAAGGGAAGGATTGCTGAACAGATTACTTTGTAGATTTCAGATGGTAGTCCGTCCGGCCCTGAAGCCCTACCTTTTTTGCTGTTAAGAACGGCCGCACGTACTTCCTCCACTGAGAAAGGGCACTCCAGAGCATTCCTTTGTTCTAGTGATAGAGCTGGAAGGGAAATCCCTGACAACCATTCCATAGCTTGATTTGGTTGTACATTCTCGTCCTCACGATATATTTCGCTAAAAAAGCTCCTAAAAGCCCCACTAATTCCCTCATCAGTAGAATGTGTTGCTCCATCTTTACTAATGGAACTGATGTTATTTCGGACTCTGTCTGTCTTTGCCTTCCAGGCCAGGAGCTTACCCGCGCCTTCCCCATATTCAAAGTGGGCTAATTTGCTGGACTCCCATCTCTCTAGGACTCGCGCATTCAAAACTGAGGAAAGATCTCCTTTTAAGACTGTTAGCTTATTCTGCAAGTCCTCTAATATGGCCCCTGATGCTACTTGGAACCTATCGATTTGTGTTTGAACTCCCTCAATCTCAAATTCGAGCGAAGTTACTGATTCCCTATACATCTTGTTTTTATATGCGGTTTTGTTGGTTAAATACCCCCTTAATGTGGATTTAAACGCGTCCCACGTGATGCCAGGAGGGGCAGATCCCTGATTAATCTCCCCAAAAAAATTTACTTCCTGATTTAATGCCTCTATAATATTGGATGAGGCAAGGATTGTTCTATCGAAGGACCAGTTTCTTGCAGAGGCCCTGGACGTAACCTCTAACTCAAGAAGAATGGCTGTATGATCGGAAAGATGGAAGGGTAAATGACACACCGATTTAACCTGTTTAACCAAAATATGACTAATCAAAATAAAATCAATACGAGACTGGTGGTGAAATTTATAATTCCTGAAAGTGACCCCCTTTTGAAATCCATGAAGTGTCCTCCATATATCATTATAGTTTAGTGTTTTCATAGTATCTAACAGAAAGGTCCTAGTTTTAGATAAAGTTTTGGGCCTATTGGAAGGCGATTTATCCAACAAAGGGTCAAGAACCACGTTATAATCACCTGCCAAGATGACCGGCTCTGGAAATAGGTAAAGTTGTGAAAAAATAGTAACGAGAACTGATGGATCATCCTGATTCAGGCCATAGTATCCTACTATAGTAAATGGCGAACCTGAGATAATAACTGAGGCTATGGCCCAACGGCCGTATGGGTCCACCTGCTTAGAAACCAACCTTGCACTAATAGATTTTTTAAAAAGAATGGCCACTCCCCTAATATGTGATGATTGTGATGTGACAACCCCGAAGTCTATCCACCTATTCTTACCCAACAAATTTAGTATTTCAGCTTCTGCCAAATGTGTCTCCTGGAGCACTATTATTTGCGCTGCCGAGTCTCGTAGGTATTGCATTATATTATTTCTTCTTGGACAAGTTCGAAGACCATTAGTGTTCCAGGACAGAATTTGGAGTTTACTCATTGTGATGAAGTTCCCACTCAAACAAAAAATTCCCAAGAACCAAGGACCCATCTTGCCATACTCCTGTACATAAGTTATGTAGTAGTTTACACCTGTTTTTCACCTCTCGAAAATGTATTAAAGGACGTTTTTAAGTTTTTCACCCCCCCTACCCCCCCTCCCACTCCCAACCTCCCCTCGGGAAACCCCCCCTCTATCTATCTGGAAAGAAAAACCAGAAAGATAGCACCCTGCTAGGGACTCCCGCAAGATTCAACGAGAAACCCTCGGGCACAAAAATCAAAATAAAGGGTCTACAAGGCAAGGGAAAAAAAAAAAAAGGAAATAGAGTCAAGAGCCAAGAGCCCTCATGCATAGCACTCTATGCTAAGTGAGACAAACTAGGCAATAAGCCTTTTCTTATTTAGTTTCTTTTTTTTTTTCCTTCTTGCTTCTTGTCTCCCCCCTTCCCTCCCCCTTCTTTTGTGTCAGTGTTACATTTTATTGTGTTATTTTATTTATTTAACTTCCATTTTTATTTAGTTCAGAAAAAGAATACTATTTTTTGTTGATTATGTTTTTTCGATGATTTTGTTGTAGGTTATAATTTGTAAAAGCTGGCAAGAGAAAAAATACTTGTTAGTTATATTTGCTTTTTAATTTATTTAAATTTTGTTAATTAGTTTGTTGTATTTGCTAGTAAATTCATATACTTAAATTTATCTTTTTCTGTAATGTTGCTTTTGTCTCTGTTTTTTAATTTAATTGTTGCTCTGTTGTTTTAAAGTGGCCCTTTTTGAAGTGTAATCTTTGAAATATAAAGTAGAAGGTTATAGTTTTAGTTTATTTGTTTGTTTCGCTTTTTTTAAGAAATAAAAATACTTACTGAATGCAGTTGGTGAAGTTTCTTTCGTTGATGTTGGTTTTTGTTGAATTTTGTAGAAGCTGTTAAGAGAAAAGTATTTGTTAGTAATAATTTGTTTTTTAATAAATGTATCATATTTTATTAGTTAGGTATAATAGTTTTTTTTTATATACTTATGGGGTCATTAGGATGGCGGGTGGACTTTGTCTGCCCGCCATCCTCCCGTGGAATGGGACCACCCACCATAAGTGCAGGGGTCCCGTTGCAGAGATTAGGATGCACCCGCCACACTGGCGGGCGTATCCTGCATTCCTGACATTGTAGTGGGCGTTGCACTCAGCACCGCTCGCCACAATGCCAGGAAGGCATGTCATGCACAACATGGCAGGCACTGCACGGTGCCTGCCATGTTGTGCATGGAAGTGCAGGGGGGTACCATAGGTACCCACCATGTGCACCCCCCACACCCCCAGAGTCCCTGGGGGCCCACAACGGGACCCTGCAGGCAGACTCCGCATGTCTTTTCGTGGCGGCATTGCTGCCACGGAAACAGATTAATGTAATTAGCATCACAAGAATAGTGAAAAGAATTAACATTTCCACCATCGTGCTCAGACAGTGTATATGTGCATGCATATAAGTAATGGGTATGTGTGTACTCTAACAAGCGCTCCTGATCCTAATTTTTGCCTATGGTGGATTATCTGCCAAATTCCTGCCTTGTGGACTAACTCATCATTACCTGTGGGTAAGCACCATTAGGCTCTCCATCTTGGTATAGAGCTGGACATCCATTGTATTTGTAGACAGGAATCAGTTGGGTTGGAATTCAGACATGTGGTAACCCTGCAGTGTCAGGTAAATGTTCTTCTGCCTAAACAAGGAAGTGTTTGTGTATTTAGAACAATAGAACCCATATGGTCATGTTGCAACCCCTAAGTAGGCTGCAGTTGTTTCTTCTAGTTGGATAGCGATATCCCCAACTGGAAAAATAACAAAAATGACATTGGCACAGCGAACTTTATCCCTGGTACTAAATGTTCAAGGTGTTTTGATGATTTACCACAAAGTAGAAATGTAAGCAATGCAGATTTAGAGAATGTTATCCAGCATAGACATGCATGCAAATGTGTGTCAAAAGTCATTGTGTGCAAAAAGGAAGGCAACTTAAGAAATGTGAATATGTAATTGGTGGTGTTTCTGCTAGGCCAAGCCTTACCACGTGACATTACTGTCAACCATCCCCCAATTTCTCACTCAGCCCACCTCTCACTCGCAGCATCACTATTAATTAGTTCCAATTTCTTTCTTGACCCACTCCCTCCCTGTATGAGACATTTGCGACTTGCGTTGTAACTTTTCATTTGCATGGATATGTGCTGCATTCACTTCTTTCTACTCTTGTTCATCACACCATGGGCTTTATCTTCCCCTGCCCTCTCAACATTCTTATACCTGCCTCTTACAATCTTTGCTTAAACCCATTATCTTTCTACAGTGAGGTATAAGGTGGTAATGAACTAATATTAAAATGTATGTTATTCAATCAATCAATAATAATATTTATTCATAATAGCACAGATAAAAACACAGCAATACATTATAGTTAAAAGACAATTGCCATAAATTACATACGTTCCATCAAATACCGTTCTCAGTCCATTGGTATTATAACAATTAAAATCTAATAGATCCCTCACATTATATGAATATAAATATATATAAATAAATAAATATATATATATATATATATATATATATATATATATATATATATATATATATATATATATATATATATATATATATATATATATTACCTACTGGCGGTCGCCAGTAGGTATATATAGTTAGGATTTTTTCTCTATGGGATTTTTGAAAATTCTATGTCTAATAACTTTGGCGTTTGTGGACGGAATTGGCTGAAATTTTCAGGAAAATGGCACATTATGTTTCTGAGCAGCCCTTGAAAATTTGGGGGGGGTTCGTCAAGGGGGGGCCGAGAAAAAAGGGGGGTCCCAAAACGTGTTTTTAACATTGAGTTTTCCATAGGGCGGTTGGCCTCACTTTTAGCCCGAACGGCTGAATGGATTTGCACGAAACTTGGCAAAATTGTAGGGACTGGTAGCCCGATGTGCCTATTGTAGGTCTCAATATATGTGCTCCAGTGGATTTTGAGAAATTAACGTTTAAAAAAAGATATATATCTGTAACAGCGGACCGGACAGCGCTCCAGGACGCGTACTTTTCGCGCAACGGAGCTTTGTGAAGCGAAGCTGATTGGTTCTCCGGCGTCTGTCAACATTCCAAACAGTCCGTAGCGGCCGCCATCTTGTCTCTCGGTAGGATCGAGAGACAAGAGGAGGCCAAAGCGAAGGGGCAAATGACCATAAGGGGGCATAGTAGATCCTCGCTGACCCCCTAGGTTTGATGTGGAGGTTTTAAAAGGGCCCCGCGGGGCAAAAAAAAATAATAATAATAATAATCGAACGGCTGAATGGATTTGCACGAAACTTGGTAAAATATTAGGGACTGGTAGCCCGATGTGCCTTTGCTAGGTCTCAATATATGTGCTCCAGTGGATTTTGAGAAATTAACGTTCAAAAAAAGATATATATCTGTAACAGCGCTCCGCTTCGCGTAACGGAGGTTTGCGAAGCTGATTGGTCATTCTGTCACTGGGCTATAGTTGGGCTACATCTGGCTGATATTTGGGCTACATTTGTTTTTTTTGTCTCTGGCGGCCATCCTTGGGCTACATTGGGCTACATTGGGCTTCATTGGGCTTCATTGGGCTACATTGGGCTACATTTGGGCTCCAACATATATATAGGCCATTGTAGCCCAATATATATTTTTCAAAGTTAATTTTCGTAAAAACCACTGGAGCATATATCTTGAGACATAGCAAAGGCACATCGGGCTACCAGTCCGTACAATTTTGCCAAGTTTCGTGGAAATCCATTCAGCCGTTCGAGCTAAAAGTGAGTCCAACCGCCCTATGGAAATGAAGGAAATGAATGGGTAATTTGTAATTAGCAAATAGCTCATCGCAAACTAGGAATGGTAAAGAATCGCTATTTATTCCTTAAAGTTCGCTATTTAGGAAATGCAAAAAACTTTGATGATACATATGGCGGTTCATCTCTAACAAGATAAGAAGCATAGGGATAGATTTATGATGACTGGCGCATCACCAGGGATGTGTTAGTCATTCTGTGCCGCTGTTCCGTCACCTATGGTGTGCTGCATTTACAATGCGGCGCATCATGGGGCAAAAACAGCACAGATGCGTGATGTATCTGTGCCGTAAAGGTGGCGCATTGCTGGAGTTGTATCGCAAGTGTGATGAAGCTCCAGCAAGGGTCGGGGGTGCCCCTGTCGCAGGGTTTCTGTTCTCACACAGAACTGTGGACAAAGGATTGGAACCTCGGCGAATTAGGGTGTCCCAAAACTCATCTTAGTAATCAAAAACCCCTTAGCAAGCTAGGTACAGTGTCACATTGGATATAACAAACTCTCAATGTTTAGACAATACAGAATATGAACTTATAGTACCTCAGGATACGTGGAACTCATGAACAGTCGGTCGTTATATATTTCTTAGAAACCAGAACATGGAGTTAAGAAGAACACATGTGTATTTGAAATGTTTATTTACTAATGCCGTCTTCTCAGGCGTAGTATCTTAGATAATACAAGTACACATATTATCAGTAGCAAAATTACCAGCATAGTTACTAGTACATAGAAAGCGAATGGTGACAGTATGTTAACATGCTGTAAATGAATAAGAGTTAGCAACACTTATAAGCAGCCGCGGGCCGTGGAGGGAGTTACGGTGGGGCAGGGAGGCGGGGAGGGGGAGGGGCAGGGTGGAGAGGGCTCCACCCTGCTCCTCCCCCCTCCCCGCCTCCCTGCCCCACCGTAACTCCCTCCACGGCCCGCGGCTGCTTATATCTCACCCTCCCTAATACACATATTATATTATTTGCTAAGAAGGTCTCTTTGTGTTGGTTTAGGGCGTGCCCATACTTTAGTGTCTTAGATTTGAAGGAATCACATCAGCATACACCAGCTGTCTCTTCATGTGAACCGCATCAACTGTTGTGTATGTGTGTTCGGCAAAGCAATATAAAACCCGCCTCATGCCCAGAATTGGCAGAAGTTGCACTTATGTTATGAGTATGAAGTCGTGGAGATCAGACCTCATAACAATTCTGTATCGTGTTGTTCTTGAAACTTCAGCACTCGCTGTACAGATATAGTTTAACAAGCAAAGCAGATAGTAGAGCAATAACATATTATTCTCATGTAAACCACGATGAACTACTAGGTTGAAAGCTAAAGCAACAACTAAGTGTCGTGTGCAGAAGTTGCAAAAAAGGAAAAATGGCGTTTAAACCGGTAATGAGCCCATGCTAACTTAACACGGTGTAAAGATATCCAGGACCTAGATGACACCTCCCCATGATCCGGAAACGAACTGAATAAGATAATAGAAGTGCCATCTCATGAGAGCAGATTGCAAGTTTATATGTGGACGGTCCGCAAGGTAAAGCATTAAAAACTAGGAAAATTTAATGCTAAAGAAAAATAAAACAGCCAAGTACTTTATCGAGTCTTAAGCCAATAGGCAAGCTAAATAATAAAAACTTGACAAATAAGTCAATGAATTGTCAATGAAATGCTAGTACTCAGCATATCAAACATGAAAAAGGTCTATGACATAACTGTGTATGCAAAATAAGCTGCAACAGCCTCCAATAGGAAGTCACCGTCTTCATCCGAAAAGAGTTCAGCCATCCAATTTAAAAGCGGAAAAGAACATACGTGCTCTCCCAGCACCGGATCCTCTATCACCATCAGAGGACAGCTCGGTGGGTTTTCAAGAAAGCTCTGTTCCAAGAAAGACTGTGTTGCCGCCAGTAAATTCCAGGGACCAATTAGTCCATGCATCAATGCCACAGCCATAATCCTTTCGCCAGGACAAACCAACTCGTGAGTAATGATAGGAGTCATCAGCTGATTAAAGTCGACGTCAGGAGAAACCGGTCCGCAGAGACACAAATCAATGGCCCAATCGAAATCACAGGTCAGGCAGTGAAATACAGGCTGGACACAGGTGAAGTAGGAGAATCGAAAAGATAATCCATATGCCGTGCTTAATATCGCCAACGGCATTGTGCCATAATATTCTAGCATGCGATTGCGGAACAGTGTCAGCAGCTGCAGGGCGGGAGCTTGCACAGGAGGGACATCCATATTTAAAAATGTAAAAAAGCACAAGAGCGTCCGCTGGTAATGCAAGTAAAAATGGGAATCCACGAAGCAGAGTGGAAAAAATAGAATGAAAGAAAGCAGGGATGACTCCAAAGATTTTCTCAAATGAAGTCACGAGACCACTGGTAACAACTTTAAAAAATTGCGCCAGGGCCTTTGTGGAGGACGCGTTAAAGATAGTCCGAACCATCTTGCTGAAATGGAAAGGCAAATCTGTATTGAAAAGGGTCTGCACCTCTGTACGGGTGTTCGCTATGTGAAGCACGAAAGTTTCACGGGCCGAACTCAAGGCCACCTCTCTCTGAGACAAAAGAGCTCTTATTCTTGCCATGCCGATGAAATCTGCTCCCAAGGTTGGTATTTGTGGCGAGATTGAAAACTCCCTATGTTCATGTGTGGGAGGAAATAGAACATTTCTGCAGCAAATAACCCGTTCACTTACTGTTACGATAAAAGGAATACTTTTAATTAACCCAGAACAATCTTCATTATTGAGCATCAAATAACTACCATTTTCCAACAACTTGAACGTGGGGCTGATAGCAGGAACTGGCGTGCCTTGCAACACGCAAGCCATATTTGGTCGGTGTTTGTTGCATGAACCGTGTAACTGTATGTGCCTACACATTAGTGAATGATGTGGCGTCTCAGTGCATTCCTCTCCATTCAGATAAACTTCTTGATCATCTTTGAAACATCTGTATGTGTATGGAAGCGACCAGACCTCATGAAGAAAAGCACTACCTAAAGGTTCATAACGACCTATTGGTATATATTTCATACAATTTGAAAACTTATATAAAGCAAAAGGCAGCGTTATTAAACCGTGGATAAGGCACGTTGCCAAAAAACCCGCAATCCTCTGCTGATGATGTCACTGAGCATGTCATGAATGATGTAATATGTGACATCATCAGCAGTGGATTACGGGTAATAGTATCTCTAGTTTACTCCCTTATAGCTGTCTTTCTTTTAACATAAGTGTCTGTTTCCTTCCCTTATACTTACTGTTCTTTTTAAAAAAAAAAATTTTTGGTTCACTTCCGGTTCGCGTACCGGCGAGCGAACTGGGAAGCGAACTACGAGAAATAGAGGTTGCCACAGTTCCAAATATTGTACCAATTTTTTAATAACGGGGAGGTAGTTCTGAAAAGAACTTTTTTTTTATTGTTTTTGTTGTTTTATATTTTTTTTATTATTTTTCTGAACATTTTTTTACTTTTTTTGAATTTTTCTGAACAGTTTTATATTTTTTTTGGTTTTTCTTGGAGGGGGCAATGAAAACGATTCATTGTAAAGGGCTCAACAGGAGCAACAAAACAAAAAAAAAGTATTTATTATTTTGGGCGTTTCGTACAAACTTGCATATGATAGTCAATAGCTCTGTTGATCAGAGTGATGCTTCTTTCTCCGTAGCAAATGAATCCACTGCAATGTACGCAGACGTGTTTTACTTCACCAAATCTCATTTGTATATTTGGCACCATCTCCCTGCCCTCTGGTCCCATTACTTCCGGTACAGCAGATCTTCTGGCCATAATAGGGAGACTATCTAGGTCGTTCCGAAACTGTGCAGCACTGTAGTTGTTAGGATGCCACCTAGTCATATGGCGATGCATTGTGTAGTTTCCGAAACTGTATTTTTTCTCGGTCCCTCTGGACAGTCTATCTTGACATATAAGGCAAGTTACGTATCTTGCATTTACTTTTTTCTGACCTTTGGGAATTTTAAAAAATTGCCAAATGAAGTTTTCTTTCCGGTGAGACGTCCTGGGCTCCTCAGGCAAAAACTGCCTCTCCTCGTGCTCGTCGTCCTGTTCCTCTTCTTCCTCTTCTTGTTGAATTATAACTTGAGCAGGTGGTCCACTCTTCCTTGGATGTGGTGGAGGTGGTGGGGAAGCACCAGCTGAAGCTACTAAAGAAGCCATTGCTCACTGGTAACAAAGGGTCTTTCTCTCACAATGATGAAAGTCAGAGTGAGGAAAGAAGGAGGGATTTTCATCATTTGGGAAAAACAAGAGTTCTCAACCAATGAAAAGTGTTCATTTTAGATTATATGACCTAGTCTTACATCATTAGGAAACCAAAAGTGAAATGAACCAATGAAAAGTGTTATTACCAAGTCACATGACCTGCTGTGTTTACGTTAAGCGCTTTGCAGGGCCTCCCGGTTTGCTTCCAGAAACCTGCGCTTTGCGACTCGCTTCGCGTACCAGTTCGCTAACGTAGCACGTCATATGACGTATCACGCGACAACGTGAAACGTCATGCGGACGGGAGGCGTCACGATGTTGTTTTCTAACGCGGCAGTTGCGGTAAAGAAACGTTTACCGGCTCGCGGTCTATTTTGCGGCATCAAGGTCAGCTAACGGGAAGCTTCCTGATTCGCGAAGCGGGAACGAAGAAAAAAATATATTTTAAAAAAAAATTATTCATAAACATATAAAATATATTTTTGGATTTAAAGAAGAATACATTTTACAGCTACAGATATTAGCTGTTAAAAAACCAATGAAATTCACTGAAAAAACCATAGGTTATAGACCATATATAGTTAGGAATTAGCATTTACAAAACCTTGAAAATTCACTGAAAAAACCATAGGTTATAGACCATATATAGTTAGCTGGACATTTTATTGACATAAAACCAATGAAATTCCATATATAGTTAGTTGCACTAACTATATATCGCGCACCCGCAATCCACTGCTGATGATGTCACATATTACATCATTCATGACATGGTCAGTGACATCACTGATGACATCTCAAATGACATCACTGATGACATCACTGATGACATCTCATTTGACATCAATGACCACATCACTGATGATATCATTCATGTGACAATACAATGCATCTCCTCACATTTTAATATAACCTCTGTTTCACCCAGTGTTAAATACAGAGTATAATTTTTGAAACCATTGACACACCAATACTAGTTACTACATACGCACTCACTGATTCCTATGTCTACACACACATTTACTCATTCACCCATACAATCATTCATACATACAATCACTCATCTTTACAACACTATCATATGCACTCATACACCTATACAGACACTCACAGTCTGCCACTCATCCATGGAGTTACTCACACACCTAGTCAGTCCTGTAAAGAATCAATGACACTTCCATTTTCTTGTCTATACAGTTAAACATAGAGCACCTTACATTTTCAAACATATACTAACACATACTTACCTTCTTATACAATCATTGATACAAGTACACATTGATCTGCACAGAGTCACACACCTCCCAGCCAGCCACACACACACTCAGTCTCCCATACAAATACTTGGACAATCAATCAGTAACCCATATAGTTAATCATATAGCTACTGATCAACACATGCAGCAGTTTACAGAACAACAGACATAATGATGCACAAATTAAGACAGTTTAGTCACTAACCCATGCACTCAGTGAGACACATTTAATCACTCACTCATACATTCAGTCATGCACCTACTAAATCCTTTGTCCAGACAATTATACTTCCACTCATTCTTCAATATGTAAGACACATTTTAACTTTACAGAAACATACAGTCACTGGATGTTGTCATCAGTGATGTCATCAGTGATGTCACTGACCATGTCATGAATGATGTAATAAGTGACATCATCAGCAGTGGATTGCGGGTGCGCGATATATAGTTAGTGCAACTAACTATATATGGAATTTCATTGGTTTTATGTCAATAAAATGTCCAGCTAACTATATATGGTCTCTAACCTATGGTTTTTTCAGTGAATTTTCAAGGTTTTGTAAATGCTAATTCCTAACTATATATGGTCTATAACCTATGGTTTTTTCAGTGAATATATATATATATATATATATATATATATATATATATATATATATATATATATATATATATATATATATTACCTACTGGCGGTCGCCAGTAGGTAGTTATAGTTAGGATCTACTTTACATAGGAAATCCGCATCAGTCTATTGGGAATAACTTTGGCGCCGGTGGACGAATCTTCGCGAATTTCTCAAAGAAGATGCCCCGCTCCGCTCCGCTCCTTCCCTGAAAGTTTGGGGGGGATTCGTCAAGCGGGGGTCGAGATAAAAGGGGGGTCCCAAAACGTGTTTTCCCCATGTTAATTTCCATAGGGCGGTTGGACTCACTTTTAGCCCGAACGGCTGAATGGATTTCCACCAAACTTGGCAAAATTGTAGGGACTGGTAGCCCGATGTGCCTTTGCTATGTCTCAAGATATGTGCTCCAGTGGATTTTGAGTAATTTAGGTTAAAAAAAAATATATATCTATAGGCGCGCCCCGGTACGGGCACCGGGGAGCGCACCGGGCACGCTACGCGAGTACGCGAGCGGAAAGCTGATTGGCTCTCGGGTGTCTGTCAACATTCCAAACAGTCCAGAGCGGCCGCCATCTTGTGTCTCGGTAGGATCGAGACACAAGAGGTGGCAAAAAGAAAGGGGGAAATGACTAAAAGGGGGCAGGGTAGACCCCCCCTGACCCCATAGGTTTGATGTGGGGGCCATAAAAGTGCTTCACGGGTCAAAAAAATATATATATTTTTTCGATTTTCGCGGGGGAGCGCCCGGTACGCGCACCGGGAGCGTACCGGGGAGCGTACCATGGAGAAAAAAGAATGACAGAGTTTCCAAAAAATGTAGCATTTTTTTATAAATTAGAGGTAGTTCTAAAAAGAACTGTTTTTTTTATTCTTTTTGTTGTTGTATATTTTTTTATTCTTTTTTTGAACATTCTTTACTTTTTTGGCTTTTCTGAACAATTTTATATTTTTTTTGTATTTTTTATGGGGAGAAACAAAAAACAGGGAATTGTAAATGGCTCAACTGGAGCAAAAAAAAAAACAGGAAAAAATTAATGTTTCTTCGGGCACTTGTGGTGATCCCAAGCACGGGTGATAAGTGTAATGCTTTGCTCACCATAGCATATTGTCACTCCACAAAATATGCAAACGATTTTAAAATTGGAAAACTTGGATTGAATGCAAGGGATCATCTCCCTTGCCTCTGGACCCGATGGGGTGGGTTGATTACTTTGGGAGGTGCTGGCAGAAGATTGGGCAGGGTTTTTGGCCAGTTCCCTGACCTCTGCCCTAGCATAGTCATTAGGGTGCCGGCGTTGCATGTGCCGAATCATGGTGTTGTTGCCAAAAGAGTATTTTTTGTTAGGGTTCCCCCTTGAAAGTTGAAAGCCACAGATTAAACAAGTCGCCTTTGGAGCATTAACTTTCTTCTTGTCCTTTGGGATGGAAAAAACTGCCAAATAAAGTGCTCCTTTGGCTTATATGGGGTAGTATCTTCTGGTAGGAAACTCCCCTCGTCCTCCTCCTCCTCCTCCTCTTCTTGTTCTCCACCACTGTGGTGTTGTGGTGGTCCTTGTGGTGGTGGTGGTGGTGGTGGTAGT
The DNA here is from genome assembly GCF_964261635.1 of Lissotriton helveticus. Lineage (NCBI taxonomy): Eukaryota > Metazoa > Chordata > Amphibia > Caudata > Salamandridae > Lissotriton > Lissotriton helveticus. Next base: position 1,035,049,776 of record NC_136065.1, on the reverse strand, counting down.
GGTGGTGCAGGTGCTCCTGCAGCTGCTGCTACTGTAGCCATTTTTCAGACAAATAGGTACAGCGAGGTCTTTCAACAGGTCTTCCTCACTCAAAGTACAAAGTGAGAATGAGGAAAATAGGTGGGGGCTTTCATCATTTGGAAAACAAAACTGTCCTGAACCAATGAAAAGTGTTACTTTCAGGTCACACGACTGTGGCCTTCATCATTTGGAAACCAAAACTGATCTGAACCAATAATAAGTGTTATTTTCAGGTCACATGACCCGACGCGCTTACGCTTCGCGCCCCGGGGCGCGCCCGGGGGCGCGTAGCGTAAGCGCGTCGGGACACGCCCGGCGGCGCTTACGTTGTGCGATCGTATACGTTCGGGCGCTTCCAGGTGCGTTTACGCCGTGCATCATAAGATGCATCACACGGCTACGCGATACGTCACGATGATGTTTTCGTTCGCGGCAATAGCGCTAACGGGACGCTCACCGGTACGCGCACCGGGGCGCGCCGTAACATGCCGCTCACCGGTGAGCGCATCGGTATGCGCCCCGGAAGCGCTCCGGGGCAAAAAAAATCAAATAAACATTAAAAAAAATGTATTACATAATTATACAATATAAAATTCCTTATACAAAATATTACATTTCATACCTATAGAGATTTGCTATTAAAAAAACTATGAAATTCACTGAAAAAACCATAGGTTTCACACCAGTTATAGTTAGGAATTAGCATTTAAAAAACCTATTAAATTCACTGAACATAGGTTTCACACCAGTTATAGTTAGCTGGAAATTTTACTCGCATAAAACCATTGAAATTCCCACGTTATAGTTAGTTGGACTCACTATAACTTGCGTGTGCAATGCACTGCTGATGACGTCACATATTACATCACTCATGACATGGTCAGTGACATCACTCATGACATCACTGATGACACCAACCTTGTGACAGAGTGACAGACCTCCTTTCACTGTAATGTAACCCTTGAAACACATATTCAATAATAGAAACACAAATTTTCAAAAAAATGGAGATAGCCATACCAGTTACAACAACCAATTCAATAATTCCACCATCTATATACACATCCACTCATTAACCAACAGTTCTATATAGTCACTCATACATATACTCACTCATCATATGTAGTGATACACCTATACATCCTGTTACACACCGACAGTCATCTAAAAGATACTCTGACACATACTCACACATGCAAATAAACTATTAAACATCCATTTATTTGCATATACAGCTATACACACACTAGCAATTTACTTCTAAAGAAACTTACACATACTTACTCTCTTAAACAATCACTTATAGAAACACATACTAATTTAAACAGGATCTCTTACAATCTCTTACTCTCACATATACTCACTTATATACATCAATATTCACATATACTAGATTAAAACATATGTAGTTACTGTTAAAGACACTAGTGAGACAGTCATTCACTAACTAACACACACATATACACACTCATCCACCCATACAGTCCTGCACATATGCTGTCTTTAAAACACATACAAAGAGAGAGTCAGTCATTCATGCACCTATGTGTTAGGTAATACCCCCACCAAACCATACAAACACTCATACTGATACTAAGAAAAACATCTAATAACCCATATACATACACATGTTGCTACTCACCAACCCATGCAGCCACTTATACACAAAGTGAAACACTAATACATATATTTAAATATTTAAACATTACTCACTAATATATGTATTCACTAAGATACACTTAGGGGCCGATTCTGGACCTGGATTTTTATTTTCCATACAAATAGGATTTGTATTTTTTTCATACAAATTGTAAAAGTCCCTTCCAACCCGTGTAGTACGATTCGTATGGGAAAAATACATACAGATCGGCCCGATCCTTACAAATCGGATCGGGAAAAGCTGTGCGACACGGACTTGTAAAAAAGACCATACAATTTGTAAAAAGGCTGTCCAACCCGTCAAGTACTATTGGTACTGGGTTGTCAGCATACGATTTGTATGGAAAATGGCCTGTAAACGGGGAATGACTCGTACCGGGCAACAAAGCGAACCCCTATACGCCTCATATCCTGGTATGACTCGTTCTGGGGGTATGACTCACACCAGGGTACGGATCGTATAGGGGTATGAGGCGTACAGGGGTCCCCCCACATGCGAGGCGTGTGTATGGTGCGTACCCCAACATAGCGAATGTACGCAAAGTACGTATGCGATATTTGGGGTACCCCAAAATCGCCTTTGTACGCACCGTACCCCAAAATCGGTGCGTACATACGCGATTTTGGGGTACGGTGCGTACATACGCGATTTTGGGGTACGGTGCATACGTACGCGATTTTGGGGTACGGTGCGTACATACGTGATTTTGGGGTACGGTGCTTACGTACGCGATTTTGGGGTACGGTGCGTACGTACGCGGTTTTGGGGTACGGTGCTTCTTGTACGGTGCGTACACGAACAGTACCCCTTCATCGCGTATGTACGCACGGTACCCCACTTTCCGGGCCATCCATACGCACCGTACATATGCACCGTACCCCTGTATTCATGGGGTGTACGACGCGTACATGAGGGGGTCTGTCTCGTACTGTTTTCGGGGCGTACAAGGTTTTTCCAGCACTTTTTGGCTCTTGTAAAAAAAGAGCTGTATGGAGTGGCGTTTGTACGAATCGTACTTGCCGGGTTGTAAACTGCTGCCGGGAATACATGGGAACGTCGTGTACAGAGCAATCCGAATCGGAATCGCTTGTATATACGAGTTGTATGGTCTTTTTTACAATTTGTATGGAGTGCGTCTATTTGTACGGATCGTACTTCCTAGGTTGTAGGGGCCTCCTTACAAGTTCGAGTTGTATGGGGAAAACGCTCCATACCACGATTTGTATAGCGTTTTTCCAGGATCGGAATCGGCCCCTTAATAAGCCAGTTAACCAATCAATTTTTTTTTTTTAAACCATGTAAACACTTATTTAAACATTTATTCTTCCATCAACTTTTACATATACATATATAACACATATTTATTTTTCAGAAAGACACACATTCACTGGATGGTGTCATCAGTGATGTCATGAGTGATATCACTGACCATGTCATGAGTGATGTAATATGTGACGTCATCAGCAGTGCATTGCACGCGCAAGTTATAGTGAGTCCAACTAACTATAACGTGGGAATTTCAATGGTTTTATGCGAGTAAAATTTCCAGCTAACTATAACTGGTGTGAAACCTATGGTTTTTTAAGTGAATATATACATAGATATATATTTATATATATTCCACCAAATCCAACTTCGAGCAAAACAAGAAGAGGGCACGCACATGAAGTGGATAAAATCTGCAGCAAGTCTTTATTGTCATGGGCCTCCGATGACTCCCTGCACAGAAGAGAGACGCGTTTCGGCAGGGAACCTGCCTTTATCAATCTAAAGGTACACCATGTTTGAATAGCATTTAAATATCAGCAAGTGCATAAACACAGACGAAATACTACGTTACTAATGTGCGGTGAGTAAGTTCATTTCACACTTCATATGATGCCTACTGATGAAAAACATGCACGTATATAAGATGCATAATTGTTTGTCAAATATATTTTTAGGCATCACTGGTAATTTGCAGACACGATGTTAAAAATCCTGGTCACGTGACCACCACAAAATGTAGTTTAACATTGCAGATACTGTTTTACTACCAGAGCCATCTGAATAATTGTGAAGGCTATTGAACTAAGTTTTATAACACTTCCGCACATTGTACCGTCTGTGTGCACATGACTACAAATTAAAAAAAGCCACATAGCGCAAATCAACAGCTGAATCTGTGTCATCAATAATGTAAAAATGGCATATGACCATGTCCCATGTATTTGTAAAGTACCACGATGGTTTCTAAAACAGATAAATCTGCAGTTTGGGAATCCAGGGCATCACACCCGATAGCTCTTGCAGGTCAAAAGCTCATAGTCCCAGCATGCATCTGTTGAGCTGTTTGCAGTCTGAGCGCCACGATGACAGAGAAACTTATTGCTGTAATGCGAGAGTCTGAGGGGCCCCCATCCACGACAAAAAATTGCAATGCTGTCCACCCACCTCACCGTTGGGAGCGCATACTCCTACAGTGCCCAGTCACCACATTGTTCCAAAACTTCTGAGTGGGGTCACCAATCCGTCTCAACAGGACGCGCAACTTGCGCTGAAAATCATCGGATTTCCTCGCACCAGCACACCGTCCTCCTCCTCGAATGATGCCACCTATTACTCTTCCCTGGATATAACATGGGGGCTGTCGAAATGGCCTCCAGCCTCAACAACTCCAACTGCGATGAAATTCGACAGCCCAAACTGACTAGTGTTACGTGCAAGCAGCGTCACTGCAACGCTGAAACAATAAATATATATATATATATATATATATATATATATATATATATATATATATATATATATATATATATATATATATACATATATATAAATATATTTATAAAACAATCCCCCAGATATCAAGCCTGCCCAATTAACTCCCCTCCATTGATTTTGTACTGCGAATGGGCATCCTAAGAAAGCAGCACATGCTAAACAGATATCTGGATTATTAACATTTAGAGGAAGATTCAAGCCACTTGACAGTTCTGAAATGGTAACTTTTTCAATATAGGTTTGAGGCGAAACTGAAAAAGTTGTGATAAAAACTACAAAAGAAAAGAAAATGCAACAAAGAATATTCCGTCCTGCCATTACAAGGGCAGGGGAGCAACAAACTGTCCCACGCATTATCTTCATCAAATAAACATACTAAGTGCTAAACTGTCCCGACCTAAATCTAAAAAGAAGAGACCTTTCCCAGCAGGAAAGCTTCTGGGTAAGATATAAAACAGTGCCACCTGTCACCATATTGGAGTAGTAATGGCACATGGTATGTTTACTAATAGCTTCTTGGATCCTCTGTGAAAAAGTGTGTCCGGCATACCTCAGCTTGACCACCCTCTTTTGAGTTTTTATAATTTTTATTTATTTATTTTAAAAATTTATAAAGCGCGGCGTATACCCGTGGGTGTCTTGGCGCTATAATTTTGCTGAAAATCCCAGAATAAGGTGGTATCTTTCTTCAAACGTATCGTTTCTGAGCGGATTATTGATCGAATAACCAAGTTTTTACCAGTTTTCTAAACTGAAATAACGATGGTGCCAGTTTTATTTCCTTTGGGAGCGTGTTCCAGATTTTGGCTGCGGCATTAGTAAAGCTTCTGTCGCCCCATGTCACCGTCCTGGTGCGTGGCACTACCAGTAGGTGGCTATGTTCGGAGCGTAAGGATCTTTTTGGTGAGTAATATTGAAGTTTTCGTTTGAGAAAGGCTGGTCCAAGACCCTTGAGAGCTTTGTAGGTGAGACACAGGGTCTTGAATCTGATGCGATTTCTCACTATTAGCCAGTGGAGATTTCTAATCGCGTGCCTGGTGGACTGAAACTTAGGAATGCCAGCTAGTAGCCTTGCGGCCGCATTTTGTATAAGCTGGAGTTTGGCCACCACCCTTGCCTGGGCGTTTACAAACAGTCCGTTACAGTAGTCGAGTGAAGAGAGTACTAAGGAGCTCACCACTGTTTTCTTAGCACTCTCCGGGAGATAGGGCAGGATTTTTTTAATTATCTTAAGCTTATAGAAAGCAGACGACGCAACCTGGTTGGCATGGTTGGAAAAATTAAGATTGTCGTCAAATATAATGCCTAAGTTCCTGACCTTTTTTACTGGTTCTGGAGGGGCTCCGAGGGGTGTCGGCCACCAAAGAGTGGACCACTGTGGTGATAAATTTCCAAAGATCACTACCTCGGTTTTCTCCGAGTTGAGGCGCAGGCAGTTTTCCGACATCCATTCCTTGATGGCAAGCATGCCTTCTTGGAATCTGGTGGCAACCTCCTCCCCGTTGTTCTTAATAGCGATCACCAATTGGGTGTCGTCGGCGTAGGAGGTAAGGCTCATCCGGTGGTTCTTAATCACCCTTGCTAAGTCCGACACATAGATGTTAAAGAGTGTCGGACTTAGGGATGAGCCTTGCGGGACGCCACATGGGAGGGCGAGCTGAGGGGATTGAAATGCGCCCAATGTTACTGCCTGTGTTCTATTGGACAGGAATGATGCCAGAAGCTCTTTGGCTTTTGAACAAATGCCCATCTCCTCGACACGGTCAATCAGAACGGTATGGTTGACCGTGTCGAAGGCCGCCGAGAGATCCAAAAGGACCAGTATAGCTGTCCCTCCTTGGTCCCTAATGGCTCTGATATCATCGGCGGCCTTAATGAGGGCAGTCTCTGTCCCATGAAGTTTCCGGAATCCAAACTGCGATTCGTCCAGGAGACTGTTTTGCTCAATATATTCGGCTAGTTGAACGTTCATTGCTCTTTCCACTATTTTAGCCAAGTAGGGTAGGCTAGCAATGGGTCTATAGTTTTTGAGAATTGTTTTGTCAAGACCAGTTTTTTTCAGTAAGGGTTTCAGCAAAGTGTTTTTTAACTTATCCGGAAAGATCCCCGATTGGAACATGGCGTTACAGATGGGGGTTATGACTTTGCTCACCACATCAGTTACTGGAATAAAAATTTTAGGGGGGCAAGGATCCAAGGCTGAACCTGTTTTAACCAGTCTCATAATATCTCCTATTTCCTGTTCCGTCATATCCCTAAATCGGGAAAACGAACAGTCCATACTATTTTTTGATAGTTTGGGATAAGTGCTGGTGTTCGATGGAGTGACCGAGAATTCTGCATATATATCGTCTACTTTTGAGAAAAAGTAATCTGCTAAATTATTGCAGAATTCCTGAGTGTGTGGGGGATTCAGATCTACCACCTTCCCTGCCAGAGTCTTAACTACTTCAAACAGTTGTCGACTCGAATTTTTTGATTGCTCAATTTGCTGCTTGAAGTAGTCCTTTTTTACCTCCTGAATCATTTTTTTATAGATGATGAGTTCATCTTTATACTGAGCTTTGCTTAAGTTATCATATGTTTTACGCCAGGTTCTTTCCTTATTTCTACAAATCTGTTTTTGCAGTCTAAGGGTTTTTGAATACCACGGCGCTGAAGGCACCTTTCTATTTTTTGATATAGTTTTTAGAGGAGCATGCATGTCTACCGCCTTGCCTACCCAGTTATGGTACTGCTCCACTGCTTCGGTGGGGTCAGACTGGATATTCGGACAGGTGTTGGCCAGGGACATCTTAAAGGTTTCATCATCGATGTCCTTCCATACTCTGAATTTGTTTTGATAAAGGACCTGTTTTTCCGGTTTGGGTCGTTTGAACGGTAAATGACAGAAAATGGCATGATGATCTGTCCATGTGAGCGGCAAGATTTTATATACCTCCAGATCACTGATGTTAGAAAAAATAGCGTCCAGGGTATGTCCTGCATCATGTGTTGGGGCTTTTATGTACTGGGTTAAGCCCAGTGTGTTACAATCTCCTAGTAACGTTAGTGTGTCCGCCTCATCTGTCCTGTCCAGATGGAAATTTAAGTCTCCTAATGCCATAAAGGAATCCTCAATGGCTAGGGGTACTAATCAATCCTGGGAGACCAATGTCAGAAAAAGATTTGCTGATGTAATTTAATCAGGGAATGGAAATCTCCTTAGCTACGCAACGGAATAACGACAAAGAAGTTCAGAAGGAAGATGCAACATCTCGACGCATCCAAGGAGCATCCCCGTCGATTCGGCCCCGCTCTGAAACTCGATTAAGCCTAGATTTAGAAAACTGCAACACAGCTATACCTCATTCTACCCCAACGCAAAGAACCTCTCAAAGTACTTATCTTACTACAAAAAAACTATCGCATCCAAACAGGATAATAAGCACACAAAAACAGGACAGAACATACAACAAGACTATTATTAGTGGAACAGACAACCAAAATAATCGCAAAAAGACAAGAATCTTGATGAAAAGAACAAAGCTAATAAAAGAGAAGACAAACGGTAAATCCCGAGACAAACAAGGGAACATAACAAACACATCTCCTCAGATCATGAGAGAAGTTGAAGGTCTTCGAACAAAAATGGACAACATGTTGCAAGACATACTAAGCTCTTTGCAAAAGATAGAAAAACTCCATGTAAGTACAGAAAACCCACAAAAAATAGAGCGCTTCATAAAGATATTACACCAATCTCATAGCAAAAGTAATGAGACGGCGATGCCATTATCAAACAGGCATAATAGACCAGATAGGAAACCTATAGAATTAACGGAAGAAGAAACCTTATCCCTACTCCGGGACTATGAGATATCGGAACGCAGTAGAGGAGAGGAAATCAAAACAATCCAGATCAATGTCAATAGAACGTTTAGGCTAAATGATAGGAAACCCAACCTTAATAATCTACAACAAGTTCAAATAATCACAGAAATGCAAATTGTGACCACAAACTGCATGGAAAAATCGCTGAAATGCCTTCTGATCAACTGTAGGTCTGCAGCTAAACATACATCAGACATAGCTGACCTCATCATTAGCCAAGAAATTGACGTGACAATCCTCACTGAAACATGGTAATCAGATTTATCATCTCCAGTTCTAGACCTACTAGTGCCCCCTTTATATAACATCGTGAGACTGGATAGACAAGAAAAGAAAGGAGGTGGCATAGCCTGCATACATCGTTCGGATATAGAAATCGCCCAAATTCATTCGGATCCGATCAAAGAGTGAGAATACCTAGGTCTCAATTTAAGAGCGAACAACATCCTAACATGCAACCTGCATGCACTTTATCACCCACCAGAACAACTAATGGAGATCATCACGGCAAATCATAACTCACGGCAAATCATAACTCAGACGCAAACAACATAACATACTTTAATCTACACTGGAGCAACAACAATGACAAGCAAATAAATACTTTTAAAGATTTCCTAGCAGAACTCAATCTTTCGCAAGCATGTACACAGCAACTCACTTGAAAGGGGCTACCTTGGACTGGATAATTTCAAAAAACGAGAACATATCAAGTCTAGCAATAGAGCCATGCGACTGGTCAGACCACCATATCATAACATTCATGATTCCCACATGGAAAAAGAACAAACACTCACAACCGAATAGAATTAAAAAGTGTATGAGGGACATTGAACGTTTAGTAAAAAGCTGTGAGAAAGACCTACACACACCAGAGAGCTTTTGGACGTAAATGATCTAACGCCCCAAAACTATGCTTCTAAAACTGATATAGTTAACTCCACAATGCCTCTTAAACAGAAAAGAGTTACTGAGAAGATTAAAAATCCTTGGTTCAATGAGACACTAAATGAAGAAAGAAGAAAACTGAGAATGGTGGAAAGAAAATGGAGACAACACCCTTCTTCTCCTGTATTGAAATCTCTGAGAGAAACCAGGAAAGAATATAACAAAAAGATCCTCAACTCCAAAAAGGAATTTATAGGTCAGAATTGGATTCCGCCAAAAACAGACCTCATAAATTATTTGAAATATTAAAACAACAATCCAACAAGGCAGCTAAAACGACTCAAGAAGTCACAAAAACACTAAATTGCAAAGTATGCTCTTCCTTTTTCACAGACAAAGCCAACACATTGGAAAGGGAGCTCAAGAGTGCAGCGGGTAACCTAGTAATCCAAAAACCTACAACGAGAGTTGACAACGCCTTAATTAAGGAGAGTGGGGCAAAAAACAAGGCCCATTGGGATTCTTTCAAGTTATTAGACCAGAACAACATTGCCAAAACGCTACGAGAAATCAGACCTAATAAAAACTGAAATGCATGAAAGAAATCAGCCAGGCCGTGATTCCCTTATGGACAAAAATTATTAACGCCTCTCTATCACAAGGGATACTCCCAGGATGCCTAAATACCGGTCAGGTAGTCCCTATCCTCAAAAAAACGACGGCGGACCTTACAGATCCGAATAATTTTTGCCCGGTAACTAACATTCTGGTACTCACCAAACTAATAGAGAAATATGTGCAGAATCAACTAAACCAGCACATAAACAATTTCTCTCTTTTGGATGAATATAAGATCCGGACACTGCACGGAAACGGCGATCTTACATATAGTCGATGATGCTCTACAAGCGTTAGACCAAAATAGAGCTTGTCTACTCATCCTTCTAGACTTATCAGCTGCATTCGACACGGTGAATCATGTAAAATTACTGAACAGGCTCCAGGACAGGATGGGAATATCAGGTACGGTGCTGAAATGGTTTGAATCCTTCTTTCAGGATAGAACACAAAGATTCTTAGTCAATCAATCTCTATCATATGCATATCCTAACACGATTGGAGTACCGCAAGGATCCACATTACCTCCATCACTGTTCAACCTATATATCGAACCGCTCACAGAACTTCTTCGAAATTCCCAAATTTCCTTTCACATGTACGCAGACGACACACAGTTATACCTCAAGATCTCGTCGTTGGAAGACATCAGGTTAATGAACGAGGCCTTAGAAATGACATTACAATGGTTAACAATCAATCATGTAAAATTAAACGCTGAAAAAACAGAATTCCTTCTAATATCACCCTCAAAGAAGCACACAGAAGTTAAGGAATGGGCTAGAATGATCATGGCGCTGAACTGCACCCCTACCTTAGTCGAGTCTGCGAAATCACTAGGAATAACACTTGATGAGAATCTGGATATGAAAGAACATATCAAGGCAATGGCAAAAAGTGCCCATTTTAACTTGAACTATCTTAGAAAGGTGAAACCCTTCATTTCAAAAGTAGATCTTAAGCTGGCAGTTCAATCATTGGTCATTTCAAGGATATGGATGCACTATGTTAGCAGGCTTATCTCAAATCTTCCCAACACCGCTTAAAGCCTGCCTCAACGCAGCAGCAAGATTTATCACCGGGTCAAGGAAGTTCGACCATATTTCTCCACACCTAAAAGGGCTACTGTACGAAGCCAGAATTCAGCTAAAAATGGCATGTATCACCCACAAAGCGCTTGATTACAACACTCCAAGATATCTTGCCCAGAAAATAGTACTATCTGGAGGAAATAGACCTGCTAGGAGTGCTAAGGAGTTGGTACTGAGACCTCCTATTTTCCGGAAGAAGAGAACATATGATAGAGCGTTCTCTGGAGCAGCCCCTAGAATCTGGAACTCTCTTCCACCAAACATCAGAAAAATAACAAACACAGCAACTTTTAAGAGGGAAACAAAAATATTTCGAATGAGCAAATTCCTTCCATAGCTCTAGATCGATCTTCTTTAACACAGTGACAGAATTAAGTCCAAGACACTTACTCACAAGAAGCAAAAAGAATTACAAATAGCGGAGTAGGTCTTACTTGAGGATTATAATCCATGGATGGAGAAGTTGGAAATCATAGGACAAGATTCAGGTCAAGTGAATTTATATCCTAAAAAAAATATCTACCTCAAATCTGGGACCATACTTTGTTAAACTGATGTATAGATCCACTAGTATCGGGAATACTGCTTAGACTGGTACTTTATCAATCCTGGTATTAGATTGTAATGAATATATAACACATCGGAAAGATATTTATAGCTTTTCTGCAAGCAGGAAATCGTACTATAGAGATAGTTTTTAGTCAATAAGTTAATCTCAGACTCTGTATATACTGCATTTACTGTATATTTTGTTGGTTTTTTGCGTCTCGATATATTGAGGCTATGCACATGTAATGTATGTCATATCTCTTTGTTTTACCCTTCCTTCAAATATGTGTCTCCATACTACCTCAAGCTATGTAAAGCGCTCTGATACCCATGGGTCTTGTTTGCGCTATACAAAACTCTTAAATAAATAAATAAATAAATTACTGTTCAATTAAAACTTGCCTCATTATTGCTGCACATACTCACCCAGAGCAGAAGGGGTGGCAATTTAATACTATCTAAATTGTATTTCCTAAATTCAATTCAGAGTAAAGAATAAAATTAGAACTCGAGGGTGGAAGATACAATAAGCGCCTACAGATTGTATTTTCTTTTAACTGTACAGTGGTAGCATTATGGTATCCACACACCAGCTCCATATGTAGCTGTAGGAACACATTGCATTTTATACACTTTAACATAAGGGGAAATGGTAGACCTACTGTTCTTGTGCACCTGTGGTGCTATAAACACCCCGAAACGCGGGATTACTCTTTTTACTCACATGCACATATCTCCTACTCCTGCATGGATTATGCCTTTGCCACTCACGCCCTCCTCCATCATTTAGACATAGTGTACCTCTCTGACATCTCTATCTCTGACCACACACACCTAGAGCTATCATAGATGGGCAGTACATTCTTACCCGGGAATCACCGCGCAGGCGCCTACCCCCTCACCACCTTCATGACCCAGTAGATGTAGCTGAGATATGTTATGTTATGTTATATCAGCTTATAAAGCGCGCTGCTACCCAAAGGCGTCGTGGCGCTGTGCACTATTGCCTGGGGGGCGCCCAAAAACCTGCACCGGACCCATAGCTAAACTGGGAACAACCAGGTTTTCAGGCCTTTTCTAAACGGTAGAAATTCCATGGCGGACCTTAGAAAGAGCGGAAGTCATTCCATGCCGAAATGGCTCTGAAAACAAAGCTCTTCCCGCCCCAGTTAGCCTTTTTTGTCTTTGGGACGGCAGCCCTCTTTGCATCCATTGAGCGCAGTGCTCTTCCTGGGACATACCATTGGATACGTTTTGTTAGATCTTCCGGGCCCTTCCCCCTCAGGGCTTTAAAAACCATACAGAGGGCTTTGAATTGGGCCCGTTGTTTAACCGGGAGCCAATGGAGTTGATGTAACCCATTTCTAACTGACTGAAACTTCGAAGTGCCTGTGAGCAGCCTGGCCGCCGCATTCTGCACCATCTGTAACCTATTAAGATGTTTCTTGGAGATGGTCAGATACAAGCTGTTGCAATAATCCAGGCGAGAAAGAACGAGAACTGATATTACTGTTCTGAAGGTTTCATCTGTGAGGAGGGGTTTTATTTTCTCAAGTGTTCTCAGTATAAAGAAGCTAGTAGATATCACGCTATTAACCTGATCTCCAAAGGAGAGGGTGTTATCCACAATCACACCCAGGTTTTTGACCTTCAGGACTGGTGGGGGCGGAGGGCCCATATCGCTGACCCACCAGGCTGGGGACCAGAGGTTGGGATTATTACCAAAGATCATCACCTCTGTTTTGTTGGCATTCAATTTCAAGTAATTTGCTGCCATCCAGCTGGTTATTGCCACCATACAATTGTGACAGTTTGGGGCCTTATCGGCTTCTTTGCCTCTCTGCAAAGATAACACGATCTGAGTGTCATCAGCGTATGAGGATAACAATAACCCAAAGGATCTTTTGATGGTAGCCAAAGGTCTTACATACACATTAAAGAGTGTTGGGTTAAGTGAGGAACCCTGGGGGTGATAAATGCAAAAACAACAGTTGATGGACAGAATGCAGAACAATGTCGTACATTCACCCCAGTAGAGAGATCTGGGCCTAAATCAATCATTTTTTTTGCACTCCACACCACCCCAGTTCAGACATGGCCATATGCAAATCAGGCTTGACCCTGTGCCGTGTTGTTTTGCTCGAGCCCTGGGGGACCCCACAGGAAAGGGAGAATGGTTTAGATCTTGCCCCTCCAAGCTCTACAGATTGTTCTCTGATGGCCAAGAAAGATCTTAACAAAATCCAGGCTTCACCCCCGACCCCTGCCTTTGATAAACGATCCATCAGAATTTCATGATGGACCGTATCGAAGGCTGCCGACATATCCAGCATGATCAAAATGGCAGAGTCTCCCTGATCCATCGCCTCACGCACCTCCTCCGTAGCTTCAATCAGGGCGGACTCTGTACTGTGACCCGAACGGAACCCGTATTGAGAGGGGTCCAGAATGTTGTTGTTCTCCAAGAACAGGCTTAATTGCGTGTTCATGGCCTTCTCCAGAATTTTGGCCGGTAATGGGAGGCGGGAGATGGGTCTGTAGTTGTTGGGATCACTGCGATCTAAATTCATTTTTTTTATAAGTGGCAGAATTTGACGCAGTTTTCCAGGCTACCGGATAATGCCCAGCCCCCAATATCTGATTAAGTAAGGGGGTGAAGGTTTTGGAGACTGTGAATGATGACATTTTCATTATCGCCGCTGGAAACGGGTCATTAGGAGAGCCGGATCTACAGCCCATCAACAGGTTATTAACCGCATTAATCTCCAAAGGGCTAAACTTGTTAAACATAAAACATAGAAGAGTGGTTCATTTAATTAGACCTGAGTGCCTCCCTACTGGTCGCATCTTGATTGTGACAAAATGAGGTAAAAATAGCTTCAACTTTATTTAGAAAGAATGAGGCTAGATAGTCACAAAATTCTGGGCTACTGAGAGTAATAGGTTCAGGAGTCGTAAGATTAGAAACTGCTCTAAATAGTTCCTTCACTGAGGATTTTACACCAGCAATCTGTTGAGAGAAATACATTTTTTTTGCTTTCTGAATAGTTTTTTTTATAGTCAGTAAGACTATCTTTGTAGGCTTTTTTATTGGTCGGGCAGTAACCATTTCTCCAGAGACGCTCCAGCCTCTTACACTCAGATTTTAGATCCTGTAGACTCTGGGAGAACCAGGGGGCAGAGGGGGAGCAACGTCTGGGAGAGCACCATTTGACAAGTGCTAGTTTCTGGCAGGCAGAGTCAATCCACCCCTCAAAAGCCCTAGTGGCTTCCTCTATGTTAGTAGAAAGGTTAGGAATCGTGTCTGACAGTGTTTTATCCAAGCTGGTCCTGGTTATATTCTCCCAGGCTCGAGTAGCTATCTTCTCCCTACCCTTTGAACAGGGTAGTTTGGTAAGAGGCCAAACACTGGCAAAAACAATTCCAGCATGGTCTGACCAAGGGAGTGTCAATATGGCCCTAACAGAAAGACTAGGGGAGTTGGTGAAGATGCCATCTAAGGGCATTATGTGTCTGGCCTTCCACCCGTTGTGAGAGATCCCCTCCCTCCATTATTTCCAGCAATCTGGCGGTATCTGGGTCAGAGTAAGCTTCAAGAGGGAAGTTAAAGTCGCCCAAGATGGTAAAAGTTTTGGTGCAGAAACCCTCCTCCAGGAGTGAACCCAATGATTCCGGAAAACCACCCCTTGGGCCGGGGGGACGATAGATAAGCATGGCTTTAAACGTATCTTGAGGCGCGAGCTAACTGATAATGCCTCACAGTCTGCGTTAGAAGCGGCCACAAATGAGAGCATAAGGCTCTTGTGATAGATAACCGCACGACCCCCTCCTTTCCTTAATGGTCTGTCTAGCCTATGGCAAAGAAAATCTGGGGGGAAGCATTGATAATGTCCGGCCCTGATGAACTGTCAGTCCAGGACTCAGTGATAAAGGCCATCTTAACATCATGTTCCTCAATGAGCAGGGCGCACTCAGTGCTGTGTTTTTAATATGCAGATGTATTGCTGACTACTTCACTCTCATGCACTTCCTGAAACCACCTCCATACTCTCTGTGATGGGTTTACGTTCACCATCCGGGGTACGATCATATCCATTGCCTTTATGCAGGGACGTGAGGCCAGACTGGTAGAATCCAACTTTACGGCGGAAATCAAACAGCTAGAGCAATTGGACCACGCCACCCTCTCCCGCCAAACCAAATGGCAGCTGGCCATGCTGCACGGCAAACTGCGAACCCACCAGATGGGAAAGTCTGAACGGGTGCACCTCGAGAAACATCAGTGTGACTATGAGGGAGGAGACAAGCCGGGCAGGCTTCTAGTTTGCAGAATTCGTCATGCTCGGACTGAGACACACATTGTTAAGCTACAGACTGGTGACAGAGGGTGGGCGATTGCAGAACGGTAAAAACTCAAGGCCTTTCAGTATTATCAAATGTTGTACTCTCAGGACGATCCTCCCCCTGAGCTGATCAAATCATACCTAGATGCTTGTGAATAGGAACCTCCACTTGAATGTCATGCAGATCTTCTTAATGAGACAATCACTCTTGAGGAACTGTGTGCCACCGTTTGGGCCCTACACCTGGGTAAGACGCCGGGACCTGATGGCCTCTTGGTCTACTTGTATCAGCTTTTCCTACCTCAGTTACAAGACCACTCTAATTCCTTCACACAAGATACAGGTCTTATGCTCATGAATGGCTGCTGCTGAATTTCTCACATACCTAAACCGAACCTCGTGCCCCTCCTATCGCCCGTAGCCCTACTCAATAGGGATGGTAATCTTTTCACTAAAATACTGGCCTCCAGGTTTGAACCCTATCTACCGGGACTCGTAAATCCGGACCAAGCGGGAATCATCCGCCATAGACAGGGAGCGGACAATATGTGCCGCAGAGCACATTGGTGGAAAAGTTGCACCACTATGATATCCCATGATGCCTTCTCTTGCTTGATGCGGAGAAGACCTGATAGGGTGAATTGGTCTTTCCTCTGAGCAGTGCTGAGTAAAATAGGTCTGGGACCAGGTTTGAGCTCCAAGACAATGACCTTGTATGTGGCACCAATGCCAATGTCATGTCAATGGACAAACCACGAGGCCCGTAACTATCATTAGGGAATGTGTCAAGGGTGCCTGCTATCGCCTTACCATTTGTTCTGGTCATTGAACCTCTTGCTATCACAATCCACAATACAGACACGGTAAAAGGCAGACCCTTTCGGGGGCCAGCTCCACAAGATTAGCCTGTTTGCAGACAATCTCCTGCTCAAGCTCTCCCAACCTGATGCAGGCCTACAAGGCAGTCTCTGGCTTTAATATCAATATGGTGAAGTTGTCTGTGCTCAATTTAACCATCCCTACCTAAGATCTGCCAGCCATGAAACGCCTTGCACCCTTTCAGTGGTCATGGAACACCATCAAATACCCGGGCCTCAATATCACCACTACGCTGTCCTCCTAGTCCCAAGATCACTGGCCTCATCTTCGCCGCTCCATCTTGGCAGATTTTTTCAAAGGTGGAAGCCCCTTCATATCTCCTGGCTGGGGCGCATGAACATCATAAAAACTAATGAGCTCCCTCGGGTCCTTTATCTGTCCAAGACTCTGCCTATGTTGATCCTGCATGACAATATATTTCACCTACAACTTGACATCCGAACGTTCATATAGAACAGGAAACAACCATGGGTAGCCAGTGCATTGCTGATGCTTCCACAAGATAGGGGTGGCCTAGCATGCCTTAATCTTCTCGAGTATTACTTGGCGGCCCATCTGCAATATGTTTCCGAATGGGTGGTCGGGGGAAGCGAGAAGCACAGGTTCGTGGACGTGCAATAGTGTATCGGCCGCTGTGGGACCTGCTTGGCTGCCCAAGCATGCCTGGCTGAGCAGCACAAACATTGCCACCACTACTAGGACAGTACTCGATATCTGAGACAAGTTGGCCCTCAAGAAAGGTCTAACTAACTTCTTTCTTCCAACACAACCATTGCTCATAACCCGTACCTTCTCTCAGGGTTTTTACCTCTTTCTTTCCACTTTTGGAGCAACAAGACTGTCAGACACTTTGAGATCTCTTTCCAGAGGTTGTCATGAAGACTTTTACCCAATGTAATGCAGACTTCCAGCTTCCGGATGCCACACAGCTCCAATATTGCCAACTGCGCCATTGGGTGTTGCATCCCTTGGTATATCGGTGGTTATTCATCCTTACACCCTCTTTGAAAAGCTTGTGCAAACCTATGATGGATCAAGAGGCCTAATACCCAATACATAATATACTCTTCAAAACATGACACCAGCGCACACTCATACCTATCAATCAACTGTCACAACACCACCCAAGAGGCTACAACGCTAAAAGAATGGGAGACACTGTGGGCAGACATATCCAAAACCTACTGCAGTCTCTCTCTTAGGGAGAGAGCACATAAGTTGATGTTCCAATAGTATTTAACACCTGCCCGTCTCTCCACTATCTATTCAGGTACCTCCCCTTTTTGCTAGCGCTGTAGGGAGGAAGTGGGGGACTTTTGCCATATTTGGTGGTCATGTAGACTGGGAGCAAGTGCTTGCTCTCTCCAACCTGGCAATGCAGCTCGGGTTGGAGAGAATTTCAGTGTGCATGATGATTTGGCCGGTCTGTACGTCTCCAAGTCAAAAGAGAATCTGCTATGCTCTACCTACAACTGTGAGAACACCAATTTAAAAGGAACGAGAGATTTACAACATTGTTATCTCTCTCGCACCAAAAACAACCAATCAGGTTACTGCGTGGGTGCATCTGCAACATCAATTCAGGTTCACAATGTATCAAACTGCAGCTTCGGTTCTCAACCTTGAACATTTTGCCATCCTGGTACATGATGAACAGAAGGCTTATTTCGACCATTGTTTTTCCACGTTCACTTCCATGTTTCTTTCTCAGGCCTCTCTATCAGTTGTCTAATACAGATAATAAGCCTTTCTCTAGCTAATGAATGTTAGGATAATAAATGTTCAAGGAAAAATAAATCCTGCTGGCAAAGCAAAATGCCTTTCACCTAAGGTCTGTAATTTAGTTAAGCATTTTATTGTGCAGTTCAAATATGGTTATACATGCACATGTAACTTTAAAAGTAAATGTAAAACATGAATTATTGAGTACATGTTTACATGCGAAAATGTAATTTTAAGCATAAATGCAATATAACTTGAAACCAAGTCTAAATGTAAATGAGACTTACATCTCTTCATTTTTAAACGTAACATTAGTGCACACGCATATAAATCTCCAGTTTCCACAGTGAATACATTTCAGTAATGTTTTTAAATGTTTCACACACGTTAATAAGGTTAAGACACACTGAATATAATGTCAAGTGTACACATATACTCTGCACTTCTGAGACATAAATGGGTGGAGTCTAAATTGAGCTGCTCTACAAAACACCAGGGGCCTCATTTATGAGGCCTTGCGTCAGTTTTGCGCTGCTGATGCGTCTCTTTTTGTGATGCATCGGCGGCGTAAAACATGCGCCTTGTTGCACCATATTTAAAAAGTGACGCATCTAGGTAGATGCGTCACTTTTTAAACCCCTGCGCCACATTATACCTGCGTCAGGTATAATGTATGCAGAGGGGGCGTTCCCCCGCAAAAAGCCTCGTAATAGTGACGCAGTGAAATCTATGATATTTCACTGCGTCACTTTTAGGACGCTGTTGCGTCAAAATCTTGCGCCTGCCTCACAGCAAGCGTAAGACTGACGCAAGCCCTTTCACATGGGGCTTTCCCCATGTGAAAGGACGCATTGCTGTAGTTGCGTCACTTTTGTGACACACTCCAGCAATGCGTCACTTTTGCGCTTACAGATACGTCAGAAATACTGACGTATCTGTAACTCCTTGCGACATGATGCGTCATACATTAAATATGACGCATCATTGGTGTCGCAAGGAGTGCGCAGTGAAAAGTGACGCATCGCTGTTTTCACGCAGCGATGCGTCACTTTTCATAAATAAGGCCCCATGCTTCGAATGACCACATTCATCTCAGATATGTTCTTACATTTCTAAAATGGAGGCAAAATCTTTTTTTGATTCCAAATGAGGGGACTAGTGGCATTTAGAACATAAGGCTGTATTCTCATGTGTCCCCACCTGAACAATACCCATTTTTTAGGTTTATGAATGTGTCTTAAATCAAATTGTGCTAGCTTATTCATGTGCATGACAAGCAAACAATTTTTCTTTGGCACATAAATGATTCAGCTGTGTGAAGAAATAGTGTTCCTGGGTGCTATGACAGGTTGAATTAATAGAACATCCCAAAAGATGACCTTAAGAAAAGCCTGTAAAATCTTTTCCGCTCTGTCTAACATCTTTTAAAACTTGTGTTGCAAAATGCACATTTGGCCACAATTTTCCAAACATTATCTGGACCAGAGAGGTAGAGAATCGCTCAAACTGCACCCAAGAAGGCCTGATCTTTCTGTGCACGCTGGCTCCATGTCACATGGAGCTGGTTCACATTTATTTTTATGCAAAAGAGCAAGCTAGATGGCTTGCAGTTAACCGTGTGCACTACTAACAAAACAAATGATTCAATCCTGATCCGTTTTCACACTACACGATACTACCATCTTAAAAAACATGCAATAAAGAATATAGTTGTGGTTAATGCATCTACAAAATTTTTCATTGATTGAAATAAACTCTTGTTGATGAATTACATGGTTACAAACCATTACATGACAACTTCAAATGCAATATATACATGATACATCATATAGAGAAAAATTAAATAATCTTCATGGCAATTCCACTTGATGATATAATGCTCTATGCATTTCGGGATGCAAAGGTCCCTTCTTCAGGGGCCACTGTAATAAAAAACAAAAAATAGTATTTGGTTACTGCTGCCAAGAGCATGCTTACTTGAGAGCCACCTTATAACCCAAAACCTGGGGGGTCAAACAATGCTGTTGACTAATATCAGAAAATATAGCACGAGCTGGAAATTGTTCAAAACTGTTCGCTATTAGAAGTTTGAAAGTGATAAACGTAGAACCACATGCTGAAATTACAATCTAAGACAAAAAAAATTTCAGTAACATAACTGCCAAACCTAAAACAGAGTCAAGAAAAAGAGAATCAAGGACTGATCAAGCTAAAGAAAAGAAAATACCTTCAAAACAACAGTAAAAGTTTCCATGAAGGAAGCACGAAGGCTCAACCAGTAATAATTAAACACAGAAGATGGACACATAAAAAGAATGGAATGAACCCCAGTGCAAAATACACTATACTGAATGGACGTGGGATGGTACCTCATGATTAAATAGCATTGCAAGGGCAAAAAAGAAGGGGAAAAAAAGGAAACAGAGGTGCTAAGTGCCTACACTTCTAGATACAAAACAATTCGTGCCATGTTAGGTAAACGTACATTGATTCTACATGCCAGACAAACCATATCTGTATACATTTAATGTAAATTCTAAGCTGAGAAATATTGACATGCCGTAGTGCACGGCCAAATATATATTCAAGCCCTGAACACAACTTGTTCCTAATTACTTTTTTTCAGAATGCAAAAATGGGAACTTAGACATAATGTTGGGCACATAATCCAGAAACAATGTTGGCACATAATGCAATCACTTGATACTAAAATAGTAGAACAATTACTGTGAATGAATGATAGCATGGAAAAAACAATTGCAGTGCATGAATGATAGCAAGGGGAAAAAAACAGAAGACTTCTAACGTGCTAATGGTGAGATGAGAACCTAAACTATATCCAATTAAATTTTTTACAAAAAACAGCTTAAATCTAATTTACTATTGAGTCCATAGGGCATCATCATGGTGAATTTTTTTATCCAGAAAACTTCTTTCTGAGATAAAATTTGCCTGGGGTCTATCTCCTCTCTGGGTTGTACTTGATATATTTTAATCACTTGTCAAGCAAGATCTTCCGAAACTGGAATACAAATCAAGAAAAGCACACAATTTGAATAAATCCGAAAAGTTGATTTTACATCAACTAGATAATGATGACACACTGATGTTTCAGCAAGATGATAAAGGTGGTGCTTTAATAGTTATGGATAACACCTACTATTGGAATAAGGTACTTGAACACTTGATGGATGAAACTACCAACTTGAAATTGGACTATTACCCGACCAATGAAATGTATACAGTGCTCATGAAGATTTTGGATAAAGCTGTTGATATGGATTGGATATCGCTTAAAACCCGGAGTTTCCTTACAAATGAATTCCCTAAGCGACCACATCTCTATATGCTACCAAAAATTCATAAAGATCCCGTGGACCCTCCATTCAGACCCATTGTGTCTGGTTGTGGGTCACTATTCGAACATTTGGGTACATACATAGATCAATGTTTACAGCCATTTGTATCCACCTGGAAACCATATATCAGGGACACTACCAACTTTTTTAATCACCTACAAACTTTAGACGCAACGAACATTCAAGAATGGGTGCTGTGCACCATTGACATGACTTCACTATACACGCCCCATCCCTTTGCAGGAAGGGATTGGATTGACGCTGTAGAATGGGTGTTGTTGCAACAACCACATATACTTGCGCATAAAGACTTCCTTTTGGAACTCCTCCAATTCTGTCTGCATCACAGCTAGTTTTGTTGGGAAGAAGACTTTTTTTCTGCAAATAGGTGGGTCCTCCATGGGTTTGGGGGGGCTTCCACTATGCTAACATTTTCATGGCTGTTTTCGAAGATGAATACATTTTCAAAGATCCCGCTTGGAATCAACAAGTAGTGATGTATTGTCAATACATCGATGATATTTTTTAATATGGTCTAATACCAAAGTAGCCTTGGAACATAACATCCATGTTATTGAACACCAAAAACAACCAAATACAATTCACTCACAACATCAGCAGCACTAAACTGTCATTTTTAGATGTTCTGGTAGAGAAAAATGAAACAGGGATCAACACCATCATATTTGTCAAACCAACTGACCGCAACAACACCTTGTTGTTCCATATTTTTAATTCACCTAAACTGATCCAAAACCTGCCTTATTCACAGATGTTGCATATTAAAAGGATTTCATCTTCTCAACACTAATGTGACCAAGATGTGATCTGTATCAGAAATCGATTTTTACAACAGGGTTATCCCCAGGAAATCAATGATAAAGCTGAAGCACGTATGAAGACTAGAGATACAAAGAGCACAGCAGCAGACCAAGGTCAAGCACATAAGTTTCGTCAGTTTCAATTTATATATTGGTGCTACTTCTCCCAACACCCGCTGCCACAGGTTGTATGAGAAACAAAAATGTTCATTGGAAGAGGGAGGTGCACTCCAATAAAGTCAGTTACGCAGGTAATTTATGTGAAAGTTCTTTTCTTTATTTATTCTTTTCGTGAGAAACGGCACAGCCAACGCACAGTGCCACAGGAACTTCGTCAGGGCTTACGTAGAGAGCACTTAAGAGGTGAGTTTATATTTTCGAAGAATAATGGTCATCGCTAGGTTTCAAGCAAATCCACGAAACCTGTGATAGGGTCCAGTCGTTACGTACTTCCAGTGGTTTTGCTGGCCACTGGAAGTACGTAACGACTGGACCCTATCACAGGTTCCGTGGATTTGCTTCATCCTTATTACGGATGATAAGCCGAGAGGGTGGACGTCTGGTATCCTTAAAGGCGTCGCAGACACACCCCCCACCTCCTGTTTCCAACCGTCGGAATAACGCCTAATGTTAAAGATCGGAGTTGCGAAAATATTTTATTGACGCCTGAAACTGGAAGGGATAATTCCTGATGACTATTGTACAGATTGAACTATTTTTTCTTGAGTTGTAATCAGGAATTTGATCACTAACTACAATTTGAGGAATAGCGATACTCCTGCCTAATATATTTTTTCTGCGAACCTGGTTTCCCAATTCACACTAAGCATTAGAAGTGAAAACCCGGTTGTTTTTGATGACCCAACCGGTGTGATGAAACCTAGCGATGACCATTATTCTTCGAAAATATAAACTCACCTCTTAAGTGCTCTCTACGTAAGCCCTGACGAAGTTCCTGTGGCACTGGAGGAACGAAACGCGTTGGCTCATGAAAAGAATAAATAAAGAAAAGAACTTTCACATAAATTACCTGCGTAACTGACTTTATTGGAGTGCACCTCCCTCTTCCAATGAATACGTATGGAGACTATCTCTCAGCACGCAGTATTAACCATCAAAAAGAGAAACCTACCACCAACCGAATGGTCTTCCTGTCGAAATTCTCCACGAGATCAAGAAGCATCAAAAAGTTGTCACTAAGAGGCAGGAACTGTTGCAGCATGAAAACTATTTTGGTAATTCATTCCAAGAGTGGCCGTTATTTGCATTTACCAGAAGCCAAAATCTCAAGGAAATACTCACAGCAGAAAAGAGCATCAGCACCCAAAATTATGAGGACATGAAAAAATGCTATAACTGTACCCACTGCAATAACTTACTTCAACAGAATTTCATCACAAACCCCAGAACTGGTGAGAAAACAATTCTTAAACACACGTCGCACTGTAATATCATTAATATTATCTATTGTATCAAATGCCCCTGTGGTCTTTTATACATAGGTAAAACTGCAGGAGCTATTAAAATCCGAATCGGTGAACATAACAGTATCATTCGCATAAAGAACACTAACTCTAATCTGGTGGTACATTGGCTAGAACATAGTCACAATATTTCACAAGTATGGTTTTTAGTATTGGAAAAAGTACAACCCGAGGGGCAAAGACCTCAGTCAAATTCTATCTCAGAAAGAAGTTTTCTGGATAAAGAAATTCAACACAATGATGCCATATCGTGGTGGCACCTTGGCTAGAACATATTCACAATATTTCACAAGTACAGTTTTTAGTATTGGAAAAAGTACAACCCAGAGAGGGCATAAACCCCAGTCGAATTCTATCTTAGAAAGAAGTTTTCTGGATAAAAAATTCAACACTATGTTGCCTTATGGACTCAATGATGAAATAGATTTAAGCTGTTTTTTATAAACTTTTTCATTGGACATAGTTCAGCTTCTCATTTCACCACTAGCACACTAGAACTCTCGTGTTTTTCCCCTTTCTATCTTTCATGCACTGCAATTGTTTTTTCCCATGCTATCATTCATTCACGGTAATTGTCCTACACTTTTCCTATCAAGTGATTGCATTATGTGCCAGCATTGTCTCTGGACTATGTGCTCAACATTATGTCTAAGTTACAATTTTTGCATTCTGCAAAAAAATGTTTTCTAACAAGTTGTGTTCAGGGCTTGAATATATATATGGCCATTCACTACAGCATGTCAATATTTCTCAGCTAAGAATATACATTCAATGTATACAGATATGCTTTGTCTGGCATGTAGAATCACTGTAAGTTTACCTAACATGGTATGTAGTGTATTGTATCTAGAAGTGTTAGCACCTCTGCTTCCTTTTTTCCCCTTGCAATGCTATTTAATCATGAGGTACCAGCCACATCCATTCAGTATAGTGTATTTTGCACCGGGGTTCATTCCATCCTTTTTGTATGTGTCCTTTCTTCTGTGTTTAGTTACTGCTGGTTGAGCCTTCGGGCTTCCTTGCCAGCACCTTCTAATGTTGTTTCGTTAATATTTTCATTTCTTTAGCTTGATCAGTCTTTGGTTCTCATTTTATTGACTCTGGTTTACGTTTAGCAGTTATGTTACTGATGCGTTTTTACTGTCTTAGATTGTCTTTGGATTTGTTCGAAGGGTGTTCATCATCAGTATTTTGTTTAGTATCAGTACCTACAGCGTTTGTTGCACTGTCTTAATATTCTTATTCATTGCAGTTGTTTTTGTGTATTCTTTCGCTGCTTCACGCTCTTTTCAAAATGGCCACACTTTTAGCATATTTCACCCAGTACGTTCAAGTTACTCGAGTCGTATTCAACCCACATGACCCCTTTCCAGTTTGGCGTGTCCGGTGTCATTTAAATAGAATTCTTTTCGCAGCTAGTGCTTTTTTCCACACTCCGTTTTAGTTGTTGGCAACAAGCCCATGTCCAGAGCAGGTAAGAGCAAGTCAATTTTTCAACGCAGTCTCACTGCATAGTTTTCTTGGAGTTTGGGTAGTTATACTGTTGGTAACATTTACAGGTCATTGTCAAGCACCGTTACTGTCGATTCATGTATTGCTTTTTTTGGTGGTGGGTTGTTTCACTTTGGTTAGACCCGTGGTTTCAGCTTTTGTTTACAACCTTTCATGTTTTCTTTTGGTAGAGTTCCTTTGTAGCGTGGATGAACACATCAATTAATTGCAGTTTTTCTGCTTGCCAGTAAGTGCCAGTCCACTCATGGTCAGGTTTACGTGTGTGTATTCACTCAAGGTGACTTTTTACTAACGCATTCTGTGTCCATGCTATCTTTCTTCTCAGTGTAATTTTTTTCACTTACTTCTTTGTTCTTCAGCATGTGTTCTACGTTTATCACTTGCAAACTTCTAATAGCGAACAGTTTTGCACAATTTCCAGTTTGTGCTATATTTTCTGATATTGGTCAACAGGATTGCTTGACCCCACAGGTTTTGGGTTATAAGGTGGCTCTCAAGTAAGCATGCTCTCGGCAGCAGTAACCAAATACAATTTTTCTTTTTATTACAATGGCCCCTGAAGAAGGGACCTTTGCGTCCCGAAATGCATAGGGCATTATGTCATCAAGTAGAATTGCCATGAAGATTATTTAATTTTTCACCACGACTATATTCTTTGTTGCATGTTTTTTAAGATTGTAGTATCGTGTTGTGTGCAAACGGATCATTATTGAGTCATTTGCTTAGTTAGTAGTGCACACGGTTAACTGCAAGCCATCTAGCTTGCTCTTTTGCATACCAATGTTCTTCATTGGACAGGCAGCCCATGTGGCACACACAGAGTAGTTGAACTGGAGAACTCTTCTGGTGAAATATAGTTTTACTTTTTGTTTCTTTTATTTAAAAAAGGTGTGCAGTACTGACCTTTCTGTTTAACCAAGTATTACATTTATTTTTACCAGAACTGCTTTTCGATTCAAACCAGGACTCTGAAGAGGTCCCATCAACCACAATCCTCTAATCTTAGATTACCCACTGAGGTCAGTATCTATCTTCTCTATTTGCAGATATCCAGACAAACGCCTTCTTTTATGGAAGTTCGCACGCAGTGTAGAAGCAATGTGGGCCTTTTTTCAATCAAAAGGCAAATACCCAAACAACATTGATGCAAAACTCTAAAATGCCTCAGCTAGACTTTTGCTAAGTCTAAAAATCAGAGATCACACACAGTTCTGCCTCCAGATCCATGCACAGGCTCCACTTTCAAGATCAAGTTAGATTTGCACCAAGTTGTAAAGTTTCCAAAGACATTGTGGCACATGGACCACTCTTCTTCAAGAATAAGTTTTTTTTTGCCCTACCAGGCAATATGGGCTCTTCCCTAAAAGAATCTGGAGCTGCTAAAGGTTCAGATACAGATATTTAAGAGACCCTATCAGGAGCATGCTTGCTTCAATTGCTGACCACCTTCCCTCTATGGTTGAAAAAAAACTCAAAATGCTTTTGATCTAAGAAAGGCACAGACAATCATTTTTTCCAAGTATAGATTTTGGCCAAAGGATTACATTTATACAATGCAATAAAAGGTATCCTCCATGAATGCTCAATGTTATTTTAGTTCCAGAAGGAAAAGGTTAGTGAAACATTAAAAATTCATTGTAACATAACATTATTACATATCTACCCGAGTGAAATGTGGAGAAAGACTTTTTTCCCCTTTATTTTTATTCACATTTCAATCATAGGAACATATATATACATATTAGGATCCATCGGCATGGCGATTGCTTTAGTCCCCTCCCCCCAGCCCTCCCTTATGCCCCAAAAGCGGACCTTTTACAAATATTGCACAAAGTGAGAACATTAACATCCATGCTCACTTTCCATTTTCCATCTTGCTTGGCAATCATTAACTGTGAACTCCTTAACATTCCAACCCCCTCCCTTTTCCGTGTTGTGGTTATTAATTATAAATTGTAATTTATGAAAACCCTCTCTTCATAATCAGAGAGGGACCCAGTGGGTTTTGTCTGGGAAATTCTGTTATCTATTTTGGCAGGGGCTCCACCCGCTGGTCTCAGTCCTAAGTTCCTGTTTCTCCTGAATCTGGGGGGCTTTGTAAATCCTTCAACATTATTTCCCATGCTCGAAGGTCATCCTCTAATTTGTCATCCTAACAAACTAATTTCACATGGGCTGCACCAGCAGCTGCCCATTAACCTATGTCCCTTAGCCATGCAACTATAGTCAGAGGCGAGGTGCTTCGCCATGCTATTGCAATTCGTCTTTTCGCCAGGACCAAACCCTGCGGAAGGAATTTCCTGCTAAGCTTCCTTTTTTGAGTGTTGGAATCAACCCCAGCAACACTGTCCTTATTTCTTGGGGTACTACCCACTCCGTGGCCTCCCTTAATCGAGTCAGGACCATCGCTCAGTATGTCGTCAGCTGTCAGCATGCCCATACCATATGAAGAAAGTCTGCGTCTATATCTCTACACCTAGGACATTCGCCTGAACGTTCCAGATAGATCCGGCTCGGGGTCCGCGGGGTGAGATATGTCAGGTGTATAAAGTTATATTGAATAAGTTTAAAATGTGTGTTAGTATTGGCGGCTTTAACTCCTTCATGGATTTTCTTCCAGGTTGGGGGAGTTAGGGGCTCCCCAGTTATCGTCTCCCATTTTTCCTGGATGGGAAGATGTTCCCCCTGGTTATCCTCCCAGAGTGAGAGCTATAGATACGAGATTAACCGATGGCCTTATGCCATAGTTTGCAAGACGTTGGTGCAAGGGGGTTCACCAGGAATGATGGCCAGAGTTTATGCGCGACTCTTCAGTTTTTCCCATATTGTAAGAGTGAAAAAGATTGGCGTACACGTATCCACCAATCTTATCAATCCTGTCATAGGGCCCCACTATTAAAGCTACTTCCACTATCTGAAGGAGACCCTAAAGATAGTTTAACATCACTAATCACTGCACCAATCACAACGTACCAAAAAAACAAACAGCTCTGCTCTAGTTAAGGCATTGAAGCACACCCAGGGTACACTCGACACCTTGTGTGTGAACCAATGATGAGGCATGCCACCAACTAGGTTGGTGGGTGAGGGTTTTCTTAAGAAACCTAACGGTTTCCCAAACACAAACTACAGGCTTTAACTATGAGCCAGTTCTTCTTGATTATACATGTTTTCTTGCCATAGCCATTTGGTGCCTGCAGCCTATTGCTGATCACATGACTGGGTGTAGTTGGCAGTTGCACATTGTCTATTCCTCCTAGAAAACCACAGACAATGGGAGCTTAGGTGTCACTGGATGTATCATCACTGGCAGGATTGGAGGAAGGAGCTGAGTCCAGCCTCATGTATACCTGAATAGGCTGTCTCCCCACAAAGGGCTGCATACTCCCTGTAGCTAGTCTGGAGCCAGGGCAGGGAAGGCAGGGCATCTGGCAGTTCAAAGGCATGCCTCTAGAAGCTTCTCCCCACTTCCAAGTCACACCTTTGTATGAAAGAAGGACCGCAGACACAACCACTTCAGTACACTTCGGAACCTGTGGATAATCTGCCAGAAAGGAGGACTGCTGTGCTGCTACAAGGACTGCCACTCTGCTAGATTGCTGCTCTGAAGATACTGCAGCCCTGCTGTGCTGGCCTGGTGCCTGCTGCCTCTTGCTTAGGGAAGAAATGGACCTGCAACTTCACATTGAATCCAGAACCCCAGAGGGGCTCAAAGGGCTAGTCTGCTGGCCTCCTGATCTAAAAGGCTGCCAGCAGCTTCTGGACCCATGTTTAGTGAGTTTCTGATCCCCAAATGGTGCCTCTCAGGTCCTGGATCCTTGCTGTGGCTCACCGTTCAACGTTTTGGTCTCTGCATGGCCACAAATGGGCCAAATTGCACCGGAACTTCGCTGCTTGCACTGTCATTTCATTGTGATCCACCGCCAGCCCAACTCTTAGCATACCAAGCATCGATCACCCACAGAGGACCACCACTGAGAAGCTCCAGCCCACCCATCCATGATGTTCAGCCTGCTCTGTGCACCATGCCAACAACCACCCACGATGCTCTCCTTTCTCCTTGCAACCCTTTCCAACGTGAACGGAATTCTTGGCAAAAAATTTGTAAAGTAAAACTTCAGAGGGGCTAATTTGGGACTCCGTCGCAGTCGGGCCTAAATGTTTGACTTTGACGCAGTCCAGTGCGACCAGATAGTGCAATTGGCACTTCATGCTTTTAGGTGCTGTATAGCAGTTTATTTTTTAAACATTCATAACTGTGGTTCCACTGTTTGAATTTTTGCGGTTTTGGTTTTGGTTTATTTAGTAAACGAAGCTCTATTTTTCTAAGCAGGTGTATGATCTTTTTGCCTGGTTTTTTCAGTATTTTACTGTTAAAGTATTGCACAAATCCTTTTCACATTGCCCCTTAGTTAAACCTTACTGCTCTGTGCTAACCTACCAGGGGGTTGACCAAAGGTTAATTTGGAGTTTGCTTGTGCCTTATGCTGACTAGGATTGTGATTGCTGCTTGACCAGGGAGAACACCTCAGTCAACCAATAACCCAATTTCTAACAGCACCACATTAGCCAGAATAGAATAGAAAACAACCATAAAGCAGTCATTTATATGTTTCCTACTTGTGTCTCTAGCCTGTCAGAACAACAAATGTTAGAATACATGAAAATGATGATAATTTGCGACCAATTTCAAAGTGCACTACCAGCCCAACATAATAAGCACTACTTGTTACCTGCATCTTATGTCTGCTCTTGAACTGCACATTTGAGCTCTCACCCCTATTGAGTGCTCCATTTCGTCCCTACTAGGTTTGTGTCATAGAAATAACAACACATACATACTACATACATACATTGTTAAAATACATTATAATCTTATGTGATTTATTTGCTATGTTACTAACTTAACAATTAGAAAACAAGGATGAAAGTTATTTCTGGAGATTACCTCTGTCCAGCACATTGGGAGAAAAAAACACACGTTGCTGTGCTCTCCGTGGTCAGTAACACATCTATCTATTTCTGGGTGACCTCACGTCTTATGCTTCTAATTGTTTTATGATTTTGTACATTACAAATGCTTGATCAAGGCTACATTCATAGCAAAAGAATAAATCAAATTTTTCGCCCACCCCTACGAGCACCCTCAATCTTGTTTATGTTTTGTAGGTCCTCCCGAGCAGCCAGGTTTATTGTGTTGTACAGCCACCCTCAGGGCTTTAAGTGGGATGAAAACACTGGGGGGTGTTCACTAAAAAGGGCGCATGCGAAGTAATTTAGGGTGTTGCTCAAAAACACCCAAGCTAAAAATGTGTGCTTAGCATAGTATGCCCCCAACTGGTATTTTGCTGTTTCTGTAAAATTGCATCCAGATATATGATACAAGTAACATTATACCTACAACAAGCCAGGCTTGTTGGCTTTGTCAATGGTTGTTCGTTGCATAAGATAAATAAGAAACAACCATGGCTTTGTTGTATGTAATATTGAAAATGTTTCAGTTTTGAAATGAGACTGTGAAAGAAGTATACCGAGTCTCTTTTAAGTTACATCAAAGGCAGTGAAGGGTGGTACTGCTACAGAATTAAGGTTATTTTTTTCACCCTAAGACTGAGCACAAAAATGGAGAGCCCGATAGGGACCCGTCTCGGCATCTGTTTTTTAGAACTGTCAGTGCTGAGCACCGGGCAGGACCCTGCCCACTTTAAAGCCCTGGTGAGCTGGACTGGTGCTATTTAAAAAAGGTCAAGTGAAATGACAGCATGTTTACCAGAGTTTCAGCAATTCTGCCGAATATTCGAGAACGTCCACCCAGTCCCTTATCACAGTCCCAAAAGAAGTCATTGTTCCCTTCATTTTGCATCGGTAATACAGACATTTCACAAATGCAGACCTTCTCGGAGGTGTTATGCGTCGTTGTCAAACTCAGATCATAATTGTTTTGCACCCATGTTTCCTTTGGTATGCATGTTCCACAGTACCTCGTAATGTAAACTGGTTGAAGATTTCGTAAATTAAAGCAACCAAAACCACAGTTTTTTAAAGACCGACTCTGAGCGGTCTCTGTGGGTTTTATGGGCCAGTGTTTTCTGTGTTGTTGTGCCCCCGGGGCACCTAGAAACCAATTGTGGAACTGGACATTTAATGTGCGTGGAGGACAGAGACTAATAATGGGAATCTCGAGTCTTTGAATTTAAACCCACAGCCTCATGACTGCAGGTTATGAGTTTCTTATTAAGTAGAATGAGAATATTCAAATGTGCAAATTCAATGTTTTTCTCCTTCTTCCTTTATGATCGGTTTGAAGCAATGTTCGTGATATTAAAGTGTAATGTCAATGCGATTTTAGTTCAATAAAATGTTTAATGTATAAAGAACAGAGCCTCTAATGTTCTTTGTGTGAAAGGCAATTTTATTGTAAATGTCAGCAATTGTGCCTTCACTTCCAGCAGCGCACTAGCAAGAGATACAAATGTACTAATGTCTAATGCTTTCTTAAATAACCTGTTTTCTACTGCCTTCAGTTGGTGTATTTTAGATACACTCAGTTGGTACTTTTCTGCCTCATTCTAAATACCATGTATATGACAAATTATGGTATTTTGATTTCGCCCACCTCATGAAATTTTCTGTGTGAAAATTACAAAATGGGAAAACTGCTATATCATCTTTTGGGGAAAAGTCAGAAAAAGTTATGAAACTAAAGAGTTTAGAGGAATAGTGCAGCAGAAAAATACTTTCAAGACATCATTTTCCTGCATTGAAGTTACTATCACCTTGGCATCATAATTTCGCCTTCTTTTAACTTGTAGCTATCCCTATTTCATTCTTCACATTTTAAGTGTGAGTTTTGATAGCACAGTGCCAAATATACCTTTTGCTAACACTCTGCATTGAGTGAACTTTGAATCCAACGCTTTCCACCATTGGCTTTCTTTGACCAGCAGCTTGGATTGAGATGTTGTGAATTTTATCTTGGCTCAGCCCATTAAGGCAGTGATTCTTAACTTTTGACTTCTGTGATCTCCCACTTAATCATTACTGGAACCTAGGGACACTCAATGAATTATTGAAATCCGGGGACACCCACTGAGCAGTTAATAGAAGTAGGGACCGTCCTAAGAATGTTCAATGATTTTTTTAAAATTATTTTTATTCAGATTTTTTATATAAACAGCACAAAAATGATATAACATATTAAACCCTGAGGATAAATCCCGTCTTTTTAACAATAGAAAAAATAGACAGTAATTTATCCTACTTCAAATAACAATTAAGGAAGATCTCATCCAGATATCAATTCATTCAACAAAATATATAAGCTGCAGTATTTGATAAAGCTGTCAAAAACATGAAGTGGTTATCACTATTATTGCGTAGGTCGTGAGGGAATTTTGTTTATTATATTTTGCTTTTGCTGTTCTTCTCTTTCCCTGACCTTTAAAGTAGACATAGAGGGGGTCCCATACATATGTTAATAAAAACATGAATTCCACCACCCCTCAAATCATATAATTCAGGAGTCATTAGCAACCTGCAGCTCCTTCAACAATAGGAACCCAGATATGTCTGCCCATCAGTCTCCCTCTTTGACCCTTTCTCTCATAAATGGCTCTTTCCAAAGTAAACATTGAGAGCAGCCGTGCAAGCCAGTGCTGAAATGTTGGGGGTGCCGGATCTAACCAGGCAGAAGCCAGACATATCCGTACTATGGCCATAGCCAGGAAGGAAGTGATAAGATGGATCTTGCACTCCATTGCTGCTGACTCCAAGAAGTATCAAAGCCAGGGATAGCTTAAGTTTCGAACCTAGTGTCAAATCAAGACATTTCTCAATGGAACTTATCAGGGTTTCAAGATGTAAACAGGACACAAACATATGTACTAGGTCAGCATCCGACGAGTCGCACCACAGGCATCGAACTCCTGCCTGCCGCCCCCCACCGTGCGATCCTCGCCGGGGTATAATAAAGTGCAAAAATAGTTTTATAGTGCTGAGCTTGAAGCCCTGCAGAGTACACTACTGTCTGACTCAGTTCTAAGGATTCAAGAACCTTCTCCGGTTCAACACCCACTCATTCTGCCCATTTCCACGCTTGTTTTTCAAAATCATCTTGTTTGATCGCTACTAGTTCAGCATATATTGATTTTATAGTGCACTTCCTACCATCTCTAATAATATCGATAACTTTGATTTTACCAAACCCATTAATCCTCTCCCTCCTTACTACCAAAAAAGCTTTGCAGCTGCAGAAATGTAAAGAAATTGCTCCTTTCAAGCCCAAACTCAATCTGAATATCACTAAATTGACGGAAACCATCCATTTATATTAGATCACCAACATTCCGAACCCCCGCCCACTCTGCCATGATCACATCAGAAAATATTCCAGGAAACATAGGGCTTTTATAGAGCTGAGTGTAATAGTTGATCCCCCCATGACCAGTCTTCTTTTTAAGTACAGCCCAGATTTTGAAGGCTGCCAGCAAAGTCTTAAATTTGGTCTTTTTATAATAGCTGGGCTCACTAAATTTCATAAAGCAATTCATTACCCGAGCAATAACTTGTACACATCCGGGAGCCCTGTTTCATCCCCGAGGTCAGTAGAGTACGTACCAATATATTGGAGAGCCGCCACCCAGTAATAAGTTTTAAAATCAGGGACAGCAAAGCCCCCGTTTTCTCTGGGGAGTGACATGAACCTAAGAGCCCTCCTAGTTTTCCCTTGCGCCCAGATCAACCGTTTTACTATATTCTCCAATGCCGCAAACCAATGCTTTTCAAATTCTAGTGGTATTGCCATATATGTAAATTATTAAATCTGTCAAAATCAGTTTTCGCCTTCCTAATTACAGGCTCGATGTTCCTTGCGACTAGGTTCCCCAGTTCTGGCCTGATAACAACACCATGATACACAGCTGAATCAGTGACTCGCGGATCGGCCATAACAACATGCCTGTTCCTAATTATCTGAGTTTTTAGTTTGTTTAATGAATACCTATAGAATCTGCCAAAGTCCTCTGTTACCGCATCCACCGCAGCTAGCGCAGTTGAGGGATTTGCAGTGACGATGGCAACATCGTCCGCGCAGGCCAATACTTTAGTTTCCAGACCCTGACCCACAATAGGCTTAACTCCATTATTGACCATTAATAGTCGTATTAGGGGATCTATATACATGGCAAAAAGGAGAGGGGAACAGGGGCAGCCCTGTCTTTTCCCTCGCTCAATAAAAAAAGGTGCTGTGTAGCCCCCGTTCAATCTTAGCCGCGCTGTGAGTGCTCTATACAAAACCTGGATGGCTTCAATAAATCGTCCACCAAGACCAAACCATTTCAAAGTCTCCCACAAGAAGTCCCAGGAGACCCTATCAAATGCCTTTTCGGTGTCCAAAAGCATGGCAGCCATAGGGTTCCCTGAGACCTCAGCTACATCAAAGAGTGTTATTATTACTCGGCGGATGTGCTGCGTTGTT
Organism: Lissotriton helveticus; assembly: GCF_964261635.1. NCBI lineage: Eukaryota > Metazoa > Chordata > Amphibia > Caudata > Salamandridae > Lissotriton > Lissotriton helveticus. The sequence continues at coordinate 1,035,014,718 of NC_136065.1, read as the reverse complement.
CCCCTCCCAGGTATAAACTTGTGTTGACAGGGGTGAATTATTTCCCTAATAATATAGTTTAGTCTTGTCGCCATAGCTTTAGAGAAAATGTTAACATTGCTATTTAAAAAAGTTATTGGCCCATATGAACCTGGCTGCCTGGGTTGTTTGTCCTTTTTAAAAAGAAACTTACAATATCTGCCCCTGCCCATGACTCAGGAGAAGAGCCACCCTTTTGAGCTTGGCAAATAACATCAACCAAGTCAGGTCCAAATATATCTGCAAAGGTTTTGTAAAACTCTAGTGGGATCTGATCCGGACCAGCAGCCTTACTAGATGGTAAACTTCGCAATGCACCTATTATCTCATCCTGAGTCAGCACTGTTTCAAGAGTCTCCTTATCTACGGAGTCAACCCTCTGCAAGGGGATTTTATTTAAATACTACTGAATTAAACCCTGTGCTTTCGGGGGTTCCTTGCTATATAACAGTTGAGAAAGTTGACGGAACACCTCCGAATTCCAGATGAATCAGCCGTTATACTCCCATTGCTATTGAAGATTTCAGATATCTCCCCTGTTGTGCTCTTTTGTCTCAATCTTACTGCGAGGGTATGCCCCACCCACTCGCTAAACTCATAACGGTGCTCTCTTTTTGCCAAGAAGGTTTTTGTAGCCTTAACAGCAACCCATTCTCCAACATCAGCCTTGACTGAGGCCAACCGAAACAATGTATCCTCAATTGGTCTACTCATATTAATAGCTATAGTAAGATCCTCCTCTATCCTGACCAATATTTTTCTAGTTGCTTCCTCTTGCCGTTGCACCGCCTTCTTCTGCCGATGCAGAGTATAACTCATTGTCTCGCCTCTAACTTCTACTTTAAAAGCATCCCAAACAATCCCTGTACATGCGCTCTCCCTATTAAAGTCCCGAAATTCATGAATCCACCCCCTCATATGAAGCACATATTCTGGATCTTTTAAGAGCCACCTTTCGAAGGTCCAACCCCGTTCTTGCCTTACCCCCTAGTGAGAGCGACTGTAAGAACTAAAGGGTTATGATCCGAGAGTATCCAGGGGTATTTCTCTATCCTTTGAAATAAAAAGATCTTTGGGTTTTAGATAAGCCCATGCATCAGTAAGTCCATTATTCCTAACTAAATTCGTAAGAGCTTTAGAAACCCTTCTTTTCCTACCAGAATATCCACCTCCCGAGTTACCCCAGAGCACACCCGGCCCATTAATATTAAGATACTCACAGACTATTATGGAGTGGGCCAAGTTGCAAGTTCAGTATCTAAAAATTCAAGAGCCTCAGGGTCATCACTAGTTGATCCATAAACAGAGCAAATTGTGAATATTTCACCGCCCACCGAGCATTCAACCATAGCCCAATGGCCCCATTTATCAACTAAATTTCTTTTAACCTTTATAGCCCTCCTTCGCAAGAATAGCAACCCCTCTTGTATGGGTACCTTGCTTGGTGTTTACCATAAGCTTATATCCAAGCTGTTCCAGGATACTGCTTCTAATACCCTCTATGTGAGTTTCTTGAACACAGAGTATATCAATTCGTTGAGTTTTAAACAGAATCGCAGCCTTTGCCTTTTGTCTTGATCATTTAACCCGCTGACATTAATTGAAGCAATTCGCAAGCTCATAATGCTATAATTAACAATTCCTGGGCGGCCACCATAAGTTCCAACATAGTTTCAGTTTTAATTCAGCAGAGATTGGTCTTGCAAAACTCATTTTATTCCCATTCCCGTAGCTCTTCGACAACATTTCCCTCGCTGGGTACTGTGCAATATTGTGCTGTGCCCATCCCCACCACCCGTCTTGCTCCCCTCCCCACACGGACCCCCCCATCCCCACCCCCACCCCCCACAACCCTCACAGGCAGAGAGGTCAAGCATGACCTATGTATGACAGCCGATCTCACATATCGAGTCGCAGCAGTCCCCCCCTTAGCCCCCTGACACCATGTAGACCCACCCCTAATTGCCATCTAGACCTAAAAATATAAAAGGAAAAGAAAGATAGGGGGTTAAACCTGCACAGATATAAGCTTCAGGTCACCACAACACAGAAATTTAATTCTAAATCAATATCAATAATCATTCAGCAGTCAGACCCCTATGCAATATGCAGCCCGTTCAGCTCCTCCCCCTTGCATCCTTCAGCCCAGTAACATATTCTTGTGCTATGATTTCGGAGAAAAAAATGTGCACCCTCCCATTCAGGATAACCTTGAGTCGGGCGGGGAATAACAAGAATGCCTTGCAGCCCATCCCCTGAAAGGGAGTTATCAGCTGCCGAAGTCTCCATCTCCGCTCGACCGTGGTGTGGCAAAAATCGGGCAGAGCGAAGAAAGTATAACCCTCATAAGACCGTTTCGAGTCTGGTCTCGCTCGATCAATTATGGCCTGTCTTAGAAGAAAGTTCCCACTATAGATTAAGATTGCTCTGGGTCGCTCCCCTTGACTGGTAGCATTGGTACTCCAAGTTAGTGGCAAGCAATGTGCTTGCTGAACCTCCATCTCCCCCCAGTTCCAGTGGGCAAGATCGGGAAAGGCACCTTTAACAAAGAAACAACAAAAGACATAATGTTTTCCCCTTCCACATTTTCTGCCAGGCCTACTAACCTTAAGTTGTTTCGTGTTGCCTATTTTCAAAGTCTTCGAGCTTCCAGCACATATCTAAGGATTGCTTTTCCTGTGATTCCTTGAATATCTGAAGCTTGCCAACTTCCACCTTCAAGGCAACTGCTCTTTCTTCCACATGGGTAACCCTTTCAGCCATATCAGTGCACAACTTGTTAACTTTGCGATGGAGCCCTGCAGTTTTTTAGTAGCTTGGAGTGACCTTCAGCTCTCTAGTCTGGCCTCACCCTGCATCTGCTTAATGGTGGCATACAATAGCTCTAGTGTGGGTGGATCAGCCACTGATTCAGAGCCATTAGAGCCACCTTGCACAGTGTTCAATGAGTCATATCCATAGGTTATACTTGTGGTCATAGTTGTGGCAGAGTAATCCCATTCAAGCTTGCGAGCTGTGGCTGAGTCTGATTTGGAGAGTCTAGCTCTGGACCTTGCCTGTCACTTTGAATTAGAGGATCTACTGCGATGTGTTTTTTGTGTAGTAGACGACTCCCCTGAATCTGTGTCATCAGAAGTATTAAGATCGCTGGGCCCAGACAATTCGGAGTCGTCGTTTATAGAGTAGAACTTATTCCCCTTTGGGGACACTAATGGTGTTTAGACCACAGTGGGGTCGAAATCTGGCCGGTGACATTGCAAGTGACGTTTCCCACAGAGACAGCCACAACCATAGACGGAGCATCCGGTAAGGTGACATGGCAGACATTGCCATTCAAGCCTCCAGCCACTGTGGGTACAGACTCACCGTCAGCTGTACCGCTAACAAGTGCATTGACATTAACCTGGGAGGGCCATTCCCCAGATTCCCCAGGGCTTCCCTCTCCGCTCGTAATCTCACCTGATTCCCCAGGTAGCGGCTGTACTTGTAATTGTACACCCTCCCCTGCATTCTCTGCATTTTCAGTCTCCCGACTCGTGGGAGAATCCGGCTCCGGTCCGGGTTGTACAGCCAGCCCAGCTGCATGCTGGAGTGGGGTAGTAAGCTGAATAGGGCTCTCGGCCCAGCCACCTCTGTCATGTCATGTCCAATGTCCGATGCTGCAATTTCCATGAAGCTGGGGATTTTCTGTTTCCCTAGAGCGGAAGAAGGGGTGTAAGAGGCCGTTGCTGAGAAGAAGGCCTCCACAACGGTCGGCTGCCATAGAGAGCCCTCCACAGCCACCGCTCAGAGGCGAGTACCGCCTGCCACACGGGTTTCTTTCGCCTTTATCACACTGTCGTCCCCTTTCCTTGGTTGGGCCCCTCAACGAACTTGGCTCTGTCCCCGCACAACCTCCACTGCGGCATGCTTAGCAGCCTCTTTGGTCGTCTTGTTCGTTTTGGGAGCCATGGCTGGCCGGCAATACCAGTAATAGTTCCAGAGAAACAGTGGGAGCAGCCAGAGGGTCAAGTCAAACCACCTTGATCACAGCAGCAAGTGTCCACGGCTACCAGGTCCCAGCAATCGAGCCACCGAACAAAGCTGGTGAGTGCGCAATACCATATTATGCCATCAGTTTAAACATCCTTGGGTGCTTCAGGAGGAGTAAAAGCTGCAGCGGCTCTCACTGAGGTCAGTCGGCGACCATCTTGCCCACCGGTGAATGTTCAATGATTTGAACTGCAAAACAATACACAATAAATATAGAAACAAGCATTCATCAAACAAATACACAAATGGTGAAATATTTTATTTAAGTGACAAACAAATACCAAAAATAAAATCAAAAAGTTAATACTGATTGGAAGGTTGGAGCTTTTCTTAAATGCAATTGAGGTCACTCATCAACCATATTATATTGTCTGTGAGGGGAACGTCCTTTACAACGGAACTTTTACAACGAAGTACCGTTACGACACAGGTCTAACAACGAAAGTCATTACAACGACTTTCGCTGGAGGGCGCTCTAGGATAGGTAATAGTTTAATTTACTATCCAACACCTTCCCTACTATCCACGGAGACTGGAGTTGGAATAGCAAATTAAACTATTCACTATCCAGCGCCCCCCAACGCAAGTCGTTGTAACGACTTGCGTTGTAAAACCTGCGTCGTAACGGTACGCGTTGTAAAAGCACACGTTGTACCGTCATACATCCGTCTGTGATGCACTTGCACAGCTCCCACAAATCAATCTAAGGATACTAACTTAATTTTTAGCCTACAATTTCGAATTCCTTTCCATCTATGGAGTGTTTTAAAATGTTACATTTTACATTGTATTTGGTTATTTATTTACACTTTATTAATCTGTTAATCATTTTTAATTTTCAAAGCAGTCAAGGATCCACTGAGTATACTTCACGGACCCCAGGGGTCCCCATGCCACAGGTTAACAATCACTGCAGTAGAGTATTTGTCTCTCACCTTATGATGTTGGCAGGTTGGGTGTATCGCCGCATCTCTGTTTGAACTACAGTCCTCTCTTGTACACTTGGTTTGACTCCCTTCCTGTTGTGTCTGGAATAATTAATTTTATTTAAGAAGTTTTATATAGCGCTAGCCTGACCGGCGGGTATCGGAGTGCTTCACAACAATTACAGAGCAGTGCAAAAGAAAGCAGAACATAATACAATAAAGCAAGACATTCAGGATAAGAATCGTAGTAAGGAGAATGTTGACGAGTTCAACACTCAGACTGCTCCTATCTGTTAGATAGGGAATGGTTGAGGAAAAGGATTTTGAGCTGACTTTTGAATTTAGGGAAGGAGGGAATAGTTCTGATGTGGGGGGGATAGAGTTCCATATTTTGGGCGCATTTCCGGCAAAGGACCTGGCCGCGTTTTTTTGTTTTCGAGCTTTTAGCAGAATAAGAAGTAGGGTATTAGAGCTTCTGAGGTTCCTGTTCTGACCTGCTTTTTTAAGTTTGGATGCCAGATATTCGGGTTTGCCTGTGTGAAGGGCTTTGTGGGTGAGGCAGGCTGTTCTAGAGGTTCGACCGCATTTCTATTGGTAGACACTTGAGTTCTTTTAGTGCAGTAGAGATGTGATCAAATTTCTTTATTCCAGTGACCATTCTGGCAGCCGCGTTGAGGGTTGTTTTCAGAGGAGCAAGATGAGTTTTGGCTATTCCCGAGAGGACTGAGTTTCCATAGTCCAGTCTTTACAGCACCAATGCTTGGGTGGCTTGTTTGAGATCTTTGGATGGAATGAAAGGTTTTATTTTGTTTAGTAGCTTCAGGTTAAGGAAAGTGCTCTTAGCCGAGATCTTAATGTGTTTGGTCATGTCTAGTTTGGAGTCTAGCGTGATGCCTAATGACTTAATAGAGTCAGCCAGGGAGAGGTTCCCATTGAGCGCATCAATATCTTCTAACCACTCGACCATTTGTGGGTTCTTTTCTTTGTTCGAGATGAGGAGTAGTTTGGTTTTGTCCGGGTTAAGTTCTAAGTGATTGCTTGACAGCCAACGTTGCACTTCCCTTAATGTTTCATTGAGTCTATGAATGTAAGCACATTAAACCCAGTTGTACTGGCTTTGCAAATGCTCAGTTTACTATTGGCAAATGTGGGCTACCCCTTTACCCTTATTTCTAGGTTGATTTGGCAGTTCAGCACAGCTGAATACAAAGCCAGTGTTTACCATAAAAATAGAGTGTGCTTTAAGTTAGTCCCCATCAAACCATGAGTTTGTTTGATTCAACTTCCTTCAGCCATTGCTTTGAGACATTTGTCATTAATAATTTGGATAAACTCACCTAATGAACATGGATGGTTGGTGTACCCTTCCACATCCTAATGAGTGGTGCTATTGCAACGTATAAGAGAATATTTAGATCTAAAAAGAAAATCAACATTTCTGTCACATTCTTCCGCTCTTCCTTTCCACACTTTTCTTCTTCTTCCATCTCTATTCTCCTTCAGCGACAGACCGCTGCAGACACTCAGTGACTGATGCATAGCCAAAGACTGCTCAAGTTGATGTGAAGATGGACACCTAAAATAGTGCTCCATCTTTTCATACCATGCTCTTGCTTCAGGGTGCTCATTTTCTGTCATTTTTATTATTGTGCACATTAAAATATTAATATCACATACACATCGATCTTATGATTAGCAATTGCCAGCAAACATTTCACTTATGCCATTGCCTAGCACCAGCCTGATCATTCGCAATGACAACAGGATCTTTGGGCTTCAGAAACACCAATCTGCAATGCCAGGCCTGCTCTTCACGCTACATCAACGATGGTCAGTGATGCTAACCCGGCTCCTTGCGTTCCCCTCCACCAAGAACGGGACTATTTGTGCTGGACTGAGAAGGTAACTTTTCAGAGGGACTAAGCTGGTCCTGGTATCCAACCTGTGCTTCATTATGGTCAGGCTGAACTTGTGACTTGCATGACCAGATAGCTGCAAGTGGCACTTTAGGCATTTTGGCGCTATTTACACTTAGAAATTTGAATTGCATATCTCTGGTTCTACTGATTGGATTTATGTTGTTTTGGGCTGATCAATTGAAATCTACTCTTTTTTTCAAATTTGGTAGGGAATCCTTTTTGTGCAGTGCTCTCATTTTATTATTTGTTATGGTGTTGCCCAAACAATATACACATTGCCTCTAATTTAAGCCTGGCTCCTCTGAGCCAAGCTACCAGAGGGTTGACCACAGATTAATTTGGGGGTATGCTTGTGACTTCACCCTGACAAGGATTGTGGTTTCTGCTTGAGTAGGGTTTTGCCCCCCACAACCAGTAACGCATGTTCTTGGAAACATCAGTGCATGCTGTTTGTGGTACAACAGTCTTTGCTAATCTGCCTTTCATTTCAATTCTACCTATTCTACACCATGGACCCCACAATACGACAAATATGACAAATACTCATTGCCTAAACCATGAGACATTACACTCTTGTCAGCATAATAACGCACACTGAAAAGTGGTCCCCATTTTTATATTCCACTAAGTTATACATGTACTCTCTACTAAACATGAAAAAACACACAGATCATAATCATGAACCCACGCAACGGTATGAAGTAAATACCTTACCTTTTCAGCAGTGGTGGCTCCGCTGATATGACAAAGGAGCATCGCCCTCCTTGCCAGCTGCTAAAAAACAACAAAAAAACTATAATAAACCCTTTTTTATTATCTTCTTTTTTTCTCTCGGAGCAGAGGCGTGGGGGTGGTGCCAGGGTGATGACAGGTTGGTGGAGGAGTGGGTGCACTCCTACTCAGTCACATGACGGTTAGGCCAGCTGTCTCAGACCAGCCAAACCATCATGTGCACTGAAGCTCTCTCCAACCCAAGCTGTATTGCCGGGTTGGAGAGAGCAGGCACAGGCTCCCAGTCTAACTGGGAGCGCAAATCATCGGCGCCCAAGCCAATCCTGACACTGCTATCAGCAGCATGAAAGCAGCATCAGGATTTGCTGTAGTGCGCTCTGGGAGCCTGTGCCTGCAGTAGAGAGGGGTGTGTGCGATGAAGCATATACGTTTTTTTTTTTATATTGTCTCGTCCGTCCTCTTCTCCCCCCTCCGCCACTCTATTAATACATAGGTTGCTAATGCATTTCAGGACTGGCCCCATTGTTCATGTGTGTTGATTTCACAGTTAAAATATCCTCGCATTTATACATTGGTCAGACTATTCATTTTGGATTTGTTGACATGAAAGTAACAATGCAAATTAATTTTATTATAGGACTCTAGGTACTACAGGATTGTTGCCAGTACATTCTGTTTTCGAGATAATTGTTCTGCCTATAATCATTTATAGCTTGTGATGGAGATCAAATAATCATGTAATATTACTCTTTATTCATAAGGTATATTTTCTGGGCTAAGGCATGCAAGCGGAATGTGTGCCTTCCTGTGTTTTCATGGATTATCACACTGAAGCCAGATCAACTGGCTTTTCCAAACGTGCTGTAATTATTTTCAGAATGGTTGTAGAAAAATCAACATTGCTTCTCAAATTGACATTGATTTAAGTTGTGTGAACTCCACAATAAATAAATACAGAAAACGAAACAGTTTGCAACATGTATTATCAACACATCTTTCAGAGATTTACACACCTGGTACTTGTAGGTTCAAGCTCTAGCCGCTATATGTATCAAGCTATTTAGCATTCGCAAAGGCCGAAATTCTGCGAATTTCGGCCTTTGCGAATGCTAAATAGACAAATGGAATGTATCAAACAAGTTTGATGCAAAATAAGGATTAGCAAAATTTGCTAATCCTTATTTTGCGATTGCACTTAAGGAATTGCAAATTTTGCGATTCCTTAAATGCAATGTATCAAACAAATAAAATGCAAAAAATGCCATTAAGGAGTAGCAAATTACCACCAACTTCTAGTTGGTGGTAATTTGCGAATTCTTATCAAAAATCTTTTTTGATAAAAACCAAAGGTGCCATATGACGCCCATACATGCCCTTAGGGCATGTATGTGCGCCATATGCCCCCAAATGTCTTTTTCAGGGGTGCAGCAGGGTGTTCTTGAGACACCCCTGCACCCTTGGAAACATCCCTAATTTGCGATCAGCAAAGTGCTAATTGCAAATTGCACTTTCATTCCTATGGGCCTCCTGGCCCATGGAAATGAAGGGGTAATTTGCGATTGACAATTTGCTAATCTCAAATTAAGGAATGCTAAGGAATCGCTATTGGAAAGCGATTTTGTACATACATACCGTTTTGCATTTCCTAAATAGCGATTCCTTAAAATTCGCTATTTAGGAAATGCAAAATGGTTTGTTGATACATATAGCGGTTAGAGAGAGAGAAAGCAGGCAGTAAAGAGACTTTGTTACTTTCTGGACTACTTTCTGTTGTTACTCAAGATTTTGAGATTTAGAGAATCATGAGATGGAAGCATTCAAATGTGGCTCCTTGTTAGGCCTTTCCTACAGGTAGCTTTGTTTTTCTAAATAAGAAGACCTAGTGCCTCTAACACAATGAAAAGAGTGATCTTTGGGTCAGTCCCTTATTCTGAGTGTTTTTCTCATCTATCTTACATCACTGCTCTTCATTCATCATTTTCCTTCCCTATTCTTGTGTTAGTCCCACCCAGCAGCATTTCAGACTCATTGTACTTTGAGAGGATGGCATGCATCATTCCACTGCTGATTTTAGGGGGATGGGTTAGTAACATTAAATGTGATAATACTTCCAAAGCTATTATACCTTTCCTGGACGATGCTGCTCACTGTCCCCAGGGAGACTACATGGAGACTGCAAGACTTATGTTCAAGCTGCATTTGGGGAAGTTGAAATGCAAGAATAGGGTAGCATCGAAACATACGCTTCAAGGGAAGGGAAGTTTTAAGAATGCTGGATGTATGAGGTCCTATGAAGCTACACGTTCAGTACCTTTTAGAGTGATGCCTTGTTGAGGCTCACTATAAATCATTCTACTGACTTAATGCCATTTAAAAATTTATGGCTACTGCAAGTTCTAAAAATATCTTTGCAATACCCTGCAAATCATCCACTTTCTTTGAATACTGGGCAGCATGCTTCAATCCAAACGCTAACCTTTTAAATTCCTTTAGCCTTAGTGGTTTCATATGAAGGCTTCAAAATTCAGAAAGAAAGCCCTTCAGAGATAACATAGTCTTTGACTCAGGAGCATTACTAAAAGAATTTAACAGAAAGACCCTAAGAGACACCAAAATCATGTGGCCACAGTTTAGAGCCTCAGGGTCGGGGCTGACTTAAGCTATGACCGACTACAAACATCTTTTCGTTTGCAACTCAAAGCAAACACTTGCTTTGTTACCATCTATGTAAGTGGGTTTCTTACTTTACCCTCACATGCCTCCCAATTATCTCAAACTGCTTTTGATTGACTCTATGTGCAGGGCATCAGTTGTATACCATGCACACTACAGAGCTTTCCCAAAAGTGCACACTTTTCTTTTAAGTTTTAACTTCTATCCTTGAATGTGGTTTTCCAAAGTGGTTAAAGAATTCAATCCCAGGGGTCTATTTTAATAGCGAGCGGATCGCCACCTCCCGTATGGCGGTGGCGATCCGCCCGCCATTACCTGCTGCCTGCCTCCCATTTCCCCCGTCATATTACGATGACGGGGGGACCCCGGCGGATGGAAAGACTTTCTGCCGGTTTTCCGCCCTTCGACGAGTGGACCGGGCGAAAAAGGGTCTGGATATGGTGGCAGTGTCTGGAAGACACCGCCATCCATATTACAATACAGGCGGAGTAGTGCCTTTCCATGGCGACGTTGCCGCAATAGAAAGGCATGCGGTGCCTGAATGCGGGGGCCCGTTGCCGGCCCCCAGGGTGTTGGGGGGTGGGCGGTGCAGATGGGGCTATCTATGGTACCCCCTGCATTTGCATGCCCAACGTGGCGGGCACCGTGCTGTGCCTGCCACGTTGTGCATGCAAATGCACAAGGTGCATCAATGGCATTGTGGCGGGCGGTGGTGTGAGCACCGCCTGCCACAATGTTGGGCATGGGGTATGGCACCGTGGCGGTGGCATCCTGATTGCCGGTGCGGTACCGCCGCACCACTGGCGGACGGTTCCAGCACCGCTAGGCTGCCTGCCATTCTAATAGACCCCTTAGTATCTAAACTGTCCACTTGGGTGCCTAGTGTTCTTTGGGCCAAGTGATTCTTGGACCACCAAGTGGATTTCTCTTGGTCCACTACCCATTAAGATTCCACATGGGGTCGTAGAATGGAGAGAACATACAAGCTCCCGCTAGCCCCTCCCATGAGCTAAGGATGAGCTAGTATCAAGAATGCAGAAAACCTGCTAGAGATCCAGTAGGGATTTATATATTAGCCTCCAATATGTTCTGGGATGTTAGTAAAAACAGGGACTATACTATTTATCCATACTAATATAATAAAGAGAGAGCCCAAACCTTTGAGGCGGGTAATCTCAGGAACCACAGCACCAATCACAACACCCAATACAGCGTTGGAAAGGGCAGTTGCAGCAGAAGGACATAGGCTATGTAGACGCCCACCATATACATTTAAAAGGTAAAAGAACAGTGCCAGAAAAGTAGTCCCTTGTGGGCGTATCTGCATTGTGCTGTGGGCGTGTGCTGGGGGCGTGACAAACGCTGGGGGCGTGTGGTACGTTCCGCCCTTCATGCCATGTCTCATATCATGTGCTAATCCCACCCTGCTCCCTTTAAATACCCCTGCACCCCATAATCATAACCCACCCTTACTCCTTAAAATACCCCAACACCCTTAAACACTAACCCATCTTCACCCTATAAATATACCCTGTACCCCAAAACCCAAACCTATCCCTAAACCCTAAAAATACCCCTGTACCCCAAAACCCAAACATGGCCCTGAACCCTATAAATACCCCTGTACCTCAAAACCCAAACCTACCCCTGAACCCTAAAAATACCCCTTTACCCCAAAACCCAAACCTAGCCTTGAACCCTATAAATAACCCTGTACCCCAAAACCCAAACCTACCCCTGAACCCTAAAATACCCCAAAACCCAAACCTAGCCCTGAACCCTAAAATACCCCTGTACCCCACAACCCAAACCTAGCCCTGAACCCTTAAAATACCCCTGTACCCCAAAACCCAAACCTACCCCTGAACCCTAAAAATACCCCTATACCCCAAAACCCAAACCTAGCCTTGAACCCTATAAATAACCCTGTACCCCAAAACCCAAACCTAGCCCTGAACCCTAAAATACCCCAAAACCCAAACCTAGCCCTGAACCCTAAAAATACCACTGTACCCCAAAACCCAAACCTAGCCCTGAACCCTAAAAATACCACTGTACCCCAAAACCCAAACCTACCCCTGAACCCTAAAATACCCCTGTACCCCAAAACCCAAACCTACCCCTGAACCCTAAAAATACCCCTGTACCCCAAAACCCAAACCTAGCCTTGAACCCTGTAAATAACCCTGTACCCCAAAACCCAAACCTACCCCTGAACCATAAAATACCCCAAAACCCAAACCTAGCCCTGAACCCTAAAAATACCCCTGTACCCCAAAACCCAAACCTAGCCCTGAACCCTAAAAATACCACTGTACCCCAAAACCCAAACCTACCCCTGAACCCTAAAATACCCCTGTACCCCAAAACCCAAACCTACCCCTGAACCCTAAAAATACCCCTGTACCCCAAAACCCAAACCTAGCCTTGAACCCTGTAAATAACCCTGTACCCCAAAACCCAAACCTACCCCTGAACCATAAAATACCCCAAAACCCAAACCTAGCCCTGAACCCTAAAATACCCCTGTACCCCACAACCCAAACCTAGCCCTGAACCCTTAAAATACCCCTGTACCCCAAAACCCAAACCTACCCCTGAACCCTAAAAATACCCCTATACCCCAAAACCCAAACCTAGCCTTGAACCCTATAAATAACCCTGTACCTCAAAACCCAAACCTACCCCTGAACCCTAAAATACCCCAAAACCCAAACCTAGCCCTGAACCCTAAAAATACCACTGTACCCCAAAACCCAAACCTAGCCCTGAACCCTAAAAATACCACTGTACCCCAAAACCCAAACCTACCCCTGAACCCTAAAATACCCCTGTACCCCAAAACCCAAACCTACCCCTGAACCCTAAAAATACCCCTGTACCCCAAAACCCAAACCTAGCCTTGAACCCTGTAAATAACCCTGTACCCCAAAACCCAAACCTACCCCTGAACCCTAAAATACCCCAAAACCCAAACCTAGCCCTGAACCCTAAAAATACCCCTGTACCCCAAAACCCAAACCTAGCCCTGAACCCTAAAAATACCACTGTACCCCAAAACCCAAACCTACCCCTGAACCCTAAAATACCCCTGTACCCCAAAACCCAAACCTACCCCTGAACCCTAAAAATACCCCTGTACCCCAAAACCCAAACCTAGCCTTGAACCCTGTAAATAACCCTGTACCCCAAAACCCAAACCTACCCCTGAACCATAAAATACCCCAAAACCCAAACCTAGCCCTGAACCCTTAAAATACCCCTGTACCCCAAAACCCAAACCTAGCCCTGAACCCTAAAAATACCCCTGTACCCCGAAACCTAGCCCTGAACCCTAAAAATAACCCTGTACCCCAAAACCCAAACCTACCCCTGAACCCTAAAAATACCCCTGTACCCCAAAACCCAAACCTAGCCCTGAACCCTTAAAATACCCCTGTACCCAAAAACCCAAACCTACCCCTAGACCCTAAAAATACCCCTATAACCCAAAACCCAAACCTAGCTCTGAACCCTTAAAATTCCCCTGTACTCCAAAACCTAAACCTACCCCTGAACCCTAAAAATACCCCTGTACCCCAAAACCCAAACCTAGCCCTGAACCCTAAAATTAACCCTGTACCCCAAAACCCAAACCTGGCCCTGAACCCTTAAAATATCCCTGTACCCCAAAACCCATACCTATCCCTAAACCCTAAAACTACCCCTGTACCCCATAACCCAAAACTATATCTGAGCCCTTAAAACACCCAAACACCCCAAAACATATACCTCAGTACCCCAAAACATATACCCCTATACCCATACTTACCTTATCCAAACATTAAAAAAAACATGCTTTTACCATTCATGCATTTACAATGAATTTCGTTGTAAATGTATACATGGTAAAAGCATATAAAATGTAATGCCATGCGTTATAATGGCATTGCGGAGTCATGGTACTTTCGTAGTGAAAGTATGCGGAGTGATGGTATGCGGAAAGAAAGTTGCAGAATAATGGGTGTTTACCCTCCCCGGTAAGTACATTGGTGGCACGGCGGCCCACATCTCCAGCAACATACTCATATTTTTTCACCACCCATTTGAAAAATGCACAGGTCTCTCTCATTGATGGCCAGCACCCACATACACTTTTAGACACACCTCCCGCCACAAGTTCTAGAATTGCGAATTTTAGAGCTGGGGAGCTACGTTCGAATCTCGGCATCAGCTCAACATCCTGTGATTCTAGGAAAAGCGCTTTGTCTCCCCGTGCCTACCACAAATGAATGTGTTCTTCTGTAATATAAATTGTGCTCATGCCATGTTGTCGAGTTTGCGCTATATAATATTGCAAGGAAAAATAAGGTAGGGAAACTCGAGTTCACATACTACTGAACGCGCACTCTTAAGTGCATCAGCAGTGCACTGTGAATCGTGGCGTTTCACAGGCCTGTCACAGATAAGAAATGCTATCTAAACGAAATCCTACAAAACAATATACTACTGGCCGGTGGCAATTCATACTCGGACAACGTCGGGACGGGCTGCTAGTACTATTTATATTCACGCTAACCTCGTGCACACTAATAAGTAACAATTACAGCAATAATAGAGCACTTTCAAAAGTGAACAAAAACCTAAACAAGATGAATAGTCCCACCATTAATGAAAATCAGTCTTAGAAATCTTACAAACAGTTCTTCTTGTGTGAGGAATCTAGCACAGATAGCTCTGTACAATTACCCTACAATATCTTCTTGGTGCACTATGGTGCACACATTCTCGGCAGTCCAAGGGAATAGACAGTTCTGACAACATTATATTCTCTCTTTGTATTACTTATGTGCAGGGCCATGTGATTTGCGGCAGCAGCGTTTCCGGCATAATTATGGATTTGCCAAATTTGCCACATAATCCATCATTTCCAGCATAATCTGAAGATGTCACCCAAACGGATCAAAAGTTACTAAAAATGGGGCAACATGTGTTGCCATGTAGTGGAAGACCCTTCACAAAGGTTGACTGGTCACATTTGTGTTGCTTATTCTGTATTTGAGTGTCAAAGTTGTACTAATGAGGTGAAACATTTGCCCAAAAAGTGTTAACATATGTAAAAATGCCAAAATAATGAGGTAATACTAACACAAAATGTGCTGTATCAGGCAGCATATTTTGTCGTTTCTTGCCTAATTTTAGTTAACCCTGCTGCATAATTTGGTCCCTGCTTATGTGTTATCTGTCTATTTCTGTGAATTACAGATAAAAACGAAATGCCGCTGAGAAGAATCCCTTACCCAAGAGCCCTGCAGATCAAGTTGGTATATAAGCATTGTTGGACTTGGCCCTTTTTGCAGGGTCATCCCTGAACTTTTAGCCTTCCTCCTGTATTTTTTCTGACCTGTTGTTGACTGTTTTGACTCTGGGCACTTTACCACTGCTGATCAGTGCTAAAGTGCATATCCTCTCCCGATTGTAAATTGATGTATGGATTAGTGATTCCATGATTGGTTGATTTGGTTTACTTGTCAGACCCTAGTACAGTGTACTGAGTGTGCCCAGGGCTTGTAAATCCAAATGCTGCTGGTGGGCTTGCAGCACTGGTTGTGCCACCCACAGAAGCAGCTTTGTAAAATGTGTCTCAGGTCTGCCATCGCAGAGCCTGTGCACAGTCTGGTAGTGCCATGTTGACTGGACATGTACACCCACTTGCCAGTCCATAAACCCTCCCTTTTCTTCATATCAGACACCCCTATGGTAGGCCCAAGGGCAGGGTGCATTGTAAGTATAAGATAGGAAACGCCCTGATGTGTGTGGCATGTCCTAATAGTGAATTGCAGCCATTTTCAATATTGCAAGGCTACCTATTCCCCATAGGCCAGAATGGGCAGTTTGATTATTACATCTTATAATCCTAACTGACTCAGGGAATTATGTAGAAATTCGAGTTTAGTATGCCTGAATGATAAAAACCATCTGTGAAGTTGGTTTTAACATTCTGTGTTTGAAAATACCACGTTTAGAAAGTAGGTATTTTCTTGTCTAACCATCCAAGCCTGCCTCTGCTAGGTTGTGTATTCCCTGTCTGGAGTTTGAGTGACAGGGGCTGAAGGATTCCAGGAGACAAGGTGAGTCAGCAAAGGTTGAATAGAGAGCTCTGCCTCTAGATGGGAGGGAGGAGTTGCACCTGGGACCTGAATAGGGCTGTGTCTTTCCTTCACAATGCTGGCTCCACCTCCTGTTGTGTTTCTGATGTCTCTGTCCTGCTCTGTGAAAGGAAAGAAGGAGTCATGTAAACATAGGGCTCCAGGGCTCACCAGAACTGGTTTGGACTAGTCAAAGACCTCTCTGCCTTCAGAGAACAAAGAGAAACTGTGTATAAAAGAGGGGACCCAGACCCCAGAGAATTAGATCACTTTGGACAACAAGGAGAAACCTTTGCTGAGGAGTGGAACCCGAGAGACTGAGGAGAGACTATCCCTAAGCTGAAGTGCTGCTTGGGGGATTGTCCTGCAGTGGTTGCCTGACTGCCAAAGAAAGGAGAGAGGAATTTTGGTGCACTTTCATCAACTTGTAAGGATCTCCAAGGGCTTGAGAAAAGAGCTTGCCTCCTGCTGAAGTCTCAGGGACAAAAGACTTCACCCACCAGGCCCCTAAGAGTTCTTTGGAAGTGCCTGCAGTTGTGCTGGACTTTCTGAGGAACTGCATGTCTCAAGGAGCTGGAAGCGTGACTCACGAGCAAGAAGCGTGACGCCGAACTGCCGCTGTTGCTTCACAACACAAAAGCGCCTCGCATCGCCGGAGAAGAGGATCGAGGTCACAGCAGAAGGTGCCGCATCACCGGGAAGCGTGTCGCATGGGCCTGTCGCGGCTTGCATCATTGTCAAAGCACCGCGCATCGCCGGAGAAGAGGATAAACGTTGAAGCAGAGGCCGCCACATCACTGAGAAGCATGTCGCAGGGCCTGTCGCGGTCCGCATCGTATTGCACCAAGAAGAAGACGACATCTTTATTTCTTTGCACCAAATCTTCATCGCATCACTGCGTTGCGTGCCGCATCGCCGCGGAAGCGCAGTAAGAAACCAACGCATCACCTCCCCTCGCAGAGAAGAACCGACACATCACCGTCCCCTACGCAGCAGTAGGGAACCAATGCATCACCGTTCTTGCGTGTAAGGAACCGATGCATCACCTTCCCTGCAACACTTTCGTTGTGTAGCGTTACGCATCTTAAGGTACATTGACTCAAAGTGTCGCATTTTAAGATTGAAAGAGAACAAAGCTAATTCTACAATTTTAAGTACAGTATTGTGGACTTTTGTCGTTTGTGGTCTTGTGTTAAAACTATATAAAATATACTTATTTTTAATATACAACTTGTGTGGAGTCCATCTGTAGTGTTGTCAATTGGTTACTGTATGTGTTCACAAATGCTTTACACACTGCCTCTGAGATAAGCCTGTCTGCTCGTGGCAAGCTACCAAGGGGATGAGCAGGGGTTATTTTAGGAGTGTACCCCCCTACCCTGACTAGATACAAGGGTCCCTTTTTGTCACAGGTACCTACCTATACCAACTAGAGACCCCCACATCTAACAAGCATTAATAAATTATCATGGGCATCATAGTCCTGAGTATCAGTAGTAAAACCACATCAAGAGTTCTTTGACAGAGTCTTTTATGTCATTCATATTGACTTTTGAGAATCCAGCATGAGCGACTGCCATTAGAAAAAGATTTTGGGGGGTCGGTGCATCATACTTCATTGGTCAAGACAGAAAGATGAGGGTTCCATATCATTAATCTATCGCTAGTGTCTAGAGACATTTCACATCAATTCGTGCAGAGCTCCCTTTCCGATTCTCGACAGCCACCATTCTGTGTCCTTTATCAAGTAGATTTCAGATTGTCATAGCATCTCCTTTAGAAAGCACCACCATATTCAACAAGATGATAATAAAGAGTTTTGGGGTAGGCTTTTGACATGTCTTCTAAGTGATGATAAAGCTACATAAGTCCAAAAGACGTATTCCTGTGGTGGGAGGGGTGCCCAATGGTATACCTTTGTTTTCCATATGCCTTTCTGTGTTTTTTCTTAATCCCCCTGCACCGGCTTCCACCACCATGCTATACATTGGCATTTCCACATATATATAGGCTCTTTTTGAAGTACTGTGTCCTCCTTGTCCAGAATTGATGAACTGCTGGGAGTGTGAGCATCCTTTATTAACTGTGTAACTTAGCTATATTTATATAGCCATTAATAACACTAATTAAAGTCCATAAAATAAGTCTGGCGCAGCAGGCATATAGAGCGTACGCATGAGAGGAGGTCTCTAGAAGGTTAACCAATACTTAGCACATGATACAGTCAGGGTGACAAAGCAGGCCGGTTACTGGCGTGGTTAGGGAAAAAAGAAAGGGCGAGTAACTGGATAACGCAGATACGGTCTAAAGACGGGGAATTAGTGACTGCGCCGCAACAGATCTCCGACGCACTAGCACAGCATTACGAGGTGATATACACACCAGTGGCCACGGCAACGGTGGACGACAATCTTGCCTTTATAGACGATATACAGGTGCCCACACTTGGGGCAGATGCCGTAACTGCCTTAGATGAGGATATCACACCAGAGGAGCTTACGCAGGCGATTCAGGCACTACACACAGGGAAGACGCTGGGGCCCAATGGGATCCCAGTTGAATTCTATAAGCAAGGGGCCACACACCTGGTGCCGCACCTATTGGCCAAGTTCACCCAGAGCTTAGCAAATGGTATTCTACCTAGAGACCAGCGCCTTGCTACTATAGTCGCAATACATAAACCCGGAAAGCCGGCGCAAGAATGCACTTCCTACAGGCAAATCTCTCTCCTCAATGCGGAGCCGAAGATATTCGCTAAAACTCTGGCCACTAGGTTGCAGTCGTATTTGTCAGAAATAATCCATCCGGACCAGTCAGGGTTTATGCCCCACCGTAATACGGTGCTTAATCTGAGATGGCTGTTTGGCGTAATAGAGCATAGGTCGACCATTGCAGAGGACGCTGCCATACTTTCTTTAGATGCACAAATGGCGTTAGACTTGGTGGAATGGCCTTTCCTTTTTGCGGTCCTCCAGCACAAGGGCTTTGAAACAAAATTCTGTACGTGGATCCGCTCACTATACACACGACCAATGGCGCAGGTGGTGGTTAATGGCTATTTGTCGAAATAATTCCCGCTAGGGTGAGGGACAAGACAGGGGTGTCCGCTGTCGCCCCTGCTTTTTGCGATAGTGCTAGAGCCGCTGGTGGCATGGATTAGGCAGGATCTCACGATACGGGGAATGCGGTGGGAAATTGGCTGGGAGGATCGTATTTCACTCAATACGGTTTACGTCCTGTTGTATTTGACGTCACCTGCACGCTCCATTAATTGCTTATTAGATATATGTGCTGCGTATGGGCGGGTGTCCGGATACATCATCAATTGGGACAAGTCATTGTTGTATGTTCTGCAGGGTCCCCCGCCACGGTTGCTGAGGGGGTGCACTCTGCAAATAGTCACAAATGGGTTTAAGTACCTGGGGATATTTGTAACGCATGATCGTGCACAATTCACGGAAATGAACTTGACTCAACCCCTAGCTCGATTCAAGAAAGATGTCAAACATTGGCGCACGTTACCTTTAACGCTCCTGGGCCGAGCTGCACTCTTTAAAATGGTGGCACTCCCAAGGTTTCTATACACGTTGCAGAATACTCTGTTCCCTGTCCCCTCAGCATATTTTCAAGCAATTAATGCGTAGGTGACGACGCTGCTCTGGGATGGGAAAACACCCTGCATAGCACTTCATAAACTCACTAGGAGTTGGTACGACAGCGGGATTGCTCTTCCTGACATGAAAGCATACTAATGGGCCTCCCAGCTCGTCGCGATTAATCACTGGCTTCATGTTCCTCGGAGGACCCAGCGTTCCGGCTGAATAGACCTCTTCTAGCACCGGTTGGGACATGAGCCTTACACAATAAAAAGAAGCTGCACAATATCACAGGACCAACACTGCATACAATACATATATGGTTTGAGGCACAGCAAGCACTTGGGTGGGACGGGTGGTCACGCAGACGATGCCACTATGGGACACAAAGAAGCTCGGGATGCTGGGCAAGACAAAGGGGTTCCGTAATTGGGACTCAATAGGTATAGCGACAGTTGGGGACTTGTGGCAAAAAGGGGGAGTGGTTACCTTTGATCATTTACAGGCCGCCTATGGCCTAGTGGAGACAGAACAGTTCCGTTACATGCAGGTTTGGCACGCATTGCAGTCCCTATTGCCACCAGATACGAATCCTGAGGAATCCTCTCCGTTGGAAGATAGACTCCTGACAGATCACCTTCAAAAGAAGGCAATTTCATTGACATATAAGAAAATAGTCAATAATAGGCCTGACCCCAGAGATACCTTGAAGGCTAGGTGGGAGTGCGAGGTGGGAGACATTGACGAGGCGGATTGGAGGGAGGCTTTAACTTCTCCTAGGGAAGCTGCTATTCCATCAAGGCGTAGACTAGTGCAATTGAAAATTCTACATCGCACATACTACACTAGGACACTTCTACACAGGATAGGAAGGGCGGACACACCGCTCTGTCTCAGACACTGTGGGGAGGCAGGGACATTTTACCATATCGTCTGGAATTGCCCTAAAATTGTTGGGTATTGGATGGCAGTGATGAGGACACTCTCCCAGGTCATGCGAGTCACTGTATTGCCAGACCAGAGGTGTTGCCTACTAAATATATGGGAACCAACAGACTTAAACACAATTGCCAGAGACTGGGTAACCTTAGGCATGACAGTAGCGAAACGAAACATTGCACAATGCTGGGGGTCTAGCATTAGCTCCACTCTTACTCAGTGGTGCAAGGATATGGACCTGGCGATGATCGCAGAAACATCAGTCTATATACATTGAGGCTGTCCAAAAAAATGGGAGAAGGTCTGGGGAGGTTGGAAAACTTACCGAGGAGGCATATGCGAACCCCCGCCTTCTGAGGACTCTGATTTGGATGTGAGTGTTTGAACAATTTGTACTGTACGACCTATTAAATACGTTCCCACGGGTGGGGGGGATCCGGAAAGGGGGGCAGGTGAGCTGTGGTATGTATAGACAATTATGTGACTAGCATAGTAATGTACCTGCATGACATGTTCAATATGCTGTCATTGACTTGCTCTACAAATTGTTTCAATAAAAATTGTTTAAAAAAAAATAATAATAAGGCTGGTCAACTATGCTGATGATAGTCAATTGATTTTGTCTTTCAAAAGTAATCAACATATGTAAAAGATTTCCACAACTGATTTGACTAGTCTCGAATTCCCTCAAATTCAGTGTGGAGTTATTGTGCGGCACAGCAAAAAAAAATACCCACTGACATTCCCTGGGAATTTTTGAACATTATCGACCAATGAAGAGCAGATACAATCTGTCTTTGTCTGTAATTTAGGGCTCACTTTGACATCAAGATCTCCATGGAGAGCCACATTAATAAAGTTGCTGGCATGTGTTTTTTGCTCCTCCGGGGTCTTCTGAAACATCTCCCTATGCTGCCTACGACTACTAAAACTTTGATCATGCGCATCGTAACCGTAATATCAAATTAGGCTAGACTACTGTAATGCTCTTCTGTTGGGTGCACCTAAATATCCAATAAATAGACTTACAGAGTCTTAAGGCGTTAAGGGGTGGACGGTGGCAGAGTCTTCCCTGGCGCGCTTCAGTTGCTAGCTAGCGCTGTATATAGCTAAGTCTCCAATTTAAATTGATTAGAAGCACGAGTGTAAATTTAATGTTTTAATCATAAAAATTGTTACGTTTTAATCCCGAGTGCATTGGATGTTTAATGTGATTTTAAAATTTTACTGACACCGACCTTTAGGGACGCTCTGTGCTCAATCACTGGCCTGCACGCCTCGGTCCGACTCGGTGATTATCACCGTTGTGCGGAGGGCGGACAGGGAGAGCCAGAGTCACTTCCGCCTTATGAGCGGTTAGCGCTCTAGCCTCCTAACAGCAAGGGCTACAAAAGCAGCAAGGAGCAGCGGCTCTGGGCGTTAAGGGGTGGACGGTGGCAGAGTCTTCCCTGGCGCGCTTCAGTTGCTAGCTAGCGCTGTATATAGCTAAGTCTCCAATTTAAATTGATTAGAAGCACAAGTATAAATTTAATGTTTTAATCATAAAAATTGTTACGTTTTAATCCCGAGTGCATTGGATGTTTAATGTGATTTTAAAATTTTACTGACACCGACCTTTAGGGACGCTCTGTGCTCAATCACTGGCCTGCACGCCTCGGTCCGACTCGGTGATTATCACCGTTGTGCGGAGGGCGGACAGGTAGAGCCAGAGTCACTTCCGCCTTATGAGCGGTTAGCGCTCTAGCCTCCTAACAGCAAGGGCTACAAAACCTTCCCCTGCACCGAGCGCGCAGCGGTTGCGCGCAGGGGTGTGCCTAAGAAGTCGCCTAAGAGGAGCCAAAGAGTAGCCCGTCTGCGCCTGTCCGCGACTGGACGAGGCCAGAGGCTATGGCTCTTACATCTTCCCTCCCTGTTGAACAAGCCAAACCTCGGGTAAGTTACTCATCTCTGGATCTATTACGTTTCTGGACGCCATCACACCATGGTTGTTCAGGTGGAGGCGGAGTTCCTCCAGAGGGCCCTTTCTCCTGTCATAAATGTCAATTTCAAGCCGCATATGATGAATCCCCACTTCTTCTATATGAAGCCCCCACACTAAGGGCAGTCCCACAGGACCCTTTAAAAAACAGAAATCTTTTATGTAATATCAGATCACTGTCTAAGCATCATAGCGAAGTATGGGATTTGATTTCCTCTGTGCAACCTGAACTCTGCTATTTGACCGAAACATGGCTAAAACCCCATTCGGTCCCGGCTATTACTTTAGGGATCCCAGAAGGCTACAAAATAGTCAGGTTAGATCGTCCAACTAAGATTGGGGGAGGTATAGCGATCGTATATAAACACAACTTATCGATCACTATTTTAGAAGAAAATAGCACCCCTGATCTAGAAATTCTGGTTTTTAAAGTCTGAATTTCTAACAAAATTTGTTATAAAGGGGCATTAGTTTATCGCCCTCCAGGCCCTTGTACTAGTTTTAACATCTTATTGTTGGAAATATTAGCCAGACATATTAACACTGAGAATGAATTCATACTCTTAGGAGATTTCAATGTACACAGCGATTCGAAGGAATGTGGAGATGCACAGTCCTTATTGACTGATCTTTCCTTGTTTGGACTAACTCTAATGAACATCGGTCCCACTCACCTAGCAGGACACACTTTGGACCTTATTTTTTAAAATAAAGCAAACACCATGAGATGTGTTCCACCAATACAAGTAAACTGGACAGACCATTTTATTATGGAATTCCACACCTCTCATTCAGGTAAAGTCCCTGCTCAGGTGCAAGCCTTTCCTATTAGACGCAGGCACTGGCATAAGATTACCCCTGAAGCCTTCCAGGAGCAATTTGTAGAGCCTTTCATTGGCCCCTTGGAGGACGTAGATATGGTTTTAGCCAATTATAATCAAGCTGTTCTTAAAGCGGTCGATTGTATTGCCCCCATGAAAATGTTTAAACCTTGCTTAGCTCGAAAACAGGAAGCATGGTTTTCGGAGCATTTAAGATCACTCAAACAATCGGCTAGGAAGTTAGAAATGGTGTGGAGAACGACCCATGATAAAATAGACAGGAATCGTTATTGGGCAGCCCTCACTATTTATCACAAAGAAATTCGATGCGCCCGAAAAACACATATTGAGTCTCTACTCTCAGCCGCAGGAAATGCACCCAGGATTCTATATCAAACCCTCCAGTCTTTTGTGAAACCAGCTGCCTGCGAAACTCCTGAATTGGTGTCACAACAATTGTGCAACGAAGTTGCTCAATTTTTTACTAACAATATAAATAGGATACATGATGACATCACTAGAATTAATTCATCCAGCACAGGAGTAACACCTTCGCTCTTGGAAAAAGGAAAAGAACCAGGATCGATGACCTTGGACACCTTTCCTTCCATCTCCCTGGTAGAGACCGAATGCTATCTAGGCCAGATTAAGAGCGGTAGTCCCTCATATATCATCCCGGCCAGAATTGTGCCAGTAGTAGGGAAGACTCTGAGCCCACGGATTCAATGTCTTGTGAATCTCTCACTGATGGAAGGTCAAGTTCCTGGGGAATGGAAGAAAGCACTAGTGAGGCCTATCAGAAAAAACCCTTCTACCCCTTGGACTGATATGTCTAATCTTAGGCCAATATCCCTACTTCCTTTTTGGGGGAAATTTATAGAGAAACATGTTGATAAACATGTATCAAACTACATCGAACAGACTGGTAGGCTAAATTGTTCTCAATTTGGCTTTAGACCAAAACATAGCACCGAATCTGCACTGCTATCAGTGACTGATGATCTTCATATGTACCAGGACAGAGGGTACTCTGTTATCCTGGTACTATTAGATCTGTCGGCAGCGTTCGACACGATATCCCATAATATCTTAATCGAACGCCTGACCATGATTGGCATTGAGAGCACAGCATTAGCCTGGTTAAAGAGTTTTATATCTAACCGTACCCAAGTTGTCAGCATGGGCTCATTTCGATCGGTTGAGACTAACATCACGAAGGGGGTGCCACAGGGCTCGTGTTTGAGCCCGACTCTTTTTAACATCTACGTGGCACCCCTGGCCAGAATTCTGAGAGAGTTTGGGTTCATCCCCGTCTCCTACGCGGATGATACCCAGCTCTTGTTTCCTTTTTGAAAGTCTCACCGACGAAGTGAGGACGGCCTTTTCCGAAGGCATGAAAGCTGTGGCAAAGTGGATGACATCGAACTATCTCCAATGCAATGTAAATAAGACCGAAGTCGTGCTTTTCGGGGAGGCTAGAGCTTTTTGGACGCCGGACTGGTGGCCGTGCGAGCTTGGCCAGGTGCCAGAACCTAAAAAGGTTGTAAAAAACCTAGGGGTACGCCTTGATCAAGAGCTTTCTTTTCAACAACATGGTAACTGGGTGGTTGGCCAATGCTTCCATGTTATTGGACTTTACGAAAAGTTTTTCCAATACTACCGGACTCCACCAGGAAAACTCTGGTACAGGCATTAGTATTGAGTCGCCTGGATTATTGCAATGGACTCCTGCTGTCAGCCAATGAAGGTGTCCTAGCAAAACTCCAGATGATACAAAATACTGCAGCGAGGCTAGTACTGAATGCCCCTCCAAGAACGCCATCGAAACCTCTCCTGGATAAATTACATTGGCTCTCAGTTCGTAAGAGGATCAGTTTTAAGATGTGCTGCTTGATCCACAAGAGTCTACATGGATGTGGGCCTTCCTATTGGAAGGATACATTTATTCCATATAATCCTACTCGATCTCTCAGGTCAAGCAGCCAACTTTTATTGAGAGTACCAACCACAAAGAAGGTCAGACAAGGGGGCAAAGCTTTATCGGTTGTTGGACCCACTTGTTGGAACAAACTCCCTCTTGAGCTTAGGCAATGTCCAGAACTTTAAAAATTTAGGAAAAAACTTAAAACATTTTTATTTCAGACTTAGTCTAAGAACTTATGTCCATACTGAACTGAACTATATGCTGAACTGATGCTGCTAGCCTTTTTTCTCTCTCTCTCTCTCTTTTTTTCCCCTGTGCGCAGAGATACTCTGTTTAGAGTCGATTCTAGCGCGTTACAAACTTATAAATAAATAAATAAATAAATAAATAAGTATTTACAGCTCAACTGCACTGAACAGACGTAGGAGATCATCTGCATCTAATGTGATGAAGGAACTTCACTGGCTACCTCTGAAACATCACTCGGATTAGTCTTTAAAACAATTCAGGGGAAGGGCCCAGTGCCCTTAAAACACAGATTGAAAAAATACACCCTTAGGAGACGTCTCCTGTCTACATTGGCAAATCCTATTTTCATTGCCACGTTTCAGAAGCTAAGACAGGGTGCCTTTACACTCAGAGCAGCCCAGCTTTGGAATAAGTTACCAGCTTTCCTGAGATCTTCAGTTGACTTATTGTACTTTCGAAAAGCCTTGAAAAACGGACTTTTTCCCAAGTAATCCACACTTGCATTTCGCAGTCTTCAATGGCAACTGCTTTTGCCCCATTTTTGGCCTCAGCATCAAGATACCAGTTTGGTGACAGTGTGCTTTATAAATGATTTAAATAAATATGTATATTTGTCACATGATGAATATATGTAATGAAACGAAACGATTGTATAATTTTTAAGTTTTTATATTGAGTTTTCTTTTGCACATGGCACTTTCAATCAATCAATCAATCAATGACACTTATAGAGCGCGCTACATACCCGTAGGGTCTCAAGGCGCTTAGGGGAGGGGGGGTGCCGCTACTGCTCGAACAGCCAGGTCTTCAGCTTCTTCCTGAAGGAGAGGTGGTCTTGGGTCAGGCGCAGGTCGGTCGGGAGGGAGTTCCAGGTCTTGGCGGCCAGGTAGGAGAAGGACCTTCCTCCTGTAGTTGCTCTTCGGATGCGGGGGACGGCGGCGAGGGCGTGGTTGGCTGAACAGAGGTGGCGTTTGGGAGCGTAAAAGTTGATCCGGCTGTTGAGGTAGCTCGGGCCTTGGACGTGTAGGGCTTTGTGTGCGTGGGTGAGGAGGCGGAAGGTGATTCTTTTGTTGACGGGGAGCCAGTGAAGGTCTCTCAGATGTCCGGAGATGTGGCTGTGTCGTGGGATGTCGAGGATGAGTCTGGCTGAGGCGTTCTGGATCCGCTGGAGTCT
Source organism: Lissotriton helveticus (assembly GCF_964261635.1). Classification (NCBI taxonomy): domain Eukaryota; kingdom Metazoa; phylum Chordata; class Amphibia; order Caudata; family Salamandridae; genus Lissotriton; species Lissotriton helveticus. Next base: position 1,034,987,609 of record NC_136065.1, on the reverse strand, counting down.
CTTCTGGAGCTTGGCGGTGGTACCGGCGTAGAGGGCGTTGCCGTAGTCCAGTCGGCTAGTGACGAGGGCCTGGGTGACGGTCTTCCTGGTCTCGGTGGGGATCCACCAGAAGATCTTCCGTAGCATGCGTAGGATGTTGGTCCCTTTACACTTCCTGCCCTACCCCTCCCTTAACTTTTCTTAATTCTTGTTTGGCTCTGGGTTCTGTCCCTTCTCTCTTTAAAACTGCCATTGTGCTTCCGATCCTGAAGAAGCTGGCCTGGATCCCTCCCTCCCATCGAACTTTAGGCCGATCTCCCTTCTTCCCTACCTCGGGAAGATTCTTGAGAGCTATGTGACATCCTGCCTCTCCAATTACATCGAGGAGAATAACATCTTGGCCTCTCACCAGGCTGGATTCCGACCTGGTCACTCTACTGAGAGTGTGGTCCTCGCGGTCCTGGATGAACTGAAAGGGAAGGCTGACAGCAATCTCCCCCAGGCCTTAGTCCTCTTGGATCTGTCCGCTGCGTTTGATACGGTCGATCATGCCATCCTTCTCGACCGTGTCGGCGCAGCGGGCATCCAGGGCACTGCCCTCTCCTGGATCGCGTCCTTTCTTCGGGGCAGATCACAGGCAGTTCACCTCTCTGACTTCTCCGCACCCTCTCTCCCGGTCACCTGTGGGGTACCCCAAGGTTCCTCTCTTTCCCCTCTTCTCTTCAACCTTTACATCCGCCCTCTTGTTTCTTCTCTCCTCGAGCTGGGGGTCTCCGTGTACAATTACGCAGACGACCTCCAGCTCGTCTTTGATCTATCTTCTCCCACTCACTCTCTTCCCAAGCTCAGCTCTACCCTGGTTTTCATCTCCCAATGGATGAGCTTTAATCATTTAAAGCTCAACCCTGACAAGACTGAGCTTGTCCTCACTGGTGGTCCCTCCAACCCCTGGTCCTCTGTTCACTGGCCCCTTTCCTTTGGTCCCCCCCCTTCCCCAGCCTCCTCCGTCCGGACCTTGGGCATTAAGATCAGCAATGATCTTTCTATGCATGCGCATATCAGCTCTGTTGTTTCCGCCTGTTTCCTCTCCCTCCGCCTCATTCGTAAAATTTCCCGTTTTTTTTCTGTTGATGCCCTTAAAACCATTATTTCTGCCCTTATCACTTCCCGCCTGGATTACGGGAATGGCCTGTACGTAGGCATTCCAGCATACGAAACTCGCCGTCTTCAGGCCATCCAGAACCAGGCAGCTCGTCTCGTTTTTCGTCTTCCTAAGTTTTCCCACATCACTCCTGTCCTTAAATCCCTCCACTGGCTCCCTGTTCACCTCAGATCTCACTTCAAACTTGCCTGCTTGGCCTTCCGGGCGCATGCCCGATCTGCTCCTCTCTTTATTAATTCCCTAATTTCTTCTCATGCCCCTTGTCGTTCTCTTCGCTCGTCTTCTCTCTCTCTTCTTCACGTTCCCCGTTTCCGCAAATCCCGCACCGGAGGCACCCGCTTCTCGGTGCGGGCTTCCCAGATCTGGAATTCTCTTCCCCTCTCGATTCGCTCTATTCCCATCTTCTCACACTTTCGTAAAGCCCTCAAAACTTTTCTTTTTCTTCAGGCTTTTCCTGGCTAATTCCCCCCGGACCCCTTGGCAGACATGGTTGTGATCCTTAGCGCCAGGAAGCCGCTTGGCCGCAGTGCGCTCTTATAAATATTTGTTTCATTTCATTTCATTTCATTTCAAGCACGCCAAGGAGACGTTGTTGACTTGCCTGGTCATGGAGAGGGAGGAGTCCAGGATGAAGCCCAGGTTGCGTGCATGGTCTGTCGGTTTGGGTGCGGTGCCCAGGGCGGGAGGCCACCAGGAGTCGTCCCAGGCGGAGGGTGAAGAGCCCAGGATGAGGACCTCCGTCTTGTCCGAGTTCAGTTTCAGGCGGCTGGTCGTCATCCACTCGGCTACCTCTTTCATCCCTTCGTGTAGGTTGGCTCTGGCGGTGGCGGGGTCGTTGGTCAGGGAGAGGATCAGCTGGGTGTCGTCGGCGTAGGAGATTATGCTGAGGTTGTGTTGGCGTGCGATGGCTGCGAGGGGGCTCATGTAGACGTTGAAGAGGGTGGGGCTCAGAGAGGATCCTTGAGGGACGCCGCAGATGACTTCGGAGGCCTCTGACTTGTACGGTGGTAGGCGGACTCTCTGTGTTCTTCCGTCGAGGAAGGAGATGATCCATTCCAGCGCCTTGTCCTGGATTCCGACGTTGCTGAGGCGCTGTACTAGGGTGCGGTGGCAGACAGTGTCGAATGCCGCGGAGAGGTCTAGGAGGATGAGGGCCGCTGTTTCTCCGTTGTCCATCAGGGCTCGGATGTCATCGGTGGCGGCGATGAGGGCGGTCTCGGTGCTGTGATTGGCTCGGAAGCCGGACTGTGAGGGGTCGAGGGATCCATTCGTCTCGAGGAAGGCGGCCATCTGCTTGTTGACGGTCTTCTCGATGACTTTGGCTGGAAACGGGAGGAGCGAGATGGGGCGGTAGTTCTTGAGTTCGGTGGGGTCCGCTGTTGGTTTCTTGAGTAGAGCGCTGAGTTCGGCGTGCTTCCAGCTCTCCGGGAAGGTGGCGGTGTCGAAGGATGTGTTGATGATGTCTCGCAGGTGGGGTGCGATGACAGCGTCGGCCTTGTTGAAGACGTGGTGAGGGCAGGGGTCGGTCGGTGATCCGGAGTGGATGGAGTTCATCGTGCGGATGGTGTCTTCGGTGCTGATCGGGGTCCAGGCGTGGAGGGTGGTGGTGGAGGGTGGTTGTTCGGTCATGGTGAGCGTTGGTTGTTTGTTGAAGCTGTTGTGTATGTCCGCGATCTTGTTGTGGAAGTAAGAAGCGAGGGAGTCGCAGAGGTCTTGCGATGGGGTGATGTCGTTGTTTCCTGCGTTGGGGTTGGATAGCTCTTTCACGATGTTGAAGAGTTCCTTGCTGTTGTGTGCGTTGTTGTCCAGCCGGTCCTTGAATGCAGTTTTCTTGGCGGCGCGGATCAGCTGGTGGTGCTTCCGAGTGGCCAGTTTGAGGGTGGTCCTGTTGTCCGGTGTAGGTTCCCTTCTCCAGACTTTCTCGAGGGCTCGGCAGTTCTTCTTGGAGCTCTTGAGTTCGTCGGAGAACCACGGGGCTTTCTTGCTGCTGGGTCTGCTGGGCGGGGTCCTCAGCGGGGCGAGCTCGTCCGCGCAGATGCTGATCCACTTCGTGAGGTTGTCGGCGGCCTGGCTGGGGTTCGCTGAGCTGGCAGGAGGGTGCTGGCTTAGGGAGGTGGCGAGCTGGTCTGCTGTGATCTTGTTCCAGCTTCTGCGGGCGGCCTGTTGCTGGTGGTGGTGGGTCGTCGTTCTCTTGAAGGTGAAGTGGACGCAGCTGTGGTCCGTCCAGTGGAGTTCTGTGGCGTGGCTGAAGGCGACGTCTTTGCTGGATGAGAAGACGGCGTCGAGTGTGTGTCCGGCGAGGTGGGTGGGGGTGGACACCAGCTGCTTGAGTCCAAGATTGGCAAGGTTGTCGAGCAGGGTGCTGGTGTTGCGGTCGTTGTTGTTCTCCAGATGGAAGTTGAGGTCCCCCAGGAGGATGTAGTCAGCGGAGGGGAGGGCATGCGGGCTGACGAAGTCGGCGATGTCCTCGCTGAATTGTGTGCGTGGTCCCGGAGGTCGGTAGATCAGGGTGCCCCTAAGGGTGGTGGTCGGGTTGGTGTGGATCTGGAAATGCAGGTGTTCGGCGTTGGTCAGGGTGTTGTCGGTGCTGGTCGTGAGACGGATGGTGTTCCTGTGGATGATGGCGATGCCTCCTCCCATCTGGTTGGTGTTGCGGTCCCTCCGGACGATCTTGTAGCCCTCTGGGATGGCGATGGCGATGTCGGGGGCTGAAGAGGCGTTCATCCAGGTCTCCGTGAGGAAGGCAACGTCAGGGGCTGTGGCGTCTAGGAGGTTCCAGAGTTCGATGGCGTGTCTGTGGACGGAGCGGGTGTTGAGCAGGATGCACTTGAGGTGGGTGCTGCTGGTGTTCGACTTGGCGGGTGCTGGTGCGAGGCAGGTCCAGATGCAGGTGAACTTGCAGGCGTGGCAGCTGAACGGTCCGTGGGTGCGTCGTGGGGTGGCTTGGTGGCATTCTGGGCGTCGGCCGGTGTTGAGTGCGATGAGGGTGGCGGCGGAGTACGTCAGGCGGGTCGGTTGGGGTCTTCGTGGGCCAGGGGTCCTGGCGCTGGGCGCGGTCCGGTCGCGGACGGGCGCAGACGAGCTTACCTTTGGCGCGCCTTCGGCGCACAATCGAGATATGATTGGGGATGAGATTTAGTTTGTCTTCTATTGCCAAGATTTGGTAATCACATCTGCACGTATAAACAAAGGCAACTATGACGTCCTTTGTGTATGTACAAGGGCGTAAACATGGCCGAAACGTGTTACGACAGCCTGTATAACAACCTAAAAAACATTTTTTTTTTAAATCAAAAGTGATGCATCTTCTGTGTGTTGGCGCTTGTGTGGACCAGTAACTGGAGGCAAAGTCATGTAAATGAGGGAGATGTCTCAGTGTCTCTGTTTTGGCCGCCACCACCCCCCCAATTTGGTGCATGGTGGAATTATGACTGCATAAGGGGACAAAAGAATACATATTCTATTAATCAATCAGCAGGTTGACCTGTGATAAGCGACGCTCATTTTGCCAGTATAGGTGCAGTTGGGATGCACCTTCAATTAATCACATGTGACAGCTGAGATAAGCATACAGGGCCCGATTCACAAAGGTAAAGTGAGACGAAAATCTAACTTTACGACTTTCGATATTCACAAAGGGCATTTATTACTCGTAAATGCCCTTTGTGAATACTGAAAGACGTAAAGTTATACTTTCGGTATTCACAAAGTGCTTTTACGAGTAGTAAATGACCTTTGTCAATTCCGAAAGGCATAAAGTTAGACTTTCGTCTCACTTTACCTTTGTGAATTGGGCCCTCAGACCTCAGCCCACACAAGAGGTGAAAACGCCTAAATGACAAGAAAAATGATAGGCCAATGAAATGCCTCACTGCTAAATAATTACAGTTAAGGAAAGGCTAATGTACTTTCCCGAGGATATTCTTTGAGCTCATTGGAGTTGCTCAGTTTTTACATATTGAAATGCACAGTACCAGAGAACAGACACTAGCAAAGCGTGACTTTTGTTCTGGAAATGACCTTGGCACCATTCTCTTCATTTTGCCCATTGAGTGGCTGAATTAAATTACAGCTGATAATGCAGTTAATTAGACTGCAGTCCATTTCTACTGCAACATTCAATTACCATTTCTTTATTTAGTTTTCGTTTTTTTAGAATCTAGTTCTGATAAAAACAGTACATTATACCAACGAGGTATCGCAGTAATTACAGGGCAGTTAATTCCATAAACAACAGTGCATTTCTTCCTGGGTATACAGCCCTTGGGAATCCAGCATTTAATGAAACCTGGACAGATATTTTTTTAGCAAGCAACTTCCTCGCAAATCACAGTTAAGGACTTCTGTGCAAAAATACTAGACACCCCACATCCATATGTATGTAACCCACTGAAGGGAAAAAACAGACAGAACAATCAATAAGTTGAACAAAACTGTCTGAGAATAAAATATTTGAAGAAGAGTTTAAGCAGTATGGCATCACAGATACAAATACAAGTGTTTAGGAAAAAGTAAGTAATGATCAACATAAGCATATGGCTTGCATGACAGTATACTGGAATGTGTACATTGTGTTGCTGCCACTGACGTGGCACTCTAGCGCTGTGTTGGACTTGGTCTGCTTGCTGTCCGTAGGTCTTGTCTGGTCGGATGCATGATGATGCTTGCATGCCAGGTACCACGGTTCGAGCTGGTGTAATTTATTGCTTGCATGTGAGTGTGCCCATTTACTGGCAGCCTGATGGGGTGCATGCCAGGATGTAATGGATGCGCCCACAGCTCCTGCTGTGCGGGGGCCCAAACCATTCACCTCAAAGGGGGCTCCCTTGGTCTGGCCAGCTGCAAACAAATAAAATACTCAGAAGCTGCAAGGCAGTGAGGGAATTGGTAATGGGGGCCCCCTCACCTTAACTTGCAGGTGAGCCACCTGAGGTTTTGCTACACCGCTGGGCATGTGCTAATAGCGTGACCTATGTGGAAAGCGTTGGTGCTGTGAAGAAGTCTCTGAAAAGTGCTTGGAACTCGCTGCTGAAACTTGATCCATTTTGTATTTTAGCTTGTTTTTTCAAGAGGAGTAAATGATAGATTAGCACTTTTTATGCCGCAATACATAGCACCAACGGTCTCTGTTATTGGGTTAACATAGAACTGTGTTGTCCTCATTCAATTTTGTGCAAGCCGATGATGATTATCTTGTCCTATTAGGTGCAAGCAAGGAAATGTGTCCAATTTCTTTAAAGCAGCTAGCGCTAGCATGCGTGATTGTTTTCTCAGATTTGTATCGGCAACCAAGAGCGTCTCTGAATAGTTTTACCCATAGTATGTGGGACAGTCAATGACACGTGTGTAAAATCATAGGTAAAAAATAGTATAACTGTGTCAGAAGAGGATGTGCAAGAGGCACAAAGCAAATAATCTCAACAGGAGCCAACTTTTTACCTGCTTTCCTAAATGTGAAACGGTTTATAAATTCCTGATTTGCCTCAGTAGAAAATCCCAAAGCTTGGTGTTCTGACAAGAGAAGGTATCAACACTCCTCCAGAGTTTTTAGTTTTTTAAATCTGTGGATGGTCAATTGAGTTCTGGGTTTTTTGGTACATTTCAGAGCGTTATTTTGTAGGAACATGGGGGTGGGGGATCTACACTTTTGATTACCAAATGTGAGATGCAGAGTGCCTTAAAAAGATGGATTTAGGCACCAATATCTGTACTGGGATGAATGTATGACATTGTTCTGCATTCTGTCCATCAACTGTTATTTTTGCATTTGTCACCCGAGTGGTACGGGTATTCTCAGACGTGAGTCCCATGCTCTCCACACCACTGGAGTCAAGCTATCCTGGCTGATTACGGCTGATAGCCAGAAACTGGTCCTAGGATGCTTGATTCAGGTCCAGGGAACACATGGCTTGGTAGTTGGGCTGGACTGTTCCCATGAGGCACAGGGTCAAGGCTGATTTGCATATGGCCATGTCTGAACTGGGGTGGTGTGGAGTGCAAAAAAATGATGGATTTAGGCCCAGATCTCTGTACTGGGGTGAATGTATGATATTGTTCTGCATTCTGTCCATCAACTGTTGTTTTTGCATTTGTCACCCCGAGTGGGACGGGTATGCTCAGACGGGAGTCCCCTGCTCTCCACACCACTGGAGTCAAGCTATCCTGGCTGTTGACGGCTGATAGCCAGAAACCGGTACTAGGATGCTTGATTCCGGTCCAGGGAACACATGGCTTGGCAGTTCGGGCTGGACTGTTCCCATGAGGCACAGGGTCAAGGCTGATTTGCATATGGCCATGTCTGAACTGGGGTGGTGTGGAGTGCAAAAAATTGATGGATTTAGGCCCAGATCTATGTACTGGGGTGAATGTATGACATTGTTCTGCATTCTGTCCATCAACTGTTGTTTTTGCATTTGTCACCCCGAGTGGGACGGGTACGAGTGGGACGGGTACGCTAAGACGTGAGTCCCGTGCTCTCCACACCACTGGAGTCAAGCTATGTGCTCTCCACACCGCTGGAGTCAAGCTATCCTGGCTGATAGCCAGAAACCGGTCCTAGGATGCTTGATTCCGGTCCCGGGAAAACATGGCTTGGCAGTTCGGGCTGGACTGTTCCCATGAGGCACAGGGTCAAGGCTCATTTGCATATGGCAATGTCTGAACTGGGGTGGTGTGGAGTGCAAAAAAACAATGGATTTAGGCCCAGATCTCTGTACCGGGGTGAATATATGACATTGTTCTGCATTCTGTCCATCAACTGTTGTTTTTGCATTTGTCACCCCGAGTGGGACGGGTCTGCTCAGACATGAGACACGTGCTCTCCACACCACTGGAGTCAAGCTATCCTGGCTGATGACGGCTGATAGCCAGAAACCGGTCCTAGGATGCTTGATTCCAGTCCAGGGAAGACATGGCTTGGCAGTTCGTGCTGGACTGTTCCCATGAGGCACAGGGTCAAGGCTGATTTGCATATGGCCATGTCTGAACTGGGGTGGTGTGGAGTGCAAAAAAAGATGGACTTAGGACCAGATCTCTTTACTGGGGTGAATGTATGACATTGTTCTGCATTCTGTCCATCAACTGTTGTTTTTGCATTAAAATGAGGACTGTTCCCATTGGGCGAAGGGTCAAGATTGATTTGCATATGGCTGGGTTCAAACTGAAACAGCATGGGGAGCGAAAAAACTATGGATTTAGGCCCAGATCTTTGTACTGGGGTGAATGTATGACATTGTTCTGCAATCTTTCCATCAATTGTTGTTTTTGCATTTGTCACCCTGAGTGTGACGGGTATGCTCAGACGTGGGTCCTGTGCTCTCCATGCCACTGGAGTCAAGCTATCCTGGCTGATGAGGGATCAAACCCTGAAACCGGTCCTAGGATGCTTGTTTCCAGTCCAGGAAGGACCTGGCCTTGCAGTTCGGTGGGAACTGTTCCCATTGGGTGCAGGGTCAAGACTGATTGGTATATGTTTGGATTCAAACTGGAATGGCATGTGGAGGGAAAACTACGATGGATTTAGGCCCTGGATCTCTGTACTGGGGTGAATGTATGATATTGTTCTGCATTCTGTCCATCAATTGTTGTTTTTAAAATGAGATCTGAAAACAGCTGGGGGCCAGTGGAGTGCTTTAAAGGAAGTTGTGATGCAGGCATTTTGTCAGAGGGTGAGTAACCAGGACACAGTGCATTGGATCTGCAGGACCTGGCAAAGAAGGAAAACTGATGACACCAGATGCCTTTTCTGAACTACTGCATGGTTAGTACAATGAGGTAGTTACCATGACCTCTGTGGGAGCCGCAGGTATAAGAATAAATGTCTCATGGCCTTGTGGAATGAATTCTGAAGGCCTCGTTAAACTAAGAGATTAGTGATAAATGAAAGCTGAGTGCTTATGATGACCCTAAGAAGTTGGACCTTGTTGTAAGGTTTTGGGGGAGTTAAAGGATACTTTGTCAATTGAGCAAATAGCAGGAGAGTGTATAAGATCCAGTACTCATTGGTCATCTGTTGAGTACCGTAATCTCTGCACTGAGGGCCCAAAGATCCTTGGCGAATCATCCGTTATTTTGCTCTCTTCCAAATTTAGACTGTACTATATGGCTATGTTTTTTGATTGAGAGCTCAGCCAAAAGTTCACTCTGATATGGTATGATTTGGCCCTGATATTTACTTATGTTGGACTTCAAGTTCATGTTGGCATACCTTTTTTAACTGGCATGAGGGGAATTTAAGAGAAAAGAGGGTGTGAAAGACAGAAATTTAGAGGAAAAGAAAAGATGGTCTGAGAAGGAGGGATGTGGTGTGAGGCGAGCGGATAGATAGGAGGGAATGGAGCCAGAAGGACTGGGATGGAAGGAGGGTGGTTTGGAAGGTAAATGCGAGGAGTGGAAGGCTGGAAGTAGGGTTTTATTTATTAATTTATTTTTTAAAGTCCTCATATGAGACATCTTGTGAGGTATGTGATCAGGTGTTAAGTGGTAACAACGCCCCATGCTACGCAGCCTGCAGGACAAATTTACTCCTGATGTACCTTCTGCTCCATTGCGAAAGATATAAGGGTCACCCACCTAGGTTCTCTCTGGAGGCAAGTGTCTTAATCATCGGACCCCAATCTTGCCACGACCATGTGTGTGCTAGTCCCCTTATATATGTAACTAGTGGCTCCCAGGTTTTAATTCTATGTGGTGAGCCACTGAGCCGATCAAAGTTACTTATGCGTTTTTCAGTTGCTAACCATGCAGCACAGGTCTGAGGTAGTTTTGAGACCCACTTAATGCAAATTTCCCTACGTGCTATAATTATTAGAGTAAGTAAAAATTGCTCTTGGAATTTCCTGGCTCTCCCCACAAGGTCATTATCTGCTAGAGCCCCAAAAACAATAAGTGGTAGGCTTACCTCAATTCTTCTTTCCAATAGTGTGGACAGTATCTTACCCACTTCTTGCCAAAAGAGTTGAACTCCCGGACATTGCCAAAATATGAGGATGTGGTCAGCCTTGTCTTTGTTGCACTTTGGACAAAGCTTGTTCCCTTCTCCTATTCTAGACAATTTTAGAAGAGACCAATATACCCTGTAGGACGTAAACAAATGGTTCTTCCTTAATGGAGCTTCCCTGACAAAGGACCATAAATTAGCCATTGATACTTGCCACAAGGAGGGTATATCGGCTGTAGGGAGATCTCTCTTCCATCTTTCTTCTGGCAGAGTGTCGGGCCATGTTCTGCCTGTATCAGCACCCAATACCAGGTTGAGATCTCTTTTTTTGTATATTAGTATCACAGATTTTTTTTGACCCAGTCCATGGCCTGTCCTGCATCTGGTTGATCACAAGCCCAACTTGTTAGTTGTACATATTTCAACCATGATAGATTGTTGTTTGTTTCCTGAGCAAGGTGGTCCCAATAGATGATATTCTTTTGCCTTAACAGTTGGCCCCATTTCTCTATCTCAGCTTGAATAAGAGGTGATGACAATAAGTCCAATAGGCATGCTGGGGTTCCCGGGGAATTCCAGATCGGCGCCAGATGACAATAATAGGCAATTCCAAGAAGTCTTCTGTCTGCATGCTGTAATCAAGACCCTGAGGTGCACATTTTTGGAAATATTTGGGATGCCCAAACTTGAAAAGTTATGTCTTATGTACCTTATACTGGAAGCCTGGGCACTGAAAGGCATGATGTGAGTGTGTGTCTGCAGTTATGTTGGTGAGATCTTCTACCAATGGTGTAAATATAGTGGAGATGATCTGTGTTTCTGAGGCTATGAGCTCCACCAAAGAGTAGTTTGCGAGGGACTACAGGGGAGCACGGTTCCCCTATTATTACAGCAGTTTTACCGAGAGACATTGAGGCATGCCAAAGTGCAGCAAGGGAGCATACAAAGCAAGGCACAACTTCTACAAACCCTGTTACAACAGTATTACTCTGAGGCAATGGGGTCGACCCAGAATGAACGTGAGTGGCTAACAACAGAATGTATAGCTTCTTAGAGAGCAACACTTTAAGGTCTACCAAGGAGTAGGATGTGCAACTTAACAAAGACACAACTTTCCCAAAACAAGTTACTGCAATATTACTATGAGATATAAGGTTTACCTAAGGGCAGCGTGGTGCAACTAAAGGGAAGAAAAGCTGCAAAGATAAATCAATATCCATCAGACACTTTGATTCATATCCAAGGGCATTGTGGGTGCGGTAAATAATAGCATCGTATAACACAGACATTATGAGTGAGGAAGTGTGAAATTGTATTCTTTTTGCTTATAGTAATGTGCAAACGTTTGCAAAAAATGTTAAAGTTATGTAAAGTTATGTGAATGCTAGAAATTTGATTTTCCATCAAATCAGAAGACATTTTCTGCTGGAATAAGTCTCACATGAGCAAAGCAATTAGTGTGCAATGCAAAGCAATATATATGTTTCATGTAATGTAAAGTGTTGCAAATTTTACAAATGTAATTAAGATTTTGATTAGGACTAATTATGAAGTCCACCTATTAGTGGCCCAGAATGCAAAATAAGGCACAAGCTAAGCAATTTATGTTATTACGACGGCATTCATAGACTATCCAAAGAGTACAACCAAATAAAGGCATTGTTTGGCAGTATTACAGTGAGACTATGATGTAAGCACAGAAACTACAAGGCTACAACGAGAGGAAGGTACAACTTCTCCGAGCCCTGCTACAATAATACTATTGTAAAATGTTGAGGTCTCCTTTGGCGTGGCATGGTTGTGACCAATGGAAAGTACAGACTCCAATGACAACATTATTATGCAGCGATTAGGCGTTAAAACAAGGTCTGGGTGACTCAAAGTAAATGAAGGGGCACCTTTTCAAAAAACATTACTTAAGGACTCTGCGGTCCACCCATTTGTAGCATGGGTGATGCAAATGTAAGCGTGGCTTCCCAAAGTCTGCCTCTAACGTATTCCTCTCAGACTGCGGGGCCACCTAGGCATGTCATGGGTGTTGACACAGCTTGTCATTGCTTTCCAGATTGAGCCAATTTTATACAATGCCTAGGTGGATGATCCAGGAGTAGACAAGAACTTAAATGAAGAAAGACTTTTTACTAAACCATTTAATGTTAGTATTCCTTTAAAACAATGGGGTCCACCAGGGAGCGGTGTGTGCAACCAAAGTAAGGCAAAGCTTGCCCTCTAACAGAAATTGTACACTGTGCAATACATCAAGAAAAGAGGTGAAGGACAGCCTCATAAGTATTAGTTATTGCTGGCAGATTTGTTTAGGGCATCAGTGGGAAGTTGGAAATCCCTTGAAGCATTTTCGGGATTTCAAAGAATTGTACAGATCCAGGGACCATGCACTCCACACCAAAATATTATCTAACAGGAATACTGACCAGGAATCACCCATATTATCTTCAACCTCTACCTGGACTCCCATGTTGAGTACTTCAAGAGGGTCATTTTTATATGATCTGCAGTTCAATTCCTCTGGAGGATAGTTGATATACTATATTCTCTATAGCAAGTGGAGAAGTGGGAAGACATGGTAGTGGCAGCCACTCCACCCAGGCGACTGTCTAGCACGTCAAATAAACAACCACCGCTGTTATAAACAATACAACCCTGGAGGTCAAAACAGTATATGCCTGTAGGAAATTGGGTTTTTGATGGAGGGGAGTGAAAAACCACAATTATTTTCAGGGTGAACCCCAAAAATCACTAAATTAACCTGTGCTTAACCCTCTGGTAGCTTGGCACAAAAGCAACCAGGCATAACTTAGAGGCAATGTGAAAAGTATTTATACAACACACAGACAGTAACAAAGTGAAAACAAAACACAAGAAAACTCCCACACCAATTTAGGACAATAGGCTACATTTTAATAAATAGAATGAGACAAAATGACAACAATCCAATCAGTAGAACAATAGATATTCCATTTCAAAGTTTTAGGCGTTTATAGCGCCTAAAAGCACAAAGCGCTACTTGCAGTCATCTAGTCATGCTAGACTGGAGGAAAGTCACAAGTTCAGGTCAAACGCAATGGAGAGCGGGCCTGATACAGGGGCCAGGTTAGTCCACTGAAAAAGATACAGCCTCAAAGTCCAGCCTGAAGAGTCCACTTGTGGGGAAGAAGGAGGCGAGGAGCGTGGGAGCATTGCGGGTGGTCATCGTTGTGGCGGAAGAGCAGGCCGGGTGTCGCCAACTGTCATGGCTCTTGCACGAATATCGCGTCGGGCTTCGCGGACAGTCATTGCTTGGAGCTTCGAGTTGGCCATCATCATGGTCGTTGCTGTAGCGCAAAGTTCACATCTCACATTGCACGTCGGCGCAGGCAGTCCTTGTAGGAAGAAGACCCAGGTTCACTTTGGCGGTCGTCACAGAGAGTAAGATCTCAGTGTGAACAGGCCTAATCGTGATCATGAAGAGCCTAAAACTTCAGGTTTTCTCCTTTTCTTCACAGAAGGCACTCAACAGGTGCCTGCAAATGGCCATGGACTTGGGCAGGCACCTCTTGGGGATCAGAAACTGACTTCAGCAGAGGCCAGCAGGGCTCAGGCAGGTCTAGTGCAGCAAGACAGGTAGCCAGTTGATGGGAGGCTTCTGGATCTTGTTCTGACCTTGTACCTCAGAACAAGAGGTGAGCCAACTGACTCTTGAAACTACTCAGGTCTTCCCGGGAACAAGGAGATAGTCCTCTCTTCTTCAAGCAGCAGTGCAGTCCTCTGAATAAGAGGGTATTCATCTGGTAGCAGCAGGGCAGTCCTCTGGGAAGCAAGTCAGGCCTCAAGCAGCAGGGCAGTCCTCTGAGGGTCTTAGGGCCCAATATTTAACCTGGTGCCAACCTTTAAAGTAGTAGAAAATTCTAGACTTTCCCCCACATCTGATTCTGGAATTTCTTTCCTCTACTGCCCAGGCTTCTAGGGGTCTAGGGGGACAGTGGACTGGTGTCAAACTCTTGGTGAGTGTGGTGAGGAAGCCCCTTCGAAATTTAAGTAAGGCAGGGAACAGTTCTGCCACTCCCACCCTTGCAGGGTGGCCCATCCAGAAACATCTGGTCCCTCTTTGTCTTGTTGTCTGGAAGGAATATGCAAAGGTCAATTGCCAACTACACCCAGTCATGTTACCCAAGATACAGACTGCAGAGATCAATTGGTTAAGACAAGAAAATGTCAACTTCCTAAAAGCGTCATTTTCAGAATTGTGACTTAAGATCCAACTTTACCATTATCATTTGCATGTAAACATACAATTTCTACCTGTTCCCAAACAAAAGTTATCATGTATTAAATGAAATCAGAAATGTCAATGTTTTCCTATGGGACAGGTAGGCCCCAGAGTAATGGAAAATTAATTTGGGAGTTTTCCACTACCAGGACAGGTAAAACTTAAAAGTACATGTCAAACGTTTTAAATACACCGAAACCTGTCATATGGCTGTTTAGAGCCTATATTAGAAATTACATATGTTTTAAAAAGAGAGGACTAGGCCTGGAAAAAGGTTTATTTTCCCATACTAAATTGGCAGTTTCAAGTTGATCACAGGCTGCTTCAGTGGAAGGCCTGAGACTTGTTTTAAAGGGCTACTTAAGTCGCTGGTACAATAAGTGCTGCTTGCACATGGGTAAAACTTACTTTACAGACCCTGGGTACGTTATACCACTGTCAGAGAGATGACTTGTAAGTAAATTAAAAAAGCCAATCAGGTGTAAGCCATGTTTACTATTTATTAAAGGGTGAGCACAAGCTCTTTAGCACTGGTTAGCAGTAGTAAAGTGTAGAAAGTCATAAACCTGACAAAATCAAATTTCAGCAATGGGAGGTGAGTCATCATAAATTTTGGAGGAAGACCACCCTAAAGGCTGTGTGGTCTAAAAATGCACCTATGCCCAATGTGGGCCTGATTCACAAAGAGTCTCCATACTCATGTTGGAGGCCCTGCAGTTATGGGGAGTCTCCATGTTTGTGGCAGAATCCCTGCAATGAGATGTCTCATTGTGGAGATTCCACCTGAGTGTGGAGACTCCTACACAACTGCGGGCCTCCACCATGAGTGCAAAGGCCCTTTGTGAATCAGGCCCTGTATCTTGCTCCTTTTTTAGAAGACTCAATAAACTAGTGTAGGAAAGAGGAGGACGAATAGAAAAGGTAGCAAATGCCCTTGATGGTTTTCTACAGTGGTCAGGGGACATTTTAAATAAAGAAATTAATCTCACAGAGTGAAGTTTATCTCTGTCTTTGCTACCAGCCTGTAAAACTGCTCTGACACATAATGTCGCTCTCAGATCTAAGGAGGTCATGGAGCCGCATCTCATGCCACACCAAACCGCCCTTCCCTCCCCACAAACTATTGCTAGCAGCCCTACTAATGTTGCTCCAACCGCCAATGTATCCATGGGCAATGAGATGGGATCAAAGCCAAAGGGAGAAAAGAAGGAAAGAATGGAGGGTGGAATGGAATAAAGAAAAAAATGCATTGCCTCTGAGGAACGCTTATACAGCCCTAGTCAAAACATGGACAATCTGGACTGCCCTACTGGTAAAGACAGACATTTCCCCTTGTCCAAGGAGATTCCTTTCTGCCTTTACAAATATTTTAAAAGATGCCTTATAACCCATAATGACCCACCTAGAGAAAATAGAAGAACAACTTGCCAACTTGAACTGCACCATCTAGGTGGGGCTTCAGATGGGTCTTTCTTTGTCCGGTCCTGCCACTTTACCATCGAACAATCCAAAAGCAAGGGAAACCTGTCCCACTGACGTTCTACCTACTGCCTCAAATATGAAGACAAATCAAACTTTAAGGAAAGCAACCAGCCTCAGACGCTTCGGAAGTCATATTAAGAATGGATTCCTAAATAACCAAAATGGGCCATGTATCCAATGGTCAGATGTGATGACTCTATAAGAAATATTCAGGAGCATCCCAGGGCCAAACAACCCTTACAGTTCTGCAAATACACCATCAATACCCCTCCTCCCTGTATTGGTCTTGAAAGTTGACCCCCTGCAAAACAATGATTCTAAAGAAGATTATAACCAACTAAAAACAAAGTGATTCAATTGTTAAACAAGAGTCTGGTGACCCAGGGCTGGTCCATGATGAACAAATACACAATGTTCAAAGAATTGCCTGGGTAGGCACCACTCCTAAAGTGGACAATAATGACTGTGTTATTATCAAATTCAGGAGCGAGGCGGTGGCACAAAATACACTAACTGGGCTTAACCTACGTGGCTTCCCCAGGATAGCAATAGAAGCCCTTCCCCTTGCGGATCTTCTATGGGCCACCAGGAAGACTGGCTCCAAGTTTTCCACTGTCCTCGTCTATTCTATACTCTGTCTCATAGCAAATAGGTTTGATCCTATTTCACAACTGGACCAAACTGACTGTGTCCCTGTTGAACTGGTTCTCCCTAGTGCCCGCCTAGACATACAGTCAAGTCTTACGCCGACTAAGGTGGGCTGGAACTTCATCTCCTGGAACACTTCAGGGGTATGTACCAACCTTGATAACCCTGAATGGATTAACTTTGTAAATCTTGCAAACATCATATGTTTATAGGAGATATGGATGACAAAGGATTTCCACCTAAATGGCTATCACACTGTCCTTGAGCCAGCTCATGCCTCTTCTGCAGGAAGGGCAAAGGGTTACCTGGCACCATTTGCAACTGTAGTGTAGTTCCTATTTCCCTGATAGATTCTGCGCATTGGAATAACGTACACTATAGGCGTGGCATAGGACTGAGGTCAGAATGCACCTATTGGGTATATTAAATGTAATTACTGTGTACCAGCTAGCTCAGAGGCCACTAGAAACTTCTTGACAACAAGAAGGGAATAGCTTCTAGCAATCACATAACATAACACCTTGATCCCTCAGGATTGTGGTAACAATATACTAGTTTTCATTCAGTCACTATTCTCAGAGAAGTACATAGAAGAAACAGTCGGGTGTGTTTACAATCAAATTTATTGCACAGTTGTTATTCTAGTACTGGTTATATGTGCTGCGACAACTGTTGAACAGTATCACAGAAATATGACCAACAGTGCAGTTAAATAAAAAGGCATTGTATAGTTCTACCATTTTGCAATAGTAATGAACACATACATGAAATACAAACTGCATTAAGATAAAGCGTAAACCCCTATGATGCCTAACTAGATGTACCTAAGTGTACCTAGCATGTGTGCAGGTCTTAGAGAGCCAAGAATCCCCCTAGGATTTAGTCTAACCCCATTACCTTAGTGGGACTTCATCCTGATCTCGAGCTGGACACCCGAGGATGGGTCTATGGACCTCTGCCAGCTGGAGCTGTGGCATGACGCAGGTTACAGCGTCTCAGGTCAGAGTGTCGGCATGGAAGTCTCAGTCCCCTCTGGTTTGCTTGGGCAAAGGGAGGTATATTTATACCTGATAGGTGCCTTGGAATGTTGGTATTGACGTAAAGTTGGCCATAGGAAGACGTCAGGAATGAACCCTTAGGGATTAGTGGTTCATGTATATTTAATGAGTTCTTGGAGAAATCAATAATCCTGTGCTAGGGAAAATCCCAAGAGCTTAAGGGTCTGTGTCTAAGAATTAGTTGTGACGTAGGTTAGTCACTGTTGGACATGGAGATAACGTATTTAGGATGGACCGTCTTCTGCAACCAGAGCATACGTCAGATAAGGGACAGCCTCTGTTGCTCGTTATTGTGAAGGGAGGGTTAATGTAGGTGAAAGGGCCTTTAGTGGGTGAAAGGGCCTGCCTGTCTTTGTGGCATGAAGGATTTGTGCCTCTGAAACGGGGCACCTATCTTAGGGCCTCAATCCAGCACATAACACAACTGTACAAATCCCGTCAGATAAAGTGTTTCGAAGGATTATGATATAATGCCAAGCAATTTCTATTATAACAATTTTAAGCTGGTGACCCATTCAATGACTTTGTAGATTCCTTTTTTCTGAATGCCAAGCGTAACACGGTGTTACTTTGGAGAGGTGATTTTAACATCATCTTATGTGGGCTCAGCGGAAAACGTGTCAGTAGTTTAATGAACTAGAAACATGATGTCATTAATCACTTTACCCACACCCAGTACGGGGAAGCACTGTTTAGCTTTATCTTAAAAAATAATCCACTTCTAGAAGATTACATGGTTGACAGGGGGAAAAGTAAACTCCATACTTTTACCAGTAGCACAAGGGGGAACACGATTGATTTTATTTTTATGACCTCTGAACACTCATGCTCCATTTTAGACTATAGGGTCATGACAAATTGCTCAAGTAATCATTATACCCTCTTCCTGGCCTTGAATCACTAGCTGCAGAACACTAAGAAAGAAAAGTTCAGTAATCTTAAGTACCCAACCAAAATGGGTGTTAAACTTTGGTGGGAAAAGGTCAATCCAGAATATTTTACTACCCAGATTATCAGCCATCAATTAGCTTTGGTGACCATGTGTCTGTCAGATAACATACAGGGTCACTACATACTACAAGGCTTTTAAGCCTTATGTAAAGAAATGTCCGATAACTTAATTATATATTTTTCACAGAGAGAACCCCCCTTTCACAGATGGTTCAATTCTGAAGGCTCCTTAGCCCTTAACAATCTAAAGACCACTCTAAAAAAACAACCTCGCTTGGTTGAGGAGGTAAAAAGTAGCAAGAAATCGGTATAAAACTATTGTAGAGGAGAGGAAAAAAGAGATCCAGACAGTAGCATGTCAAAAGCTCTAAAAGGCAGCTACATTAAGAGATGATAAGCTTTTTTGGTGCTTAATTAACCCCTCCTCTTCTCTGTAAATGGTGCGCCAAAACCTAAGGTCATAATCCCTGTTGACAAATGGGTGACTCATTTTGCATGCATTTTTCAACCAGAAGCTACTATCCCTGATTCCTTTTCTTTTATCCCACCTGATTTAGATCTACATTTGCCTAGTGCACGCACACAGGACACAGCTCTAACCATTGAAGTAGTTGAAGTAGTAAATGCAATTTTAAAAAGTGCTTTGAGTAAAGCTCTAGGTCCCAATGAGGTACCAGCAGACATTTTTAAATCCAAATCAGAAGTGTAGGCACCTCTCCTGACAAATGTTTTTAGGAACGTAATTAAGAGTAAAATGCCTGACTCCTGGAAGACCGCCATAATCATCACTTAAATTAAAAGGGGGACAGTGAATCCCTATCTTATTACAGACCAATATAATTGATCAATTTAAGTATGAAGATTCTTGGAAGGGTGCTTCTGGCATGTTTGGAAACATGGGCCACTGATCAAAAAATACTGTCATGGGTCCAATTTGGGTTTAGACGAGGGGTGGGCACAATTTACCTGTGCCTACATTTTCATTTAATATCAGGGAAATATGTACAGGCAAAAAAGGTCTCTCTTCTTTTGGGATTTATAGACCTGTCTAGTGCCTTCGCCCTGGTAAACCGATCCAAACTTTGGTCTCTGATGGAAACCATGGGGGGGGGGGGGGGGAGCCCAATCTGCTATTGTTTACGAAACTACTACATCATGACCTAACGGTAAAGGTTTGTTATGGCTCTCAAGGTGAAACACAAGGGATGAGACAGGAATGCATGCGTGCTCCCTTCCTTTTCTTGTTATGTAAATGGAATTTCTAAATATTTGGTGGAGATATGGAAGGGCATGCCTCAAATAGGCAGTCAATCAATCATTCCCCACATTACTTTATGTGGATGATGCTGTGCTAATGACCTGCACAGCTAATGGGCTGCAAATCTTATTGGACGCTTTTGCTGAACACAACTTTCAAAGTCATATTGGCGGAGGACAGCCGGCTGCGCCAGGTTGTGGTGCAGCTGCGCCACGACACAATATGAGCGGGACTGGTTACGTGTTTTTGCACCGCCAGCATTTCATGGCGGGAGTTCCACCAAGGAAAAGGCTAGCAGTGGAGGAACAAAGGGGACCCTACAAGGCCTCCATGTGCCACTGACTATGGGGATATATTCAGGGGAGCACAACATGTGCCCTCCTGTCTGTTTTCCCACAAAGTTCCAGCACTGCATTTACATCACCGTCCAAGCCGTGCTGGACCTTTATTGCCATTCCAATTGCAGATTCTGTTTTCCAGGCACAGCCATGGGAAAGGCAAAGGACTGCCAACCGTATTATGAGTTGAACTTGTGTTACTCGAGTTCAACTCATAATACGGCCAGCGGTCCTTGCTCACATTTGGCGCATCAGAGGTAGCGGAGGCAGCGTTGCACCACCACCACTGCGCCAAACTCATAATGAGGCCCTTAGATCTTAGTATAAATAAGTCCTGTATTATGACCTGCAGCCCACACAATACTAAATCAAAAACTTTTGTCATGGGAAACTCAATTTTGGAGAAAGTAAAGGATTTTAACTACCTTGATGTCCTTTGTAGTTCCTCTTTTTATTTGAAAGTCACTTTTAGTTGCTAGAGCACAACATTTTAATAGAAACATTGAGGTAATTTTTAGATTTTCCCACAGGTTGGATAAGAAACCCATCAAAGAACTGATACATCTTTTTAAAGTTAAATGTATTGCTGCAGGGACATACAGAGCTGGTCTTTGAAGGTATGCAACCCTGCTCAGGAGGGTTGAAAATCTTTTTTTACTAAGATATCTAATGGTGCCCTCAGGGACCTGCACATTGATATATGCCATGAAGAGCGTGGCTTTACTTACTTAGAAGACGCACTGGGCTTAGCTCCTTTATTGTTGTGGAGCAAGACCTGGACAAGCCTGGTCCATTCTTGCAATTTCGATTGTCTATCCCTGAATGGGGCAAGCCTAATTCCCTGGGTCACATACTTGAAGGAGACTTTTGATTTAATAGGTTTGAAAGAGTTGTTCACGAATGCTGATTTGATTACCCCAAAAGCTAAAGAGGAAGTCAAAACATGTTATTTTAACCATTTCACAAATTTAAGGTTACGGAATGCACAGTCCATGGTAGCAATTTAAAAATATGACACGATCTCAACGACAGCCAATGTAGAACCATGCCTTGTCTAGGTCACTAATCCTGTATATTGCTGTTCTCTTTCTCTTTTTAGACTTTTTATGATATATTTTAAAATGTCCTTTCTCTGTTCCATGTGTTTGGACACATGGCCTACTTCCCTGTTAGTATGACCAAACTACCAAGTACTTGCCACTTCATTTTTTTCCCATTATATGTGGACGCTAGAAAGGAATTATTAAGACCTGTTCTACGGACAGCCAATCTGAGATCCCACGTGGGTGGGCTGCCTTTTTTTTACAAAACTTCCCATTGTCAAATGAGGGGTTTGTCATTCTCAATTTCATTAGAAAAGCGGTAGAAATCAGAAAGAGACATTAGAGGATCACAATTTGATACTGAGAACAGCCTTCCATCTCCTGTATTTGCACTTTACTTTGTATTTATTTGTTATTTTATTGTCCTTTTAGCTTTCTAATCTGCCAAATCTTTTAAAGGCGTTGTATTGGTGCATGATGCATTGCCTTCTTTAATAAGTCTGAGGATCTGCTCTTTGGATACCAACATTTTTTAGCTCTATTTTTATGGAAGAATGATGTTCTAACAATCTTATATTTTAGTAATTGCACTGTATCTCTGTACATTTGACTTTCCTGGCTTTTTGCCGAATAAAGTTTGATTTGATTTGATTTGATTTGGTAGAAAATGCAGACAAGAATGCACTGACCTGCAATATGTGTGTGTGGGGTACATCACCTTTGTGTACTACTGGGGTCTTACCAGTAGAAAAACACGAATGCTCTCCAGGTAAATGACCTTGGCAGGCAAAAGGAGAAAGGGTAGAATTAAGGCATTCAAGGAGACCAGGGTGAAGAGGAAGCACCTCAAGTAGACAGTGACTCAAAATAACCAAAGCCAGAGGTAAAAGCAGTTGATGCTACTGAAAATCAAAACAGCACTAACCCAACTATGACACATTAAACATTGAGTATTTGCACATACATCCTACAAAAACAAGTCTCTCCAGAGCAGGACAAGGTTGAGAAATGGTGCACCATGTGACAAGTCATGATGTGTTGTTACTAGCAACTCTAGCCACCCAACCCATCAACAAGAGTTGCTCAAACCATCTTCCAGCATTATCGTGGCATGCCCCAAGGCTGGAGAGAAAGCAAGAGAGTACTTCTTCCCTCAGCCTCCCTCAGGCTGGAGAGAGAGCAGGAGAGTTTTCCCCTCAGCTCACCTGCCTACTCAAATCCCCAGCACCTCAGCAGGCTGATTTGGGCTTCTCCTGCTCAAGTGGAGTAGGGTTGTCCATCTCTTTCTGTTTGCTGTGCCTTGGTTTCTATAACCAGTACTTTTTGACCATGCTATGGTGACACCTCCTTAAGGAAAACAGAGCAATTGATGCAATACTTGAATTAATTCCAGCCACTGGTAATGTTTCGGGTCACATTCCAGCCCATCATTAGTTTGACTACAATGTCACTCTAGACAGAAACCAGCCATATGCAAATCAGCCATGGTCCCGCTCTAATAGAAACTATCTAGCCGAGCTGTCAGTACAGGAGTGCTCCAGAGGCTGTAGGATGTACAGTGCCCCAGGACCACAACAGGAATGTGCACACATGTTCTGCATCCCTGAGGACTATAGTTTTACAGAAGTGGCCACAGATGTTTTTGCGTCATTTCTGTAATACAGATGGTGCCTTCATGAACACTGTTACAGTGCTACCTTAAGGGGGTGTTACCTCATTTACTTGGGGGTGTGGCTCGATGTAAATGAGAGAACCACTTTGCCTCTGTGCCTCTAACATATTACGGATGTGGGTGCAGAAGCAAAGAGACCTTCATGATGTGCACTGAAGTGAGCCACAAAAATGTGGTGCACTGTCATGGCAGCCCTCTGAAAGATTTAGTCACTCACTTCACCTACCTGCAGGGGGCCCTCTGCCCCCCTATTTGAAGTGTTGGAGAGTACGAACTGCACAGTAAAAGATGAATCAGCTTCTTAAAGCAGCCATTTAGTATTATCACCAGTGTGATGCCCTGTGGCAGTGCATTGATAGCAATAGGTTGCACTGTTCCTGCGTTTTCCCAGCGCACCTATTTAAAGGTGCACAATGGCTCAAATGGGGAAAGTGCACCTAGTACATATTGTGGACACAGATAGGTAAACAAGTATCCTGGTTTCGCCCATATAGGGCCCTTGATAGAGAGGTATAGTTTTATTCATATGGCACATGCCCTTTTGAAGAAAGGTCTCAATTGTAGCAGATGGCTAAACATCTTCTTGTATGAAATTTCAAGTAAATTGTGCTTAAAAATCTACAGATTGGCTGTGTTTTTTAAAACTCAGGGGAGGGTAAGGCTTGCTTTGCACCCTACTACATTATTGAAATATCTATTTGACAATCTTGGTGTAAAATTCACCATTTTACCCTTTTTTATAAGGGGGGCGAACCTCAACCTGTCCCTCTATCCCCCTGAAGAAGATATGCACATTAACTCCACTAGATTGTACACTCACATTCTAGAGAGATGTGTATGCCCCACCAATTTACAAGGTCACCTTGCCACTGGCTGGTGTTGCAAGACGTATTGACCCTTACTTACAGTGGGTGACACCCCCCTAAGAAAAAGCATGTCCCTGGCACTTACAGACAGGGACGTAATATCTGTCCAAGTCTGCACAAGTAAAGATGACAAGCTAAAGGAGAGCAAAAAAAGAGAGAAATAGAGGGAGGGAGGGAGAGAGAGAGAGCATGAGAGCGCTAGAAGGTGGGATAGAGAAATAGGGAGAGCAGGGATAAGTTACTCAAGTTGGTAGGGAAAGCAAGTAGGGCACACTCACCCGATCCTGGGATAGACTTAATTAGTCAGTCTTTCTGAAATTCCAAATACCAACTTGTGATTAAAGCGGTGCAAATCTACAACCCATTTTACTCAATTTTTCCTTCATTCCTTTGTGAGGGAATGAAGAAAACAGTGTCCGGAGGAGGTGGAAAAATGAGATGGGATGCAAATTCAGGCAAAAAGTACACACTCAGGCCCATATTTATCATGAGTTTGCATCGCCCTTGCACCACACAAAAGGGTGCAAGGGAGGCTCAAAACACGGAATGATATGTATGAAGCCATGCAAGGCCTTGCGTGGCCCTGCCTGGCTTGGTAAATGTTGAGTAATGCAATGCAGTGCAAGTCTCTGCCTAATGTTACTCTGCCCCAGGGAGGTGTTACATGAGTGGAGCGTATGTGTTCCCACACATCCACCCATGTATTTTTGCGCATACTCAGATTTACCATCAGTGATAGACCTGTGAATGTATCAAAATGCTGCGCTTCCCCAGAGCAGGTTTAAGGAGGAGAAAGAACATTTTTTTCTCCTCGTTTTTTTCTCTTTCTATGTGTGCTGCATTCTGCCGCACACTTAGAAGGAGGAAACTGCCTCTGAGGATTGTTTTTCTGCAGGAAGTTATCCCTTCCTGCAAAAAACATTCCTGCCCACAACGCAGGCACCCTTCTACCGTGCAAAGGTGCTTGCTTTGATGCAATATATCAGGTAATGGTGCCTACAAGGGAGATATTTCATGGATCTACTTTGTTGGATTCTATCTTTTGTATTGGATGTCTGAACCTGACATCAAGAAATCAATTATGTATACGTTATTTAAGATAAGAAATTAATTCACAAAACCGGGTGTATCTCTTAGTCATTGTATTTCAACAGAAATGCTTATTTCATTTGGGGTTCAAAACCAAAAAGTACTTCAAAACATTGATAACAAAACTTAAAGTCCTTCTAAATTAGATTTCACTGGTCATCAACATAACACATTCAATGTAATAAAAGATATGGAGACTGTCCTATACATAGGATATAGATCTCATCAGTTGAGTCTTAACAAAAACTAAAAGGAATATTGAGTTTGGCGGTAGGCAGGAATCCACTGTATAATGTTAAACCGGCGGATTCCTGCCCTTTCTCTTTCAAGGAGCATTGAAAGGTGGCTTGCTGTTTTGCGTTGAGTGAATGTTTGATAAATATGTCCCTAACTTTGGCAATGGTGTGCAAATTAAATTTAGATCAGCAGTGTGGTGTTAACCATAGGTTGACCGTGATGCACTCTCACTCCCTCTGCCAAATAAAGATGTACACATATGGTATATTGATAGGGTACCTGAGGGTGGTTAACGAACCACTAACCTCACACTTAGTCATACCCCTCTGTCCTAGCAGCACAATCGGATACATAAGCACAAAAACATGCCTTCATTTGGTGTTTTCTTGTATCCCTAAAAGCATGTGTTAAGAACACTACCAGCATATAGTGCAAGTGTTCCCGAACAGTATGACAGTTATAGTGCTGGTATTTTTTGCAACCTGCAATTTTTGCTCCTGCAATCATAGCAACAAGTTTATTTGTGTTGATGGTCTTTGTAGCAACAATTCCTGCACCAGTGCGGAGATCACTAATAGTCAAAGTGAGGGAGGAACCAAACAGGCTAATACAAGATATTTATGAGCCACAAACTAGCATGGAGCAGGCAAAATGTATGCTGAATCTATCCTCCATCCAAAGGCAGATGGCAAATATTGTACAAACCCCACACCTGTCAGAACCCAAAGCAAATACACCATCAAACCACACGTTTGTAGCCTTGTATTACATTCAAACCACAATGTATCACAAATGTCATTAAAACATACTGTTCACAACAATCTCATCTTATACCAACGCACCATTTTTATACAGCCACATTTGTGGAAGGAACACAGGAATGGCAGTGTGCAAATGACAACCTTCTAATACACAGCACGATTAATACCTCCTACAAAGAGTTGCAAACCTTCAGACCTTCTAACCTATGCAATCATTCCCTTTGCTCACAACCAATAGCGGACAGCATACACGACAATCCCTTGCACAGTGATGAATCCTAATATTCCTGAAGCAGTCTCTGCTGTGGTTGCAGGAGTAAAGACACAATACACAGTAACAATAAAAAATAGCACAGTGCTGCGGAAGGAGGAGTAGGAGAAATCTAGCAAGCATGATAAATCTGTTAGTCCTGACGTTTAGGCCTTTATTTGAATGTTGGGGCAGTTAGTCACTCCTAGGCAGTATCTGTTGTGTATTACCGTCATTTATCTCTGGTGTCCGAAGACCTAAGGTACTACTGCACTTCAACTATATGACCAAGGTCTCTTTATACACGTTACTCTCCAAGATTCCAAAGGTTTAACATTCAAGGGTTACTTAAAATGGTTTTAGTATGTTTGGAAACCATATCAGGTTTGATGAAATGGTTGCACTCAATTAAGTCATTAGCCAGCCGTAACTACCTGTTAAAAGGAATTGATCTTTATTTACACATACATTAACTAGAACATTCAAAATAAGGATGAGTAAAACAAAAATAAGGATTAGAAAACAGATCAGCACTCTGGGACTGAGACACAACTTCTGCCAGTTTTGCTGCACTGTGGATCAATGTTATCCTATGGGCCATGTTGACCTGGAATTCCCGAAGCAAAAAAAAAAGTAAAATTCTCGGTGTCCTGTTAAGGTAGTCTATGAGATCAGGTGTATGTTATGTGGGTGCTGGACGCTGTTCAAATTGGGTCCAAATGAATCTCCAGCTGGTCTCCAGAATCACTGTTCCAGTAAGAAGGGAATAAGGTTACTTGTTTTCTGACTAATCTTAACACCAGCACAAACCCCATGTGGTACAAAAGTACATGGCCCGAGAACTGGAGAGTAAAGAGTTGGGTTGAAATTGTCAGGTGGGGATGGGCACACAAGACCAACTAAAAACTCTACATAGATTAATGTGATAGTATAATCTGACCTATTTCCAAAACCATTGGTGCAAGTACAGAGACTGAATTATCCATGAATCATGGTGATCTCAGACAATTGAACTCTACATTACCATAAGTAGTAGAGTCATGTGCAACAAGCCCTTGTGTCCCTCTTGGCTGGATAAGAGGCGAGACCTCAATAAAATGAAGGTGATAAGGTAAGAATGAGGCATGTTCTCTATAGTCCCAGTACATGAACATCTAGTATAGGTGCTCAATCCTCTTGCAAATCAGATTGGGTCAGGTACAGTCAAGGCAGCTCACTGCAGAATCTGGTGACCTAGGGGCAGGATCACTTTCTCAGATTCTGACAGCTAGACCTTGTTCCAGTTTCAGGCATCCTGCTATGGCCATGATGCCCTTTATATGTACCTACATGATATGGGATGCATGTGGGTCCTGGATGTGGAGAACAATGTAGAATTGCCTCCACAGAAAAACTATCTGTAAGAAGACTGAAAACGTATACCACAGAATGGGTGAGCAGGAGGGGAACCTTTATTTATCACTGTTCTGACTTCAATACTTAAATACCAAAAATGTGAAGAGTAGAGAGACTATTATATTCCTATTTTGCTCTTGAATTGCTAAACAGGTATCAAATGTTAGGCCGACAAGCATTAGGTGCATTTTGCTTCAGGTAGTGAATTGGGGTGAGTTGGGACAACGAAATGTTTATTGGTTAATGTGCATTCTAATGACAATGATTAGAAAACAAATGGTCCATGGAGAGAGTGAGGGTAGGAAAGGTGTTTTTAAGCAATGTCTTAAAGCAATAATGCATTATTCTGAGTTATACTACTATTTGGTAGCCATGTCTTAACATCTTACCATATGCATAACATTTACAACACCCCCTTACAAATCATAGGAAGTGGTGATTCACAATTTACAACCCCTTTTATTAACAATTTGTAATTGTTTGAAAAGCATATTTTGTGACTTGCAAATACGTGAGCGAAAAACAATGGGGCATATTTACAAGCCCCTATCGCGACCACAGCGTCACTTTTCACAACGTTGTAGTGGCGATAGAGGCTTCACCTTATTTATTTCCATGTTGTGCAGCACACATGGAAATAGAATACGCCATTGATTGTTTATGTGCAGGAAGATGGCACTTCCTGCACGTAAACAATAATTAAAAAACAATAGCTGTTTTGCAAATTCTATGAGTGCTGCATTAAGCAGCACACATAGAAGCTACAAAACACTGTTTAAAGAATGTTTATGTGAAGGACAGGTCACCTTCCTGCACATAAACAATCTTCCCCGGCAACGCTGAAACCCTTGCACTATGGTGCAGTGGTGGCTGCGTTGGCGCTAAGTTGCTAAATTTAGCGCCTGTACAGGGGAAAATGCAGGGATGCCCCATATTGTTGTAAATACGATGCAGCCCTGCGCTTCAGAAGTGGCGGAGAGCAGAGTTAATCCAAGGAGACTAACACCGCGCTCCGCCACTTCTATTGTAAATATGCTCCAATGTGTCTTTGATAAATTATAAACCTCGATTTGAAAAAGCCCATTATGTTGCATATTGTAGGTATTGAGAGTGTGGGTACAGGGAACCCCTAAATTTGTGGACCTCAAATATTACTTCAACAATTCACTCACAGCTTGATGAATCAAAGACGGTGTTAAACCTCTATTTCATGAGGCAATGTGTACCAAAGAAGGCACCTCACAATGTATCAAAATACAATTAATAAGGTAAGGGACCTCTGATTTATTGAGTTCTTGATCAGCAATAACATTTCGAAGATTTATTAGAAGAATTCGAAAAGGCGGTACAGAGATCATAAATGCAAAATGCAAAAGTCATTGCCATGAGGACTCTCTAGAGGACATGCAGAATAAAGTGCAGAATTGGAATAATTCTGAGTCCCAATTGAGCAGAAAAAAATCAATTGAGAAACAAACAGCATCCCTAGTAGCATTGGAAAGTTCTCTGGCACACCCCCTTCATCCAACCCAAATCAAGGGTTTATAACCCTGTTTTTTGCCCAGGAAATCACCAAGTTCAGCAAAATGATAATGGTATCTCCGTTTTGCTGGTTTTAGGACTCTGAGCACTTTACCACTGCAGATCAGTTCTAACATGCAAGTATTCCCTGTATAAATTAGGATGGTGATTGGTTATCCATCATTGGCATATTTGATTTACTGGTAAGTCCCAAGTAAAGTGCACTGTGTGTGCCCTTGGACTGTATATCAAATGCTAGTAGTGGGCATGCAGCACCGATTGTGCCACCCATATGAGTAGCCCTGCAACAATGCCTCAGGCTTGCCACTGCAGTGTCTGAAAGTGCAGTTTTATACTGCCATGTAGACCTGACAAGTGCACCCACTTGCCAGGCCCAAACCTTCCCTTTTCTACACGTAAGGCACCCCTAAGGCAGGCCTAGGGTAGCCCCAGGGAAGGGTGCAGTGATGTGAAAGGTAAGACATGTGCTGGTGTGTTTTACATGTCCTGATAGTGAAATACTGCCAATTTTGTTATTCACTATTGGAAGGAATATCTCTCCCATAGGTTATCATTGGAGCTGTCTTGTAATCTCTTACAAGTGTAACTTTCAATTGGGAAGAGATAGAGATTTGGAGTCCCTGAACTCACAATTGGAAAATACATATTTTAGTGAAGTTAGTTTTTAAATTGCATGTTTAAAAATGCCACTTTTAGAAAGTGGGCATGTTTTTGCTTTAACATTCTGTGCCTCTGCCTGCCAGTGGAATCCATGTCTGGTTTAGGCTTAAAGATAGGTTATTTGTGCATTCACTCTAGACAGTCACATAAAGGGAGCAGAGTGATGCCCTGCATATCCTATTGGCCCATCATCAGGCTGATGGGTCTTCCTGGGCTAGAGTGTTGGAAGGAGTTGTCACTGACAAATGAATAGGGCCGTGCCTGTCCTCACACAAAGCTGTATCCACCCCCTGTAGTCTGCCTGGAGCCAAGTCAGGGATAGGCTGGGTCTTGTGCACTCTAAAGACTTTTCTTTGAAGTTTGCCTACTTCAAAGGCAGAAACAGGTATAAGTACTGTAGATGTGACACCATTGACTTCAGAACACTTCTGGACTAAGAGGAGATTCTGCCCTGAAGAAGAGCTGGAGAAGCTGTAGGAGGGAAACTGTAGGGGCTGTAGGAGGGGAACTGCCACTCTGCTTGTTGTTGTGTTGTGCTGGCCTACTGCTGGCTGCCTCTGTCTTGGGCAGTGAAAGGACTGGACTTTACTTTCTGTATCCTGCTTGCCTAGGTTCTCCAACGGCTTGTGTTTGCTTTTCCTGTTAAGAAGCCTCAGGGCTATCAAAGACTACACCTGCAGCCCCTGAATTCACTCCTCTGCGAGGAGTTCTGACCTGACTTCCACTTCTGGACCATGGAGGTGGCTTTGCTGCAAAGAACTGAAGAAAATCCACGCATCAATCTTCAGCGCCTGGTTTTCCTGCCGCAACAAAGGTGCGTCTTTGAAAAAATAATACATCGCCGCGGTACGGGCGAAGAATAAGCAGCACCTGTCATGCGGCTCTAAGCTTGCCGCAGCCTGAATCCCGAGCCCTATGTCTCCAACATCTGAGACACCCACTCCGATGTAGGCCCTCCTGTGCAGCTGAAGAAATCGATGCATCACCTGCTCGTGGCTGGAAGAATCGAAGCAGCACCTGTTTCACCGCTGCAGCATCGGCCCCAGCACAACTAGATTTTCCATGCCTCGCACCTGTGTGCCACATTCTTCATCTACGTTGCCCAGTACTAAGGAACCGAGACTGTGTGTTCGGAAACCAATGCTTTGCCTCCCCTCACAGTAAGGAACCGACGCATTACCTCACTGAGCTGTAGTAAGGAACTGATGCATCACCTACCCTGCCGGTAAGGAACCAAAGCGCCACCTCCCCTGGGAGTAAGGAACCAATGCATCACTTTGCTTTTCCGGCACCTCACTTCCCCTGCGCCTGTTTTCGTCTTTGATTTTGACCCATCCCAGGTACTTCGTGCTAAAAGTAATGCATCCATAGTTTCCTATGGACTGAACTGCTTTGAACCTTTTAAAAGTGATATATTTTCTTTTGGACGCTAGATTTTTAGTTTTTTTGGTCTTGTTTTACTCAGAAAAATATTGGTTATTTTTCAAAACTGGTGTGGTGTCATTTTGTAGTGTTTTCACTGTGTTATTGTTGGTGTATGTACAAATACTTTACTCATTGCCTCTGAGATAAGCATGACTGCTCGTGCCAAGCTACCAAGAGGATGAGCAGGGGTTCTCTTGGGTGTGTAACTCCATTAGAATAAGGGTCCCTACTTGGACACAGTGCAACCCACTGCCAACTAAAGACTAGAGATTGCTAACATTGTGGGCAGCGGTAAGAATAGGAATTCTGTTTGTACTTGACATACAGTGGTTGGTGTACCCTACTACTCAAGCCTACACCATTATCAACCGCATACTGTTTTTGATTTTCTCTTCTTGATAAACTCCTGAGTTTTTGGTCTACAAATCATGTTTCAGTCTAAGGAGCCAGTGGTTGGAGCTGTAGAGTGAGTGTTTGAGCTAGAGAGTTTGAAATCCTATATGGTACCCCAACTCCAAAATTTCAGCAAGGAGCTCAAAGTTCATATCAGGGGCCTCACTAAAAAGAAGGCACTTCAAAAGGTGCTGAGGGCCTGAGTGAAATTAAAGGAGGCTTGTGGGCAACCAGAGGATGAGAATGATGATGTGGAGGTGGAGGTGGAGGAGCAGAGCTTGTAGTGGGATGTTGTGGATCAGGATTTGCATGGGAGGAAGGTACTTTCAAGGGCAAGCAGAAGCGTCTCATACAGCGAACTGTCCCCAGGGGAGCTGGAGGACAGGTGGGAGACTAGGAGGCATAATTTTGAGCTGGAAAGGCTTAGGGTGGCGTATGAAAGGGAGCCCCAGAAGGATAAATTGGCAGTAGTGGAGAGAAAACTGGTGCTAGTTCAAAAAGTGAGCTTAAAGGAGTTGGACTTGAAGGCCAAGTCCGGCACAGATGGTGGCATCATTTCATCTATGTAATCTTAGAGAATGGTGCACTGGCCAAAGCATGTAGGGAAAGAGTATACCAAAGGGGATGATATACAGAGTTGGTTTCAAGGTTATGAGGCAGCACTTCACATGAATGGGGTCCCTGAGAAACACTGAGGGGCAGGGGTATGGAATCACTTCGCAGTGGAGGGAAGGGATACCTTGCTGGCCCTAGGGAGTGCAAATCTACTCATCTACCCCGAGATTAAGGTAACCATACTTACCAGGTATGTTCTGACCCCTGAGAGATACAGAGATCAATTTAGATAGAGTAAAAAACTTGATTCCCAGACATGGTTTAAGTTTAAAGATTCTATTTGCAGAGCATTGGATGGTTGGGGGAAGGGCAGTGATGTAACTGATTACCTGGGGTTTTACACAAGATCGTGTAAGAGGGGGTTCTGCCAAAGGTGGGCATGGTCAACATCAGAAGAGTGGGGGGACTAGGGTAAACAACAGGCATCCTCTAAAGGGCCCCAAACTAGTGTAGCAATTGGGGAGTAGTTGGTCCTAGGAGGGTGTGGGAACCCAGCTGAGATGACCCTTGTCTCACTAGGGGACAGTGATATGGTCCAAAGAAACCTAATGCCGGAAAACACTAAGAAATATAGTCAGTGGGAGACCATCTATAGACAGAGGGTAAAGGCTCTGGGAGACACAGGAGTCAGGATGACTACTAATAGGTGTCACCTGATGCCTGAAGAGCAAGTAGTCCCTGATGTACTTCACCAAGATGTGGCAGTAGACCACAGTGAGGGCTTCTGTAAAGTGGCCAGGTTCAATTTGAGTGGGGGGTCACAGGTTCCTTGTGAGTAACTGTGAGCCCATCCATGCCTGTGGATTGTCCACTGGGGAATCAGATGGAGCATTCTGCCTGGAAAGAGGTAGAGCTCAGGTCTTACTTGGAGATGGCAGCCCTGTGTAATCAATAGTACCTGGAGGCTAAAACAGTGGCCCAGATGTCTGCCAGGAAGAGTAAGGTCAAGGGGCACTAGAAACCCACTCCTGAAATGTTCACAGTCTGGAAGGAGGCTAAACCTGAGGGGGATACCACAGTACCTACAGGAGACGAGGTAGCTAAACTGAAAGACTTGCCTGAGCTGACCCATTGACAGCAAGAAGAGGGAGCAAAAGCAGGGAGGAGTTCTGTGCGGAACCGAGGACATACCCTACTCTTGTGGGTCTTAGGCAGCAGGCAGAGGACCAGGCAGCTAGCAAATAGGCCAGGTCACATCTGATTTACTGGGAGAAGGACTCCTCTATATTGAGCCTAGGGTTGCTGAGCCTGGGTCAGCCTGTGTGCTGGTGGTATCTATGTGCTTCAGAATCTTCCTACTGGGTTTGGCTCATGACGTGCCTTTGGCAGCACATTTGGGGCGGAGCAAGACCTTTGACAGGCTTGTCACCCTCTTTTACTGACCCCAAACGCCTAGACAGTCTGATGCATTTTGCAGGTCTTGTCAGATTGTCAGGCAAGTGGCAAGAGTAGGGTGAAGTGTAAGGCTCTCCTCCAACCATTTCCTGTCATGAACACTGATTTCTAGAGGGTGGGCATCAACCTTATAGGGCCTCTGGATCCCAAGAAAGCCATGGTCAACTGGTTCATCCTGGTCTTGGTGAATCATGCCACCCAGTACCTAGAAGCTATCCCTCTCAGTACAGCAACAGCACCAGTCTTCGCCCGGGCACTGATGGGGATCTTTACCCATGTGGGTTTCCCCAAGGTGGTGGTATCTGAACGGTGTACCAATTTCATGTCACTGTACATGAAGGCTAAACAAATTGCCTGCTTGCGGCTGGGAGAATCGATGCAGTGCGTGTTTTTTGACCAGCACTTCCGGATTTTCCACGCATTGCACCTGTTCGCCAATTTCTTCATGGATGTTGCCCAACAGTAAGGAACCGAGGTCATGTGTCCAGAAACCAACGCATCACCTCCACTCACAGTAAGGCACCAACGCATCACCTCCTTTGACAGTAAGGAACTGATGCATGACCTCCCTTGTGCTACAGTGAGGTCCTACTGCATGACCTGCCCTTGCAGTAACAAACCGGTGCATCACCTCCCCTGGGAGTAAGGAACTGACACAACACTTTGTTTTTCCGGCACCTCACCTTTCCTGCGCCTGTTTTCGTCTTTGACTTTGACGCATCCCAGGTACTTTCTGCTAAAAGTGACATATCCATAGTTTCCTATGGACTGAACTGTTGTGTATGTTGGATTTTTTGTTGTTTTGGTCTTGTTTTATTCCAATAAATATTGGTTATTTTTCTAAACTGGTATGGTGTAATTTTGTAGTTTTCACTGTGTTACTATGTGTGTATGTACAAATACTTTACACATTGCCTCTGAGATAAGCCTCAGGTCTTGTGCCAAGCTACCAAGGGGCCGAGCAGGGATTATTTTGGGTTAGCCTGACTAGAATAGGGGTCCCTACTTGGACAATGTGCAAGCTACTGCCAACTAAAGTCCCCCATTTCTAACAACACCTATGCAATATTTCACTACATCACCATTGATTCTGCACAATCAATGCTAATGTCATGCAGATAAGGCAGAACAGACTGTCTACTGACCAACAGCAAAGATTTATGAATGATAGAGCACAGTGAGTTAGCAGAAGGTTCTTGAGGAAAGAAACAATTTTTCTGAACACGCTGGAAAATGTTAATCGAGAACAGTAAGAAAAACCGGCAATGGACATTAAAATGCCGGCCGCTAGGACAAAAGCAAGGCATCCAAATGCAAGGTTTGATCTCACCAGTCCGCGCGACCTGGAGGTTAGTGAAGCTCGGGGGCACACCATACTGGCCAGCTGGGGTGATCCTGGGGTCCCACACAAGCGGTGTCTTGCCCTGGGAGGAAAAATGGGGCAGAATGAACACCCAGCATTTGGCTGTGCTAGATAGGAGCTACCAAGATGGCCGGGGTCTCACTACGGGTGCTTGAGCCAGGCGGGAGAACTGACTTCGTGGCAAAGTTCCGCCTGGCCTTGAGCGCCCTCCTCAATATGGAGCCCAGCATGACCTCAAGATCAGCCCGGGATCCAGCAAACTGCTTTCCCCACCAACATCCAGCCTTCTACCCCTATGGACAGCTCCAACTTGGGGATCACTCCAGACCCAAGACCACCACCCTCGAGTGCAACACCACCTGAACACCTGGCTGAATGATGGCAAGAATGTCCTGCTCTGTAAATATGTAATACATAATTGTCCAAGCCTAATCACTGTTAAAATGTAATCCTGAGTGAATTTGCAATTTGTGTGAATATATATATATATATATATATATATATATATATATATATATATATATATATATATATATATATATAACTACTAGTATATGTAGGAAACCTTTGTACTTACTACCATTCCTATGTGATTTTAGAGTTTATCTGCTTGTATCTCTTCCTTGAGTGACTTTACAACTTGTACATTTGCAATTGTTCCCTCCTTTCACTCCACTTGTATATATAACTCTAAGCACTAGTATATGTAGTAGACCTTTGTAATTACTACCATTCCTATGTGATTTTTTAGTTTATCTGCTTGTATCTCTTCCTTGAGTGACGTTACGACCTGTACATTTGCAATTTTCCCCTCCTTTCACTCCACTTTTACATTTGCAATTTTTTCCTGTTTATATCTCTTTTGTAACTCATGTAATCCAAAGTTCTTATGTGACACAGCTGGTTCTTTTGTAAAACGATCTGACACCTTCGGGTAATGTTCGTGCTATATCAAATCGCATTAAATAAATAAATAAAATAAATAAATAAATAATGGAAATAAACTAACATGACTGCCTCATTGTCTGCTGAAGAAATAATGAACAGTGTATATGCAAGAGGAGACATCTATTTTGAACAAGGTGGTATAGAGGCCCAAATTGAGGCACAGTGAACAGGACCCAGGAAAACAGACTTCTACGGGTCATAGCAAATTTATTTCAAATGGAATCAAAAGCAAAATCGCATCCTGCACACTGTTAACAATGCTCGAAAATAGAAAATGCACGAACAACTCCAACATGAGCACAACATTCGTTATTATATTTGATGCTTAGATCCCATAAATTGATTCAGAGAGGGTAGAGGGAAGGAGAACATTACATTTTCTCCTTCTGAGAATACAAGTGAGACAATAAATTCAGTCTGACTGTGCACACCAAGGCAAACAGTAAATATGTGTGGTAACCTGATTGCAGTCCAAAGTTTTCATTTGCATACATTTAAAATTGAGCAATTAATCTTTTAGCTGCACTGCAAATTAAGATTTCTCTGACGTGATAATTGTTTGGGAAAACAAGTGCAGTATACAGTTACAGTGTTTCCTCACATTATACCTTATTGTTTTTCTGAACAACACAAAATCATGAGGTAGAAATCAGTGGTGACCACAAAGCATGCCATTTTTTTTTTTTCAGCTTTCATCCTTACAATAGTGAAAATTGCGATTTAAAAACACCAAGAGTACAACACTGGTTTCTTAAAACATGTTCAGTGCAATCAGCTGGGTGACACAATTTTATTTAGACACAATATTCCATTCCAATGAAGCAGTGGACAAATTCATCAAATATATACAAGTGTGAAGGCAAATAAACGTTAAAAGTTACACAATTCGGTCAAAAGGCTTGTTGTATAAAATGCATCTACAATACCATCAGCTAAGTATCATAAGGTTATTTAGACACTATATCCATGTCATTAAGCACAATCATCCACTATGCGAAATATAAAAGAGTGCAAGTGCAGAGGAATATTGAGCGAGCATACAATTTAAACAGGGGCTAGCAGCACAATGTATGACGGAGAGTGTGCAGAACCTCTTAGGTTATCTGGCTAAACTGATACCTAGTGTGGTATGCAGCCCTCTCAGGCGAGGTCACACAACCCATAATAATGACGTTACAGATGTAATCACATATGTGAATTGATTTAAAAAAGATGACTCAGCACCCACCAAATATCATAAGAAATGCAAAAGTAAATTGAATACAGTTGTATTATTATGCCACATTTGAAAAACATAATGCACACACTCCTTCTTGGCTTTTCTTAAAAAGTGGTTTCTTTATTCAAGATCTTCTGTTTTTTTAAAAACCTTTCTTCTTTTGTTTAGAAGTAGCAAACGTGTTTCGTCCCCAAACAGAGACTTCTTCAGGGCTACAAAATTTAGATAGTACATACATGTTTTAAAATCACTACACAAAGTCAATAAACACATAATGCCAACAACCTAAATGTAATACATATAATATTAGGTTACACATAAATGCATTAGTGTACTGTGCTGTATTGAAGACCAATCAAACCCCAACTATGTTAGGACATATTCACTATGCACAATCCATATTTCTCAAGCTTTATTTTATCTAAGTCAAAAATTAGATTTTCATGAGGCTATTTAACCATTAACCTATGTCCCTGTACTCTCGACATCAAAGTGTCCAAAGATAACAACTTGTACCCTCAGATCACGTCTGGGGAAACCGACGTTCTTTCGCTAAATATTGTTTGATTTTAAAATATTTTCATCTATCAGACCAAGCTGATAGACTGGCCTTCCGTGTAACTTGCCGGCAGAGAGATCAACTGGATAGCTCACGAGTGTTCAGAAGAAACTATGCACGCAAGCAAACATGGAGCAAGAACGCCAACAGGAGCAGGAGCAGCAGCAGCGGTTAAACGCCAGCCACCCAACCAGAACCACCCTCTAGTACAGAGCAAGGACGCTATAGCAGCATGAGCCGCAGTGGTGAAATGTGGGCCTCGAGGCAGGCCAGAAATTACCTTCCGCAGAATTCACACCTAGCTCCTGGCCATGTTCTGAACAACAAGTTGATCTAGTGCTCGACAGGTGCCCAGCCTGAGCTGAGCGAGTAGAGGAATCAGAGGGTAATGCACCTGATAGTCCTGCCCACTCCCTATTTGCCCCAAAAGGATAGAATGCCCCTACCCCTGTGTGCTATTCTACTCCTCCCCCCCAACTGACCTGGCAACAAGAGGTGCAGAGTCAGCAGTGGGGAAAGTGCCTGGTGGGGGGCTCGAGGCACACTATTTAAGGAGTGGTAGCACAGGAGGAGGAGTGGCAAAAAGAGGGAAAAGTAGAGAAACTAGCAGCCTTTGGAGCCTGAGGGCTGCGGTGACAGGAAAGCAGCCAGGATTGGTGCTGGTGTGGCTTGCTTACCATATTGGCCCCCTTCCTTCCCTTCTCCCCTCACCACCTTCTCCTCTCATCCTCTGATAGGAGTTTCTGAAGTATGCTGGTGCCGTCAGAGAAAAGTCAGGTAAACAATCATAAAAAGGATCAAAACGGGGGGGGTAAGAAGGCACTTCTAGAAATAGTCAACAGATTAAGCTGATCAGCAGTCCCAAACCCAGACTCAACTCCACTAGAGTGCAGGGGGACCCAAATGTGGTGGTAGGCTGGTGTGCAGGTGGCAAGCGACAAGTGCACTAGGTTGTTCTCTGTGGAGAGCAGAAGGGCTTGCGTTAGGTTGGTGTGGTTTGCTTATGCAGAAGCGCCTATTTGCCTGCCCCAAGCCCCAAGTCTTAGC
Organism: Lissotriton helveticus; assembly: GCF_964261635.1. Lineage (NCBI taxonomy): Eukaryota > Metazoa > Chordata > Amphibia > Caudata > Salamandridae > Lissotriton > Lissotriton helveticus. The sequence goes on along the minus strand of NC_136065.1, from coordinate 1,034,949,049 downwards.
CTGTAGCCCTTACAAGTCTGTGACATTCTGGATATGCAGCACGCAGGATATTCATCCTGAGGGTTCAGTCTGCCTCACTCAGCACTTGGCCTCAGGATCTGGAGTGACGCCTTGCCATGCACATTTTGTTAGCGTGCTAGTGCCCCCCCAAAGTAGAAGTGGTGGCACTAATTGAAGATTGTAAAAATACCTTCACATTCTGGTGCTTTTTAGTGCACTACAACACAATTGTACAACAACTGGAACAAAGAAAGGCTCACAAATGTACCCAAACATGCTAATAATTTCAAGTATCATTTAAAGGATACAAGCAAGCATTGTTCACTATCACCATTACTACTAGCAATTATCACCTATCATTCCTGCATGAGGGATCGACTACTTAGGCTGTCAGAACCGTCGAGGCCTATGGGGTTTCTAAGAGCAACCTCAAATTTCACCAAAGCAGTAGCAGAAAGAGTGGCAGAACCAACCGAAGCAGAGCAAATAACATTTTCTCAGCCAGATGGAAAATTGCACACAGAGTTTTCAATCACAGAATGTCAATAACTATAGCAAAGGGGGGTGTGCGCAGGCTCTGGCCAAAACAAGTAAGTGGGAGTCTGAAAGGTGAAAGTAGTAGCTTGACATACTTGGAAGACAGGGTAAAGAAGCGAGTAGGACAAATGTCAGCATCTATGGAAATGGCAGACCAAGATGAAACAAGTTGGACAGCAATAAGCAGAAATGGTGAAAGCCTGGAAACCAACCAGCTGATCAAGGCTTTGACGTTTACCAAATACTTCCTTAGGTTGTCAAGGGGGGGTGATTTTATGGCCAGAACGGATATTGTATCAAGCTCGCCGACCCCACCACTAAGGGTAGCGCTAGGGACAGACCATAGCAGTATGCGCAACTATCAAAGTAGCTTCCAGTGAAGAGACATGAGAGGTTTTATCAACTCAGGTTTAAAGCAGGAAGAAACCTCAACAATCATTGTGCTGTCTTCTTCCTTGGTAGACAATTTCAATAGTCCAATTCACCAGAAACAAATCCAAAAGGAACAAGAGATTGTTGCAATTACTGCTACTGCTGGTCCCCATGAGAGGGGAAAGGTCAGTAGATCTACAGGAGTGCTCACAGGAGCATCAGCAGGAGGGACCCGTGAGAAGCCCACATGGGCCAACAGTAGAGCTATATCACCAAGCACAAAGCTCACTAAATGTGCACACAGCACAACGCTCACTTAACGAGGAAAGCATAGAGGACATAATATTTGAAACAAAACATGACAAACATGATAGCACTATGATAACAAACTGTAATTTTACAATCAATCAAGACAAAGTTCGCATATCCATAAACTCTACCCTGATGGCAACAATAAAAATACTCACATAGCAGTCACATAAATTAGACACCCAAATGGATACAATACAAGCCATTATTCAGAGTACAGTTAGTATGGCCAAAAAACTTGAGGACATCGAAAATAGAGTCACTTTGAAAGAATGCCACTGCTCAGTGATTGCAGAAAAACTATCAGCTCTGCCAGAAGTTTTGACAACTGTGATAGAAGATTTGAAATATATCAGGCAGACAGGAGCAACTAGTACTGGGTCGCCATTATTCAGCCTTGGAGAACAAATAAAAAACTTAAGGACCAAAACACTCTCCCAAATACCCCATGTGTCAACAAGGATCACTGAACCAGAGGAAGGAAAGAACCAAATGGGACCAGAGATCAGCCAGGGAACTTCAGACAAGTCCCCACACATCGCCAGCGTGCACTGCGAGGGTGGACAGGATGACACCAACCCAACGGGACCACAAATTCAGGTATTAAAACTTTAACAAGGAATGCAAAAGAAACATTAAAGAAATAGCAAAAAATGCTACATATTGCTCTACTAAGAAGAAGAAGCTGGGGACAAAAGCCCTTTGCTCCATCGAGGAAAGAAGGCACTCAAGTACAGATGGCAGAAGTAAATTCAAGAACAAGAGTCAGGCAAAGGAGCAGGGAGTAAAGGATTGCAAGAACTCAGGCACATTGGCAGTCTCAACGGGTCAGTCTCAGATACAAGCCCAACAACCTGCTGAGGGTGCAACATTAAGTGATAGAGATATGACTTCAGGCCAATCTAAGGAGATCTCGATTAACCTAGAAGACGATGTCAGGAAAACAACAACACTCATAGGAGAAATAAAGCATGTAACAGGGAGCTGAGATCCACAAACCCAAATGAGAAATCACTCGCCCACAAGAAAGTGGGAGTCAGATATCAAAGTCCAACAGAGGCTCCAAACGGTAGAAAAGAGGAGGGTGGCTTGGATGAGGAAACAGTACCGCAAAATATAGTATTTATAACTCTATAAATTTCCAGGGGTAAACAAGATACACTTAACAGAGGACATATTTTGAAACTTTTGCAACACATCCCATCAATATCAGAGATAACCAGCAAGGACCTCTTCTGCATACAATTTGAAAGTTACAGTAAGAATAATAGGCAGGAGAATACAGTAAGGGCATGGAAAAATCTGTCTCTGGCTAAAAGGATCATGCTGCAGAAGAAAAGACTCACAGATTGGGGTATCTCGGTTAAAGAATAAAAGGGAAGGGAAGTACCTTTATATGCTGGGAGGCACAAACAAAATCACAGCCAATCCACGTAACTGGCCAACAACCCAAGAATGGTTTGTTAGGAGGAGCACATAGGGTACAAGTAAACTCCAACTAAAAAAACGTAAGCATACAATACAGAGCGAATGAGGGAACAATACAAAGAAGGATAACCTGGCCAGCAGAAAGAACAGAAGGCAGAAAAGAGTGTGGGAATTGGCAAACTGTTAACAAGAACGGCAGGGTTAATAGCTATACCTAGTGCACAATTTGACCATCAATGGTATCCAAATAAGCTTCTCCCCACGGTGAGCACTCATACAACAAAAAAACTATACTTAGCTCAAATATAGTCTTCCAAGAACTCCAATGTAACCCCTTCCCAATAAACATACTATAGAACCAATAAATACAGTCACAGCTATAAAATTAGTATCTTGGAATGTCCCCAGTCTATCTGGAGTCTTAAGAAGTGGATTAACAATTAAAAGGCTGCAAGAAGCAGACATAGTGTGTCTCCAAGAAACCTGGGCAGTAACCCCCACCCTCATTTGGATTCTCAGAAATACATAAACCAGCAAGCAAACAACACAGCTGCGGAAGACCATTTGGGGGAATATTGATTTACATAAAACACTCACATGAAATAGTTGTCAAAGAAATTAAGGTAGAATCATAACAGCTACAGGCAGCCACAGTGTATGGCTACCTGGGAAAAGGGGAGCAACATAGCATTGCTGCTCATAAATGTATACCTAAATGTGCGTGGTCCCAAAAAATTGGAAACAACCAACATGATAATTGCACTTCCGGAACAATTATTATGTGAATACTCAACATTGGATATGGTAATAACAGGGGAATTCAACTTACACATCCTCGGGGCAGATATAAAATATGAAACATTTCAACAACTTTCTGCAAATTTATAGCTTAATTTAGGCACAGTGCTTAGCACCAATAGAGCAGACTGGTGAGTTTCAGGTAATCTCCTACAACGACCATACAGCCATTGACTGTATATTCTTAGATTCAAAACGGAAGAAAAAGCTGATAAATTTTACATTGACAACGTGAGAAGTAAGTGATCATGCAATGCTCAGATTTGACCTAAAACTAATTGGGAGCTCCTGTGAAGAGATTGCCACAATCAATCAGACAAATGGAGCAGAAGACCGCACACTGGTGTGCAGAATTAAATGGAATGACATCCATGAAGCTAAAATAGGGGGCTGGAATAAAAATGAGAAAGAAAGAATGTCTGATAGGAACACACCAGACATTACAGCTAAAACAAAAGCACTATGATGCAGATTGGACCAAAACCTATGAGCTACACAAAAACAACAAGCAGATGCAATTCTGGGAATATACTAATACATTACAGAATGATAAGCCTGGTAGGTTTAACTCAGTATCCGGAGAGGCATTGGAAACTAATGTAGAGAGCATATATAAAGAGAAACCAGAGAAGAAGTTTAAAACAATGCCGGATCCCCCTGCAATATGGGGCGGTGAAAAAAAAATACACCCAAAGCCAGAAGGGTCCATAATGATGGACAAGTTGATATTTATAAAAACAACAACAAAAATAAGAAAGGATGCTATTCCGGGGCCAAATGGACTTCCAGGAGCTAAGTTCAGGCAGGACCCGACATATTGGGCAGGGGTTCTCTTCCCTTTATACACAGCTTGCAGATTGCAATCAGACATTGCGGATGCATGGCGAGGGTCATTCCTATATCCATTATTCAAAAAAGTTGACAACACAAAACCACAAATGTATAGGTTAATCACTCTCTTGGATATAGACGGAAAGCCTATGCGAGTACCCTACTAAATGATTTAACAAAATGGGTTGAGGAAGAAGGGATTGCTCCCCTTCCACCAAAGATGGATTTCGTAAAGGGAAACCATCGACAATGTTGTTGCCTTAGCTTACATTACACAGCAAGCCAACATTAAGAACAATTTGCCAGTGTTCACCTGCTTCATAGACAACTTAGCCACAGTTAACGGCATAGTACAAAAAACTTAAAAACTGCAAAATTCCGGCCAACCTCCTGAATGACATCATTTCGATCTGCAGCTGGGACCTGGGTGAGAGTAAGATTGGCGGGGGAGAAGGTATCCCCAAAATTCTATACAGACCGGGGCCTGAAGCCAACCCTGTTTAGCTTATATTCAGCAGACCTAGGTAAGGGGCTACAAAACACCAATCTAGCCATATCAAACATAGGTCAAAAGAAAGTGCACCTACTACACTATGCAATTGATTTGCTAATTTTCGACCATACACAGATAGGGCTCCAGAAGGCATCAGATACTTATACATTTAACGAACGTAATTAACTAATTACCAATCAAAGTAAAACCAAAGTGTTTTTATTTGGCCATTATGCAATGAAAACATCTCAAAAATGGAGGCCCGGCCCTTTGACGATAACAGCGACAAAAAGCTACAACTACTTAGGAGCCTGGTTCAGAGCCACAGGGAATGCAACCATACATCAAAACAGAATGAAGTCAAAAGGACAAGCAACTATATATGCCCTATGTAAACTGCAGGGTAAATTATATAGCTCAACGACAGTAGCAATTAGGAAGGTCATCACAGCAACACTGATACCTACAGTAGGCTAAAAGCAACAATCTTTCCCAAGAAAATGTGATGCACTACTAGAGAAAGGCAGTGTCAAGGATATAAGCACTTCTTTCAGCTACCTACATGCACACGAAACAGCCTGATATGACAGGAGTTTGGCCTTTCACAGCAGAAATATTAAGGCTGGGCACAACTGCAGGATCTCTGAATTTAAAATATACAGTGAGCAGCAGACATCATGGAGTACTCACTTAAATAGAGTGGTAGAGACCGTAAAGCTGGCACTAAAGAATTGGACTATGGAAGTAATGAGCTATACGTTTGTCAGAAACTCCGTAAACAAACACATTTGTAAGATGTCACGAGAATCTGATTCTGCCAGCATTCCAGAAAAGCAATGTTAGTCAGCCTTAACTGCATCCTACGAACCCCACAAAATGCAGCTTTATTTAAGCCAAACACTGGGGAGGAAAAGCTTGAAAGCCATTTCTTGGCTAAACAGGTGCCCCTGCAGATAAAATAATTGGAAAGATGCAGATTATGCAATTATAGAAAGGAGTTTTTACAGCATTCGAAATGCGTTTGTCCGCTACTGACTTGACAGAAACTATTAAAAACTATCTTTCAGACAAAGGGAACACAAACATGTGCGGAAGCATTGGAGGCGCTCTTTTTTTGTACGGTTCCATCAGTGCTAGCTATCAAGATTTAGCAAATTCAAGCAGGTGGCAGGAACAGCCCAAAAAGAAGCAAAGTGCCACTGTATCAACAAAGGTCTGCCTCCTAACTTCCTCGATGTCAATGTCACCCAGCTTGTTCGGAAGCATGCACATAGGCAGTTTATTTGCTCTTTTGTATATCTTATGTCACTCAGTTCAGCTCCCAAAGAGGCCGCCTCTGAAGGAACAAGATGACAGCTCCAACGAAATTTGACATTAGTATTGTACTTTATTCTGCATCTTTCTAGATTAGATCCTGGCGCATTTTTCTCTTGTGCTTTTTGCACATGGTGTTCCTGAATTTGGTCCCTCAGACCAGAAGTCATGACACTAATAAGGCAAAGACAAACCCCGCTCTGACAGGTTCACTGTGCAAGGAAATCTCATTCAGTTTCTCTAAAATCATCTAAATAGGCACTTTATTTGCTCTTGTGTATATCTTGTCACTCAGTTCAGCTCCCAGAGACCCAGCCTTCGATAGAACAAAACGAAAGCTCCATCGAAATCTGATACTAGCATGGAACCAAGGTCAGGGGAGGCAAAGCCGGACCAGAGAGGGACTGGTGCCAAATGCCTCAGAACGCGGGAACACCCCCCCAAAAGCCTGTGAAAAAGGGGGCGACCGGACAAGCTAGCCGCCCAATCCGGATTAAAGGCAGTAAGTGGCTGGGGGGTTCAAAAGGGGTGCAGGTTTTCCCCTGCAGTCACTGAACCCCCCCCAACCATATTGGAATCCCACCCACCCATGCCAAAAGGAAGCGGGCGTCGCAGCCGCGAGGGGAAGGGGTGAATTGAAGAGTCCCAGAAAAAGATCCAAATGGGTAAATTACTAGAGGAAGATAAGCTGCTCGCATAGTGTCCTTGGAATGCCTCAGACCCGGGACACAGGGTGAGCGAATGACAGCACACAGACATAGACAAAGTAGATGAGATGTTCACACAGGGGCCTTGGGATGCCACACGGCAGGGACACTGTGGAGCAGGCAAGTGGCTAGCAAGGGTCCAAGTCAAGCGGAACAGCACTTGCAGCCCGGGCCGGTCCTGATGGACGCCCACGAACTCAGTGGCAAGGGAAGCCTGGAACCGCACATCAGGAAGGGCTTGCTTAAAGTGGCAACTCGAGCTAAGAAAGTGCTGTCATATAAGGACTAATGCCAAACTTGGAGAACACTGCTTAATGCAAAGATTACAAGGATGTATAGGAATAAACTGCGATCTTTCTATTCACCATACAATGTCGTCACTGAAATGATTGATGGGGAAAGGGAGGCGATTGAGCAGGGCGCTATGATGGGGGTGCTCACCCCTAGAAGTAGTTTGCACTTTCTTCCACATCTTTTCAGCTTAGATCCTCACACTTTATGTCTTTCGGTTTGTTTGCACATGTTGGTGTTGCTGAATTTGGTCCTTTGGAGCAGATGTCATGATATTATTGATAAAAAGCCCCACTCTGCTTTGATAGGTTTAGTGTGTAGGGAGATCTCTGGCAGGGTGGGGTTATTCTTTCAGCTCAGATGTCTGTTGACCTTGCACTTACTTTTACGGTTTTTGTACAGTTTAAAGTTACGGAACCTGGCCCCTTAGAATAGTGAGCCTGACACTAAAGAGGAAAAGTTCTAATGGCATTCTTCCCCAGTTGAATTTACAATTTTAAGCACAGCTGCTTTCATACACACTGGACATGATATTTTATTCATTTATCCATAGGTAACGCAGGATTTTATTATTATGTAATTTTATGCCTGTATATACTTTTGTAATGGAAACAGAACTTTGTGAATTTACTGCAGCACATTGCTTACACAACTGTATTCTGTTTGCTTTTTATTTTGTAACATTGTATTTATTGAGAAGTATTTGCAATGACACACGCAATAAAAATGTGTTCATTCATTCATACTGCGTCATCCGCATATAGTAATAACAGCACCCGTTTCCCGGCAATGGTGAGGATGTCCAAAGGATCTTCTACCAAGTAAACTGCTAAATCATTTAAATAAGACTAATGGGTAAGGGCACCAGCACACACCCTTGCCAAATGCCCTTTCCAATAAGGAAGGTTTCTGTACATTCCCCACCCGGGCCATACCTGACCTTAGCCAAATTACTAGTGTGGAGAACCTTTATAGCCATTATCGGGGGATATCTACTCCTAAATCTACCTGGGATATTTACAGCCTATCTCTATTGACTACATTGACAGCTGTATTCAGATCTATAACTATAAGATAAAGTGATAACTTCCTAATGACTGTAAATTTATAAGCAATCATTTGCAGTCGGAAAGCCTGGTTGATGGCCCCTATTCGTGGCCGAAAGCCGGCTTGCACTTCTATTAAAATGTTGTGGGTATCTACGCAACCCTGGTGGTGATTGAGCAGGACTTTCCATAACACTTTGCCTGCCCCATCAAGAAGGGAGATTGGGCGATAGTTGGTTGGACTGTCCTGACCACCTTTCTTATAGATCAGCACAATAATAGCTGAGCACACATGAGGGGGGCACGGCATTGCTGGCGAACCCTGAGTGAAACACTTTAGTAAAGATACTGACCCACAGGTGGAGCTCCTCAAGGTAAATATCGATAGGCACTAGGGGGTCTATTAGGATGGCGGACAGACTGCATTCCACCGCCATCCTAGCGGTGCTGAGACCGGCTGCCGGTGGTGCGGCGGTCCCGCACCGCCAATTAGGATGCCACTGCCATGGTGGCTGTGGCATCCCGCATATATTATATTGTGGCGGACGGTGCTGTAAGCAGTAGCCGCCACAATGCAATATATGCCTGTTGTGTGCATTGGCATGCACAATGTGACAGGCACCGCGCAGTGCCTACCACCTTGTGCATGCCAATGTTGGGGGGTACCACGGGTACCCCCAAAGTGCAGCCCCCCACCCGCCCAGTCCCCTGGTGGCCCGCAACAGGCCCCAAAGAAAACTCTGCATGCCTTTCCATGGCGGAGTCTCCGCCATGGAAAGACATTGAAAAAGCCACATCATAATGGGCCTAATTGTCCTTTTCTGCCTGGTAGGCAATCGGGACGATTGCCTACCGGTGGGAAAGCAGTGGGCAGTCTTTTCGTCCGCTGCGGTATCCCCGCCATGCTAATGTGGTGGGGGGGTAAAAGGCCGTCCGGGGGTGGGGTTTTGGCGGGCAGATCGCCACTGCCGGTAGGGCGGTGGCAATCCGCCCGCCATCCTAATAGACCCAACATAGATGGGCCAATATTGGTTTCTATATTATTTACTGTCCCCTTCTCCACCCATGCTACCAGTCCTCAGAACTGTCTGGTATTTTTCCCATGTGATGTCTCCCTTAATTCCTTCCATTAAACCAATAGGTGCAGCAATTTTAACGTTTTTTTACAAGGCATTTATACCCTCCCCTGCACTCTCGGAATAAAAATTCTTTCTGAGGGCTGCATCATCATCACAGCAGGGCAAATGAGACTGTGCCCTTCATTCTGAGGTATTCTTCATCAAACCAGTTAACCCCTGGGCTCCGTCTCACTCCAGTCGAGCCAGTAGTTTTAGATCTGGTGGGCTTACACTACAGAGCCTCAGATCCATCGCCATCCTGTAATAGGCTACTAAGATTTCCCCATTATCAGCGATCAGGGAATACAAGATTATGGGTTTGTACTTAACCAATATACATTCCAGTAGTGAGAGCTCAAGTTGATATTTCTCACTACTCCATTTTATTATCCTTCTGCTGAATGGGGCAATCTAATTCCCATAACTCCACTTCCATCGCATATGTCACTCTAGTCTAACAAACCACTTCAAGCACAGTGTCAATCAGAGTGCCACAGAGTCATAATCACTCTCCACCCTCCTGACAACTGTCAAATTATGCATGCATTCCCAATCCTCTATATTGACTAGAATATAGTTAATTAATTAGAAAGTATCATTGCAAATCGATTATCGAAAATTGGGTGCGGATGAATTGACGGAGGAAGCCATTTCACTGCAAGTCACGACAGGGCAGGTGGTGGGTCATTTCTTCAGAGTGTCTATCACCCTTTCACTTTGGACCCATACAGCCCAATGCCAATGAATAACTATGAATCTTTCAGACATAGGAGACTCAGGGGCCCTTACCACATTGTGGAGGGGCCCCCATGATATCGCGTTATGCCAAAGTGCGTCCCATCTGCACAGCAGAAGCAGTCTGAAGAAAATGGCAGGACAGCACAGCATTACTGGTTGCCTTACTTATATGGAGGAAATGCTATAAAAATGTGGGTACTGGAAACTTGGCAAAGTGGTGGCACCTATCCAGTACCTATATTTAAAAACGTTAAGACATGCTGGGGGCTATGATTAAGACTGCCATTATTGACATGGCAGTCTTGCACAGAGATGGTGCTATCTAAAATATTAGCAGGTCTGCATGTTTGAATGCAGCAGCGGTCCATCACTATTTCCGGGTCAGTAGGTAGAGCCAATGGGAGCTCCGACATCAGAATGGCCACCTTCCCAACCCTTGCAACCAGCAACACAAAGAGAGGTGAGAAAACATGGTAGAGGTTTTGCTGACGCCGACCTCTAAATCAGGTTCTCTTCTCTCTAAAATACCGTGGCCAATTGTTCAAGCTGACTGAGAGCTGATAATGACATTTGAGCCTTTTATTAGTGGTGCTTGATGAGAAAGCGCCAGGTACATCTTATTGCTAGGCGTGCTCAAAGAGATTATTTCAGTGCCTTTAATTCTTGCAGCTTGCTAAAGGGAATCTTCAGTTCTGTGCAACACAAATAACTTCCCTGTGTATTTTAATTTAACAATACTGTGGCTGCGGGCAATGTGGTTAAATGTTTCTCATGTGCACTTCAAAAGCAGCTCTCTACAAGACAAATAACATTTCCATGTAAATTAGTTGAATTGTAAATCTTTTGAAAGCTTGCTTTTCTGCTGTATTAAAGTTCTGAAAATCCCTAGCACGGGTCCTAAGGACTATAAGCTGCAACATTTTTCTTCCTCGGATGCCTAATACTGCATCACTTGTTTCATGTTTTATTTAGAAGTAATAGGATATCAGAGGACAGAGTGTATCTTTATACTTATTCTGTATCAGTTGAATTATTGTTATTATTTTGTTGGGAGACACAAAAATTTGTGTGCCAGAGCTAATGTAAAATGGGTGATTCTTTCTAGAGACAGAGGTGCACAAAACAAAGGCAGGCGCCCTACTCACAACAACGTATACTTATACAATTGCATTTTATTTAATTTTGGCGTTTTAGACAGTACAGATGTACAAGGTCGAACTGGGAACACAAACCAGCCCAGTCAATTCAGTTGGACCATCCCTGGGAGGTTGGGGGGAGAGGGTTGCTAGTGAGAAGCGCTGCTGCTGCTTTTGTTTCACTGGGCCGATGTTGCAGCACTGCGGCAAAACTGGCCCCTAGTAACGAAAATGGCCGCCTCCACTAAAAAAAGTTCCCATCTTTCCGGCCCACCGGGAAAAACGCCCAGTGCCTGCTATGGCCAGTCCGGCCCTGCAAATGTAGCTTCAGCTGGGCAGGCGACCGCTTCCAAGAGAAATCGGCAATATTTGCAAGGGAAGGCTCCTTTTATAGGCATAGGTAGTCACTTACAAAATCAATTACGGCTATTACATCTCTATGAGTGGATTACAGATGCAAGATTACAACAGTTTTACAAACCGTCAAAACTAAGGGCCCCTTGTGAGTCGCCCGTTAAAATGTTGCGGTAATACCACAATGACAATTAGTGATACTGTAGTGTATACAGTAATTCTTGAGTGAAGTATTACTTCACTCTTGCAAGTCTGCTTTTCACGTTCTTTCATGCACTTTTCCTTGTTCTCATTTGACCTGTTTCATGTTTGCAAAATGTTAAAATATCCAAATATATCCTGTAGCATATTCATCATATCAGAAGCCACACTTTACCATAAAAACATAAAAAAACATGTTTTCTGGTGTGTTTACATGTGTACTGACACAAACTACCAATCTTTTTTGGGTTTTGAAAATCAAATGTTCAGCCATAATGTATTGACAAGAAGTACTTACAACAAACATATCTGTAGAGCGAAGCCTGCTGACTTTAGATCACAGCTCAACCACGCCAAACAGAGGCCCAAAAACGGTTAAAAATCATCAAACAGCAACCTAACCACTCAAATGACCAACAATCTGCACTCAATGACTTAACCCCTGGTAGTCAGGAGTTCTCTGCACACTTCATGGAAAAGACAAGAAAGATCGAATTTGAATTTCTACGCATCACAACAAATACACACTTTTTGTCCCAGTCCACTCCCTCTCCGCTACTCCTGTTGTTTCCCCCTCTTTCTGACTCTATGTATTACTTTACAAAACACCAGGCACTGTGGAATACATTTAGACTCCCAGACGACATTGAGCTATACAATACTATTACTTCATTAAAACCCTCAAATCATTTCAATGATCCTCTACCCACCAATCTCTACAAATAACTTTTATCCTCCGTGCTACCACTCTGGTCAAAAATCGTTCATGAATCCCTCCTGCAAGGATTGATTCCTGATTGCCTCAAAATTGGTTATTACCCCATCCCAAAAACTCCAAATGCAGACCTAACTGATCCTAACAACTTCAGACCAATTTCCAACATAATTACATTTAGCCAAACTACTTGAGAAGTGTGTGCATACACAACTATGTAATCACATCGAACAATTTCAACCCCTCGACCTTCACCAATCAGGCTTCAGATCGGGACATGGTACTGAAACTGCTCTGATACACATTGTTGATGACGCATTGAGGCTTTTTATACCAGAAGGAAAGTTGCCTTCTTATAAGTCTTGATATTTCCTCTGCATTTGACACGATCAAACATGACGATTTGATTGCTATTCTGGAAAAAAAGATGGGGTTAGCAGGCCTAGTCCTAAATTGGTATTCCTTGTTCCTACATAATAGAACTCAAAGAATGAAAATCCACCATTCCCTCTCTAACAGTACCGAAGTCTCAATTGGAGTTCCACACGTTTCAGCACTATCACCCACACTCTTTATCCTGTTCATGGAACCTCTCACCAAAATTCTGAACCATTTGAACATGCATTGCCACATGTAAGCAAATGATACTCAAATATACTTTAAAATCTCTACTCCGGATGACATCAAAACTCTTAACTCTGCCCATGTGAAAACACAACAATGGTTAACCCACAATCACATTTTGCTAAGTACTCTGAAAACCGAATACCTCCTGATCTCCCCTCGCCATCACTCTACCCCCATTCATGACTGGCTCAAACAATGCACAACCCGCAATTGCACTCCACCTACTGTGGACTCAACTAGATCATTAGGCATAACTCTGAACAAACACCTAAATATGCAAGACCACATCCATGTAGCAACCAGAGGAGCTAATCACCAACCAACACTTTAAGGAAAATCAAACCCTTCCTTTCCCCCTGACGACATGAAGCTGGCAGTACGATTCCTAGTTACCTCTCGCTTAGGTTACGGAATTGTGACCTAAGCTGGACTTCTCAAAGCAAAACTAGCCCCTTTAAGGGCTACTCTGAACTTTGCTGCCAGACTCATCACTGGTTCAAGAAAACGTAAACATATCACACCAGACTTGATTCAACTCAAGTGGCTCCCCTTCAGTGCTTAATTTTGTAAAATATTCAGTGCAGGTGCTCCAATTTTTTTAGGATGCCACATCCACTTTCACCGGCTCCACCTAATCCTTCCATTGGCTTCACCTAATTCTCAATATGCTCCACCCACAACCACATCTGGCACTGCTGAAAGCCAGATTTAATACCTGATCTGAATTTCAGCCAGCCAGCAGTCCCCGGGTAAGGTTTTGATAGGAGCTCCACTTCACTGAGAAAAGAGAAAGTTTGAAACAAATTGAAATCTAAAAGTGCATTTGAGGGACAATTTTGACATTTTTTTTTTTTAATTAGTAATGCACTGAAAGGGAATACATGAAATATTCCGGTGCTCTATGTGCCGATTTGAGGAAAATAGAAAACTGGGTTAAGTCCTGGTCCCCGTATCATAGTAGTCGGCCTGAACTTGTGAATTTCCCCAGATCTTGACAACTAGATGTCCACGGGTGGCACATTGTGCTTTAAGGTGCAATACCTACCTTAAATCTTTTAAACTGCACATCTCCGGTTCTTCTAATTTGATTTTTGGCCTTTTAGTGTCAAATAATTTATTACATTTGACTCTTTTTCTAAATTGTTGTGACATTTTTTTGTGTTGTCTTTTCAAATATAACTATTTGTGTGCTGCATAAATACTTTACACATTGCCTCTAGTTTAAGCCTGACTGCTTTTGTGCCAAGCTATCAGAGGGTTAGCCACATATTAAATTAGTAACAATTAAGGTTAACCCTGACAGGGATTGTGACTGCTTACACCCTCCTCCCTCAATCAACAACCCAATTTCTCACTATAGCAATATAACTTTCATCTTATGCATACACTGCACCATGATTTGGCTGTGACCGTGGTCAGTCTCACCAGGGAAAGTGAAACACAGTTTTACAAAGCAGAGCAAAACTTCAGAGCAAGAAGAAGGGACAGGCTAGAAAGAGGCTCCTGCTGAGAAGAAAGGGGCAAAGGAGAGAGAGGGGATAAAAGAAGGCAATACTGAGAAAAAAGCAGGCAGGGGAGCGAGAGAGCAGGTGTAGCTGAGGAGAGAGGGGGCAAAAGTAGGAAAAGGGATGAGAGCAAAAGGTTTGTAGGCAAGAGATTTGGGAGAAAGAGGGAGAGCAATGACCTCTGAGGAAAGAATGTCCAGGCAGATAGGGAATGGAGAGAGCGAGTTCAAGCTCTGCTGGGGAGAGACGGAGTAGAGTGGGGAAGGCTGAGAAAGCAGGCATTGCTGGGGAGGGATGGGAAATCAGTTAGGGCCTGACTCTCACACTGGGGCATGCATCACACCTTCTCTGCCCTTCCCCTTCTCATCCTGAGATACCAAAAGACAAAAGAGGGAGTCACCAAACTTTTGAATATTAAACAGGTTTTTCTTTGTTTCATTGTCTTTTCTGTGTGGAAATGTGTTATTGATCACACCTGACATTTACGTCATTACAACTTTTATTTGTGCTCCCAGCCAGTTCAGATAATAGTTTCCCTTAGACTATAGCATCATCTCTCTGATCAGCTACCCTGCCCTTCCTCATCCACATATTTGCTGCTGCCCTATATCTTCCTCAGTTCCTGCTGTCTCTTGCTCTGCAAGTGTTTGTTCAAGTGATTTGTTGTCTTTATTGACGGGCAGATAAGCAGAAGAATGCAAGTGTTACCCATAGACACCTATCAACAGCAGTATTTTTCCCGTACAAATTGTACACCTTCAACATCCCCGTACGTACAGCAGATCTCCATACGAATTGTACGAAAGACCATACAACTCAAAAATACGTACAAATAGCATTCGGAACACGCAGTACGCGACGTCCGTACGGATCGAAGCAGCTTTTTCCGACCCTGCAAGTACGATTTGTTACGACAACCCTCCGTACGACTCTTTTTCTACAGGAGTATAAAATGTCAGTAAAAGCAGATTTTGACTCAAACCGCGTGCGAAACGTACCCCCCGGGTACGCGAGTCTACCCCATGATTGCAGGGGTACGGTGCGTAGGGGTACGGTGCATCGGGATATGGTGCGTAGGTGTATGGTGCACCCGGGTACGGTGCATAGGTGTGCGGTGCGTAGGTGTACGGTGCATAGGTGTACGTGCGTAGGGGTACAGAGCATAGGGGTATGGTGCGTACCCTCATGATTGCAGGGGTACAGTGCATATGTGAATGTGTGGCTCTCCGTACGAATTGCTCATACGACGTTTTACGTACGAATCGCGTTCTCGGTCCCCGGTCCGGATCGTACTTGTTGGGTCATACAGCATGTTTACTATTCGTACAGTTCACCGTGAGGGTCCTGTGTCGTACAGATTGTACCTTGGTTTTCGTACGGTTCGCAAAGATTTGGATGTATTTTTTTCCTATGTATCGTACTACGCGATTCGGACGAATTTGTACGATTCGTACGGAAACGGCTACGAATTGGAATCGTTGTACGGATTAGTTTCCCGAATCGGAATCGACCCCTAATATTTGAATGCAGTGATTGTCAGCACACAGTGTTAAAGTTGTGCTTTTTGCACACCTCATTTTATTTGCTGTTTTCTGACATGTAAGGACTCTTAGAAAAGCCTCCCATACACAACAAAGTGATTTGAATATAAACTATAGCAACACAAAATCAAATAATTTGTGTTCTTATTAAAAAAGACCCCTTGGCACAAAGCACATTATTTTCAGAAAACGATTAAAGAAATGCAAGAAAATAAAATGGAAGGGGCAGGCAACAATTTATGGAACTTTTTTTTAAATGATAACTTTGCTTGACACTGTTCTATTTTATGCTGCATTTCATGTAATATTTGGTATGTGCGATTGTGCGAACATTAAGTAAACATTTCTTTTGGAGAAGAGAGCCCAAGAGCACGCACGGAGAGGGGAGACAGGCAGTGAAAAATTGGAATCTTTCAACCATACTATAATTATCTTCATATCACACTCGCCTTAAGTTCAACACATGCCTGTTTCTTGCGCTTGACCTTTCCGAACTCCCAAGGCCAAGGAGGGAACAAAATGTTTGCATAATTTCAACTCTTATCTCTGCACACCGTGGTTTCACAGTGACGCACTTTTAATTTTCTCAACGTAGTCCTGCACTTTCCCAGCCTGCCTCCCCGACGCCAGCTCAGCCATCACCTGCCCTCAACCACAATTATCCAATGGAATGTGGAAATGAGGACATGCCTTGGTGAAAGGCAGGTGTGTACGGGTGACATCACTAACATGTTGTAGTCATCATGCCTGGACCCGTCAGCTCATGCAGACACAGCAGACAGGCATCGGAACCGAAGGAGAACAAGAACAGGTACATTTAATTTTAAGAATTAGTTCGCACAACTCCCAGGGAGGGAAAATTAAATAGACCCGGCCCTGCAAAATAAGTACCGGTGCTGAGCACCGGAAAACTCTAGCACAAATTAAGCACTGCTTCCCTTAGAATCAAGGATTCGTTTCAAGATTGCCTGCTTGACACACAAAGTGCTTCACTATAACACTCCGGTTTACCTGGCAAACAAACTTGAACTATCTGGCTAGAATCGATCCCTAAGAAGCTCTAAGAATTTACTGCTGAAACCACAAAAATTCAATAAGAAGAAACCCTATAACTGAGCCTTCTCCAGGCTGGCTCCAAGAATTTGGAATGCTATTCCTCCCGAAATCAGATCAATCCCGTCTATTGCGACATTCAAAAAAGAAATCAAAGGTTTGTTACTGAATAGATACTTGCAAAGATAGACCTAAAACCATCCAAACTAACCTCAACTTCGGTTATACAGTTTTCTTTGTAGGTTCAGTGATGCATTTGTACTGGTTTATACCTCCTATTTCCTGGAGAGGCCTCTCTCACGCTACTATTTAACTCATTACTTACATGTTGAATTTGTTACCTTTCCTGTTCATATTGTGTGCTTTGTGTACAGCGCTCTGATATCCGTATGGGTCATGTTGCACTTTACAAAACCTTTAAAAATAAATAAAAATAAATAAAGTATTATTTGTGGAGGTAGACAAAGATGAAAAGAAAGAAAGAAGGAATAAAAAAGGAACTAATTCAATCTTGAAAATGTTCAGGTCCTCTCAAATTGTGCTGTTCATTTTTACTCTGTTTATTTGGCTACATCATGATAAATCAAGTTATTTACATCTGTTAAATCTCTAAAAGAAGAATTTCTAGCAAGTTTGGATTGTTACTAGTGAATTGAGCATTGAAGTCATCAGGGATTTTGACTCCAAAATATTGTAGAGGAAGTGTAAGGTATTTTAAACCTCCGTTCTGGAGGAAAGGGTGGGAATCTTAGCCGGCCTCCGAAATACCCTTCCCAAGAAATTTGGAATGGTTTACTTTAGAGAAATGTTCTAATACTTCCACTAAGGCTTGAACAAAGGCCCCACAGGTGCTCAGGGAGCTTAGCTTTTCGTCACAGGAAAGTTCAAATGTGTATATTCCCTTCATTTTTATTAGCCCTTTTAGGGCCAGGTTTTCATTTATTTTTTAGCTGAACTTTAAGGAAGTGATTGGGCAACCTTGTTTTTACCTCTTGTAAGGCGTATATGTTGTGACAGCTCCCAATTAATGTTGATACAGGCTAAGTATTGTATAAAGTTGGCCATTATGAACAAGGACATACTGGGGACCTATTGAAATTTTCGCTAAAATGTTGGGCATGCATCTCGAGTTGACTCTTTCACAAGTTTAGCAAGAGATGGAGCATTATTTTTTTACTTTTTGTATATTTGTCTATTTAAGTCACTATCAGTGTGGTGTTACTGTTAGTTTGATGTGCTTTTACAAACCCGGATTGGGGTGGGGAAATCATTTTCGGCCAAATTGAGTATAATTTAGAAACTAGTGTCTACATGAAGACTTAAGTGCTTTTAACGAGTCATGCTATGAGCAATATAAACTGCACAAATGAGGGTCTTTGTTAGGCTTGAATAACACTGTGATTATTGACTCTATTATTGAGTCTGTGATCTTACTTATCTCTCCTATGCAGCTGAATATAGAGAAACGATCTGGACTTGGGATCTTATTCTGTGGTTATTTCCTAGAGGGCAGATTTGACCTTGATTGGAGATATAGGGCCTGTGATTCTAAAAGCGTTTCTGGAGCTATGTCTGTTTGGGCGTAGTTTAATATGTAAGCATGTTGTTCCTTTGCATCTATCATTTACTTTGCTATTGGATACTGTGAAATTTGTAAAACCATTTCAGTATATTTTGAGTTGTTAACTCGTTTCCTCCATCATTAGGTATTTTTTGTTACGTGATTGGATTGCCTTCAATTTGTATATCAAAATGCAATTTTCTTTGTGTCGTATTTCTTGCCTGTATAAAGTATTTTCTTTGCTGATTCACTTATTAACCGGTGTTCTACTTCTCCTTGTGCTTTACATAGAGCATGTCGTGTTTTGTTTGTAGGAAATATACATTAGACTGACCTTTTAATGTGGAGATTTTGATTTCTAGTTCTTGTTTTTTGTTTCTAGGTATTCTCTGAAAAGCTGAGGTATGTAATATCAGTTCCTAGCTAAAGATTACTTTTCCAGCATTCCAAAGCTTATGAGTGATATTTCATCTGGATCAATGACATAATATCCAGACAATAAATATTGTCTCACATATTTATGGAGAAATACATATCAATGACACAAATATTGAGACCCTATACATAACTATGAAAGTCACTTATATCAAACAAATAACTATCGCTTACAGAAATATCTAATTTTACATATATTAAGTACAAAAATATCGTAAAAAAATATTGTCACTTATGACTAAGCATCTAATATGTCAAAAATATCGATCACAACAATATCAACTAGAAACATATTGTCAAAACAAGTATTAAATATGTTTAAAACACAGCAAAAACAATTATTTACACAAACAACAATAAATACTTTCCAAAATGATAACAATACATAACTGAAAATAAATGTTTTACTTCACCAAAATATTTAACATAAACACCATTAAAATACTACACCTATAAAATATACACTAAACATAGTTTTAAAATAATTTAATTCCCATAATCATTTAAATAAAACAATCAAGATTTAAACTATCAACACAAAGAGAAGCAAAATTAAATAAATAAAATAATATTTAATACAAATATAGAACCATATAAATGGGCGTTTACCAAATAAGGATCTAACTGCCCCAAAAAAATTGAATTATACTAAAGCAACCAATAAAATACAATTATAAACAACACAGAGAGGAAACTCTGCTGGATTTTATCTACAAAAGTGAATACTGAAAAATATATAACTCTACAACTTCACAGCCCAGTAAGTAACAATTATATTTAAACTAAGAAGTAAAATAATGCTAAACTGTAAAACAATTAATTAACAAACAACAGTGATCACACTGTTTAACATTTCCCATTTTACATATATTATCCAAACTGTTATTAAATATCATCTACAACAACACATCTAACATTACAAAATAAAGTAAATATATTTAAATAATACTTTTAAACTCACCCCAATAGCAACACTAAAAATTATGGAACCCCTAAAACATTGCCCAACATTAAAAAAATACCAAATGTATTTAATATATTAAACACATTCTTCCAGCAGAACAGAAACACCTGTTTCAAAATCAAGTTTGCACAAACAAAATACTCCAAAGGACGCAAAACGTCTGTAAAACACATACAAGTAAGTACATCAAAGAAAAAGTAAATGCATGTTCAACTGTATATAAATAAATCACAGGTAGAATATAACTGTATCTCAAATTCATATTATTACAGTGAATAACGCTATAATAAAAGAAAGCACTAAATTAATCACTTCCCAAAAAGAAAAACAGTTATTAAGTTACATGTATTGTATTTGTGGTATTTCTAAAGAGCATTAGAACAAAAGGCATCCAAGCGCTATGAACAGAGGAGAACAGCGTGAACCATGGCAACCCCAAGCAGACACACCCACTCTAATACAATCCCTAACCGAAGAATAATCCACAAAAAGGCATGTTTAAATGTGCTTTCTGAACAGCAGGGGCAAGCTTGGGGTTGGCCTAACAGCTAAGGCGCTCCACCTCGGACCTGGGGATCTGGGTTCGAGTCTCGGTAACGACGCCAAAAAACCCCTGTGATTCTGGGCAAATCACTTAATCTCCCCGTGCCTAAAATGAAAGTGTGTCCTTGTGTAACGTAACTGGTGCTATGGAAAGCGCTCTGATAACTGATTCGGTTCTAGTTCGCGCTATATAAAATTCTGCAAAAAACAAAAACAAACTCAGGCTCCTGATATGTTATGGGGTGGAGTTCCACACCCTGGCAGCTGCCACTGTGAAACCACGTTCCCCCCACCTGGCTTTCTTACATCGTAGAACCTCTACCTTATGGAGCCCTGCTGATCTCAGACGTCTCCTTGAAACATAACAATTCAGGGTTCTTCCTAAGATGGCTCAATCCCTGAGAGAGGAGGGCTTTATGTGTCAAGCAAAGCCCTTTAAAGGACACCCGTTTCTTTAATTGGCAGCCACTGAAGAGAACTCAAACATTGCCTGACCAAGGAGAGTTTGGGTACTCAGAGGATCAATCATGTGGCCGCATTCTGATTTCTGAATGATATGGAGCTTGTTTAATGAAAGTTGGTTGATGTTTACATACAGGGTATTGCAGAAGTCTAGGCAGGAGGTGATGAGTGCAATGATGACATAGGGTACACCTATAGCCAAGAAAATGTTTCTACTGAAAATCTTACCTGAAAATGTACAAAATATTATTCCAATGCAGGTTATGGGAGGGCAAATACTAAAGAAAATGTTGTAATTAACATAAGGGAGTATAACCACATCTCAAATGTCACAGAGATAGAAGTTAGAGAAGTTTTACAAGACATAAGAGAAGCAAGCACTATTTCTCAACAACCCAAATGTTAAAGGATATACTACCAAAAGTCCCTGAAGATTATAACAGGCCAGTTACCATCAATACCCACCTTAAAATGCCTCATAACACACACTAAAAAGGCCACCAGCAACACCCCACCTTCTCTAGGGACATAGACATACAAGCACATCTAACAATAGCACATAGAAAGGATCCCTTCCTATAATAACACTGAGAAAAGAATACTAATATTCTCCACTGCAAATAACTTACATAATAACTTACTCAAAGTACCCTAATGCCAAACCTGGATGATGGAGTGGACATGTAAAACGTGTCCCAAACCATTCCATTAATTATACACCATACATGGTGAAATTCGAAACACCAATATATCTTGTATCTACGTTTTGCTTCCTAATAAACAAGGCAGTACCTACATGGAACTACTAACCCATGTAAAACAACAAACAATACCCCCAAAAAATAATCATACACTTCGAACAAGCTATGATTCATACCATCCTAAAAGTATACCCCCACACACGCACACAAGGAGTATGTTACCATATTAATCAAAGTATATGGTGCGACCTACAAAAATTTGCATTTAGGGCCAGATTAGGAGTTTGGCGTTCGAAGAACCACCGCACCTGCCTTTGCAGTCTGACCGCCGTGAGCTCGGCAGCCCAACCTCTGTATTACGAGATTGTTGGATTCCTTTTGCAAAGACTGCCGGCGAACCACCGACACCGCCAGTCATCCGCAGACTGCTGCAGCTGCTGTCAGGGAAAAGCAGCTGCCATAGGGTGGTGCTGAGGAGTTCCACTGCGATCCATATTACTGGTTGGTTTTCCGATGAGCCGACTATGGTGGTGGGACTGCCATCTAAAAGTCGGCAGAAACGAAGGATTTGGGGTGCATACTCACCCCATTCCTGTTCTTCTCGTGAGAGTTCGACTTGGATCCCTTTCTCCAGAACCCTCCTTCACACCTGCATCTTCAGCCAAAGAATATGACCACGTTTGCGGTCAAACGCAGGTACCTCCTTTTTGAACCCATAGCCTGGACTCCACATATATGGGCCAGACTTCGGCACGCGTCCAATTCCGCTGCACCGTGGTGGAATTTGTGCCGCGGCGGAGAGGATAAACAGTGGGGTCCATTACGATGGCAGAGGGACAGAGTCAGAAGGTGACTCATGTCCCACGTAATGGGAGTATTGTTGCATGTGTAGGTCTGGTAGTATGTGCACAGTGATAACTGTAGACTATATAAACTAAGCAGGGTCCAGTCAAATGTCAGTTTCCAGAGTTGAACAGTCACATAACTGCCTAATGTTACAGATAACTTATTTTATCTTTTGATATCATGTGTGACAGTGGTCTCAAACAGTCCACTTGTCATCCTTGTGTCTGAAATGATGCTCCCTCACTACTGTGTCTCATGTGATGGTGGACCGCTTACTTATGGCATGGCATACAATGCACTTCGAATGCAGACACTGAGCATTACTTCCCCTTGGTAAGTGGAGAATATACAGTATCAAGAGTTGGCTACCACCACTGGTGCCATCTGTATTGATGCCTACATGTTGGCATGTGTACCTTCACATATTGTACAGTCATATGGACAAGTGTTTCATACATGATCTGAGGGTCTACAAGCTTTTCATTCTGATTCCATCATATTTGGATATGTTGACCAATGTGTACATGACAATAATATTCCGTGATGTGAATACAGAGTAGGTGTAAAGACATACAGGGATGTGTAGACATGGCTGGGTGAGCCACACATACCCAATTACATTAATGGATGTCATCAGCCAGATCACATTGTTGAGGCAATAACACACATGGTTGGAAGACTTCCAGTACTATCTGGCAATGTAAGTCTACATACCATTGAGAAGGGTGTATTCCCTTAGATGTGATGCACATGGGCATTTGTGGAGGGTCATTCCCTGGTTGATGCCATGCATCAGGGAATGACATGCTGACATGTTGGGGTCATATGTGTGTGTCAGCAATCAGTACTACATTGGTATTTGTGTTTGTGAGACAAGGAAGGTACAGTAAAGTCCCTTCCCTTTTGGACACGAGTAAGACCTCTTTATGGACTGGATATTTCCTAAGTCTCTTGTACTTTCAGTGTTCTAATGGCATTGACATTTTCAATGTGAAAAAGGGGTGCTCACATGAAACAATCTTGACTGGGGATGTTCCTTGGCAGACTCATGTACAATGGTTCTTTGTGCTGAAATCACACACCACTTGGAGCCAAGTTTTACTATTCTGGACTTCATGTGATACCTCGCTGAGATACTCATGTGCAGTTTACAACTGTGTCATCTGGCAGTAGACAGATGTGGGAGAGTCACTTGGAAAATATGAATGGTGTGGAATGGGCACTTCCATGTTACCTTATTCTTGGTAGTCACATATTGCTGCAACTTAGCTGTAGCAGGTGCCCAGCAGATCTACATGTTGTGGATTAGGTACACCTGACCATTTGCCGATTGCAGGGCCTTGTGTGGCTAGGTAGTAATGCATTCCATGCGGGCATCCCATTTCATGACATCAGGTAATTATGCTATGCTACAATGGCCTTGGTTAACAGGGTTATGATATCTCCTGCTATGCACATGACGGTGGATTTGGGACAAAATCACACATGCAGTTGGAGCAGACTGTGTTTATGACACAATTATGTGTGACTGTGCACAGGTCATGCAGCATTCATGCATGTGCTCATTGCAATGCTGGGACCTATTATTATCATTCTTTAACGTGTTGTGATCTGTGCAATTGTGTAATCTGTTTGGCCAGTGTGTTTGCGCAATTGTAAGGAACCTATTTCTACTATTATTTCAGCATCAACCCAGGGCAGTGGAGGAGACAGGGCTGACCATTGGGGAAGCACCTAGACAGAGTGGTTCCCTTAGTGACAGTGACACAGAGGGAACCAGTGGCCCAAGTGTGATGGGAATGCCATGGAGGAGCCAGATATCTTCATCACAGTCTAGCTCCAGTGGCCACTCCATGGTGGAGGTGACTCCCCTTGTTCTGCGACCACAACATCCATGTCTGGCAGCCCCATTCCATATCCACCCTCCCTGCTGCTCTCCAACCAGCTGTCTGGGCCCGCTTCTCTAAGAAGGGAGGAGTCGCCTTTGCACCAGGCTCCTCACCTCGTACCCCTGTCTCCTCTGTTGCCCTGACTGTAGAGGCAATTGCCATCCTGAGACAGATCTCGGTGGGTCAAACTGCAGTGCTGAATACCATCCAGGTGCAAAGCCCGCAGATGATGCAGATAGTGGATATACCTGGAAGGCATTCATGCTGTCATGTCTGCCCTACAGAGATCTTTTCAGGCTCTGGCTTCCACACTCACGGCAGCCTTCCAGTAATTCTAGCTTTCCACCCCACCTCCTGCCTCTTCCCCATCCACAATCCCTATTTGCCTAAAGCACCCACACAACACACATCCGCATGCATCCACCTCAACATCCACATGCTGCACACAAAAACAGAAAAAAGACATGCACACAACCACCTCACTACCGCATCCAGTGACATACACCCAGACACCACACCTACTGCACCAGATACATCCATTACACATATACAGCCAGACACTACACACATAAACCCAGAGACCACACCAGCAGACGCAGCCACCAAACACATGCAAGCAGATACCACACCAGCAGACACAGCTACTACACATGGAACCAGACACCACCCCACCATACACAGCCACTAGAAATATCACATACCCAGACACCACACCACACCACCAGCCTCATACACATCACACATTGGCAAGGAAGAGGGACATCCATCAAGCAAATACACAGAGACATGCTCGCACAGCATGCACATCAACACCTCACACTTCATATCCTTCTACCTCCAACACCCAATGCATTGTCTTACCTCCCCCCCAGTCTCCCAAATACCTTACCCTGGTTGCCCTTGACCTCTTCCCTATCACGGCTGCACACCCCCTCCCAAAGTCAAAAGGTCTCCTTTCCCACCCCTACACAATCCTTCCACTACAGAGTCTACCCTAAAAACACCAGCCCCCACACCCCTCACTAATCCTGGCAAAATACAAGGCTGTAAAAAAAGAAAACACAGAAGACAAACCCCTTTCAAAACCCAAATAACCTATTCCCCACCCAACCCAGATTTTCTAAGGCAAAAAAACGAGAAAAAAAACCTGCTCCCACCTTCCCTATACCCATCCCTACCCTTCATGCATGCAACATACCACATATGGTCAAACCCAGGCCTCCCGATTCTGAGACCAGCCCTCTCACAGACCAACCAAACCCTCCCAATCCCGTGCCCAGCCCTTACGATCTTGAGCCCAGCCCTCCCGATCCCAAGTAACACCTTTGAGGTGCCTAGCCTGCCCACTAGACCCCCAGTCCTGGGGAGGTGTCCCGGCAGTGTACTGGAATGCAAGTTGGGTGGCCTATCAGGATGCCGGCATACAGAGAAATATTTGGACTGGCTATTGGCCAGTTTTTTGGGGGAGACTAATTTGTTCTGTGGAAAAAACAACTTGGTTGGTTTACAACACCTTTGTCCTGCCGTTACTACTGATGCTAATTGCTGCCATTGGATAGTTTGGTATGTGTGACTAAAGTTGTGTTTGTTTTACCATGATGGCTGATACATTTTCAGTGGTAAGTATTATGAGACCTTGGGACACGTGATGGAGTTACAGAGGATGGGGCTCAATGGTCAATAGATGTATATGTGGGATGAGTTCCAATTGGGGCAGACATTGCATTGGGATGTTTCTGATATGGTAAGTATTGCAGCTTACCTTGGCCAATGTCCACATCTTTTGACTTGCAGTACTACCTGAGATGTAGGATGGATATGTGTTTAGTTGATGCAAAGTAGGTATTTGTTTTCCCACACATGGGGTATGTTGTATTGTCATACCTAATTGGTACTTTGGATACACATGTAACCCTTTTCATGTGTGTTAATTCCTCATACTTTTAATAGATGTCTGAAAACTGCTGTTGCTGCTGTGTTTTTTTAGGGACTTGCACTTACACATCAGTCACATGTGTTTGCCACTTTGTGACAATATTAGTTGTCCTTGATATACCTCATGCCACAGGCACTGTGCACATAGAGACTTTGAGGCAGCTGCAATATGGACTGTGTCTTTGGCCCATAGCCTTCGAGGAGTCCCCCTGGTAGTGTAACCCAAAACAGCAGTGAGTCTTTATATTGTGGCCATTAAATGTTTGAGACTGTGATGTTTGGGAATCCCATTTACCTGACTTTCCTTTTTCATGTAAGTGATGTGTGAAGGCCCATTACAGTGCTTTAGCAGTGAAGGTGTGTTTTATTTTTCTGACACATTCATACTGATGTATGTTTGATGTCACAACAGGACATAGCTCATGAGCAATGTTAAGGTGTTACAGAAGAAAATCACTATTTTATTCATGAGGAGTTGCTGTTTTGTGACAGTTTTTCGCACACATCAGTACACATGCTTCTGAGATGAGCACACATGTTGAGTTTTTGAGAGTGTGCCTGTACATTATCAGTGATCTGGGCATAGAGGGCATCATGCAGATGTGATGGGAAAATACACTCTCTGATGTTGCGTACAAGGACCTAAAAGATGTGTTTGGACGAGGTTACAATGCCCCTAGCATTATCCATGGTTTTGTGGTTCAGGGGGGTGGTGTATGTAGTGGTACAAGCCCATGATTTATATATTCAGTAGAGCATAGATGGCTAGGAGTGCTTTCAGTCAGGTGATGTGAAGTGTCTGTAGATTTTAAGCTGGGATGTTTCCCAGCCCAGACTGACACATACACATGATCTCTGTCTTCTATGTTGTGATGGACTTCAACACTGTTGTGTATTTCGTGTTTCATAGTGTTTTTTGGGTTCACAAGAGGACATTGAGTTGGATGACTGTACTGGAGGGTCTCTCACAGTGGTGTGGCTGATGTGAATGAGGGTGTGGCTTGCAAGCACATAAGCTGTACATCCGTGATCTGTACCGCACAAATGATATTTTCCTACTTCTGTCATTTGCACAACATCCAGGTATCTGATACAATGAGTTACATTGCATGTACATGTAGCCAGACTATTGGATTTGCCAATGGTTGTTAGTTGTATTCGATACTGGAGCAATACCTGTGGCTTCATTGCATAGAATAATGAAAATTATAATGCTTCCGTTCTTACCTGACAACACTGTGAAAGGACTATTACGAGTCTCTTTACATTTACTTCTGAAGCTGTGGAACGTGGTACTGCTGCAGAGTTGAATATATTTTGCAGCGTGAGAGTGAGGGCAAATATGGAGAGTCCGATGGGACCTGTCTCTGCATCTGTTTTTTTGACCTGTTGGTGCTAATCACCGGCAGACTTTAGGCCACTTCCAGCCCTGCTACACAACTCGCATTATTCACTCTTTTCACTGCCTTTCAGGCCCTCTCATGCCCTGCATCTCATGAAATATGTATTGGCAAGATGCCCCAACATGATGCACACACACCCCACTCACACTGACGAAACTACACCCCTGCTTTTCCATGGTGATGCATCGATTTGCAGAGGAACCCATGTACACAGGTAAGTGTGAGATTTACCAGAAGTTGCATACACAACTGTGTCGATTTTGGGTATCATCGAGCAGGTAGAGCAGCAGCAGGATGTGCGAAAGGCTCCATGTTGGCACAGGACATGCAGAGCTGTGTTCAGGTAAATTTTGGCCTTATATGCCTCCCTTTGCTCCAGTTCAGATGATGTGGTTGGACCACCATGGTCGGCTCGTCGGAAAAACGCATCATAATTGGGATCTGGGTTCGTAAGGTGGTCCGCTCTCCGATTAGCTCCATTGGTCACAACAGACACCACGACTATTGAAATTTCCCAGCGGTTTCAGAGAGACCTCAGCGGTCGCAATTATATGTTTACATATGCATCATAATCCAGCGGTTAAAGCAAATGCTTCCGACAAAAGTGCAGAGATCAAACCGTCTCCGACAGGACCGAGACAGCCGGTCTGACCGCCATTGTAATCAGCCCCTAAGTCAGGGAAGATGTTGGCCACTAAACAGGCAACATTTACTATTCCCACTGCAATGTAAACAAAGTTAAGAAACATATAACAAAATTAAAAAAACACCTTTATTAATTCGAGATAAAAAGAAAAGTTCTTAAGTACAATAATATTTTTTACCTATACATTAATCATATTTGATAGTAAACATATTTTTTACTACATTTCATAATAACACACTATTTAAAAAAAGTATTAAATATCATATTAAAACAAGTACACTATAATTTTGTTTAAAGATCCCAACTTATGTCCAACATATTTTCTACCTCTAATAAAATTATTTTTCAAATAGTACTATAATCAGTAAAAAATAATATATTTTACCGATACATCTATAGTTTTTTTATAAATATAAAAATTGTAAATATATATTTTCCATATTTTTAATAAATATAAACATATTTTACATTTTATACATACAATGTTTACATTTAAAAATGTAAACAAAATATTTAATATGTAAACATAAAAATATTAATATTTATTAAATGTGTAAAAAATTCAAATATTTTAATAATATTGAAAATGTATTAAATATATTCTTATATTTTACATAATACATTCCTTATTATCAGTTTTATTTTAAAATGTATACATTTTGTTGACAATTATAAAAAATGAAAACAAGAAAAGTATAATAAAACAATATTTTCATTATAAAGTACAATATAAAGAAATTCTATTTAAAAATCCCTCATCCATATGCCCTATAAACCCAACAACCTGCTACTAAACATTTTTTTTTTATTAAAAACAACATTTAAAAACATCCAACAACTAAAAAAATGTTTGAACATATTAAGACAAACATTCAAACAATTTAAATTACAAAGTAAACATGTTTATAAATAATTTAGATTCAAGAATTACAAAAGTATTAATATAAATATTAAGCACATATATCATAGAAAATACAATATATAACACATTATTTACCTCTACAAAACGATATTGCCAATGATATATTCTACATCAATATTAAATTAATTGATATTTTAGACAACATCGAAAACAATATTTATGACAATGATATTAATATCCATGATGTTCTTGACGCAATATTTATGTAACATGATATTTTTGTTTCAATATTTTGTCCAAATGACATTTCATCTATATCATGTTCCTTTTAATAGTTGTGTACGGTATCTGCTTTTACATTTCTGTAAAGGCCACTTAATTGAGTCACCATATATCCCTAGAGAGAGAAATACTGGTGAATGGTTTGACAGGGTGCCTTCGCCTATTGTAAGGGATTTTTATGGATTTATATTTTTGTTCATTATTAACAGTGAACGTAATGTAATTTCACATTTGATTTCACATATACAGAGAGACAAAGTTTTAAAAAAAGTTTTCTACGATGTGTAGTAGAAGTGTGTTTTCTAGTGTATGTTGATTAGGCTACATTTAAGTGTAAAATGCCACTTTGGCTATTATGGGAAAATTCTCTGTCACTCATGCTGTGCACTGCTTCCCCTCCTGCACACATCCTCTCCCCACAAGCACCATAGCACACAGACACGCTGAAATGCATTATTTTTCAACTGTTACTGTTCTTCTGTAACTTGCAACATGTTGCCATATCTTCTGCGTGTTCGCCCGAAATCTATTCATTCACATAACATGTTATTGTTCTGTTCGAGTATCTCCAGAGGGTATTTGCATGATGGGTCCTGAATACTTATTTAAGTAGTGGGTTAGTGCTTAGGTATTAAGGTAATGTGACAATAATTTTTCATATGCTCAGATTTTCTACTGTCTTGTTCTCTCTTAATTGTTTCTACCCATTGGGAATTTCTGATTTTGACATTCTCAACATATCTCTGCATTTAATAGTCTTTATGTCATTACTCTGTACCACTTTCTTTAATCTTCTAATAATACCCTTTAACTTTTCATTAATTTAGAGTTCAGTTATTGAGTGGGTCTGCTTAGTAAATCTTGAAGGGAGGTGCCTTAACAGAGAGACACATTGCCTCATGAATCTGTGGTTTTACACCATCTCTGATCCAGTGAAATAAGAAAAATGTAATTGAGGTAACTTTTGAGGTGTGTCAATTTTAGGGTACCATTTTGTTCCCACACTATTGTGAATCCACTGTTTAGTCAAAGGCTTGTCTGTTCAGTAAGATGAAATTGATTCTAGAGTAGGTTTTATGAACTGGAGAATAGAATGTGTAGTTCCTTTTGACAGCATGCTGTTACTGCCATGCGTCCTCCATCCTCAATTCCCCTTGCTAATGCTAAAAGTCAATGATGAATGTCTTGCCTAGAGGTTGCCCTGCCTATAGCCTCGTCAAGAAACCATTGAAACCTGGCCTCTAATAACAAGTGGCCTGTCAGTATGCTTCTGCCTTGGGGAAAATATGTATGTATATATGCGATTCTTCCATCGAAAAAATTAAATCTCTAGATTTTGAAGGGTTCCGCTATAGGGTCTTTTGCTATTGACTCTATTTTGAACAGCAAGCCCTTCCTGAGTAAGACAGCTACTCCTCTTATCTTATTTTGGCGTGTGAATGGAACTGATTTTGGGACCAGAGCACTTAAACTTTTGTCCATCTTGCCTTAGCTGATGATTTTCTTGTAGAATAGTACTATCAAACACCATGGGCCTTAATATGATGTCCGCCCCACACCGTTACGTTGATGCGACCACCCAGGGTGCAGTCGCAAACCTCCATTTCTCAATGGAAGCTTGTGTGGCTGGCGAAAAAGGCCCGCAGCACAAGCTTCTATTGAGAAATTAAGGATTTGAAACATCCCTGCACTGGGTTGCAGGCATCATGCGGTGCCTGCCACTCAGTGCACAAATGTTTGTGCCCCCCAGGCCCCATTGGGGAGGGCCAGGGGGGAAGGGGACCCAATAACACTTTCCGGCATCCTTTCCATGTCTAAAGACCATGATGGAATGACTGTTGGAAACTGACATCATAATCCAGACGGCGGAGCCCCTGCCATTAAGGGATTATGTGATCAGCGGCCCTCATCCTCCTAGACCTCTCCGCAGCATTCGACACTGTCTGTCACCGCACCCTAGTGCAGCGCCTCAGCAACGTCGGAATCCAGGAGAAGGCACTGGAATGGATCATCTCCTTCCTCGACGGAAGGACACCGAGAGTCCGCCTACCACCGTACAAGTCAGAGGCCACCAAAGTCATCTGCGGCGTCCCCCAAGGGTCCTCGCTCAGCCCCACCCTCTTCAACGTCTACATGAGCCCCCTGGTGGCCATTGCACGCCAACACAACCTCAACATCATCTCCTACGCCGACGACACCCAGCTGATCCTCTCCCTGACCAACGACCCCGACGCCGCCAGAACCAACCTTCACGAAGGGATGAAAGACGTAGCCGAGTGGATGACGACCAGCCGCCTGAAACTGAACTCAGACAAGACGGAAGTCCTCATCCTGGGCTCCTCGCCCTCCGCCTGGGACGACTCCTGGTGGCCCCCCGCCTTGGGCACCGCACCCAAACCTACAGACCACGCACGCAAGCTGGGCTTCATCCTGGACTCCTCCCTCTCCATGACCAGACAAGTCAACGCCGTCTCCTCGTCGTGCTTCAACATCCTATGCATGCTACGGAAGATCTTCCGGTGGATCCCCATCGAGACCAGGAAGACGATCACCCAGGCCCTCGTCACCAGCCGACTGGACTACGGCAACGCCCTCTACGCCGGAACCACCGCCAAGCTCAAGAAGAGACTCCAGCGGATCCAGAACGCCTCAGCCAGACTCGTCCTCGACATCCCCCGACGCAGCCACATCTCCGGACACCTGAGAGACCTTCACTGGCTCCCCGTCAACAAGAGAATCACCTTCCGTCTCCTCACCCACGCGCACAAAGCCCTACACGACCAAGGCCCGAGTTACCTCAACAACCGCCTCAACTTCTACGCTCCCAAACGCCATCTCCAATCTACCAATCACGCCCTCGCCACCGTCCCCCGCATCCGAAGAGTGACAACAGGAGGAAGGTCCTTCTCCTACCTGGCCACCAAGACCTGGAACTCCCTCTCGACCGCCCTGCGCCTGACCCAAGACCACCTCTCCTTCAGGAAGAAGCTCAAGACCTGGCTGTTCGAGCAGTAGCGGACCCCACCTCCCCAAGCTCCTTGAGACCCTCCGGGTGAGTAGTGCGCTTTATAAATGCCTTTGATTGATTGATTGATCTGTCCGACGGACCGAGGAACCACGTCGGAATCCCCCCCATAGGTTAACCTCAGACCACCATATCCTAATATGGCGGTCGGACTGTAAACCTACCATGTTGGGCTGAAAAGCTCTTACCACTGCTAGGAGGCGTTCCACCTGACATCGTAATGAGGCCATATATGTCAGTTAGCCTTTTCAGCATTGCCCGTCGCTTAACAAGTGTGTATCAACCTCGTAGATTAGCCGTGAGAAACAAGCAGGTTTGTATAGTATTTCTTGTAGATCATATAGAAACTATGTTCGATCAATCTATTTGTAGACTATCTAGGAGTCATGTTGGTAAGACATCAATTACCTTGAAGCATGGGGGGGGTCGATACATATTGGAGAGTTCCTCATCAGAATCTTGCGCTTCTGGGCAGGATTACCCAGACACATTAGGAGGTTGAGGTGGAGTTACCAATCGAATGGGTAGCAGAGGGGGTCAACAAGGGGGAATTTAGGTCTAGTACAACAAATAGGCATGGGCAAGGGATGTATTGACCTGGTTTTCCAGGGTGCAGTAGCACTTTCAGACCTTCTGTACTGGGTAGCCTGTGCAAAGTGGGTGGCCTCCAGGATTTAACCCATACAATCCATCTTCTGGTCGAATTCCTGGAAGACCAAAACTCTTTGCCCAGCCAAATTTTCCTTAAAACAAGGCCTAATAGGATGTGAGCAGGGGGTGAGGTGCCTTGGGAAAAGGACAACTCAGCCAATTTCTTCTGTCTGAGGTTGAGTTGCTTTGTGGGGTTTCTGAAGGGATGATGTTGTTGATTGTGGTGATGGTGACGGTAAACAACCATTACTTAGCAACGTTTACTTTGCTATTCTTTTACTTAGCAACTTTTACTTCGCATAGTCCATTACTACGCATGCTTCTACTTAGCATGCCTTTACTTCGCATATGCCGTTACTTCGCCTATGCCGTTACTTCGCAGGTGAAGAGTGGATCCATGGTTGAAGGTGAAGAGAGGGACCACGAGGAGAGCGAGGAAAGTGGGGCAGTGTAGTTAGGGTAGTGTTGTAGTGTATGTGTAGTGTAGGGTGTAGTGTTTTATGGTTTAGGGTAGTGTTGTAGTGTATGTGTAGTGTAGTATATGGGGTAGTGTTTTAGGGTTTAGGGTAGTGTTGTAGTGTATGTGTAATGTAGGGTAGTGTTTTAGGGTTTAGGGTAGTGTTATAGTGTATGTGTAGTGTAGGGGGTAGTGTTTTAGCATTTAGGGTAGTGTTGTAGTGTATGTGTAGTGTTTTAGGGTAGTGTTGTAGTGTATGTGTAGTGTAGGGGTAGTGTTTTAGGGTTTAGGGTAGTGTTGTAGTGTATGTGTAGTGTAGGGGTAGTGTATTAGGGTTTAGGGTAGTGTTGTAGTGTACGTGTAGTGTAGGGTAGTGTTTTAGGGTTTAGTGTAGTGTTGTAGTGTATGTGTAGTGTAGGGGGTAGTGTTTTAGGGTTTAGGGTAGTGTTGTAGTGTATATGTAGTGTAGGGGGAAGTGTTTTAGGGTTTATGGTAGTGTTGTAGTGTACGTGTAGTGTAGGGTAGTGTGTTAGGGTTTAGGGTAGCAGTGTATGTGTAGTGTAGGGGGTAGTGTTTTAGGGTTTAGGGTAGTGTTGTAGTGTACATGTAGTGTAGGGTAGTGTTTTAGGGTTTAGGGTAGTGTTGTGGTGTATGTGTAGTGTAGGGTAGTGTTTTAGGGTTTAGGGTAGTGGTGTAGTGTATGTGTAGTGTAGGGGGTAGTGTTTTAGGGTTTAGGGTAGTGTTGAAGTGTATGTGTAGTGTTTTAGGGTTACGGGTAATGTTGTAGTGTATGTGTAGTGTAGGGGTAGTGTTTTAGGGTTTAGGGAAGTGTTGTAGTGTATGTGTAGTGTAGGGGGTAGTGTTTTAGGGTTTAGGGTAGTGCTGTAGTGTATGTGTTATGTAGGGTAGTGTTTTAGGGTTTAGGGTAGTGTTGTAGTGTATGTGTAGTGTAGGGTAGTGATTTAGGGTTTAGGGTAATCTTGTAGTGTATGTGTAGTGTAAGGGGTAGTGTTTAAGGTTAGGGTAGTGTTGTAGTGTGTGTAGTGTAGGGTAGTGTTTTAGGGTTTAGGGTAGTGTTGTAGTGTATGTGTAGTGTAGGGGGTAGTGTTTTAGGGTTTAGGGTAGTGTTGTAGTGTATGTGTAGTGTAGGGTAGTGTTTTAGGGTTAAGGGTAGTGTTGTAGTGTATGTGTAGTGTAGGGGTAGTGTTTTAGGGTTTAGGGAAGTGTTGTAGTGTATGTGCAGTGTAGGGGGTAGTGTTTTAGGGTTTAGGGAAGTGTAGGGGACGTGGAGGGTAGTGTTGGCGTGGAGGTTAAAAAAAGAAAAAAAAATCTGTATGCGTAGTAAAAACCTTCGAAGTAATGTACTGCTAAGTAATGCTACTTTAATGGTTTTCTATGATTTTGCGTAGTAATGGCATGCGTTTTAAAATACTGCTAATTAAAGGCATTTGCTAAGTAAAAACTGCGCAGAAAAGGCATGCTAAGTAATAGCATGCTAAGTAACATCATACATTCGATGGTGACAGCTCGAGGAGGAGATGTAACACTCTCAGTTTTCCAGTAACTAATATGCCAGACCCTGAGAAGACATCCATGCCATGTCAACCCCTCATCCTCTTTTCTAAGGGACCCTCAGTGCCAAGTGCAACTTCCTAAGACTCCAGTGGTAATTCTTGCATCACCCAGGATTATGTGCCAGTATCTCCTTCTGACTGTCCAGTGGAATATGAGAATATTACCATGACCTTGTGACCTACAATATTAAAATAGCATGCTAAAAAAATGGAATATGACTCATTAGAACATTGGAATGTTGGGAGCTCCATTGAAGACACTAGAGTACGGCCTGCTTCTACGGGCTGGTAAAGGCCCCCAGGGCAACATTCCAATGTCTTACAAAGGCCTCTCGGAGCTCGAGGGGATTTAAATCCCCTCGAATTTCGAGAGGCCTTTTTTTTATTTCTTTGAACATTCTGCCCTCTAGTGGCAGAATGTTCTAATAGCCTTATAGCCCTTTGTAGCAGGGCTATACCGGCTATTAAAGTCCTGCTACCTTGTTAAAGTCCCTCGCCTTCGGCTCCGGCCTTCAGAGCGGTAGCGGGCCTTCAATATCCGTATAGCCCGCTATGGCAGGCTATAAGGCTATATTACATATATTACATTGCATAGCAATACCACGCATGCCAATACGATGCGGGTATTACTACGAGATGTCAATTACAACTACCATTACAATGCATACTATGGCAAATACTCATGGCAAACATTTGCCAGGTAAGTGACTTCGCTCTATCCTACCCTGAATCCTAATGTAGTACCACTGCACGACCCTCCCCGACCCCCGCTCCTCTCCCTACAATAACACTACACTACCCTGCACGACCCCGACACTACCCTAAAGTCTAAAACACTACACTATACTACACAAACACCACAACACTACCCTAAACACTAAATGCTACCCCCAGCACGACCCTCCCCCTACCCCCAGTCCGGTCCCTACACTCAAACACTACTCTGCCCGAACCCCTGACACTACCCATAAACCTAAAACACTACCCTACACTACACAAACACCACAACACTACCCTATAACCTAAAACACTACCCACACTACAAAAACACAACACTACCCTAAACCACTACCCCATGAACAACCCTCCCCCTACCCCCCAGTGCGGTCCCTACACTCAAACACTACTCCGCACGACCCTCCGACACTACCATAAACCCTAAAACACTACCCTACACTACACAAACACCACAAAACTACCCTAAACCCTAAAACACTACCCCAAGCACGACCTTCCCCGCCCCCCAGTCCAGCCCCTACACTGAAAATCTACGCTGCATGACCCCCCAACACTACCCAAAATCCTATAACCCTACCTACACTACACAAACACTACAACACTACCCTAAACCCTAAAACACTACCCCCAGCATGACCCTCCCCCTTCCCAGGTCCTCTCCCTACACTCTCGACTACCCGGCACGACCCCGACACTACCCTAAACCCTAAAACACTACACAAACACCACAACACTACTCTAAACCCTAAAACACTACCCCCCGCATGACCCCCAGTCTGGCCCCTACACTCTAACACTAAACTACATGACCCCCAACACTAAACCCAAAAATGCTACCCTCCTCTACACAAACACCACAACACTGCCCCAGTACAACCCTCCGACACTACCCTAAACCCTAAAACACTACCCTACACTACACAAACACCACAACACTACCCTAAACCCTAAAACACTACCCCAGCACAACCCTCCGACACTGCCCTAAACCCTAAAACACTACCCTACACTACACAAACATCACAACACTATCCTAAACCCAAAAACACTACCCCCAGCACGACCTTCCCCGCCCCCCAGTCCAGTCCCTACACTGAAACACTACCCTGCATGACCCCCCCAACACTACCCAAAACCCTATCACCCTACCTACACTACACGAACACCACAACACTACCCTAAACCCAAAAACAGTACCCCCAGCATGACCCTCCCCTTCCCCCAGTCCTCTCCCTACACTCTCGACTACCCTGCATGACCCCGACACTACCCTAAAGCCTAAAACATTACCCTACACTACACAAACACCACAACACTACTCTAAACCCTAAAACAATACCCCCTCACGACCCCCAGTCTGGCCCCTACACTCTAACACTACCCTGCACGACCCCCAACACTACACTAAACCCAAAAACACTACCCTACACTACACAAGAACCACAACACTACCCTAGCACAACCCTCCTCCTAACCCCAGTCTGATTCCTACACTCTCACACGACCCTACACAACCACCGACACTACCCTAAAACCTAAAATACTACCCAACACTACACAAACATCACAACACTACCCTAAACCCTAAAACACTAACCCCAACATGACCCTCCCCCTATCCCCAGTCCGGTCCCTACACTGAAACACTACCGTGCATGACCCCCGACACTACCCTAAAACCTAAAACACTACCCTACACTACACAAACACCACAACACTACCCTAAACCCTAATACACTACCCCCGGCACGACCCTCCCCCGCCCCCCAGTCCGTCCTACACTTAAACACTACCCAGCATGACCCCAAACTAACCCTGGGCGTAGTGTGCGGAGTGGGGCTCCGCGGAGCTACGCGAAGTGGGCACACAACTACGCCCACCCGCGCACTCCGCGTAGCCCCACTCCGCGCCGCCCGCCTCCCTCCCGC
Source organism: Lissotriton helveticus (assembly GCF_964261635.1). NCBI lineage: Eukaryota > Metazoa > Chordata > Amphibia > Caudata > Salamandridae > Lissotriton > Lissotriton helveticus. The sequence goes on along the minus strand of NC_136065.1, from coordinate 1,034,911,033 downwards.
CCTCCCTGAATACATAAATAAAAGTATAAAAAGCTATTAAAAACACTTACCTTGTCTGCCGCGTCCCCGGGGCTCCCTCTCGCCGTCCTGCGATTCGCGCCGCCACCGACCCCGATACTAATGCGCATGCACGGGCGGCCGCGCATGCGCATTCCTCATGAGAAATGCGCATGCGCGGCCGCCCGCGCATGCGCATTAGGACCCGAAATGGCGGCGAGAATCGCGGGACGGCGAGAGGGAGCCCCGGGGACGCGGCAGACAAGGTAAGTGTTTTTAATAGCTTTTCATACTTTTATTGATGTATTTAGGGAGGGCGGGAGGGAGGCGGGTGGCGGCCGGCTACGCACCGTCTGCGGAGCGCGCGTAGTGCCGCCTGGCTACGCCCGCTACGCAAAATGCGTAGGAGACGGCACTCCGTAGCTGGCCGCCCACCCTTACCCCAAACCCTATAACACAAACATGCACTACATAAACATTACAACACTACTTCAACACTACCCTAAACCCTAAAAAAGTAACCCCCACCCCAAGCGCAATCCCCCCTACCTCTCTCTCCTCCTGGTTCATCTCGCCTGGTTCCTGCTTCACGTCCTGCACGGTGCACATCGTTGTGAGGAAACGGAACAGCCCCAGTTTCCTCACAACTATGTGGATAGCCATTACACATTGCATGTCTTGTAAAAGCGCTTCCGATATAATGGTATGCGTAGTAATGATTACGTTTTGTTACATGGCATGCGTTGTAACGCATGCCATGTAATAACTTGCGGGGTAATAGCCTCGGTGTAATGGCTGTTTAACAGACAAATGTACTGATGTAAATCACAAAGAAATGCAAAACTACACATGTCTAACCCTGTAATATTATAAAAAAAATTAAAGTCAATGAATGCTATGATATCATTTAAGGTTAAATAATTATATACTTTAGACAAGATGATTTGTTTAAAATATTGTTTAAAATCTAATATAAGGCATAATAATTAACATTAATGCCTCTAGTAAAATTGGATCATTGATAGAAATCTACTCAGCACAGTTGTCAAACATATCAATGTGCTTATATGTCACATGGTACAGCACGAAAATGCATTTATACAAACTTTGCATTAAATGTTTAGTGTTTACTAACATTGTACATGTGAGTCCGTAGCCACTATACCTATACATGTTGTTCAGTAAATGCAGGAACAAAACTATTTTGTACTCAACAAGACCTACTGATTATTTTTGATTTTGAGTCCATATACATCTGCATAAAATTCACTTCAGGATTTAGGGGCATAATATGATGGCAGTCAGAAGCCTCCGACAGAAGTTTGGAGGCTTTCCATCCGCCATCGTCAATTTCAGTTCGACCTGCTGATAATGATGCAGCCGGTTGAAATTGAAAGTGGCAGATCATTCTGGCTGGCTTCCGACGGGCTCCAGGAGCCCATCGGCCAGTCAGAACCGGCTCGTTATCACAAAGAGCAGGCCTTCCCACCCTTGGGATTGCAACGAACGGTTTCCGGCAGGGTTTCTGAAAACATGTCCGAGAGCGTGTTTGGGGGTCCCCAGCAGGGCCCCCTTGTGTGTGTGGCCTCCGGTTGGGGGCTGTGCCCTCTGTTGATCCCTCTGCAGGCACCTTGAGGGGTGCAGGCATGAACAGCACCTCCCACAAAATGTGCCGCAATATTTGCCTTTTTGGCATGTAACTTAGTCAACACTGACTCATAATTTGGTCCTTTCTTGCAACATATTCCAGTGGTCCTGCCTTTATAATTCAATAGAAAAGCAAAAGTAAACAAAATTAGCCACATATTTGTCATCAATGCATCAAATTCCGTCGGAGATGCTTTGGTCAATAAATTATAACTGATATAGAGGCTAAAAGTACACCTCTAATTGCCCAATTATTGACAAAAAAGAACAAACTTAATTTTCAAGTAAAAATATTTTTAAATCCTTGATGAAGACTTAGGGCCTGATTACGATGTCGGTCGGAAACTAAACCACCTGATTCCTTGACGGATTTGGTTCCGATCGACTTGCGGTTGGCGCTTCTGCCCGAACGATTATGTTGCGTCCAAACACCGTTCGGAAGGACTCCCATTGACTTTAATAGGGGCCTGTGTTCCTAACACTAGCTCTTATGGGGAAAATGGATGTCTGCGGAAAACCTTGCATCCTGTCGCGGGCACCCCACAGTACCTGCCACTGCCACACTGTACATGCTTCTACAGGAGGGTCCCTTGGGTTCCCTCTAGACCCCAAACCGGAGGACCAAGGATGAAGGGGGCCTCCCAAAATAAGTTTCCGACAAGCTTTTACGTGCCAGACAGACCGAGTCAGAAAGGCTGTTGGAATCCGACATCGTAATCGGTCGGTTGGAAACGCTGTCTGTAGAGGTATACGAACAGACTCGGATTATCCGAATGCCGGTAGGAACTGATTCGGAATGACCGAACTGTACCCCTTCTGACCTCGAGCATTGTAATCGGCCGGTCAGCATTGTTTCTGACCAAGTGGGTGGATGGGTTCTGACACGGTCTAGGGGAATCCGACAGTTGGTCGAAGGCTTTCTGACATACATCATAATCAGGCCAAGAGTATGTATTACATAAGGGTGTTCCTACTGGTGAACTGTGACAATGCAGTAATCGTACAAATGATAAATGACAAACAAACATAAGCTTCTTAGTAAATGTTGCAGACTAAGGGCCCGATTACGAATTTGGCATTGCAAATCCGGGTTTGCCCCACTGCCGCACTGCCAAACCCGTGGTTGGGCTGCCCACCGATTATGAATGTTTCTTGTGTCTGGTGGGCTTTTTATTACATTTCCACAGCAGTGCCTCAGAAAATGAGCACCACAATGGGAATGTCAAAAACAGTTCCTTCCCAGCATGGAGTAACAGCCATGAAAGCCGTGGTGGAGACAAAACTTGTAACATGCTTGGCAGGACCGTGGCGGTCCCACCAAGCATATTGCTGCCTCTACACCACTGCACCACCACCAGGGAACAACAGTTAATTGGAGCTGTGGCGTGGCAATGGTGGTCCGACCACCCTAATTGTAATAGGGCGGTCGGTAGACTGCTGCCCCCATGAGTCTGGTGGTCCATGGACCATCAGACTCCTAATCAAGCCCTAAGTGAACATCAGTAAACAATCAACTCAAAGTCCTGGCCATTCGCAATTGATTTAATCAAGAATTTGATTATGTGTCGCCGATGAAACACCGCTACCAAGCTGAATATTGTCAGCCTTAGCCCGCCCTCTACATTCAGTCCTCCATCACATCAAATGCCACGAGATTTTTGCACATGAACAGGTTGTAAAGAGAGACATCAATGAGATTATCTAAACCCAGATTCTGAGGATTACCGGGTTCACCTCGTGTATTTATAATTGTTAAATTATGTGCTGATACAATTTAGCATTAACATTTGAATAAAAGTAGCTACAAAATGTACTATGAAGATTTTAAAGAATCTTCCTTCCCATTAATCTAAATGCAGTTTTGATTAATTCTAACAATTCTATTATCAAACGTTTTAGCGTGCATACTGTGAGGCATCAAGAAGTCTGGGTTGAAAGAAAGTTACCACATTATTAAGTAAGCATTTATCTGTTGTGTAGCTCTGATTTAAACAGTTTAGCTACTTTGGCTGACTCATCATTACTTAACTTTCCTAAGGGGCTTGTGACGATGTCGTTCTAGCACATCAACGTTCAAATTAATATTCCATCATAAGGTGGGATTTTGCTGTAACCTTAAAGTTTTGCAAATCAATAGTTCCACAAAACAATTGATGTTTTCTTGACCACCATATAGAGTATGCACATTTAATGTCGTGAGTGCAGCTGATGAGCTGATGTTGCAGTCATACAAAGTTGATATTTGTAATCATCAAATCTGTGACAACCTTATTAGATCTCATAGGTATGTCCTATTTTCTTTTTGTTTTATATATTATATTATTATAAAACATAGGATTCTGTAATCTCTGTATAAATATCCGTCTCTGATTTCTTTATAAAGAAAAGATGTCAGAACACAACTGTAATAAGTTACTACATCTAGTTCTGATGTCACAATGCCTGCTGCTAGAGCCAATTGTGGAGGAGAAAGGCAGGCCAGGTCACAGAGCAGCTGTTTAAAGCAATTAAAATTAAATGCTGCTTTGCTTTCTTCTGCTCAATTTTTTTTATCATATAGTGGCAAGCAGAAAGACCATGTTTATTTTTGCACTTAATAAATAATTATAGAAAAGTAAGAACATTTCTGCATGTTTCTGCACACGACAAGCTACTGCAGCTTTTCCCCCAAAAATCACTGACTTTTATTGAACTGTTTCTAACAACTTTTTCAAACAAATATCCAACAGGTTTTTGATTTAATTTTGCACTAGAGGTTCTAATTTTAGACTTCATGTTTCAAATATGCTCTCTCTTTCATTTAAAAGAGCTATGCACCAAGGTTTTAAGTGGTTTGTGGGAAAGGTGATGGTGTAACCATGTATTATATGGGATAAATTATGCCCTGTAGGACATCATAAGGATACTGCAAGTCACTCATAAATTCTGTTTATTAAACAATAAAAACAACAAAGTAACACATCAGGTGACATACTCATAGATCTCCCATGTTTCTCAATGACATTCCAAACATTCAAAATATTACATAGTTATATCAGTTGGTGGATCAAGGAGACTCGTGCGCTTCAGCTTCTTCCTGACAGGCCGATGGAGCACAAATATCGCCCCGGTAGTGATTCCAAGCCTACAGGACCCTACCCCACTTCCCTGGGCATCCCCTGGCAGAATAAACTGACCTCTCCCTAAACATACACCAGTCTAAATCCTCCATCCATTTCTCAATCCGGGGCGGCTGGCTGGGTCCCCACAGTTGGGCGATATTACGGTTTGCTATAATGAATGCCAACGTTGCCCATTGGGTTTTGTATGTGTTTAGGTCCGTGGGTTCCCAAAGATTCAGGATGCATCTGCGGCCCTCTGGCTGCAATTCTATCCCCAGGACCGCCCGCAGCGTGCGGTAGACCTCTCCCCAATATGCTTGTACACCCTGGCAGTGCTACAGTATATGTGTGAACGTCCCCAAATCCCCACATCCCCTCTTGCACTCTCTGCTCTCCGAGCGACCCATACGGACTAGACAGGGCCCCGTGACATATGACCTGTGTAGTATCTTAAGTTGCACCAGTCTCAGCCTCATCTGGATTGCCACCACCCGTGGGGAGGAAACCGCCTCCTGCCAGTCCTTTATCATCTAACTCCAAACCATCCTCATTCCAGTGTCATCTTATAATAACTAACGGATCTTCCATGTTATTTATGAGTTTCTTATATATCAGAGAGATGTTTTTCTCAGGAAGATGCCCATCCAACACTCTGTCCTCAAGGGGAGAAGCATCCAGGAGTGTCGTGCCCCAGGGAATGTGTGTGAGCAACGCATGTCAGACCTGGAGGTAACATAAGTACTCACAGTCATTCAATTGGGACTGCAGATTCAGGGAATCAGGCCATCGGAGCAGAACATTGAAGGTGTACCCAACCCGTGAATTCCGGGCCGAAACCCAGTTTGTCCAGCACTGCAAAAAGATAGGGCCACTCGACTCTATCGAATGCCATAGTGGCGGGACAGTAGTGCCGCTGGCTCCTGAATCGTCGGGGTCCTACCCAGAACCCTGTGCAGCCAACGTAAATTGAGAGCCGTATTTTGATGTGGCATAAAGCTGACTGATCCGGATGAATCAAGGTAGTAGTTTTGCTAGGACTTTAGGTTCCACATTTAGCAAAGAGATAGGCCTATAAGACGAGCAGCATGTCTTGGGCTTGCCTGCCTTGTAGATGACCATTATATTGGCCACTCGCTGGTCATATGGAAGTTGCCCCTTGTCCTTGCTTTCTTCAAACATAGAGCGAAGAAATGGAGCCATTCAATTGGATCCTAATTTATAAAGCTCTATGGGAATGCCGTTCCGCCCCAAGGCCTTCCTGGAGTGCAGTCCTCTGATGGCTTGTGCCACCTCGTCATCTGTGAGTGGGGATTCTAAATAGTCTCGATTTTTGCCCGATAGCATGGGCAACTGGACCTCCCTGACCATCTCCCTGTTGTCCGCTTCCGTATACCTACCCGTCGAACTATACACTCCACGCTAGTAGTCTGCGAACGCGTCGGCAATGGCTTGTGGGTCTGCAATAATGCTAGAGTTTTCACCCTGTAACTCTGGCACCAGCCTCGACGCCCATACCCTCCTTTCGAGCCATGCAATCAGCTTTCCCGTTTTGTCTCCATGCTCATATACTCTGCATCTCTCCGATCTGTGCCCTAGCACTGTCTCTGGTGAGACCACCGAACTCATCTTGCCATAGTTTCAGACGGTGAAGACCCTCGGGTGTCACCGCTTGAGATACCCCCTTTCTACTTTTATCACTTCCTCTTCTGCTTTTTCCAAATCGGCCCGCCGTTCACTCTTTTTTCTCGAAATCAGGGTTACAGCCTCTCCCCGGATGACAGTTTTATAGGCCTCCCACAAGGTCTGCGCCGATTCTACTGTGCCCTGATTTGCTTGAAAGTACATATCCTTGGCCTTAACTATGTTTTGCTTCATGGTAGGGTCCCTCAAGTGCCATGGATTGATAGGGGCTATCCTGCCTGCATTGACCTGGTCAAATTCCATTTGGAGCCAAACTGGAGAGTGATCCGAGATGCCCCAACCCAAATATCTCACCTCCCGAAGGGCGTGCGCCTGATTGGCCGGGACCAGCTCGTACTCTATCCTGGAAAGGCTATGGTGTGCATAAGATACGTGTGTATACTGTGTACTGCCTGGGTTGCGCGCCCGCCTACCATCTACTAGCCCCATTGTATCTAGATAGTCAGGGAGCCACCTCTGCGCTGGTCTCAGCATTCGGGCGGGATGTCGGTCTAATTCACCGTCCATTACTGTGTTGAAGTCAACTCCCAACACCATAAGGCCCAAGGGCAAGGTTAAGAAAATGGAGCCCAGGTCATGAAACGTATCTGACTGTAGGCCAGGCGGGACATAAGTGGAAACAAAGGTAGCTGTTTTCCCTTCCCACTGACCCGATATACCAATATACCTACCCCTCTGGTCGGACCATGTAGCCTGGATAGTCAGGGAAATTAGTTTTTTACCAATATGCCGACCCCCCTCGACCCTGTAGTTAATCCTGCATGCGCCACCAGCTTGTAACCCCCTTTATGTAGGGTCATGCACCTGTTTCCAATGAGATGTGTCTCCTGCAAGAGTACGACGTCTGGAGAGTGTCTTCTAATAAACGTGTTAACCATCCCCCTCTTTATTTTGTCACCTAATCTGTTCACATTCCAGCTAAGCACGCTTATCCCCGATCCCCATCTATTGTTTGACATTAAACTGGTATAGAAACGGCGCAAGCGCACCGCTGTCTCCTGATGTTGTAAAAATAACGCAAACTTCAAACATTCCCACAAACAATGTGACCCCAAAAACCGGGAGCCCCACTGACCCCACATCCCTCCCCCCTCCCTGCACCCCTGCTCACGGCTTCCGCCCATCCCCAACTGGCAGTGTGCCTGTCGTCCCACACTCTAAATCTACTGGTTAACTAAAGGTAGTAATGAGGAGGAAGGCCGGTGTCGCGTCTCCCCCCCATCCCGAATCAGAATAGTCCCACCGAAGCCGAGACAGCCCATGTATGTCACATAGTCTACGGGTTAAACAGGGAAATTAGCCGTGGGTCAAACCCCACCACCTGACGATACACAATATTCCCGTGAATCTTGTGGCCTCCTTCATTCCTGCTCCTGCAGTGCGCTTCCTCTGCCTCGGTCTCGCCCCTCCGGGCCACCAGGGGGACGGCTGTCAATCCGATCCGATGCCATCTCCGGATTATAAAAAAAACAGGCTCTCCCCTCTACCTCCACCCTCAATCGAGCCGGGAACATCATAGCATATTTCAACCCTTTGTCTCTGAGTTTTTTCTTCACTGCAAGAAAATGACGGCGTTGTTTCTGGACAGTTTGCGTGAAGTCAGGGAAGAAAGAGAGGGTGGCTTTTTTGTACCGCTGGGGGCCCCCGTGCGATCCGCCTGCATGATCATGTCTCTGTCTCTGAAGTTCTACACCCTTGCAATCATCGGACGCGGGGGCCCTCCCGGCACCCTGTGTGCACGCTCGATGGTGAAGAAGTTACCCAGTCCCTTAGACTTGAGGTGCTTGAGGATGAGGTCCTCAACAAACAGGTCCGGGGCTGGGCCTTCAGACTTCTCTGGCACCCCAAGGATCCTTATATTATTGCATCGGGCTCTCCCCTCGTAATCATCTAGCTTTTATTAGGTAAGGTCACAAGAGGTTTTGAGGTCCCGCACCTACTGTTGGAGCAACGCCACATCATCGGTTAAACTGGCAGTCTTTAACTTTACTACTACTAAATGCGTTCTGAGAATACCAAAAGTATTACATTGATGATTTTATCTCAGATTAGATCTGTGAACCGGCCCCCACATGTTTAACATATAATAACTTAGGACTAATTTGCTAAGAGCTTTAGTTCAGCAGGAGCGAAGGCTGATCTGTCACTTCCACACTCAGCCATTTCCCAGACAAACAGTCACAGGTGGGCAGCAGCACATAAGGATGTATGTTAAGATAGATGGTGGCAAAGCAAGTGAACTTTTTCTGAAAGCACATACTAAGATTTATACACAACAGAATTTCTCCCTGGGATGGACTTCCACCAGTCAATCAATCCTTTCACCAATGACAGATCATGTCAACTAGATGAGGATGACCTTAATTGACAGTGATGTGTAACATCCATGTACACAAGTAATATGACACAGCAGTAGCTATATACACAAACTGTGATAAAGGATAATGGCTTACTTCATGGTGAACAGAACATGAGATTCATCTCCTTCCATCTACAGTAGGATATGTGTCAGAGGCAAAGGCCATTTCCATCATGATAGACAGCATTATCCACACTCACAGACACCGTTAGCAAAGGCAGATGCATTATGCACCAAGCACTCTTTGGATCACGGAAAAGAATATCATGGGCGCTTGACATCACTGTGAATTTTTATCATTCATCATCTAGTAGATAAACTCTGTATAATGTATATTTTAAGCATGTGATTATGTAAAGGTTTATGAATTTGTTATTCTCTTTGGGGTTCTGATATGGCTTTGCTTTATGTTGCAAGTTAATTTTTAATCTCAATCCAAAATGAAATGGTATGTGCTAGACCTGTAAGCCTTGGGGTGTTTTTCCCCCAACTTGTTGCCTTCCTCCTCCATTTATAGACAGTTTTCCTATATGAATAGAACTGCTAAATAAAATAAAGTTTTCATCAAACACCAACCTCCTCCATTTATAGACAGTTTTCCTATATGAATAGGACTGCTAAATAAAATAAAGTTTTCATCAAACACCAACCTGTAGAATAAGTTGGCTCTGACGGCAGATAAGAGAAGAGTTTATCCAATAAAAGAAACCTTATCAAGGAAAAACTAATGGTGGCAAGATTTTTAAACACTGCTGGTTATGTAATTGATTAAACATAATCCACCTAATATAAAGATTTTATCAACAGTTCTGTCCTGAAGAAGGTGAAAGTATCGAATAAACACCGAAATGCTGCGTCGACTTTTTTAACTTTATATGTGATACAAATAAGATTGTAACCTGTATTGGGAGGGAAACCATTAAGGATATAGGATTGATTATGCTATGTACTTCTGTGTTTTTATCGTTACATTTTAAATAAAAAAAATTAATTGAGTATGTGGTTTAAATAGAAGTATATTTTTGGGGACTTAATGATTGTTGTCATTGTGGTATAGTTTAAAGTATATATTTTCTGATAAGAAGGCACAGTATATCTAATTGAAGGATTTGAAGCATGATCTGTTAACACTCTCATTACACCTTTTTGCCCCTTGTTCGGTGTTCTGCTCGTTTATCTATCGAGATATAGGGACTCTTGTGTGTTTTTTAGTTTTATTTCTAGGAAGTTGGCATTTTCCTGTCTTAGCCATTAAATGTGTGTCTCTGATCACATTACTGAGCTTACAGGCTTTGTGTATTCCACACACAATGGTGAACTTAGGTATGCCTGGATGGGCCATCACTAGCTAGATGGGAGGGAGGGAGGAGCTGGGCACAGTCCCACTTACACATGAATAGGTTGTGTCCTCCCTCCACACAAAGGGATGCATCCCCCCTAAAGTTAGTCTGGAGCCAGGACAAGGAAGGCAGGATGTTTGGATACTTTAAATGGAAACCTCTAGAAGCTTCTCCCCCTCTTCAAAGGCACAACTGGGTATGCATACTGGATCTCAGACACCATCATTTCAGGACACTCCTGGATCTGTAAATACTCTGCCAGGAAGGATTGCTGTCAGAGACGGCTGGCAGAAAAAGCAAGTTGGGGCAACAGGGTGGAGGGGACAGAATATCTTTTAAAAAACAAAACAATTACCTCCTTGCACTTTGGATGCCTCCGTCTCTCCTCCGTTGTTCCTGAAGTATCTGGAAGCACACAGACTCCCCTAAGCCAATCACAAGGCTGCAATGCAGCTTTGTTATTGGTATGAGTGCCAGGGATTTGCGCTCAGATGGGGACTGGGGGCCTGGGCATGTTCTTTTTTTTTTTTGTGGAAAGTAAAACACCCAGGCAACATACAAACACTGGCAAATTTCAAGTGACAAATTAAATAATAAATAATAAAGCACTCACTAAGTTAGCACAGAAAGTACAATTTAATAAATTTGATAAAAAGTGTCACGAAATAAATCATTGACATAATTACTGATTAAAAGAAAATATAAAAAATGTGTATCAGTAGATATTCAACAGCTGCACGTTATTTGTTTATACAGTTGTACAGTACAGTAGGGAGATGGTTTCTGTCTACGCGTTTCGACACGTTGAAAGTGTCTTCTTCAGGACACTACCATCTTGTTGCTAAAAAATAGATAAACAATATTTAAAATTCCTCTGTGCTTGGGAGTGCTCAATAGTCAATGCATTATACTTGAACATAAAAGCCAATGATTTGATACAATAACATGATATACCGCATAACATCAGTTCATTCTATATTCGTTATCCTAGAGAAGCTATTAACCAGTCCAGAAACAATTATAACAGTCCGTTCATTCGATGTTCGTTATCATAGTAAACTATTGACAGGACAAGGTACAATTAAACCAGACAGTTACCATATTTTCATACAAAAACATGATTAGAAAAACAGAAGATTTTCAAAGACCAAAGGAAAGAAAGAAATTAGTGCATAGGTATTAAACAGAAAAGAGGGGACTGAAAAAGCTGGTGTATCTCCAAATACTGATTTGCTTACATATTTATTCAGTTAGTCAAGAAATTGGTTTTTACCTATTTGGTTGTACTTTAAATGTCTACCCTAAGAAAACTAAGGGGCAAATAACAAGTTTTTTATTTACCTATGTATAGGAGATGCTGTGGTTATGAGGGTTGTTATTTAACTAACCAAAGATGTAAAAATGTCAGTGCTTACCATATATTATATTTTCAAAAACCGGAAAAAAGGTTATTGATTTGAATCCGGTCAAGATCTAAACACAAGTCTTCTTTATCTGTAAATTCAAAGGGTGTTTGTAAACAATAGTTTTGATATTCGACATTTTAAGTACCGTTCAAAAAAAAGGGGATAAATAAAGTTTCCCTTTACAAAAAATGTGATGTAAAAATCCACTAATTCAATTTAAATACCTGAGGTATAGCTAGTCCACGTTGTAATTCCTTATACTGATAAAATCTGGGTCAAAGTATCACGCGGTGGGTCAATGAAGTATGAAAGCGTCATCAAGTTATGAAGGAATCCTGCAGTATATATTGTATAATTAGTTGCCCTATAATATATGACATATATGCAAGCTACTTTAAAACACGTTCAGATGTCGTATACCTGAATCAGAAATAGCTGAAAAAGCCAATTGTCATCGTCATGCGCATATCCGATATAAAGGGTCGAGGGATGTACTACAGCCGGGTTGAAACTCTGCTTGTTGTGCTTCTGCTGATAACCCCTTCGATGCTTGTGACGGAACCGTTCCGTCATCAGTCACGGCTGAGCTGTGCTGATGACGGAACGGTTCCGTCACAACCACACCCTGTTCTGGAATGTCCAGCACAGGGGCGGAATCGGCGCCGCACGGAAGCGGTTAAAGAAAACACGTTTATGTTTATGCACATATTGGACAAGTGCTTACTAGCTTGCTTTGAAAGCCTGAGTCTGTGTACAATACTATAATACAAACTGAGAACTACCTTACTAACTACCAAAATGATACGCATATCCTCGCTGACATGAAATGGCAAAACGATAAATTGTTTTACCTGCAGGTGCGTATTGAACAGCTGTTTCTATTTAGTGGAGCAGAAATGGGTTAAAAATTCAAAGCTCTCCGTACTGGATAGGGAAGGGTTAAGTTGCCAGTATTCTAGGAAAAAAGAAGTGGGGGCGAGAGGTAGCTCTGGGTAGTGTCACAGGCTTCACTTTCATAAGTATACAAAAAATGAGAACTCGTTTACCTAAAAACGCACGCGAAAAAGGCTTCTCCCTTTCACGGAACCGGGAATGATTAATCAAAGTGGCATCTGTGACTCTCCGGTTGCAATAAAAAAGCAGTCAGATTACCGGATATCTAGAAAATAAAAACAAGACATGATGTTGAGCAGTGCTGCAAGCACATACATCAAAATGTTAAAGGTTGGTGTGGGTAAAAAAGTGAAGAACGGCCGTTACCTGTACTAAAAACCGCGTGGCTGACCAGAGTGGCGTGGCGTAACGTCTAATACCTCTCAGAGACAAACAGGATTGATACAGTTGACATGATTCGCTTATATATCCCGCATTGGAATAGGTGGCCGGGTCTACCGGTTCCACCTTTTAAAGGTATATGCGTTAGCTGCCTGAACGGGAACAAAAAACGTTTGATGATGTTTGAAGACTCAAAATACAACACTATGAAGGACGTAAATGGCAGGACTAGTCTATTTTGAAATACGTATTCAATTAGTATACATATAGGTCGATGATCTGGCTAATTGTTTCATTTTTAGTTTGGCCTATATTTTCTCATGTATCTAAATAGCCAAACATTGAAGGCACTTATTGCATTTGCAAAAGACCGATGATGTAGATGATCATTTCATTTTGAATTGGCCTATATTTTTTCATGTCCCTAATTAATCAAGCACCTGAGGCACATATTTGTGACATAATGTCAGGAAGTATCAAATAAAAATTACTGAGAATGACAGGGGAAGCCTATAGAGGCTGTGTTTATACACAGGAGGGGGGGGGGAACCTTACCGAAGCTTCATATGATGGCGTTTTCCCAGGGTAATTCATTATTTAATCCCTGGGTAAAGGTACCCAGAGAAAAAATCCAGAAAACTTATTTTTTCTTCCGGATTTTATCACCACCATTATTATTAGGGGTGTGGATTTTCTCCAAAATATGCCATTTAATATCTGAGGGAGAGTGTTTGAATTCTGAGAAATGGCTAACAAGTGGAGCTGTGTGTTTGTGTGTCTTAATTGCTGACCTGTATTCTGTAAGTCGCGTCTTCATTGCTCGCGAGGTCTCTCCTACATAGCCCAAATTGCATGGGCATACGATTAAGTATACTATATTACGTGTGTTACATGTCCACAATTCTTTAGCTTGGATATTAAATTGATTGAAGACAAGTGATTCTCCTGTGAGAATGCCGTCACACGACTGACATGAACCACATCGAGAGGTGCCTCTCACCTGATTTCCCCCATCAATTGATTTTTGTATGAATGGGAGACTATTGGTTGGTGCAGTGTAGCGCGATCGAACTATTGAATCTTTTAGATTTTTGTTGCGGCGATGTGCAAACATAGGTTTTCCTAACTTGTTTTGTGTTGAATCCACATTTAAAAGGTGCCAATTGGCATTGATGACTTGTCTTACCGTCGCATCTAATGTGGAGTGCTTAGTTATACACACCAATTTTGGTTCTTGTTTTCTTTTTGTGATTTGAGTAGAGCATCTCGGTCATAAAACCGTGCTCTTTTGTTTGCCTCTCTGACAAGGCGGTGGGGATAGTCTCGTTCAAGGAATTTCTTTTTCATTTAAACTGATTGGGTGTCATAATCATGTAAGTTAGTACAGTTCCGTCTTACCCTGAGGAACTGGGAGAACGGAATACTATCCTTCTGGGTCCTCGGATGGTAACTGGAGAAATGAAGGAGGGTGTTCCTTGCCGTAGGCTTTGTATATAAGTCCACCTCAAGCATATTAGAGTTATGTCTGATAAAAATATCTAGGAACTCAATCTGTGATGAGTTGATATGGGCAGTAAAATGAAGGTTGGTGTCCGCAAGATTGAGCCAGGTTAGGAATTCTTTAGAGTCTGTTCCCCATCGGTCTAGACAAAGAAAATGTCATCAATATAACGGTACCGATGGGAAACAGACTCAAAGAAAGGGGCCATTTCGTTGATAACATGTTTAGATTCAAACAGAGCCATATATATATTCGCTATGGATGGAGCCATGGCTGCCCCCATGCTCACACCCTTTGTTTGTTGAAACATATAGTCGCCAAACTGAAAGACATTCTTCTTAAGGACTAGTGAGAGGCACTCATGAATAAATGGTTTAGAGCATGGTATGCAGTACTCATCAATGAACCACATAGTCGCTTCTATAGCTTCTTTGCATGTTCTCCAATAGGCTGTGTAATGCAGCCTGATGGGGAACATGCAAAGTATGCATGACAGTTTGGCCAAGCAGCCCAGAATAGTGACACGCAAGTTTTCGTGTCACTGTGAGTTGCACAGCCTTTTGCACATTTGCAAAATATTTACACGTACTCAACAATTTTGTCAAAGTTCATCCAAATTCTATTTGCATAGTTCATCCAGTTTTATCCGTTACGTCAAGGAAATGGAAAGCAATTTTTTCAAGCATTGTAAATGACACTGGAATTGCCCATCCAGGCCTATACCCAGGCACGTAATCTGTCTCCATTCCTCCTGCAAAATATGCAGGAGGAATGGAGACAGATTACGTGTGCGGACGGTCTGTTGCTAGGCAGTTATACTAGCTGCAAGGACATTTTGGTGCACTGACACAACGAAAGCCTGCATGCATGTCGTCAACGTGCCGCCATATTGCCGTTGGAGACTCATCACTAGCCAGGGAATTCCTTAAGCTCCCACACTCTCTCTTCTCACGTATTGCCAACCATGTGTGGTGTGAATTATTGGGAACATCAATTTTGTTTTATTCATCGAGTGATCTAACGTGCTGCCATCTTCAGGTTGGATAGTGCAGATTTTGCAGAGAATTAACATCTTTGTTTTGCCAACCGCGTTCTTTGTTTTAACAATAACATTATTTGGAAACCTACGAGGTGGGCAGGGTAACTCTGCTTTGTCCTGTATTATTTGATCTGGTGCTGGAGGATTTTATGGGGCACGGGTTAGGAACATGAACTTTCTCTCTCATTAGAGGATCTGCAGATTCACTTTCTAAATGTCCTGCATTCACGAAGATTTGGTTAGATTGCTATTTTTCCTTCATTTGGTGCTCAGCCAACACACTACTCTAATCTTTGCCTGCTGTTCATAATTTCTATGTAGTTTAATATGCTCAATTTTAAATTCTATAATTTATTCTGCTTGTGTTTGGTTTTTCTAGTGCTGTTTTGTTTTCTAAAATGGTAATTCAAGGTTAACCTTAACATGGCCATGTCCTCAAGTGTCCGCTGTATGGTATGTATGTTTTTCAATTTAGTTTAATGGGGTATTTATACATATATCATCCTAGTTACATGCTCACAAAATTTTAATTATGCAATTATCAATGTTTTGCATGTGTTCAATTACGCAATTATATCAATGTACATGCATGCATGCAGTATTTCTTAGTAGGGAATGCGTACCTCAATTCACTTATAAATTGGCATGCATTCCAGTATTATTCCCTTGTTGGGATTACATTGTGTTGTATTTACCACTGAACTCAAGGTTTCAAATGGTCACTCTCAACAGCTCAATTACTATATTTTTCAATGTTTTTCAATGTGTGACCTTTATGAGGTTGTCAATTTGTATTACTGCCTCTCAACATTTCAAAGTTTTTTTCTTCAATGTTTGACCTTTTGAGGTTGTCGATGTGGGGGTTCAACCCTCTCAATTCTTCGATGTTTCTTCAATATAACCTTCACTAGGTTGTGGGGATATTCTTCTCAATTTTTCAATGTGTGACCCTTTACGAGGTCATCTGAATATGGGTTTTATCCCTTTCTATTGCTCAATATGTGACCGGTTACTTTGTAAGACTCTATTCCGAAGTTGTTTACATTATATTTTATTGCTGCTTTAACAGAGTAGTAAGAAGGATCTTTTGTTGTTCTTTCCTCTCTTTCTCTGTTTGCTATTTCCTTTTACTCAATGCCTGTCTCCTTTCATACCTTTCCTTCCAGTGGGTGTGTCCTGGAGTAGTTCTTGGGTTTCTATTTCCATAGTTTTCTCGTTGTTTTATGGAGAAGGGAGGATGAGTACTTATTTATGTGTTCGAACTCTTCAGTGGTTTCCTCCCACTCTTTCAACCTTCGTGTTCCTTTCATTTTCTTTCTCGTTGTTTTATGGAGAAGGGAGAAAGAGTACTTATTTATGTGTTCGTTCCCTTTGGTGGTTTCCTCCCACTCTTTCTACCTTCCTGTTCCTTCCATGCAGTTTCCTTTTGCTATATAACAACAAGAGAGGGAGGGAAGACAACACTCTCAATCCCCCGGGAAATGTTTTATAAACAACAAAAGAGTGTAATTCATTAAATGTGTGTAAGCACGCAAAAGGAGAAAGGTGGAAAGGAACAAAACTCCTTGGATTTGCTCAGGAAGCCCTCACTCACCACCCTGGGCAGTGACATGCTTCATCATCGGCCCCACCTGTATAGTTTGTCACTAAAAAGATCCACGCCTCATAGGTCTCGGGAGGGGATGGATGGAGGTCCACGAGGTCCGGCAAGAGGAGAGTGGCAGGTACCAAGCGGGTGCTAGGCGTTAAGCGGTGTGCCATTTTCGCCTCCACCCCCCTCCCGAGACCTATGGGGCGTGGATCTTTTTAGTGACAAACTGTACAGGTTCCTCTGAATTTGAGGGAAACCCCCTTTTACTTGTTGGTTTGTTCTCTTTTTGTTTGTCCTGCAACTATAATTTATACACCGATTTTAAATTTCATGTCCTCAGGTCAGGGTGGGCCTTAGCATGCCCATACCGCCGAGGTACACTCCCTATGGACCTGAAGAATGCCCAGTAATTTACACATAAAGGGCAGAAACATGTCGACCCCACATTAAGTGGAAATATCCAGAGAATTATTTTGGTAATTTCCCATCACATTGTTTTTATATATGTCAGGTTGACCACTAAATAAAGTTTTTATGTGGGATACAACCGGGACATTTTTAAACACTTCTTTTTCACACAACTCTCACAAAAAAAACAGCGTTGCAGTATCCTGGCGTAGTAGCACACCGGGGAGGCATTCGGCTTCTCCCGGTGGTCCCGATGATGAAGCATGTCACCGCCCAGGGTGGTGAGTGAGTTTTTCTCCTTTTGCCAGTTCCTGTTGTTCCAGTGTTTTTACTTTTCTACTGTTTTATCCGTTGTTGGGTTAGGGAAGAAAGTGAGATATGTAGTATCTTACACCTCTGTCCATACTTGTTTTTCTACTCTTTCATCACATGCAATGCCTCTAGAATGTTACAGTGTGATGATGTTCTGTGGAATGTTGGGTGTCTCTCAAGAAAGGCACAGTTGAGATGGGCTGAGCTGCCTGCTGGCTGCTCCTGGTGGGGCTTATACATTATTACTTCTGGACACACCTACTTATCTTCAATGAGCCAACTTGAAATACCTCAACGTGTCCGGCTTCATTACTATAGTGTGGTTGGTGCTAATGACTGCACTCCTGTTGCATTGGTTCTGTCTCATGACCCGGTGCAGGTGTACTGCAACTCTAAAAATGTGGAGGTGGCTTGCACTGCTGATGTACTCAGTGTCTGCACAAGATTCCCTGGATCCATCCATGAGTCAAGGGTTCTTCGCAGCAGTAGTATGTCACAACAGATGATAGACCTTGCCCCCAGGAGAGTGTGGCTTGCTGGTAAATTGATGGACATTCATGTTTTTGTGGTAAATTATGGTTGTTTTGATTTCTATGATGCCCACATATGTGTTTGCCTCAGGGAAGCCAGATATCCCAGTACATTTAGGTCACTGATCCTGGTCAAGGAGCCCAGTAACACCAGGGGAGGCAAGGTAAACTGAAACACAAGTCCTCACCTGGGGAAACATGACTTGCAGCACTGCCCTACACCAAATTCCTGTAAATAAGGGCCCAGATTTAGAATTATCATGAGAAAACAGATGAATACATATTTGAAACCAGTCCTGTCCCTTCTGGTCACAAATTGATTTTTATTGTAGTCTGTTCAAATGCCATGACGCGGGCAGTACTTACTAAGCCACAGCCCTGGGGGTTGGGATCCTAAACCACTGATGTCTCGGAGACTGACCTACTGTGGTTCCCTGGCAGCGGCAGCAGTCCCAGGGCAGTTGGACTAGCCAATTCATAATGGGGCATTGACCCGCTGGTGCGGTGGTGACTGGGCCGCAACTCAAGCGCCACCATGAGTCTGGCGGCCTTCGGACCGCCAGACTCGTAATCAGGCCCTTAGTGTAGTAACAGCAAACTGTCCAAGGTTTCTTATAAAGATAGTGTTGGGACTGAGCCGCAAAACTCCAACAGTCAAAAAAGAGACACAATAAGTGCTGTCCAGGCAAGTACTTTTCTGTGTTATTTGAGTAATATTTTATTCATGCATTAAAACGTAATACTATATATAGGAAATGGTAGACAGTTACATAGTTCTAAGAAAAGTGCTACTGGATTTTAAACCCACAACTATTCACGCGAACCACTGACATGGATACAGCCTCATTGTAATATGGTGCAAGAAGCTTCCCTGGTTTTGAGGCCTGTAGGTAAGTCAGTTTATGTCTCACTACTGCAGTAGCAGAATATCGGTGGGATTAAACATCACGGTTTACCAGCATCAGGGCAACCCACTCTGCCACTCACTTTCAATGGGATGGATCTTTGCCGTTGGTGTAGAGAAGAGAGCTGATCATCACATACATTATAA
Source organism: Lissotriton helveticus (assembly GCF_964261635.1). Taxonomy (NCBI): domain Eukaryota; kingdom Metazoa; phylum Chordata; class Amphibia; order Caudata; family Salamandridae; genus Lissotriton; species Lissotriton helveticus. The sequence goes on along the minus strand of NC_136065.1, from coordinate 1,034,891,775 downwards.
ACACAATCACTAATCTATTATAATTCAATAATGAGAGTTAAACAGTTTTATTATTCAATCTTTTAGTAGATCATATTCATTGCAAATCACACGTTAAATTAAAATTAATATTAATCATCAATATATGACATAAATATAAAATCAATATTGGTTAATCAGATAATATAATAAATGTATCAAAGCACGTTCCATAAAGGAAAGAATTCCTATTCTAAGAATCTGATAAAAAGTTAGTCAGTACCGACAAAGAGTTCTAGCTCGAGAGAGTGAGAAAAGAATGAAGCTTTAGCATTAAAGTGAGCTCAAATAGATCAAAAATATCTCGAAGCAGAACTTCCCATAAAGAGAGGTTCAAGAAAGTCAGTAGAGTCTCAAAGCAAAGTGACAAAGTCTGGATCTAAGTAAACAGGCCTTGGAAAAGTGGGCAAGCTCTCTAGAAACACACACTAATATAGACTTCACCTTCTGAAGCTCTGCAACATGTTGCTCTTTCTGTCTCCGGTGAGCTAATCAGCGTTCGATGCTCTCCTGGGAACAGGATCATCCCTCGTCTTTTCATAGGAATAGAATATTCCACAGACAGCAATGTTAAGTTTGCAACAAAATATGAGCAATTGTGAGTTCATGTGGGTGTTCTTGTGATATTGCTATGTATTTAATATTTGTATCTGTACCTTTAATGCTTTAGAATTCTGAATGTTCGTATTCCATTCTCATGTGAGATTCTGGAATGCATCTCTGCTCTAGGAGTCAGTTGAAGATTTCTCCTGTGGCTAAGGCTTTAATTAAAGCTACTCTTTGAACTTATAAGTTCTTCCTCATTTATTTATGTAAGAAGACACCACATTATTATGGCGACGATCGGGTGAACCCAGGACTTCGCCTCAACACGGGAACAAAGAAAAGAAAAGATGACTCGCGCACTCCTCCAGCGGCTGTGTTTATTATGCGAATAAGAAAGGAAGCGGAGACTTCCCAGCGGCGGTATCAGTTTCAGAGACAATTGCGGTGAGGAGTTTGGCGGGCAGATTACTTGGATTTATATTTTTATTATAAATAAGGGAGCGGAAACGTTTGGGTGAAGCAACGTGTTTCTCTCGCGCTCTGTCTTAAGAAGACGCGCGGTGTTCTTTTCTCGCGCTGAAGCATTGCTCGCGCTGAAGCTGTCATTGCTCGAGCTGAAGCTGCCCTTGCTCGCGCTGAAGCCTGACTCGCGCTGAAGCTGTCTCTGCGCATCAAAGAAGGAAAGAACATAAGGTCTACTGACATTCTGCTTCTATTCTGCTCTTTGTTAGTAGATTCCATGCTTGGCAATTATCTAGATTCAATGTGTCCTGAACACTAAAGGAATGTTCACAAGAAAGAACATTCTTCTCAGTTCTTCTGCATAACCTGAAGGTTCTTTTTGACATCACAAAGCAGGATTTACATCATAATTACTACAAAAAGTGCTGGTCTACAAAAACTAGTAGAATTTTGTCACTTCCATTCATTTGATGTAATTAAGAGGTTTCACACTGTTAGGAAGCCTGAGAAAGAAAAGAGAAAAAGGAAAATACATAAGTAGTGGAAAAATGCAAAATGTAACCCAGCCTGCTTTCTTTTTAAATACCCCAGGAGAACCGAACATAAAGTGGAAAAAATGGAAGAAAATTTTTGCGAACTATGCAAGGGTATGTGGAACTAACTTGAGTGCAGAAAGGAAGCTTTCTCTTCTTCTCCATTGTTTGGGAGGGGAAGGACAGGATGTACTAGAACATCTTCCTGACTTATCTGCTGGAGAACAACGCAATTTAAATGAATATGAAATTGCGATTGCTCAACTTGACAAACATTATCTCCCGAGGATCAGTACCATAATGGAGCGTTACCATTTTGGTTTAAGAGAGCAAAAAGGAGATGAGACTGTGGAAGATTATGTTTCTTCGTTGAGAAAGTTAGCGTCCTCTTGTAACTTTGGTTTAACCCTTGATGAAAGAATAAGGGATCAGTTTGTACTTAGATGTGCACATGATGAGATTAGAAAAGAACTTTGGTTAAAAGATGAACCACCTCTTGAGGAAGTATTGGCCATAGCAAAACAGGTGGAACATATGACAAAATGTGTTGGTGAGTTAAAAAAAGAAAAAGATAAAGGGTCATTGAATGAAAAAAAAGAAGAAACAAAAGTTGAAGAAATTGTTTGTCAAGTTAAGAAGAATGAGACAAATGAAACTCAAACTGGTTCTGGAAAAGAGAATTTGGCATCAGGTTCGGCAAATCAGAACAATTTTACACAACAGAGTAACAGATTTTCATGTTTTAGATGTGGACAAATAGGTCACTTAGCCAACTCTCCAATTTGTCCCGCATTAAAGATTTCGTGTAATGTGTGTGGGAAGAGAGGGCATTATGGAAAATGTTGTAGAACAAAAATATTTAGACCTGACTTGACAAGGAAACGTTGGAGTCAATCACAACCTCAAGTTAGAACCATTACTTTTGAGATAAAATGTGAAGTATCTGATCATCCAAAACATGATGTAAAAGTAGGAAATGTCATAATTAACTTTAAATTTGACTCATGTTCTCGTATAACTTTAATAGATGAAGAATTATTTAAAACACATTTTGCTGGTAAGGTGAGAATGATGAGATCAGATGTGAGACCACTTGGGTATTCAGACAATCCGATGAAAATGGTTGGTTGTTTCATGGCTGAGATAGAACTTGGGAGTAGGACCATTGTGGGAAAAATTTATGTTGCCAAAAAAGGGGATACTTTATTGGGTTGGGTACATCAAGGTCAACTTGGTGTAACTTTGAATCCTAATGCCAATCCCCAAGTTCAAATTCATCAGATAGACATTGTGGATATGAAGGGTATAGGAAAAGACTTGTGTGAAGATTTGACAAATAAGTTTCCTAATGTATTTAGAGAAGGTTTGGGATGCTTAAAGGGTTCCAAGCATCGTATCAGATTAAGAGAGGGTGCCATACCCATAGTAGCAAAAGTAAGAAGAATACCGTTAATAGAACAAGAGAAGGTGAAAGAGGAGATCGAAAAATTGTTGAAGAGTGGTGTGATTGAACAAGTGGAAGCTACTGAGTGGTTAGCTCCTGTGGTGGTGGTTAAGAAACCTACTGGTGAAATTAGACTCTGTGTTGATCTCAGAGCGCTAAACAAAGAAGTGGTAGTTGACAGGTTTCCCCTTCCAAACATAGATGAGATGGTGAGTACATTAAAAGGGGCTAGATTTTTCACCACTTTAGACTTGGCATCAGCCTATCACCAGGTTGTATTAGATGAGTATTCCCAAGACTTAACAGCTTTCATCACTCCCATGGGCACCTACAGATATAAGAGGATGCCGTTTGGCCTTGTATCTGCGGCTTCCGTTTTCCAGAGAATTATGGCTAGGATTTTAAAAGGGTTACCAGGTGTCAGGTGCTATCAAGATGACTTACTTATTTATGGCAACAGTATGGAAGAACATTATGGTCGTGTATGTGCTGTTCTCAGACGTTTGGAAGATGCGGGGATGACACTTAAAAAAAGTAAGTGTAAATTTGGTGTAAAAGAAGTAAATTACTTGGGTCATAGAATAACTGATCGAGGAATCTTTCCAAAAAAGGAATTAGTGGAGACTATTAATAAGGTTAAAGAGCCTGTGAATAAGGAAGAATTAATTTCCTTCCTTGGTATGGTGGAGTTTTATGGCAAATTTATATGTAATTTCGCGGATAAAACTCAGTCGTTGAGGAAGTTGACAGCAAGAAATGTTGAGTATGTATGGACTGAGATGTGCAAGAAGGAATTTGATGATATTAAATCCGAATTGAATAAGGCTCCCTCTCTTCAGGCATTCATACCAGGGTTACCCACTGTTTTGTTCACTGATGCGAGTGAAAAAGGTCTTGGTGCTGTTTTGATACAGAAAAGAAATGGAAAGGATTGTTTGATTTGTTGCTCTTCCAGGTGTTTGAGAGGTTCAGAATTAAACTATTCTGTAATAGAGAAGGAGGCTCTTGCCATCTATTGGGCTCTGAGGAAATTGAAGAACCTGATTTGGGGGACAAAGGTGTCTGTTCTTTCAGATCATAAACCATTGAAGGAGGTTTTTGATAAAAAGGGTTTAGATGCGATCTCCTCAAGAATTAGGAAATGGATTGTATCTTTACAGGAGTTTGATTTCTCCGTTGATTATATTCCAGGAGTATCAAACAAATCTGCTGATTGTCTCTCAAGAATGGTAGGTAAGGAAAATTTTGTAGAAGAGGATGAATGTGGTTGTTCTGATGATTTCATAAATGTATGTGAGATTACAGAAGGAGCTATTGAAGAGAAAGAATGGAGAGATGAGCTTGAGAAGGATGAAGAGATAAAAAGGGTGATGTTGTCTTTGAGTAGTAATTCTCGTTTAGAGAAACCCTGGACTTTAGTTTCTGATGAGCTCTCTACAAATTCTGGATTTTTAACTCGTGGTACAAAGATGGTACCGCCTCTGGGTATTAGAAAGAAACTTTTGTCTCATGCCCATTCTGGTCATCTTGGCATTGTTAAAACTAAAGATATTTTACGCATGCAGTTTTGGTGGCCTGGCATGGATTTAGAGATTGAGAGGTTAGTGAGGGATTGCCCAGAGTGTTGTGCCAGTGATAAAATATTGAAAACTAAGCAGATGCCCATGGTTAAGAGAGTGTTGCCAAGTCATCCTTGGGATGAAGTAGCTATTGATATAGTTGGCCCTCTGTCAGGTGTGAGTGATACCCCTTATCTATTAGTCTTGATGGATTTGTACTCTAGGTGGATTGAGGTGTGTGCTGTTAGAGAGATCACTTCGGAAGAAGTAATAAAATTCCTTGATGCTCTTTTTAAGAAAGAGAGTTTTCCCAATAGTCTTCTTTCTGACAATGGACCACAATTTTGTTCTAGGATCTTTGAAGAATACATGAAGAAGTCTGGAATACTACATAAAAAGTGTTCTTTGTATCATCCCGAGACTAATGGTGCAGTTGAGAGAGTTAATAAAACATTGAAGGAGGCTATACAATTGGCAAGGTCATCTAATTTAAATTGGAAATCGGTTCTACAGGAAAGAATAACTGCTTATCGCTTTGCACCCCACTCGACAACTGGGAAATCTCCATTTGTGTTGTTCAAAGGGAGGGCTCCCAACACTTGGTTGTGTCCTGGTTGGATGGATCTCAACAAAGGTTTGGTTGATAATGGAATTGGTGAGTGGCGTAAGAAGGAAGAGAGGAAGTTGGATGAAAGAAAGTCGTATTTTGATAAAAGAAATTGTGTGAGTGTACAGAAGGTACTAGTGGGTGATCTTGTTCGAATAAAAGCTCCTGTTGGTTGTAGATCTTGGTCAAAATATACTGAGGTGAGAGCAGTAGTGAAAGTATTTAGAAATGCCATTAAAACAGAGGATGGGAGAATTTGGAACAGGAGCAGAGTGGTTGTGGTTAGGTCAAGAATCCCGTTACGTGACTCTTTGTGTGGAAGACAAAGATTACATTCTTCAACTTCTAGTTTTGTCAATGGTTCACATTTATCCTCATCTTCCCTTAGGAGTCAAAGAATACTTAGACCTCCCATTTATTTAAGAGACTATTTACCATAGATTCATATCCCTCCAATTGTTTGAGTATCTGTCGTATGCATTTTTAATATTGTTGTTCAAACTTTCTTTAGGAGGGAGATGTGTGATATTGCTATGTATTTAATGTTTGTATCTGTACCTTTAATGCTTTAGAATTCTGAATGTTCGTATTCCATTCTCATGTGAGATTCTGGAATGCATCTCTGCTCTAGGAGTCAGTTGAAGATTTCTCCTGTGGCTGAGGCTTTAATTAAAGCTACTCTTTGAACTTATAAGTTCTTCCTCATTTATTTATGTAAGAAGACACCACAGTTCTCTCATTCAGGGCTACTTCCCCATGCATTTAACTACCTCTCTAACATTCTAAAATCAAGTCTCTAAACAATGGTCTATGTAGAAGTCGAAACATCTGTATTAATCAAAATAAAACATTTTACAGTACCACTGTTGGTTGGAGAAAAACAAGTAAGTTAAAAGTCAAGTGCACATTTTATATTCCACATCTCTATGTATGAACCCTACATTACCCCATTAAATTATAAAAACTCAACATGAGTTAACAGTGTTTTTTTGGTAAATAGAAACATTTTGCAGAAATATACAAAAACATTTAAGCAACTGTTATTTATTATAAAAAGCATGTTCATTGAATGGTCAAGTATTAAATATTTTACGATTATTTGGCATTTCTAGTCAAGATAGCTTTTCAAGCAGTGTTGCTTTAGCCATTTGAGGCCTAATATGAGTAAATAGGATATCTTTTAGCTTTTATGCATTTTTAAAACACATTATTTTCATCAAAGCTTGCACTTTAATTATGCGTATTGATTAGAAACTGTATTATTTTTGAAACCACTATCTCACTACTGAGGTACTTCAGGGCGATTCAGTCCCATTAGGTTAAATAATGTACTGGAGTTTTAGCAGAGGGAGACACCGTCAATTCAAATTCATATGGTTCAGGAAACACACAAGCATTCAGTGGCTTGGAACAGTATCACTCCTCTTCTTTTCATAGGAATACAGTAGTCCACAGCCAGGAATGTTAAGTTTGCAACTACATTATAGCCAGTTCATGTGGGTCTGGTCTCATTCAGGTCTACTTTCCCAGGTATTTAACTACATCTCTATCCTTTAATAAGTCTCTAAACAGTGGTCTATGTAGAAGTCGAAACATCTGCATTAATCAGAGAATACATTATACAGTACCACTGTTGGTTGGAGAAAAACAAGTAAGTTAAAAGTCAAGTGCACATTTTGCAGGGGCAGATTTATGATGACTGGCGCATCCCCAGGGATGCGCCAGTCATCCTGCGCCGCTGCTCCGCCACCCATGGTGCGCCGCATTTACAATGCGGCGCACCATGGGGCAAAAACGGCACAGATGCGTGACGCATCTGTGCCGAAAAGGTGGCGCATTGCTGGAGCTGCGTCGCAAGCGCGACGCAGCTCCAGCAAGGCTCGGGGGTGTCCCATCTCCACAATGCTGCGTCAAGACCTACGCCTGCTTCAAGCAGGCGCAGGCTTTTGACGCAGCATTGTCCTGAAAGTGACTGAGTGAAATCTTATAGATTTCACTCAGCCACGTTTGCGAGGCGCACCTGCCCCGGAACGCCCACCCTGCGCCGGAACGCCTCCTAATGGCGCAGGGCTTTACAACGTGACGCATCTCCTAGATGCGTCACATTGTAAATAGGGCGCATTGTTTGCGCCGCCGTTGCGTCAAATAAAGTGACGCACCGGCGGCGCAAGGCCTTCATAAATCTGCCCCTGTCTACATCACTATGTATGAACTCTTCATTACCCCATTAAATTACTAAACCTAATCCTGATTTAACAGTGGTGTTTTTGTAAATAGAAGCATTTGTAGTCAAGTTAACTTTTCAAGCAGCATTGCTTTAGCCATTTGAGGCCTAAGGATAGTTATTAGCTTTTATGCATTTGTAAAACACATTTCTTTCATCATAGCTTGGACATCAATTCTGCATATTGATTAGAAACTAAATTATTTTTTAAACTGCTATTTCACTACTAAGGTATTTCAGGATGATTCAGTCCCATTGGGTTAAACATTTTACTGGAGTTTTAGCAGAGGGAGACACCATCAATATTCAAATTAATTTTTTTATTTTTTTTTATTTTATTGCCTCAGATTGGTCGAAATAACAAAATACATTCTTCACATACAGCAATTCATTTCATTACAATAAAAAAAAAAGCCCAGAAGTTATTCCTCTATATATTCTTTAAGTGCCCCCCATGTCAAAAGGCCAACCTTTTTAGTTCGAGGACCGAGAAGGCTGCGCTTGCGCAGTCTCCGGGAGGAGAATTAATGCTTCTTAGTAGAGCTGTAGAACCCGCCTCCCTGCTCAGTCTGTCCTCCATTGGCTGGCTTCCTAAATGGAGGCCAGCCATTGGAGGAGAGAGCCGTCACTCGGATTTAGCCCCGTCTTTTTCGGATTCGGGGGCGTAAGTTTTGCTGTTCTTTAGACAGTGACGTCATGCGTCACTCAAAACAGCAAAACCACGCCCCCGAATTCGAAATTTTTCGATGTTTGCTGCCGCCATTTTGGTTAAATCCCGGGTACTGCGTGTCTGCTGTTGTTGTGCTCTGCTTGTTTTTCTTGTTTTTGTTGTGCTTATGACCTCTAGCGCAGGGAGCGCTTTATTTGCTAAAAGCCGGTGCCCACCCGGCATTGCCCGCTAGCTTGTGATGGAAGGGGAATTGGCAGGCAGGCTGATTGCTGTGCGTGAACTCTGATTGTTGCACGCCGAACCTCGAACTCCGAGCGCTGAGCGCCTGAGTCGAAAGTGGTTGCAGCTGAGGACGCCGCATTCGGTGAATGCCCCGGAGAAAACATTGGGGAAAAAAAAACGCTGGAAAGCTGAACGCTAAAAATACTGTAAAGCAACGGAGCTTTGTTACAGCGGTGGTCGCCGAGCATACCTGGCGAGTGCTGCGAGGCCGCTCCATTTACTTTTGCGAAGCAAACAAAAGCAGAGTGAGATGGCACCTAAGGGGACTCGCAAGAAACGGGACCTGGAGACTACAACAGTGAGTACCCATATCGAGAAAGATATCACTGGGACTGGGACTGCATCTAAAAAAGCGGGGGGAGTGACCTTGGCGGAAAATAGCGATAGCCCTAATACAGCCGCAGCCACTTCAAACAAACAGACCATTTCCACGCTTTTTAAGGCAGTAGAGGCAAAAAACGACAAGAACTGGTACACAGCCCACAGACTGGCCCACAAGGTCTGCAAGAAAACCCAGGAGAGCTTAGTGGAGCGCCTAATGTATTGAATATGACAACACCAGACCCTCAAGGGGAATCAAACATGATGCCTCAAATAGCTATTCTGTCTGCAGCCGCCTCATTACCAAATGGCAACTTAGCCCTGGCCCCCATTTCTGTTCCTATTTCTATAGGAAATGACTCTAATTCTGGAGCACAGGGGAATGACGTTATGACCGCTTTGGAAATACCTAATCTATCTGAACGCAGCCTTGGTTTAAATGCTATTAATGAGGCAGAATCACTGGACTTTTTTTCAGTCTCGGAAAACTCAGCCTCCTCATGTGAAGATTTGGCAGCTCAATATTCTAAAAAGATGCACTTGGAGGAAGGCGAGAGTGAGTTAGATGACAATGACGAAGTCGAGGCTGAGGAAGATATTGAAGATAGTCCTTTTACAGTTAGGGGTGAGGGTGATGCTTCCTTAACCGAGGGGGCTATAGGCGGTTCTCAAGCAGACTTAAATGAATCCATTACATTAGCGACAATTTACCAGACTATTCTGAGCCATATGGAAAAGACAGAGCGGGATAGCCAAAAAATTCAAAATTCCTGCCGCAAATTGCAAAGCTCTATCCGGAGGTTTGCAAAATCTCAGTCTGACTTTGGAGAGAGATTTAATGAAGTTGAGACCAGAGTCTCTAATATCGAGGATGAACTGGTAAAACAAAAGGCTGCTACCGAAAACTTCAGTACTAATAAAGAGGATATACTCTGGAAGATGGCCGATTTTGAAAAATCGATCTCGGCGTAACAATCTCAGACTAATGCAAATTCCTGAGGGGAAAGAAGGCCAAGATCTTCAATTTTCAAATTCATATGGTTCAAGAAACACACAAGTGTTCAGTGGCTGGTGACTGGAGCACCGGCGAGTGGTCCTGCTTTCAGTTCCCAATAGTGCGGGCAACTCCCTTGCCTTCTTCAACTTTTGCCAGTTGTGCATCAATGTGGTGGCTCCATGTATGAGCAGCATACTTCCACTAGCACCCCAAGGGTCCTTACTGACAGGAACCCAGACATTAGGGAAGTCCTGAGTCTTCAATGGCAAAGCTCAATGTTGCTGCAGAGTCAGCATCAGTTCTTCAGCCTCTGGCAGAAGACAGGAATGTAAGGGCCATGCTGACTGTCAAATATTGGTATCGTAGAATGATTTGGATCACTTGTATTTTCATTGAATCTCATACGTAAGCCAGGAGACCCTCTCCAGACTCAGGCTGGCAACAGTTATCAGTTCAGTCCACTTATTTTGGACTGTCATACACTCTGAGAACAGCAGATAGATTTCTCCTCCTCAGACAATCTCTTCATGCATGGCCAGGCATTTATTACCCTCCGTTAGTAGGGCATCAGCAGATTGACATCTTCCCAGCAAGGTACACTTGCCTCTGATTGACTGGCTATCAGAGATACCAACGCTGAATTTCGCAGTCCTTCCCTGTGGAGCTCTCCCTCCCTTGTTCAGTGAAGAACTTGGAACTACTTCTATATGCATTTCCCAGACAGAGGATGTTGATCCCACTGACAATGTCAGTGAACCAGTTTGGAGTAGTTCATTTCATAATTTGTTTTCCTTCTGCAGAGCAGGCACATTCTTTGTCAAAGGAGATGGGTCTCACAGAAGATAGCGCGATTAAGCATGAAGACTGTGACCTTAGCTATCAACAGTCTTCTGGAGTAGAACTCAGAAGAGAGACAAATGAGTCAGGTCCTACCTATTAGATTCCATTTGCACTGGAAAAGAGAGTCTGATCCCCACCTATCCACACCCACCATCAGCCAAATAGCAGTGCTGAAGATAACTGCTGCATGTCAAAATCAGCCCTGATTTCATCCTCCCACACTTTATTGTCTGAGGCTACACTCCCTAGGTCATGATGCAAGCAATGCACTGCTACTGTCTGGAAGGGTGTACCTCATCCTCATTGTATATATTATGTGTTGCCAGTGGCGGTTAGTGACTTTTAAAAGTGGTGAGGCATTAATGGCATGGAAGCTATAACTAACAAAACATCATCATTATAAGATCATCCTGCAAGGCCAAGAACCAGTACCCAATGTTCTAATATCAATCAATATAATAGGAGCTATCAGCAATGCAAAAGTAAACTAAAGGGGTCCCCAGAGATGTGCTTTTATTATTATTTGTTTTTAATTTGACACCAGACGACCTTTGCAAAAACAACTTGTGCAGTTCTAAAGACAGGTTCACCACAGCTGGCACTTACTTCCAGGGCAGGCTACCTTCAATGCGAGAGGTTCATCTCTGAATTTCAATCAGTCAAAAATGATTTACTGTTTTGATCACATAGCAAATTGCAAGGCCTATATTGTCAGCTGGTAGCATGTGTGATACCTTTGCTGAAAACCCAAGTGATAAAGAGATTAGTCTTGATGCAGGTATATCAGAGAGAGAGATGTGCCAGCGAGTTGGTGTGATGGTAAAAGACATGCAAAAGGGAGGCAGAGCAGCCACGCTGCAGTGCCGGCACATGAGCATGGTGACCCTACAGCCAGTCTGACAGGGAACGATGGCTGATAGCCCGAACTGTGCCACAAAGAAGACATTTTTCAACTCATCATGCTCCAGATATGTCTGTCGCGATTATGCGTGCCGTGGATCCACGGGGTTGTTTACCTACCTGGCCCATGCTCTAAACTAGTACCGATGTTGTGGTGCTGTCATACTGTTCGCTAATACAAACATTTCTTGTTTAGAGCAGGGAGACACAGTGATCATTCAGAGACCTAGAGGCTGTATCCATTTTCTCCCTGGCTCACTAACACAGCACAGGTTACAAGAGCTGAAGTACACATGTTGCTTTGGCTTTGGCTAACGAAAATTCCAGACTGACATGTGGACTTCATTTCTCTGTGACCAGCAGGGTGGCTGCCAATCATCTTGCTTGACCCAGCCCACACCTACACTATCCAGTATGCAACACCAATTCAATTGTAAAACAAAGCACTATAATAAAATATCTTTTCTATGTGACAGCTCGCACATAGGGGGGAAGGCACAGGGTTAGCCTCCCCTGTGTTTTGCCAGGAGTACCTTAAATGGATTACACAGTTCTCTGCAGCCACATACTCACAAACACTATGGAATCCTGCTACCAGTCATCAATCATACAACATACCCACAGTGTGTGGGCATTACGTTCAAGGGAAACTTCAAACATGTTTGGCATGTAGGCACCACACTTAACCCGGAAGAGAAAGAATGTCTCATCAGTACTATCCATTAGAAAAACAGAACACTGCCTCCATCGCTTACTCTCTGGAACTCAGAACCAATGATGACAATCATGCTTGTGTGCTGCAGCCGAGGCTTTTCATGTATGGCAGACAGAAAAAATATCAGGATACCAGATTATCTGAAGTTGTGATCCCTCAGGTCAGGTGTGCAAGCCTGTACTTCCATGCAGGGACATTCACATCCCAACATGTTCATATGACACTATCTAGCAAGTAGGAATCAGCAATATGGCCACTACTCATACCTTAATACTTGAGGCTTTTAGAGAAGCCATGAAACAGTGTTTGATTTAGGCTGTTGTTTGCTAAGGTTTGGCTCAGTAATTATTTTGCTGCTCCAGGACCAACTAATGACAGTCCCTAAGCTCCTGCAACGTGTAATGGTGCACTGGCAGTCAGCCCACCACATCATAGCCTTGCCTTTTCGGATGTCCTTGCTCTGCCTGATCTGGCAGGCTCTTCTCGTTTTCTACCAATACCCTCTGCATTTTCAATCATTATGCTGGCAACTACTGTGCATGTATAATGAGTAGGCTGCACAGCATGCACTGTTGCAGCCAATTGTACAAAAGCACTCTCACTGACAGTGAAACACAGGTGTAGTGCCGGCACTACTCATAGATTTGTATAAATGAGATGCTTTGCTCTGCACCATGGCCCAGCCATTGTCCACCCCTCTGGCTCGTTGCAGGGTCCAAATGCTTCATCAATGCCCAGCCACCCTCTACCACCTATGGTCCAGAGAGAACAGCAGTGAGTCAAAACTACATAGCAGAAGTGTAGTCTATTGGTAGATCAGTACAGTGCATGGGTTTAGGACTTTATATGGGTGGGTCCTGCCAGTGGTAGGCATTGGTTGTAATAAAATATGGAAATTGAAACTGAGCGCTACCAAGGTGTATATTCATACCCTTAAAGTTACAGGTATCGATTACACTGCACTGTAAGTGACACACAGAAAATATCTGGCTGGTGCAAAAGCATTTTTCCAAATAGAATATTCAATTCAGTTTAATTTATGAAATCTTTATTCGGTCAAATGTGGCCATAAAAGAGAAAGCATACATTAAAAGAGAAAATAAATATTCCAATGTTGAGGAAAACCAAGTTGTACAGCCAGTTATTATAGCAAAACTCCAAATCTTAAAAAAACATAGACAAGTGGATAGCCTACTGACTGACAAATAAACCTCACGATGATCATTAATCAAAACGTTTAAAATAGCAACCCTGAAATTCATGCAATTGGATCAAAGAAGATAAAATCAGTGTTGACAACTAGATAAAAGAATCAGCAAAGATAACACAATAACATAAAAATTCCTGCCTCCTAATCCTCCTTGACCTTTCATTCGCATTTGACACGGTTAATCACGACAACCTCCTATCCATTTTGAAGAACAGAATGGGTTTCTCGGGTTGGGTGCTACACAGGGCCGAACTGGCCATAGGGGGCACTGGGCAGTCGCACGGGTGGGGCCAATTTTGGGCCACTGGGGGCATTTTCTGTTACAGGGCCGTGCAAAATCGGCCCTGTACCAAAATCAGCCAAAAAACGGCTTTGGCAAAGAGCTCGGCGGTACCTCCAACCCCGCCCCCCCCCCCGATTGGCTATGGGGGCCAGCCGAGCACTTTGCCATGGCCGGTTGTGGTTCCCAGTCCGGCCCTGGTGCTACAATGGTTCTTGTCTTTCCTACACTACAGATCATAAAGAATAAAGGCAAACCACTCTCTCTTCCAGCTTTCTCCAGTACTCATGGGTGTCCCCCAAGGGTCCCTCGATCTCCTATCCTCTTCGACCTTTTCTTGGAACCACTAGCAAATTCTCTAAATTCCCTGAACATTCTCTTCCATATGTACACGGACAACACACAACTTTATTTGAAAATCTCATCCTCGGACAACATCATCTCACTCAAAACTACCCTAAATGCTACGCAAAATTGGTAAACGGAGAACTATCTTCTGCTTAACACCACCAAAACTGAATTCCTTTTCATCTCTCCCCCGAACCACATCCCCAAGCTAGACCTTTGGCTGCATCACCTCACTGCCTTCAGCTGCACAACTCTCATCATAGACTCAGCCAAATCTCTCGGAATCACCCTGGACAAGCACCTAAATATGAAAAATGTTATCAGCAATGTGTGTAAGGGAGCTAACCACTTGATGAGGACACTTAGAAATATCAAGCCATTCCTTCCACAAAAGGACTTCAAGCAGGTGGTACAAGCACTGGTCCTGCTGAGGCTAGACCACGACAGCGCTACACTCTGTGGCCTTCCCAAATACACCCTGGCTCCACTAAGGGCCTCACTGAACGCTGCGGCCAGACTGGTCACTGGTACCAAACGAAATGAGCACATATCCCAATCCTTAAATCCTTAAATCTTTTAAATGGTTGTCCTACGAAGCTCAAATTCCATTAAAAATTGCCGTTCTGACGCACAAAGCGGTAGATTTCGTACTTAGCGCAAAAGCTTGAATTATCTTGTGAGGAGAGAGCCTCTAGAAATGATATCACTCTCCTCCTGAAACCATCCATCCTTAGGAAAAAGAGAACCTGTCTCCGAGCCTTCTCTGGCGCTGCCCCAAGGATATGCCGACATCATCATCGCACCCCACCTCCGGAACGTCATAAACAACTCCCTCACGTCAGCCACCTTCCCCGAGAGCTGGAAGCACGCAGAAATCAACGCCCTTCTGAAGAAACCCACAGCGGACCCCAAAGACCTCAAGAACTTCCACCTCATCTCTCTCCTTCCCTTCCCGGCTAAAGTCATCGAAAAGACCATCAACAAACAGCTGACTGCTTTCCTCGAGGCAAACAACTCGCTCGACCCGTCCCAGTCTGGATTTTGAGCCAACCATAGCACCAAAACCTCCCTCATCGCAGCCACCGACGACATCAGGACCCTGATGGACAACGGAGAAACAACCGCCCTCATCCTCCTAGACCTCTCGGAAGCCTTTGACACCGTATGCCACCGCACCCTAACAAACCACCTCCTCAACACTGGGATCCAAGGAAAGACCCTGGACTGGATCACCTCGTTCCTCTCCGACAGAACCCAGAGAGTCCGCCTCCCTCCCTTCCGCTCAGCAGCCACGGAGATCATCTGCGGAGTACCCCAAGGCTCCTCGCTCAGCCCTACCCTCTTCAATATCTACATGAGCCCCCTCGCCGCCATCGCACGCAAACACAACTTCAACATCATCTCCTACGCCGACGACACCCAGCTGATACTCTCCCTCACCAAAGACCCAGACACCGCCAAAACTAACCTCCAGGAAGGAATGAAAGACGTCGCAGAATGGATGAAGCTCAGTCGCCTAAAGCTGAACTCAGACAAAACGGAGCTCCTCATCCTCAGACAATCCCCATCCACCTGGGACGAATCCTGGTGGCCCACAGCACTGGACTCCACGCCAACCCCCACGGAACACACACGCAACCTGGTAATCATCATGGACTCCTCCCTCACGATGACCAAGCAAGTCAACGCCGTCTCATCATCTTGCTTCAACACCCTGCGCATGCTCAGAAAAATCTTCCGTTGTATCCCCACCAAAACCAGAAAAACCGTCACCCAGGCCCTCGTCACCAGCCGACTGGACTACGGAAACGCCCTAAACGCAGGAACAACAGCCAAACTCCAGACTCGACTCCAACGCATACAGAACGCCTCCGCACAACTCATCCTCGACATCCCTCGCCACAGCCACATATCCGCCCACCTGAGAAACCTGCACTGGCTCCCCGTCTGCAAGAGGATCAAGTTCAGGCTCCTCACCCACGCACACAAGGCGCTACACAACAAGGGCCCCAAATACCTCAACAACCACCTCTCGTTCTACACCCCCACCCGCCAGCTCCGCTCCGCCAGCCTCGCCCTCGCCACCATCCCACAAATTCGCAGAACCACCACCGGAGGAAGATCCTTCTCCTACCTGGTAGCCAAAACATGGAACTCCCTCCCCACACACCTACGACTGACCCAGGACCATCTCACCTTCAGAGAACACCTCAAGACCTGGCTATTTGAGCAGTAGCGACACCACCCTCCCTTCAGCGCCTTGAGGCCCTCACAGGTGAGTAGCGCACTCTATAAATGTATTGATTGATTGACTCATTGATTGACTGGAAATATGCAGAATCTCTTCAACAACTGCTTTCAAACTGGAAGCCAAAACATTCCTAATGAACACATTTTACCTTAATTTGCGCTACGATCACTTTCCTCGAGGCAAACAACTCGCTCGACCCGTCCCAGTCTGGATTTCGAGCCAACCACAGCACCAAAACCGCCCTCATCGCAGCCACCGACGACATCAAAACCCTGATGGACAACGGAGAAACAACCGCCCTCATCCTCCTAGACCTCTCAGAAGCCTTTGACACCGTATGCCACCGCACCCTAACAAACCACCTCCTCAACACTGGTATCCAAGGAAAGGCCCTGGACTGGATCACCGTGTTCCTCTCCGACAGAACCCAGAGGGTCCGCCTCCCTCCCTTTCACTCAGCAGCCACCGAGATCATCTGCGGAGTACCCCAAGGCTCCTCCCTCAGCCCTACCCTCTTCAATATCTACATGAGCCCCCTCGCCACCATTGCACGCAAACACAACATCAACATCATCTCCTACGCCGACGACACCCAGCTGATACTCTCCCTCACCAAAGACCCAGACACCGCCAAAACCAACCTCCAGGAAGGAATGAAAGACGTCGCAGAATGGATGAAGCTCAGTCGCCTAAAGCTGAACTCATACAAAATAGAGCTCCTCATCCTCGGACAATCCCCATCCGCCTGGGACGAATCCTGGTGGCCCACAGCACTGGGCTCCACGCCAACCCCCACGGACCACACACGCAACCTGGTATTCATCATGGACTCCCCCCGCACGATGACCAAGCAAGTCAACGCCGTCTCATCATCTTGCTTCAACACCCTGCGCATGCTCAGAAAAATCTTCCGTTGTATCCCCACCGAAACCAGAAAAACCGTCAGCCAGGCCCTCGTCACCAGCCGACTGGACTACGGAAACGCCCTATACGCAGGAACCACAGCCAAACTCCAACGCATACAGAACGCCTCCGCACAACTCATCCTCGACATCCCTCGCCACAGCCACATATCCGCCCACCTGAGAAACCTGCACTGGCTCCCCGTCTGCAAGAGGATCACGTTCAGGCTCCTCACCCACACACACAAGGCGCTACACAACAAGGGCCCCAAATACCTCAACAACCACCTCTCGTTCCACACCCCCACCCGCCAGCTCCGCTCCGCCAGTCTCGCCCTCGCCACCGTCCCACGAATTCACAGAACCACCACCGGAGGAAGATCCTTCTCCTACCTGGCAGCCAAAACATGGAACTCCCTCCCCACACACCTACGACTGACCCAGGACCATCTCACCTTCAGAGAACACCTCAAGACCTGGCTATTCGAGCAGTAGCGACACCCCCCTCCCTTCAGCGCCTTGAGACCCTCACAGGTGAGTAGCGCACTCTATAAATGTATTGATTGATTGATTGATTGATTGACTGGAAATATGCAGAATCTCTTCAACAACTGCTTTCAAACTGGAAGCCAAAACATTCCTAATGAACACATTTTACCTTAATTTGCGCTAGGATCACTTGCTCAAAATCATTGATCCTACATCCATTGTACCTTCTGCTGCTCTTCTGTACCGTATTGTGTGCCCCCCTCGTAGTCTGCTATTTTCCTGCTTATTGTATCTCTCTCATTTATTCATTTGTCTAGGAATCCAGCGATTATTCATGTTGTGTATTCCTACTTGATGTCGATATTGGATCTATGCTCTTCTTTCCCGCATGGTTTGCCCCCCTTCTGAGCCTGCTATATACCTATTTATTGCACTACTCTCCCTGATTCATTTGTCGGAGAATTATGTGATTATTCCTGTTTGGTATTCTTACTTGATATTCGATATTGGATTTATGTCCTTCCTTCCATTTTTTGTAAAGCTCTCTGATATCCTTCGAGATCTTGTTCATGCTATATAAATAAAAAAATTTAAAAAACATACAGGCAAAAACCAATGAAAGAATTTGCCAACTGTGCTAGGTTCCTACCTTAAGACAGCAAACAAATAGAACAGTCTGAGTTGTGCTACCTTTATTGTGGATCATATGTGTGAAGGAGGGCGACATGAAGAGGGGAACAGTAATGATTGAGGCATTCTAAAAGGCACACCACCGTGCACCGATTTTTATAATGCTCATTTCAAAATCTCATAGTTAAAAATTTTCAGAATGCAACATTTTCAAAATTTAAATATTTCCAATTGCTATTCAGCCACAACAATATTATTTTTGGTTCTCGTGTTTCTGGTATTGAATTAAAATCAGCGTTAAAAAGCATTGGAAAGCGAATAGGTCTGACTTGTTTTAGGTGTATGTGTTATAATGGTCATAGATTATTCTGTGATGGGTCTGGATGCACTAACAGAAGACATAGATGGAAGCAAACGAAGACTAAGATAGTGGCACAAGGTGTCAAGCAAAGGATTCTAGTTCACATGTGTTAGACTGTGCCATTTATAACATAGGCCATGCCTATTGTAAAGGATTCCTAGTTATCCTTCTATGCCGCACCTTTTCACTGACTTTTTCACCCTTCTAAAAGAATTGTGTTTGATAGTGGTTGCACTGCAGGTCACAAGTGGTGTGATGGAAACACTGCTGCAGGTTAGACTGAGGTGAGTTCTCCATTGAGAATTAGATTACTATACAAAAGGTTCACACGCAGAGGGACCTTTTTGTCTTATAGCCAAACTTTATCCCCTGGGAGATTGCCTGAGGGTGGGTTCTTGGGCTAGTTTAGGGTTTTAGACTGCAAGCTGCCCTCAAAAGCAAGGAAGGAGGTGCTACATTTTTAGGTGATAGCTTCCATTCCAATCAGTATTATTTACACCTTCCATATTTCATTTTAACTAGTGCTGTAGCGCCACTGGATCAATTTACTTTGTCTCACTTTATTTTGTAACACTACTTGGTCCTCCGATGGCTCTTGAATCGTGCTGAGAGTGGTCAGATATAGGGGTTCCTATCCAGTTATTTAAAGAGGACCAGGATTTAGATAACTGACCTACCAACTTATAATTAGCTTCATTTATATAACTTTGAAGACTAAACTATACAAGTATCGGATTATCACAGCTAGACCAAATCTCAGGAAGAAATTCAGCCGAACTAGAACCATGCAAACCAATAATTCAGTTAGGGCTATGCAGAATAACAACATAAGAATCTGCTGTTCTCAGATCTCTCTATTTGAATCCCCATCCCTCATTAATAATCAATTGTAATGCACAATCAATAATTTGAGACAAATTATGGAGAGACAGAAGCAGGATTTAATTAAAGTTAGATTTTTATCAGTAAATAAAAATGAGTAAATACATCATACTCAGGCATTAAATTTAGGAGTGCAGAATAATCAAGTTAATCTCTTGAGGGCCATCATTTACGAAGGCTCACGAAAAGTTCAGGAAGGGATATGAATCATGACAGCTCAAAGGTACTCTACCATGCCAGAAAGAAGTCTAGGAATGGCACACACAGCGTATTCGTCGGCCAAGGACAGACAACAG
This sequence comes from Lissotriton helveticus, assembly GCF_964261635.1. Taxonomy (NCBI): domain Eukaryota; kingdom Metazoa; phylum Chordata; class Amphibia; order Caudata; family Salamandridae; genus Lissotriton; species Lissotriton helveticus. The sequence goes on along the minus strand of NC_136065.1, from coordinate 1,034,872,008 downwards.
AGTCCTCAAAGAAGTTGCCAATAATGTGTCTCTCAGTCTGCAACAAAGATCAGCAATGAGAGGGTGATCGATGATGAAGAATCGATTTACGTCACCTCAATGTTTAATGTAATTCTCATGTTCCAGGGTGACACCTCCTGGGTCACCTCATCTGGTCAGACCAGTCAGTCCCTTGGTCAGTTCGTATAGGGTGATTGGCATGCAGCACAAAGAAGACACATATTATAGTGGTTATCAACACATAAGCTGTCGAACCATCCAGCATGTATCATTTCCGAACAATAGTCTTTTAGCAAAAGCAAATGAGCGAGTTCAAGAAGACAGTTTCTCATGGCAGATGTTCCCAAAGTAACGAAAATGTTGTGAACAGTCCTAGTATGAGCATGGGAATTCTCCCAGTGAGACATCATTTCAGTTTACATTGCAAGTTTACGAAGCCTGTCCATGAAAATAGAATCATGCAAAGTAAGGGAAATGCATGCCTAAATTGAATTGGTTCATGAAATACAGAATATAAAATAATGGAAATATAAATTGCAACTTATTTGCACTCATAAAGCATTTAGTTTCATTGTAAATAACACTTGTAACTATGACATATTACTGCATTTTCAAAGTACCAACTTAAAAAATGATTTCAAACCAAAAATTATTGATATTGTTTCTGGTAATTCATATTAGTACATATATATATAGATTATTCCATAAAGGTTTCACAGCAATTGGCACTAGTATAAATGTGCAGCACCCTGTTCTCTTTTCTCACCTGGTGCACATTTTCAGGTATGCAAATATGGAGTTGGCAAATGAACCCTTTCCGTGTTACATGTAAATGTCTGAGTCGTATTAGCCTTCATTAAATCTTCACACACATAATTAATTTTATAAAAACGGTTATAAATCTTATAACACCTAAATACATCTCACTTACCCTTTGGTTAATTTCCATTGGCTTAGCAACTAGAACAGGGTAAACTATGAACCTATACTATTTAAAATATATATTTCCATCTCCCATACATTTTATCGGCATGCTTTTAAGATGCAGTAACTAAGCCAATTTATTGATTTGTTTCTCATGATTCAACCTGTAGTTAGCACAATTGATGCATGTTAGTTATTTTTCTCTTACAGTGTCAAAATCGGTTTTATGTGTCAGCTAAGGAATTCAGCAGTTTATCTGCTTCATCCCTAAAATACCCTTTTGCAGATTGGATTTGAGATAAGATGTTCTAAATGCAGTGGAGCTGTGGTTCTGTAAATTCGCAAATGTGTGTTTTCTAACACTGGCCTGATATTTAGACACCTACACAAATTCTTCTTTCATCCCTTTCTTCGTGAAATTCCATCTGCTTCATTTAGAATTTGACTGCGAGGGCTCCTACAGAGGCATTAACTATTTCATTTTGAGGGGGAAAAGGTGGATTATTCTTCCTTCTTTCAAAACACAAAAGAATGAGGAAAAATATGTAAGGGAAACCAAGTCATACGCTTAGGGAGATTCCTTCAAGTGTAAGAAAGAGTTCATTGCTTTGCTGCAGTAAAAATGCAAAAATATTATTTGCATGTTGGAGCAGCTGCAGTGTATACTGTGCTCCGTTTTAGTGCCAGCTAGAGCTGGGCTAATGCTGTGCAGCTCGCACGACACATTGCCCCTGTGATGAAGACGTCGACGTCTGTAATTCAGCCTTGATCAGACGTTCGGACGAGATCTCGTCTGTGCCTGCAGATGGTCTTCATGGCTCCCCACGTTGCAGGAGTGCAGTCAACTGAACTCTCATAAATGTAATTAGGAGCTCTGCTCGGGCTTTCAAATACTAATAGGCCATTCCTCCGAGCTGGCCTTGTTAAATTTTTACAGTTTAAGGACCGCCGGAGGGAACTAATACTAACAAAGAAATTGCATTCATTAAAAGCTAATGGCAAATTATTGATGCAAACATCAAAACCCTTACTTAAACTTCTCAGTAAATGGATGCATAATGATCCGCTCAACAGGATGAAACTGTATTAATGTCGTACAGCACACACTGCGATGAGGCTGTCTGTTATTCCATCTCTGTCCTCTCTTTTGTAGTCATGTTAATTGTGTTATGTATCTGAAAATGCTACAAAGATTGTCACTCCTTGATCTCTGTTTGCTTCAATGTGCATGTTTACTGTATGTGTTTGCTTTGCTGTGATTTTGTTTGTGTGTGTATTGATGCATGCATGAGCTGCCTTTTGTGTGCATGTTTGTTTATAAGACATAGCTGTCTTGTGTGCATACGTTTTTTGAAGGTGCATGTTTGTGGGTTATTGCTGTGTTGCGGTGCCAGCTTCTTGCATCTCTGTTCTTTGAATTGTCCTATTTCTGTGCACATATCTGCTTGTTTTTAGGTTTATACACAGAAGCGGCCCGTGCAGGTAAGAACGGTGAAACGGAGTGGCTGGAGGAGTCGACAGACGACAACAAGGTCAAATTTAAAAAGAAGAAAAAACACTTACCTTGTGCTTGCCGCATCACCCTGCTCCACCTCTTTTACCTGCACGGGCCGCTCCTGTTTATACATGTTATTTGACTGCATTTTCTTCTTAGACACTCACATAAAACCTATATGCTGCTTGTCTTGCCCAACACCCAGCACTGTACCATCCAATAAACCAGCCATCTCCAACTGAACAGCATGGAATCATCGAAGAAATTCATCACATACTGCTGGCCAATCGGACAAACCTAATCTAGTCCACCACTGCAGGTCAACCAGCTCCACACTATGACAGCTTTAAATCTCACACTGACATTCAAATAAGGGATGATAGCAACAAAGCCCATTTCCGCATCAATTCTCTCCAACCATGTCAGTTAAGGACCAAAAACTTTAAACAAAATATCAGGTTGGACAACATAGTGCAGTAATCAGCTAAATAGACTGTGATTATACATAATACCATAAAGGAACCTGCACAGCTGCTCAAAGGTGCCAGCTTCACACTGCTAAGCACTGCATCCCATATTACAACAACCACACCCAAGTGGTGATCTTTTGCCACAAGCAAACATTTGCCATATACTAATTCCAAAAACACAAACACAGCACCCTTGAAACTACACACCTTATATGGTGAACCTTGCCCATATAGACAAATGCTTCAGTGCCCCACATAGTGATAGTAAGCACTATATAAATGTTACAAAACAATACAATACTGTATGCGAAGAGGGGAAAGGGCTCCGGGGGGTGGGAGGTGGCAAAGTGGTGGGAAGGGTGTTGAGCCCATTACCAGCTAGCCAGCAGGAGATTGCAGAACAAGACTTGTAGCCCATCACTGGCTGAACAGACCCTCCCCAAAGTGCTGTAATTTACTGGGCAGACACCTGGGCAGTCTAACCATGAATGCCTCATACATCCTTCACTCTGAATCTTTGTCAAGTGATGCGTCTTGAGCACTAAAAACACTTATCAGCTTCTTAGGGCAGCATTTCATTTTCTGAATGGCAAAATTCTGCTTCATCAGTTTTAGACTATTTGGTTCCAATGCACTTCAGAGTAGGGATGAATTCTTCAGATACTGTTTTTACACAGCAGCCACTTAATATTAAGGTTTGTGACTTCCTGTGTTACATTGTTACTGGCTGTGGTGCTGTATATTCCTGCCATTTCTCCGATTACAGGTTCCCAGCCAGGTATGTATCCCAGCCGCTTACTATGCAGAATTCTGAGCCCACGGGTAAGGCTCATTCACTCTACACCCATCCATCACCCAAGTAGGGAACATAAACAAACCCCATAAAAACTGATTAGATGCACCAACCTAGCACCTTTATTCCTACCTACAGTTGGAGAAAAACCTTACACAAAAATTTGGACACAACAAAATTTGCCTCAATTGGTTCTCCCACAGTTTACTGGATCAGATGCGGTGCTAATGCCTATATGCATCATTGAGAATTGCATTCGCAAACGGTGCGAATCGCATAATTCAACCGTTTGCGAATGCAATAGATGGTTTTCGGATGCATCAAGTTTTGTGTTTGTTTTCGCATTTTTAGGAATCGCAAAAGATTTTGCGATTTCTTAAAATAATTGCTAAACTTGCGAATCGCATATTTGTGCGAAAAAATGCTATGCATGAAATTCCGCAAATTGCGATTTTTTAAAGAATTCGCAAATTGCAATTCTAAAATTAGAAGAAGTCAAACCTGGTGCTAATCTTTCCAACTTTTTCCACAGCAGCTGTACATCATCAGTACTGCATATAAGGACCTCAGAGACTATGAATTTCCTTTTCAGAATGGGAGCACTATTCTTTTTGGTTCGCAGGCAGAGGTTGAGAGTAGCTGCAGGATGGAGGAGAAGGCTCATACAAGAGAGAATCTTTAGAGTGCGCATAACCTTACTAGGGCAGACTGAATCAGAGATCTTTGCTAAGTATAGGCTCAATGCTAATTTAATTTTAGATTTAATTCAAGAATTAGACCCAATTTTGCAGAGGCAAACACGCAGGACACAAGCTATACCAACCCATGGGCAGGTATTGTGTTCACTGCACCTCCTTGCTTCTGGGTCATTTCAGGGTGTAATAGCCATTGCTGGTGGTGTCTCCTAGAGGTCACTTTCCAGATTTTTTAATGCCTTCCTAAATGCCATGTTGCAAAGAATAAGGTATCATATAACATTTCCAAGTTCTCAGCAGGATTTGATGAAAACCAAATTAGATTTCTATAACATGGCTCATTTTCCACATGTTATTGGCTGTGTAGATGGCACACATGTCCCCATTTGTCCACCCTCTGAAAATGAGTATATTTTTCACAACAGGAAATGCTTCCATTCCCTAAATATTCAAGCTATTTGTAATTCTAAAACTATTATCACAGACATAGTTGCAAGTTACCCAGGAAGTGCCCATGACTCTTACATTTTTAGACACAGTGCTATTCATGCTCATCTGCTTGCAGGTCAATTTGGGGATGGATACTTGCTGGGTAAATATTTTTCTTATAATTGTAACACATTCATTTTTAATCTTGAGACATTTCTTCCTTGTAAGTGTTAATTTTTGGTTCTTCTTTTAATAGGTGATAGTGCCTATTCAGTGAGGTCTTACATTTTAACTCCATACCTAAATCCAACTTCCAGGAAAGAGCAGCATTACAACCAGGCACACATAACAACCCGGAATGTGATTGAGAGAACCTTTGGTGTGATGAAATCACGCTTCCGCATACTACATAAGACAGGTGGAGCATTGCAATATCCGCCAGACATTTGTTGCAAAATAGTAGCAGCATGTGCAATGCTGCACAATTTAGCAACTGTGAGAGGCAAAGAACTTGATGAAGAAGATGTTTTACCTCAAAATGACAATCAGCCTCCACAAGCAAGAGCACATGGACCAGAGGCAGCAGAGGGGAGAAGAAGAAGGGCAGAGATCCCACAACATTACTTATGAATGAGGTAGGAAGCACACAATGCATTATTTGGTTTTCAAAAAAATTAATGTTTTTATTTAAATGTCAAAATAAATGCATTCACTTCATGGACTTTCAATGTTTCACATACACTTTACATTTGTTTATATGCCTGAATTTAAAAAATGAAAATCAAGAAACCATAAACTACTTGGTCATTTTCCAAAAAAATCAAAAGGCATCAAAGACATTATGTTATTTCTTACGTCCACGCACACCTAATGCCTTCCCTGCATTTTTCCCAATGTGCATGGCCATGTTACTTGCATCATTCTGCTTTCTATTGCTACGGCGTGTGCGAGTCAAGCAATGCTCAAGTGTGCCACAGACTGTACTGCCTGCTCCATTCTCCCCAATTGGTATTTGATTTTCTTGAGCTGAATTGCTATCTGATTTCTCAAAAGAGTCATGGTATGTCCCCTTTCCCTTGTCAATTTGTGCAAAAATTTTATTAATAAATAACTGCATGGAATGGGTCTGTTTGCAGAGCTGAGTTGTACAATTTGAAAGGTGAGACATTTGCCTGGTTTGACCCTGCATGTTGGTCATTAGTCTCAGGTGCCTTTTTTCACTTCATTTGCTGGTTTTTTATCAATCTGCACATGGTCTCTAAAGAAGTGGCAATGCGGTCAAGCTTTTCTGAAGATGTTTCATGGCCTGTCTTGATCACATGTATCATTTTGTGCATAACGTTGCATATATAACCCATTTTTTTGCTGATATGTCCAAGTTGACCTTTCATAATCCTAATGTCTTTGCCTTGCAGGCGCTGTACCTTGAGGATTTTGTCTTCAACAAGACTACCAGTGATGGGGCCCTCTCTAAATCGTCCACTATCTGTTACATGACCACTGCTGAAGTCTCCTTCGCCTACTCAGCCTTCTATTTGTGACTGTTGGAGTAATTTGAGGTTGCCTTTCAGAAACATTATCATTGTGCTCTGCTTCAGAATCAGTTTGCAGCAGTTGACGCACTCTCTGTCTTTCACCTCTTTGAGAATGGGATGCTGATGTGGTAGGGGCATTTCCCTCATCTGTTTCATGACCTTCTTGGGTGTTGAAATCCCTCAAACCCCGCTCTATTATTTCCTGAAGTGACTCTATGGTTAAAAAAATGCAAACATGATGTTATTAAAAGTTTGCACTTTTCAAAAACTGATTAATACATTTTGAGTTTCTTTACCATAACATAATCTCAGTCTACTTCTTTATCATTTTCAATTGAAAAACAGTTTAAAACTATAATTTTGTGTTCTTGAAAAATAAGAACTTAAAAAAACTACAACTCCCATGATGCACTGCTTTCATTTACCAAACTGTAAATTAATTGTTTTGGAACATGATAAAGATACTGTACACTACTGAAAAACAATTCAGCTACTACCACTACTTTCACAAGGCTCTTGAACTTTCTAGGCTACATGCAGAAAACCAAAACCATTTACAATTCACTTACCTTCAGAAGGGGTAGGAATCTCTGAAGTATCAATGTCTATCACTCCAACTACAGCCTCAGTCAACAATGTGCCTTCCACCATGTCTTCCAGGGGGGTGTTGGGTCTGTCCCTGGGTGTTCCACCTCCAGTTTTTTGGGAAGATTTAATCCTGTTTGCCAACTTCTCTTTTGCACGACTGCGCAGGTCATACCATCTTTTTTGTAAATTATTTATGTCACGATGTGCTACACCTACTGCATTAACCTTTGCTTTTATGGCAATCTATAGATTTCTTTTTACAGCTTCTGGCACCTTCAGAGACAACTTGCCAAAAAGATGTTCCTGTCTCGCAGTAACCTCCTCAATAAGAATTTCCAACTCTTGATCAGAAAATGTAATCTTCCTTTTCCTGGCTGGCCCCTCTTCCACAGGATTTTCATTTGCCATTTCCAAAAGATTTCTAAAAGCACAGACTGCAGCAGCAACCTCCAGGGAAAGCTCACAAAGCAAACTGCCAAACCTCACCTTCAAAAAAAGGGAGCAGCTGTGACTAATTGCTGGACTGGCTTTCAGGCTGTTGAATCAATGAGATTCAACATGTGTGTGATTTCGCAATTTGCAAATTAGCAAATTGCGAATTCGCAATTAAGAATTCGCATTTTTCTTGCGATTTGGTAAATTATGCGACTTTTACCAAATCGCATAAAAATAGCGAAAAATTTGATGCATTGGTATTTGCGATTCCTTATTTGCAATTCCTTATTTATCGCAAAAAGGAATCGCAAAAAAAAAGTTGATGCATCTACCCATAAACTTCAGTTGCATGAGGTAATGTGTCTGAGCACATCAATTAGCAGAGTACCAACAGTTCATTAAATATTAGTGTCCATTCAATAATTGAGTTCTGGATCAATGAATAGTGAAAGGGTTTTATCATAAAAGGTTCAAAATAACCGGTACGAAGTCAGTGCCACGAAGGCTCTCAGATGCAAAGTAATATAGAGTATGTAAAAATCAGAAAATATTCTAAGTCTCAATGGGAAGCAATAATCACAATCCCTGTCAGTGGGAACTACAAAAGTCACTAAATTGACCTGAGCTTAACCCCCTCTGGAGCTTGGCACAAAAGCAGTCAAGCTTAACTTAGAGGCAATGTGTAAATGATGAAGGTAGTTCATCTTCATTTGACTCCATGCAGAAAGAGCCCCAAAGAACGGACAGAAGAGGAAGACAAACCGATAACAGGGCTGACACCACTAATACCTCCGCTCCTACAACATCAGAGAGGCCTTTTTTAGGGAGAGGCCAAAGCCAGCACGTCGAACCAGGAGGAGCAAGAACACAAAGAGAGCCAAGCTCATCAATAGCTCAATCGACACGCAGCAAAACAACTTAGTTATTAATATTTCTAAAGAGAAAATATCCAAAAATCAACTTTCCGTGTTACAACGTGGGCTCACATTTGTACCAACCTACAAACCGAATGAACTGGAAATGGAAGTGAGCTTTTTCAAGTTCATGAGGACTCCGTTTAAGACATTTCTTCACTAATGTGGTGACTGAACCTCCAACTTCAACACAAACTGAAGACACATTGTTAGGCCTAAAATGCAAGAGTACTTTCTTGGCTCCAGTAAGCCACAAAATCTTGGATTCCTATGAAACCATTACCATTAATGAAATTAAGGAACTATTCAGGAAACCTAGTACAAAACGTTCAAACTTGACAACACATGAGATCCGAGCAATTAACCAAATCACGGAAAACAGAAAAATTAAATGCTGCAAAGCGGACAAAGGTGGCGCCATCGTCATTATGGACATGGAGTACTACACCGAGAGTGTAAACAATCATGTGTTCGACGACAAACTATATGTGAAATTGTTGAGCGATCCAACTAACATTTTCAAAGGAGTTCTAACTACCATTATCAATCAAGCAGTTGAGATGGGAACTAACACAGACAAAGAGAGACGTTTCTTGCTTCAGGATCACCCAAAATGCCCAAGCATACATATGCTACCCAAGATCCACAAGGACTTAGAGAAACCACCCTTTAGACCGATAGTATCCACAAGAGGCTCAATTCACGAACCTATAGGAAAGTATTTAGATCGTCACCTGCAACCACTTGTTCAGAAAATGTCAACTTATCTTCGTGACACCACTGATTTTCTCACTAAACTCAACGAAACGGAATTAGACGAAACAATGGAGATAACACTATGCACCATCGATGTATGTTCATTGTATACGTCCATCCCCCACAACAGGGGCATTGAAGCCATAGAGTCATTTTTGATTGACCACGACATTAAACAAGACCTCAAAATCTTTCTGTTGGAACTGCTACATTTTACGCTGTATCACAGTTATTTTTCCTGGAATGAACAATACTTTCAACAGCTGGCAGGTACCTCAATGGGGAATTGTGCGGCCCCCAGCTACGCGAACCTTTTTATGCATAGGTTGGAATTAGAGAACATTCTTGAAAATCCCAGATGGCAAGATAAGATCCACAAATTTTGGCGATACATCGACGACATTTTTCTCATATGGAAAGGTCCACCAACTGAAATTGAAGAGTTTATCGAATATATCAATGACATTGATGACCATATTCAATTTACCTATTCCATCAACACTGGGTCTATACCTTATTTGGATGTGTTAATTTCCTTGCAAAACAATCAGTTTGAGACAGATGTGTATTCCAAAAAAACGGATAGGAATAACATGTTGATTTTTGACAGCTGTCACCCAATGTCATTAAAACGGCACTTACCGTTTTCACAACTGTTAAGGATGAAAAGAATATCATCCAGCAACCAAACTTATGAAAAGAATGCAAACCTCATGATTACCAAATTTCGAGAACGAAAATATCCAGAGAACATACTGGAGGAAGCGCAGACAAGAACACAATCTATTTCCAGAGAAGATCTACTGAAGACACACACAAAGGCTACGACCCAAAACAGACCAGTGTTCGTTTCTAAATTTTCCACCTTAAGCTTTCAAATGAAATTTTTTTTTTTTTAAATTGGGAAATGATTGAGAAAGAACCGGATTTCAGAGGAATGTTCAGCAAACCACTGTTTGCTTACCAAAGATCTAAAAATCTGAAAGATCTAATAGAAAAGGAGGTACGAAACAGACCCGAAAAATACGCAGGAACTATCCCTTGTGCAAACTGTGGTCATTGCAATAATATAATACGTGGTAGCAACATCAATCACCCAACCACAGGAAAATCTATTAAGCTTTTTAGCAACGCCACATGTGACTCTAAGAACGTTGTTTACCTCTTAAAGTGTCCGTGTGGACTCCCCTATGTGGGGAAAACCGAGAGAAAGATTAAGACTCGTCTGACAGAGCATAAAAGTACAATTAGAAACAGAACCACCAAGGCTCCAGTAGCCGCCCATTACATTTCCAACTGCCATAACATCAGTCAGATTCGTTTTCTGATTTTGGAGTGTGTTCCCATAAAGCAAGGCTGTGATAACAAAAAAAGACTGCTCCAAAGGGAAATTTTTTGGATTAAAAAACTGAACTCCTGCAACCCCACGGGGTTAAATGAACGTCTTGAATTTAGCAGCTTCCTATAAACTGTTCAGTAACTTCAGGCTCCCATACATTATGAACTCCTGTGTGCATTACATTTTTTACCTGAAATCGTGCTCCAGATGCATATGTAATTTACTTTAAAAAACGAAACTTTGAGTTTAAGTTCATCCATTAAGTAGGGAGTAGTGGTAGGCACCATGAATGTTTAATTTAATGTGATTTCACATGTTTGTGTATACTTTGTTTACCTGTCCAAGATGGCCGCGATGTAGATGGTCCCAACATCCGTACCTTTTAATTTCGTTTTACCCATTTTTTATTACACTCCGCACCGATTGTTTATCCTTCCCTTGCATATACATCAGGCAGCTACACTTTTATTTATTTTCCGCGCATGGAATATCCCTTCACACTCTCCATTCTCTTATACGGGAACGAGAACACTCTCATATAACGCGCTTAGCACGCATGCGCAAGCAGAATCGTTTCCGATAGTTGAGCAGCGACTCGTTTGAACACCCGGTGAGTTACAGATAGCGTTCACATACTTATACTGCATGTTTCTTTCACGTTTTTTGTTTTTAACAAACCTTGAGCACTTTCCTGCACCCGTTGTATATTTACGTCGCTGTGACGTTTCACCGTATTGTTCCGATAAATGACACCCCCGTTTGCCGGCACCCATAGCACTTTAATGTCGTTTGCACCTAGTGGACTTAGCCTAAAACTCTACCACTCTTCCAACCGTTCCTAACAACACTTGGGGCATGTACTTGATTTTCATATCGTCTTTGTGAGCATCTCACCACCCGATAACATGTTCGTAAAACATTCCCGACACCCCCCGAGCACATAGTATTAATAACCACACTGTGGCCTGCTCCCCGCCATTGATTACATTTCATATTTGATTTTACTCTGCAGAAATGTATTTCCCCTGATGAAGTGCTAACAGGCACGAAATGCATTGGGTTCAAGTTTACTTTGTGGATAAATGTTTATTTGGAAAACGATGATTTGACACATAGCTGTGATGCAACAGCTCAACCTGAGAAAAGTGATTTAACCTTTGAAACAGAAGAATAAACCTGCGAAAACAACAGTTTACAATGGTATACTGTCATGATTACACACAACGTTTAAACTGCAAGAACCTTAGGGATTGATTTCCCCAAAAGAGTGCGACTGGTTTACCTGTCAAGCTTGACAGCCACAACGTGTAAATTATTTTTGCAGCACTTAAATAGTAATAAAATGAAAACATAAAACAAGAAAAACCCAACACCAATTCAGAAAAGTAGAGGACATTTTAATAGAATAAGATGACAGAAAAACGCATTAAACCCAATCAGTTGAACCCGAGGTATGAATTTTACAAAATTGCACCTAAAAGATTAAATTGTCAACTGCAGACATCATGTTGCAAAAGACTGGGGAAAATTCGAAAGTTATGGCTGACTGTGATGGTGCGCAATTCAGATACCTGATATGGATTGGGCCTGGCATCTGCTTACCTTCAGACTTATAAGACATTTTTGAAGAAAAAGGCCTGAGAAAGTTCAGTTCAAATTCAAATTCAAATTCAAAAATACTTTATTCGGTTTTACCAAGAACAAATCATAAAAGCAACATTACAGTGATAATAAGACAATTTTAAAACCCAGGTACATTAATGGTAAACATATATTTTAAAAGAAACATAAAAATATTGGTATAGACCTAATAGGAACCTGGTACCCAAACAATTTATGTCAAAAAAAGAAAAAACTGGGATACAATATTACCCTTTAAAACAGTGGCCACGTTGTATAAAACCATTAATTAGAAAATCTCTTCCTCAGTCTCAAAGCCGATTTTAAAAATCCAACCACAAATAAAGTACTTTCTGGTTTTAACATTTGCAAAAAGCAAAGGGCTGGGAGGACCTGAGTGAAATTCATCTTTTTTAAAAGGGGCTTTAAGAAAAACCTCCTGGGGGCATCATAGTAGCGGCAAAAAAACATAAAGTGCGTCAGGTCCTGTGGAGATGAGTCATCGCAGCCACAGGGAGACAGCACTGTTCAGCAGGGCAAGGCAGACGACAATGTCAGAGGAGGAGATGTCATCAGGGAGCCACTAGCCAACGTTGCAGTGAAAATTTCTACACTCAGACTTTGTCACATTTTTGAAAGTCGAAAATCTCGAGCGGGACGAAGCTGTAATGCACGAGGCCAGATATCCACTGAGGAAAAGAATGTAGCGGGAGCTACAGCATAGTCAGGCTGACCGACGATGCACCTTAGGTGATTCAGTGAGCAGGTAGGTCTTAGTCTCCTGTCTTTCTCAAAATATGGTTTGGCTGAAAATATTTGAGTTTCAGCTGTTTGGGCATCTTTAGCACCACTTCCAAATGTCCAGGACAGGATGGGCACCACTTGGAGGGCAAGACTCACTTCACGCATGGTACTAAGGCAGAATAAAATCTTGTAGACCTGTAGTTCAGAGTAGGAGGCCAGCCAACCAGACCTTGGATTCACTCTAGTAGTCTTAGCTTCAAGTAGCAAGGTGGTCCTCAAGCAGCAGGGCAGTCCTCTGTGGGTACAAAGTAGGCTTCTAGCAGCAGAGCAGTCGTATGAGGTGCAGAGCAGGCCTCAAGCTAAAGGGCAGCGCTCAGAAGTACAAGGAAGTCCCTTATGAGTGTCCACTGTTGGTCCAGGAGTTTACTGAAGAGGGGATCAGCGGGTCCTATTGTTATACCTGATGCCAGATTTGAATTGGAAGAAACTTTTAAAGATTTCCCCCGCAGGTGGTTCCAGAGTTTCCTTCCTCCCTGCCCAGGCTCCAATAAAACTAGGATGACAAAAGACTGGTGTGAATTTATTTTTCACCCCTCCGATCCTGGTAGGATGGCCCATCCTGCTAAACCAAGGTCAACTTTGTCTCACTGTCCAGGAGGAATGCACAAAGGCCAACTATCACTCAAATGACAGTCATACAACCCAGGACACAGACAGCAGGCACCAAATGGCAACTTTCAGACAAGAGAATGCCAACTAATTATGACTTAAAATAGAACTTCTCCATTAAAGAGAGTTTTAAGCTTCAATTCTTTTGAGACAAAACATGTCACTTCTATCTGTTCTCAAGCAAAACAAGTTATGACATATTTAATATAATAAGATCAAAAGAATCATCAATAATTCTTTAACAATAGAAGTCTTTTCAAAAAACCTTAAAACGGCATACATATGCCCATTATTGTAGAAAACTAACTTCAAACAACATTACCCAAACAACTATAGACCTAATACGAACGGATCTTTCTTGGGCAAACTGATAGAAAGAGAAGCATTCACCTAGATGTCGGAATTTATTGAAGATAACTCCATACTTTCAAACTTCCAAACAGGATTTGATCCAGGAAGAGGCACAGATTCTGCCCTCATCGCCATCTGGGATGGCCTTAAGAATATAGTAGACCAAACTGGGGTACTTGCACTACTTCTCTTGGACCGTTCAGCTGCCTTTGACAAGATCTATCATGACACTCGAATCCAAAGACTACACGAAGCCAGCATTGAGGGGACCAATCTAAACTGGATCACATCATACCTTCAAAATAGAAGCAATGTCATCCATACTCCCCCTTTCTCATCCATCAAAGGCTCTATCATATCACCCATGGCTTTAAACATCTACATGAAGTCATACCAGCAATGATCAATGAATTTCAGCGCATCTGCTATAACTACACAGATGTCATACAAATACTTCTTAAACTGGAAAGCCACAAAGACATTGGAAACTCAATAATCTTCAGTTGCTCCCAAGTCATTGATAAGTGGATGACATATCAAATATAAGGCTTCCAAAACTGAAATAATCACATGTGGTGAGTGTAACAATTATGACGCACTCTGCGCCTGGCCTGAGGATCTGGGACAACCTCCCAACGTATCTAAGGAAGTAAGAAACTTTGGAATGACCCAGGAATCCAAACTCACAAGGAATTCCCAAGTGGATGAGTTATAAAGTTTAAGTGTCCTTACTATGAAACGCTTCCCCCCCCCCTAGGATTTCTGCCCAAGGACCAAGCTATTATCTCTTTTGTACTGTATAAACTTGATTATACCAAAGTGGCCTCTACCACAGATTATCTTTACCAATTATGAAAAGACTACAACGAATTCAGAACTCTGGGGCAGATGTATCAACATCGAGATTTGCGAATCTCAAATAGCGATTTGTTTAGAAATCGCTATTTGACATTTGCAAATTGGTATGTATGTAGAAAATTGCATTTTTTTTGCGATTTCTTAAAATTCCTTAATTGCGATTAGCAAATTGCGAATCGCAATTAAGGAATAATTTCCCATTCATTTCTATGGGCCAGGAGGCCCATAGGAATGAATGTGAAGTTATTCTCAATTTGCGATTCGCAATTTGAGAAACGCAAATTGAGAATATTTTCAAGGGTGCAAGGGCGTCATAAGGATGCCCTGATGCACCCCTGAAATTTCCATGTGTGGGCATATGGCGCACATACATGCCCTAAGGGCATGCATGTGCGCCACATGGCACCTTCACAAATGCAAAAAAGTGCTTTTGTGAAAGAAATCGCAAATTACCACCAACTTCAAGTTGGTGGTAATTTGCGATTTCTTAATGAGAAATCTCACAACTTGGGTGCTTCATACATTGCATTTAAAGAATCACAAAATTTGCGATTCCTTAAATGCAATCACAAAATAAAGAATCGCAAATTTGCGATTCCTTATTTTGCACTCACATTTGCTACATACATACCATTTAGCAAAAATGAGTTTGCAAACGCCGAAATTCTGTGAATTTCGGCGTTTGCGAACCCATTTGAGCTTCATACATATGGCCCTCTGTTACTAGACTACACTTGCATGTAAAGCCACAATACAACATCTCCCCTGCCTTAAAGACACTACCCTGTTTACTGGTTGCCAGAAGATCCATCTTCAAGCTACTTTGTGTCACCCTCAAATCATTACATGGAACAGGACCAATTTTCATCAGGAATAAAATCACCAACTGCATACAACAAAGGAACCTCTGCTCCACATTGGCACCGCGCCACACGACCCCAGCAGACAAGAAGAAAAAGTTCATGGGTGATACCAAGCCGCCAGACTGTGAAATTCATTACCTCCAAACATAAGATCCATGGATAACAATCTTATCTTTAGAAGACTACTCAAGAGTTAGCTCTTTCCTACATAACCACCATACACAAAGCTCAAGTGTACAGCATTCGTTTGTGTATGTAAACATGTATAATGTGAATATATGTATGTATTTAGATATGTGTATTTCTTTGTACAAATGAAAATAATACTTATTGTTTAAAAATATATAGATATTCTTATAGGTCTGCTTAAAATTTTTACATATTACTTATGGGTAATATATATATATATATATATATATATATATATATATATATATATTACCTACTGGCGGTCGCCAGTAGGTATATATAGTTAGGATTTTTTCCCTATGGGATTTTTGAAAATTCTATGTCTAATAACTTTGGCGTTTGTGGACGGAATTGGCTGAAATTTTCTGGAAAATGGAACATTTTGTTTCTGAGCAGCCCCTGGAAATTTGGGGGGGGTTCGTCAAGGGGGGGGCCGAGAAAAAAGGGGGGTCCCAAAACGTGTTTTTAACATTGAGTTTTCCATAGAGCGGTTGGCATCACTTTTAGCCCGAACGGCTGAATGGATTTCCACGAAACTTGGCAAAATTGTAGGGACTGGTAGCCCGATGTGCCTTTGCTAGGTCTCAATATATGTGCTTCAGTGGATTTTGAGAAATTAATGTTCAAAAAAAGATATATATCTGTAACAGCGGACCGGGCAGCGCTCCGGTTCGCGGACTTTACGCGTACCGGAACTTCGCGTAGCGAAGCTGATTGGCTCTCCGGTGTCTGTCAACATTCTAAACAGTCCGGAGCGGCCGCCATCTTGTCTCTCGGTAGGATTGAGAGACAAGAGGAGGCCAAAACAAAGGGGGAAATGACCATAAGGGGGCATAGTATATCCTCCCTGACCCCCTAGGTTTAATGTGGAGGCTTTAAAAGGGCCCCGCGGGGCAAAAAAAAAAAAATTTTTTTGTTGTTTTTTTGCGTGGGTAGCGCCCGGTCCGCGAACAGGGAAGCGTTCTGGGCAGCGTACTATAATGAAAAATGAATGATAGACTTTTCAAATACTGTATGTTAATTGATTGTTGGTTTTGTTGATTATTTTTTAATTTTTTTATTTTTTAAGCAATTATTTATTATTGTGATTGTGTTTCAAAATTTAATAACATTTCTAACATTTAACTAGTTTATGAATTACATATAAAAATGATTAAAGACTCAAACAATTTTTTTATTTTACATACAATTTTATTTTTCAGTTTGTTTTTCAAAATTTAATAGAACGTCTAGCATTTGACTGTCCGATATGTCCTCTTGTTGAGTGAACATAAGTTCCCACATTTGACCGTCATCATAATGGAGTAAATGATCGACAGATTCTACACATTGAAGTAATTCATAGTCCCGTGACTCATCCATGAATTCTAAGTCATCAATGGGTTCCATAACTTGTTCATTGTTGCTGTCCAGAACAATTTCGAAGGAAACATTCTGCTCACCTTCCATTTTATTGCTGTAATTTGCATAAAAAATAAATATATCAGTAGTGATAGGACACTGTTGGGTTTAAGTTCAGACAGGTACTTGTGAGTTTATAACAGAGAAGTAATCTATTGGCACTGTATGGTTTCAGGCGTGAAGTAGTACTATTAAAAAGTGCCTGTGAAGAAGCCTAAGTAAATTCATAATTATACCACAGAAACCTAAATCAATCCATAATTATAATAAAGAAGCCTTTCTCAATGTCTAACTCTTACAGAGGGATAGTATATAACTATCTGAAAATGTTTTCAAATTTATAAAATAATATCTCACCTTCTAAAAACAAGTTTAAGTTGTGAGTGAAAATGATCTTGCAATGTAATTCAGGAAGTAGTAGTCAAAATGGCTGTGTTTCTCTCTCTTTCTTTATATATATTCAGGTACATAACCAATCAAATGTCAGGTAAAAAAAGTAGAAAATGAAAGTAACATTTTCATTGGTTGTCAATTCCAACACTTCAGATGTGTTTTGAGAAGTAATTTACCTCAGGGTATTTAGAGAGGTCTACAGGCTAAATGGTTAAATGGAATTCCAATCAAATTTGTGAAAATGGTAGGGATTGGTATGTAGTATGAGCTAATCTATATTTGGTGAAATTGTCTCCAGTGGCTTTTCTGTAAACTACTTTCCCACCTTTTTTGATGGTGCGCTTCCCAGGGAGCGACCCGGTACGCGAACTGTTGAGCGCCCCGGTTCGCGAACCTTAAGCGTTACGGGAGTCCACCATTTTGTGTTTCGGTCGAATTAAGATACAAGATGGAGGGCAAATAATGTTCAGAATGGGTAGAAGGGGGCACGGTAGACTTATCTTGACCCCCTAGGTTTTCTGAGGGTGGCTGAGGAGGCCCATATGTGCGAAAAAAAAACATTTTTTTTAAAATTTAGCGAGGTTAGCTCCCGGTTCGCGTACCGGGTATCGCCCCAGGGAGCGTACTTTTTTGAAAATTAGTGAAAAATGTTAGAGTAAAATAATAATTGTGAGTGATCAGATGTAGGGTAGCTCTGAGAAGAGCTTTTGGGTTTATGGTACATTTAGGTACTTATAAGTAGGTACCAATGCACAGTCTTAAATTCAGAATGAAAATTCTGTTGCCCTCATCTGAGAAGTGAACTCCATCTCCTCTGTAGATATCTTGCATGTAGTAACGCAAGTTATTGTTGTACATGGAGCCCATTCCATGGTCTCTCATGTAAGCTGAAACAGATTTGTTTACATGCTTCCTCGACTTCTCAATTTGTGGACAAAATTGGTTTGACCACCTCCATTTCTGTCTTTGGCATATATTTGAATATACCAAGGCAGTTTGAGGAAAAAGTGCCATCAATTGCTCAAAGGTGTCCTTTAAAAGCATTTCCAGACCTACCCCAGTCAAAGTGCCCAAATCATTACCTCCACAGTGTACAATTAACAGGTCAGGTTTTGGCAAATGCATAAAGGTTTTCACCAATGGTATCAATTGGTGACATTTTAATCCTCTGTGGCCAAACCACTTAATTTCCACATCTTGTAAATTGAGGTTAGGTAAATTTCTGTTCTTAGCATACCTGTGAGCCCAGTGGATATAACTATGTCCAACAATCCAGACAGAAAACATGGTGAGAGAAGGTTCTGCTGCAGTCAGATGAAGTGTGGCAATGAAATGGCAGTTGAAAAAATGAGAGTTTAAAATGAAAAAAACTGTGGAGTTTCTGTGTTAATGAAGCAGTAACAGTGATTGGTGGATTTTGATTGCTGAAAACAGAAAGTTAGGGTGCATGGATGAGTTCTTTGAAAGATGTATTTTGAATGGTCAATAAAAAATCATTAAATGAAAGATTGCAGTGGATACGCAGGTGCACTGAGAGTTCAGAGTTCAATTGCAACATTGTTGTGTGAACTTGCAAACACCAGAGGTCTTCCAAGAGGTGGTTGCCATGCAGAAAAGGCATGAAATGGCAGAGGGGGGGAAGGGTTTTCATTTGAAAAAAAGTGAGGGAAGAGTTTTGATTGGGTGACATGAGAGATATGTGTGAAGAATTACAGCATTTCTGTGCTTTTGATAGCTGCAGACTCTGGAGTGCATACCTTTTGCTCTGCTGAAGACAAATTGGTGTGTTTCTGAGACTGTTTTCAAACTCAAAGTATTTGCTAAGGTGAGAAAATATTTCTTTAATTTAGATAGAGAATAGTGTGCTTTAAGGAGAAAATTATGAAGAAAGTTGTGTTTTTCAAATGTTGCTTTGTCTCAAGTGTTTTACAAATAGATTTTGTTTCTTTGAGAAAATGTAATTGGAGAAAATGTGAAGTATTAGTACTGACAGGGTGTTTTTCTGCATAGGAGCTGTGGAGTCTTTTCAAATTATGACTAGAAAATCGTTTTTGAGGAAAATTAATGGTTATAATATTTCTGACAAGGACATAATGGTGTATGCTTCTTTATAATGCAATTGACTGTCTCTGATGTTATTTTTCCCATTTTAATGTAAGACCTTTCTCTGTGGCGCAAATTGCTTGTAAATATGCTCCCACCTGTGCATGGCAAATTTAGATTTTGAATGTTTGTGTTACATAGCCATGTTAAAAGTGATACAAACATGCTGCAAAGGCAATCAAAAAACGCTTTTATGTGTCTTAAGGACATTTTAAGTAATTTTCCCATGTGCAGTGTTTTGAAATTATGATTTGAAAATCGTTTTTGGGGAAAAGGAATTGTTTTTAAATTTATGACAAGGACATATTGGTGTATGCTTCTTTATAAGGCAATTGACTGTCTCTGATGTTATTTTTCCCATTTCAATGTAAGACCTTTCTCTGTGGCGCAAATTGCTTGTAAATATGCTCCCACCTGTGCATGGCAAATTTAGATTTTGAATGTTTGTGTTACATAGCCATGTTAAAAGTGATACAAACATGCTGCAAAGGCAATCAAAAAACGCTTTTATGTGTCTTAAGGACATTTGATGTCATTTTTCCCATATTACATTAAAAGACCTTTCTCCGTGGGGCACATTCCTTGTAAATATGGTTACACTTGTGCATGGTAAATTTAGATTTTGACTGTTTGAGTTACATAACCATGTTAAAAGTGACCCAAAAAAATTGCAAAGGCTTTCAAAAAACACTTTCATGTGTCTTAAGGACATTTTAAGTCATTTCCCTGTGGGCAGTGTTTTCAAATTATGACTTGAAAATCGTTTTTGAGGTAAAGGAATGTTGTTAATTTTTATGTGCGCCATATGCCCCCAAATTTCTTTTTCAGGGGTGCAGCAGGGTGTTCTTGAGACACCCCTGCACCTTTGGAAAAATTCCTAATTTGCGATGAGCTAATTGCTAATCGCAAATTGCACCTTCATTCCTATGGGCATCCTGGCCCATGGAAATGAATGGGTAATTTGCAATTAGCAATTTGCTCATCGCAAATTAGGAATGGTAAAGAATCGCTATTTATTCTTTAAAATTCGCTATTTTGGAAATGCAAAATAGTTTGATGATACATATGGCGGTTGATCTCTAACAAGATAAGAAGCTTAGGGATACATTTATGATGACTGGCGCAATGAAGTGGACATCACTTACTTCATTGGTAGAGCTTTACATGTATTATCTCCTCTGTATTCTTCATCAAGCGTAACTTTAATCTGCAATCCTGAGTAGGCCTCACCTTAAACAAACCTCTGGATAGGCCACACCTTATCGTCATCATGAATTAATCATTTAAAATGCTAGGGACAGATTTATGATAGGTGTATGCCTCTTTTGCGCCACTTACAAAACACTGCCCATGGGGAAATGACTTAAAATGTCCTTAAGACACATGAAAGTGTTTTTTAAAGCCTTTGCAATTTTTTTGGGTCACTTTTAACATGGCTATGTGACTCAAACAGTCAAAATCTAAATTCACCATGCACAGGTGGGAGCATATTTACAAGGAATGTGCTCCATGGGGAAAGGTCTTATAATGTAATATGGGAAAAATGACATCAGAGACAGTGAAATGCCTTATAAAGAAGCATACACCATTATGTCCTTGTCATAATTTTACAAACCATTCCTTTTCCCTAAAAACGATTTTCAAATTAAATTTGAAAACACTGCACATGTGGAAATGACTTAAAATGTCCTTAATTCAAAATTTGCTATTCCTTATTTTGCGATTGCACTGAAGGATTTGCAAATTTTGCGATTCCTTAAATGCAAAGTATCAAACAAAAAATATGTAAAAAATGACATTAAGGATTTGGAAACTACCACCAACTTCTAGTTTGTGGTAATTTGCGAATTCTTTTCAAAAAGCTTTTTTTCCAAAAAACAAAAGGTGCCATATGACGCCAATACATGCCCTTAGGGCATGTATGTGCGCCATATGCCCCCAAATTTCTTTTTCAGGGGTGCAGCAGGGTGTTCTTGAGACACCCCTGCACCCTTGAAAAAATTCCTAATTTGCGATGAGCTAATTGCTAATCACAAATTGCACCTTCATTCCTATGAGCCTCCTAGCCCATGGAAATGAATGGGTAATTTGCAATTAGCAATTTGCTCATTGCAAATTAGGAATGGTAAAGAATTGCTATTTATTCCTTAAAATTCGCTATTTAGGAAATGCAAAATAGTTTGATGATACATATGGCGGTTCATCTGTAACAAGATAAGAAGCTTAGGGATACATTTATGATGACTGGCGCAATAAAGTGGACATTACTTACTTCATTGGTAGGCCTTTACATGTATTATCTCCTCTGTATTCTTCATCAAGCGTAACTTTAATCTGCAATCCTGAGTAGGCCTCACCTTAAACAAACCTCTGGATAGGCCATACCTTATCGTCATCCTGGATTAATCATTTAAAATGCTAGGGACAGATTTATGATAGTTGTATGCCTCTTTTGCGCCACTGTGCGTCAATTTTATGATGCAGCGGCGGTGCAAAAGATTTGCTATGAGGCGACAAAATTACAAATTGATGCATTTAGGCAGATGTGTCATGGTGTAAAAAAAACGTGCCACATGAAACTGATGCAGCAGTGATGCAAAAGATGCACCATGTTGCAAGACAGGCCTCACTTGGGACATATGTATCAAGCTAATTAGCATTCGCAAAGATCAAAATTCTGCAAATTTCGGCCTTTGCGAATGCTAATTAGACAAATGGTATGTATCAAACAAGTTTGATGCAAAATAAGGAATAGCAATATTTGCTATTCCTTATTTTGTGATTGCACTGAAGGATTTGCAAATTTTGCGATTCCTTAAATGCAATGTATCAAACAAAAAATATGCAAAAAATGCCATTAAGGATTTTCAAATTACCACCAACTTCTAGTTGGTGGTAATTTGCGAATTCTTTTCAAATAGCTTTTTTTCCAAAAAACAAAAGGTGCCATATGACGCCCATACATGCCCTTAGGGCATGTATGTGCGCCATATGCCCCCAAATTTCTTTTTCAGGGGGTGCAGCAGGGTGTTCTTGAGACACCCCTGCACCCTTGAAAAAATTCCTAATTTGCGATGAGCTAATTGCTAATCGCAAATTGCACCTTCATTCCTATGGGCCTCCTGGCCCATGGAAATGAATGGGTAATTTGCAATTAGCAATTTGCTCATTGCAAATTAGGAATGGTAAAGAATTGCTATTTATTCCTTAAAATTCGCTATTTAGGAAATGCAAAATAGTTTGATGATACATATGGCGGTTCATCTGTAACAAGATAAGAAGCTTAGGGATAGATTTATGATGACTGGCGCATCACCAGGGATGTGCCAGTCATCCTGCGCCGCTGTTCCGCCACCCATGGTGTGCTGCATTTACAATGCGGCGCAGCATGGGGCAAAAATGGCACAGATGCGTGACGTATCTGTGCTGTAAAGGTGGCGCATTGCTGGAGTTGTATTGCAAGTGTGATGCAGCTCCAGCAAGGCTCAGAGGTGCCCCATCTCCACAATGTTGCGTCAAGACCTATGCCTGCTTAAAGCAGGCGCAGGGTTTTGACGCAGCTTTCTCCTATCTGATTGTAAATGCGGCACACCATGGGTGGCAGAGCAGCGGTGCACGTTAACTGGTGCATGCCTGGGGATGTGCCATTTAACATAAATCTGCCCCTTTACATTTAAGTATGTGCAGGGGACACATAGTCGGTGAGGCTTATCCAAGGTTAAGAAGAGATGAGTCCTGTTCACTGAAAAATTAGACATAGGCTTCACCTGCTCAGCATCGCTGGACATGGCTAAATAATATCTGCAAAATGTTACTCTTGTTAAACAATTTTACTATTATAATCTCTGAGATTTGTCTCTTACTCTGCAACATCTCATTGTTGTTATCTTTCTTTAAAGATAAAGACAACATCAACATGAGCGATAATCTGCAATCAGTTGATTTTGACCTCATCATTGAACTTGTAATTGAAACATCAGTGGATGTTGATCCCTTGGATAATTTAAATCCTGAGGATGAAGAAGAACGTGATGAGGATGCAGATTTGTCCGAATTATATGACATAGGGTGGGAAGCTGACCTGCTTGAGCCTATGGAACTATAAACATTTATTTTAAAAATTTATAATAAAAAAAAAGTAAAAATGTAAACCGTTTAATTTAAAAATAAAGACACCTTCAAAAACAGGTTATGTGTAGTGTCTTCAATAAAATATTAAAATATGCTCATAAAATTAGATCAGATTCACATATAAAGATAGCACAGGTAACATGATTATAAATTCCATTTCTTTTCTGCTATTTCTGTATTCTAAAATTGCCATGCACTAAAAAATCTTATATGTAAAAATGTAAAGTAGTGTTTTAAGTTTTTGATTACTGTTATTGATGTACTGTTGGGTAATAGTGGTTAATAACATTTTTTAATATATTTTACCACAGATTCAACTGCAGATCATTTCAACATTTCACCATGCCAACGAAAGAAAGACTGAGAAAGGCTGCAAAACGTCAAAGACAGCAGGTGATTGAAAAAAAGCAGCAGTCCTCTAACAAAAAGATTTGTCAAGTCAACAAGAAAGCACCGGGTAAGAGTACAAAAACATTCATAAGAAATATTTGCAGTAAAAAAAGTATTACTACAGAAAATGTTTCAGTCCAGAAAAAGAGAAACAATTCAAATGGAAAGGAAAGGCCAATGAAAAATGTTACTGCTAGAGCAAGAGATAACTCTGTGCATGATAGTAGAAGGAAACAACAGTTTAGGGACATTCGTAAACGAATGTTCCGCAACAGGATAATTGGCAATTTGTTAAAAAATATTAAGAAAGGTCAACAGAAAGTGGTTTTTTATAAGAGAAAAAAAAAAGTTGAGAAAGTTATTGATCAGGCATTTGAAATTAAACGTAAGTTATTTATTTTGATAATCAATAGAATTAGGAAGCTAAACAAGGCAATTTATGATTTCAAAAGAAATAGTAGATGGAAGAGAATAGTTAATCGTAGTAATTTTTGTGAAGTTTTTTCTGGAGAATGGATGCATAGTTCAAGCTGTGAGGCATTTTTTAATGAGGAGAGTTATTTCCAGGATAATGATTTGGTGCATGCAGTTGACACCAGTGGTCGTGCTTATGAAGTGAAAGATGGTTGTCCAGTTGAAAAAGAAAAACTTGTGACAACAGAGGCAGAAGAGGTGTTAGGTAATGAGGTTTTAGGAAGACGTGCTAAGGGTCCTGTGTACACCTGGAAGTGTAGTAGTATTTGCAGTGTGCGACAGGATTCCATCAATTTGCTTTGTGATTTTGTACGGTCATTTAATAAGAAAAGTTTGAAGCAGAAAATAAGGTTGTTGCAAGAATTAGATCCTTGCAGAGTGAGAGAAGTGACAGGTTTGCATGGTCATTCACTGGCTTGTCTTTCCAGGAGAGTATGCCAGAGTGTTTTTCATCATTTCAGGATGCTAGCAGTGCATCATAATAAAGTGAGGAAATTAGTTAGAATGTTGTATTATGCTAAGAGTCCAGCAATTATGCTTAAAAAATTATGTGCTGCTCTTTTGCATGGTTCTGAAATAGATGTGAAGAATATATGTGAAGAAATTGAGTTTTGTTACTTTGGAAGTAAAGAGGAGAATGTTGAAATTGACCAAGAAGAAGCGGGTAATGTGGAAGATAGTGTACAGGTTTCCAGTACAGATAATTTCCAGAGGGAAATTGCCACGTTTCAGGTCAAATCAAGTGAGAGGCCCAATTTCACTTGTGTGTGTTGTCGACGCACTTATTATAAGAATCAGACTAAGTTAGTGGATTTATATGCAAAAAGTGAAAGGGAAAATAATAGTGAATGGAAGGATTTCGCAACATACTTGATGGTAGAAAATTGTTTTGATTTGGGATTGGATCAACGTGTGTGTACTTATTGTTGTTGCAAATTAAATCAAAACCAGATGCCTGCTAGAGCAGTTCATAATAATCTGGAATTGGTTGAGATTCCTTCTGAATTGAAGGATTTAAATACTTATGAATCTATTTTGATTCAAAGTATCCATCCCTTTCAGGCTATTGTAAGAATGGAGCCAAAGACAGGGAAATTGCCTCCATCAGATTTACAGAGAGGATTAAAGGGAAGAGTTGTTTATTTGCCTCAAGATTTAGGAACCTCTGGTTATCTTAGTTAATGGGGTTCCGACAAAGAATAAGAAAATATGGCAAGATTTAGTAGATGTTAGGAAAGTTAAAAAGGCAACATTGTATTTGAAAAAAAATAATAAATACTATAAGAATGTATATGTTACAGAAGAGGAAGTAAGTGAGGAAGAGGATAGCGATTTGTGTGCTGGTCAAATTGAGAAAGTAGAAACTTCTACTAGTGAAGAAATATATGAACATTATAGTGTTCATCCTTTGCATTCCAAGGAAGTCATGGGGAATGCTATTGAGTTGTTTCAAATGAAACAAGCCAAAGGGAGTCCCATTAGTGTTTGGGAGGAAAGTTTGGAAGCTCGGTGTTTCCCACAGCTTTTTCCAACAGGTCAGGGAGGAAGATATGATGAGCGACCTCATCAAATTCCTGCTTCTGAATACCGGACTTTGCGATTGTATGCAGGAGATCCTAGGTTTCGACAATGCATTCCCTATTTGTTTCATCTCCTGTTTGAAAGCGATCTGTCTGGACTGTCATATGCAGTGAACCACATCTTGAAAAGTGGTATACACATGCAAAACATCTCGGCAAGTGACTTTATGGATAAAGTCAATGTCCAAGACAGTATTTTGGATTCTCACCTGATTAATCTCATGGCGTGTCAGCGTGGTACTAATGAGTACTGGTACCGTCGTCATGGTGATTTAAAATGTATGCTGAGGAACTTAGGTACTCCCACATGGTTCCTCACTCTGAGCTGTGCCGAGTATGGCTGGGAAGACTTACTTGAATTTCTACGAGAGGCAAATGCTAACGTAGAAAACATCGAATTCAAGACACCCGGAGAACTGTGCTCTTTGGATCCAGTCAATGTATGTAGGTACTTCAATCATAGATTTGAAGCTATGATGTCTTTCATCATGAATAAGAAGAATCCACCTCTTGGAGAGGTGTTGGATTTCTTCTGGAGAAAGGAGTACCAAGCAAGAGGTGCTCCTCATATACATATGTTGCTGTGGATCAAGGATGCACCTAAATTTGGAACGGATCCAGAAGACTCAGTGATGAGTTTTATACAACAGTATTCTACATGTGCTGTTCCAAACGCAAAGGAGAAGAAAAGCCTAAGAGAAAAAGTTCTGCGTTTCCAAAGCCATCGATGTGGAAAGTACTGTCGTCGTAAATTCCGAAACAAGGACAAGTTCTACACCAAATGTCGTTTCGGTTTTCCACGACCGGTGATTTCTAAAGGAAGAGTAAACAGTTTGATGTCTTCGCTGCGACATAATGTGATGAAGAAATCACCTAAAAACACATACAATTTGAAGAGGAACGAAGAGTCCAAGTACATCAACGACTACAACCCGGTGATTTTGTCCATGTGGAATGCTAACATGGATATACAGTTTGTGGCTGATAACTGTATGGCTGTGGCTCGGTATGTGACGTCTTACATCACCAAAAAAGAGAAGACAGAATTGAAGGATATGTGGGAGGACATTTCCCATGAAAAGAGCCTCAGCAAGAAGTTGTACAGTTTCAGTCTGAAGATGTTGTCGCATCGAGAAATCGGAGCGTACGAATGTTCTGACCGGTTGTCTTCAGCAAGTCTCTATGCCAAGTCCAGGAGTATCATTTGGGCGAGTCTTGGTCTTGCTGCAACGCGTAATCGAGTTCTCAAACCTGTGCGGGAAATTGAGTATTTGGCGGAAAAGGAGCCAAACAGTACCGACATTTTGAAGACCAACATGTTGGATACATATTATCCAAATCGAAGCAGTCACCTCGAGAATGTTTGTCTATATGAGGTTCTGCAAAATTACATATTCAAGAGGAACATCAAAGAAGATACTGAGAAAGGAGTGTATGCTGTAATAGGAAGTGAGGGATGTCTGGTCAAGCAAAGAAAATGCCACTTGGTAAACCATCGAAAATTGAGTGGCGAATCTCCTGAAAAAAAGGAGTTTTTCTATTTAGCACTTTTGCAACTTTTCAAGCCTTGGCGTGCAGAAGAGGAACTGCTTGGAGATTTTCTCTGTTACGAAGACTCTTTCAATGCCGCCAAGGAGACCATAGAATGTCCTGCTTTTCCCAAATATGTACAAATGTTGAATGCGGAAATTGAGCAGGAAGCAATGATTGCAGCCGAGATTGCCAGAGACAGTTCTCAGGACAGTCAGAGTTCTGCTTCATTGAGTCAGGATCCACTAGGAGGACCTGTTATCGAAAATGAAGCTGCCACTGCTATGAATGAAGTGGAAAGAGCCATGGCACATGCTCAGGAGGATGCGGTTAACTTAGAAGAGTTGGAAAGACAACTCAACGTTGAGCAGAGGAAAATATATGACGAAGTTACCATGCAAATTGATCATGGATTAAGTCATGACAAGAAAGAGTGCTCATGTACGTCGTTGAAGCCTGTCCGACTGTACGTGAGTGGAGAAGCGGGAACTGGAAAAAGTTTCCTCATTAAAGCAATTTCATGCTATTTGCAGGAAAGGACAGAGTCATCGCTGTCTTGTGTTGTCACCGCTCCAACTGGACTGGCAGCACATAACATTAAAGGGATTACTTTACATCGTTTACTGATGCTGCCAGTGGAGCATGACAACAAATTACAATATCACAAGCTATCTGGAGATGCTTGTTTTGAAGTTTCAAGAATCTTGAGGGAAATGAAACTTCTTATCATTGACGAAGTAAGCATGGTTTCCAATGTCATGCTTGCCTTTGTGCATTTGAGAATGCAAGAAGTTCTCAAAACAGAGTATGATGTGTTATTTGGTGGCAAACACATGATTGTTTACGGAGATCTTCTGCAGCTGACACCAGTGAAAGGGCAACCTGTGTTCAAAATGCTCACGCATGAAGATACCAGGAAGTGCCTAGGCAGCATTGGCAACGTCAATATATGGTTAAACTTCAATTATGCTGAACTGCATGAAAATATGCGTCAGGCGAAGGATGAAGTTTACAAGACTATTCTACAAGATGTTAGAATTGGAAAAGTGACCGAGCATGGGAAAGAAGCTTTACATGCACGATTACTGTCAAATTTATATCCAGAACAAGATGTTGTGCCTGAGAATATTTTGCAGAAAATTACTGAGAAGAAATCTGGAATATGTTTGATGCCAACTCTTGCAGAATGTGCCAAATTCAACAACAAAATGTTGCATTTAGAAAAGCAAGAGATTGTGAAACTGGAAGCTATTGACAGAGTAGAGCATATGGGATCAACAATTATTTTGTCTGAGAATCTGAAAACAAAATTGGATTCATTAGAGAAGAGTATATCTAAAACTGCAGGTTTTGAAAAGACTCTGAATGTGTGCTTGAACTGCCGTATAATTTTAAGAAGGAATTTACATGTTGAAAGAGGTCTGGTAAATGGATCAATGGGTAATGTTGTTGATTTTGTAAAATACAGAAATAGAGATGGAATTGAATTTTTAAAAATTAAATTTGATGGCATTGAGGAAGTACAGCTAATTGGTCGTTGCTCTGCTAGATTTTTGCTTGTAAAAGACTTATATGTTCGCCGTAAGCAGTTTCCTGTTTGCTTGGCATATGCGGTGACAATCCATAAATCGCAAGGTTTAAGTGTAGACAGTGCATTGGTGAATATTGGCAGTTCTGTGTTCAAGGAGGGTATGGCATATGTGGCATTGTCACGAGTTAGAACTTTATCGGGATTGTACTTGATTGAGTGTGATGTCACAAGCATTTGTGCGGATCTAGATTGTGTTAAGGAATACAATAGGTTAAGAAGAGAGTATGCGCCACATTTGCCTCAATATCCTTTGTTTGAGAAACGTGTGGTAGGCCGGAAACGAAGAAATGTAACCAATACTGGGGAGGTTGTAGCAAAAAGACGAAAAGTCGATGAACCTGAAATTATAAGCAGAAACAAAAAGAATTCTGTTGAAGATGTTGTTGGTTTTCAATTTGAAAACAGTTCTGGTGTCAACTGCTATGCTAATGTAGTGGTTAATGTTTTGTTTTCTCTAGAAAATGTAAAAGAAGAGATTGTGGTCAATTCTGATCAAAGATTTAGCAGTTTGTTAAATTCTGTGTTAGAGAAATGTAGCACTGATAGAACAAACATAGAAAGTGTGTCTGAAATTCGAAATCTGTTAGACAGATGTTCAGGCCAAACACAATTCTCTCAAAATATTCAGCAAGATTGTCAGGAGTTTTTAATGTATATGCTTGATGTATTGCATGCTGAAGGTGTAGATGTAGATCAGCTGTTTGGGCTTTCTTATCAATGGCAGCATGACTGCGAGAACTGTATGGTATCAAGTACTACTAGTGTAGACTCAGAAAGATTTATATATTTAACTTTGCCAGACAGTAAATCAGTCTCCTTTAATAAGCTAGTAAAAGCAGCTGATCACAACATGGAGTGTAGCCAATGTAAATCTGAAATGATGTCCACATTATTTATACGAACATATGGCCAGTATGTCATTTTAATGTTCCAACGATGTAGGCTTGATGGAACAAAATTGACAACTTTAATTAAAAATTTTGTGGCTTCGCAGTTGTCAATATCAGGAAGGACTTTTGTAACTGCAGCAATTATATATCATGACGGTCCTTCAATAACATCAGGACATTACACAGCTTATTTAAAGTCTAGAAATGGCTGGTCATTTTGCAATGATTCTGTTTTAATTTTCAAAAAAAAATTGCCGTATGACCTTAAAAACTCTTACCTGGTGTTTTTAAAACCAAAATTTTAGGGAAAGAATCTCGGGATGTGCTCTGTGGAATTTCAAGAAGTTCTAATGGCCCCTACACGATTTGGCCTTGAGGATAAGTGTAGTTCAGAGACATAACTTCTAACCATAAGACTGGACGTCATGGAGAAATAAGTGCACTTTGAATGAGTTCAGAAAAACTATTTCTTTTTATAAGCTAATTGAAGCAGCCAATCAAAACATAGAGTAGAGGGAATGTAAGTCTGCAATGCTGTCTACTGTTTTACATTGCTTTGTGATTAAAAGTGATGTAGAGAATTAAATAATTGTAGTAGTCATAGAGGTAGTGTAAGTCTGCTTCATAGTAAGCAGTATCAGTGTCATAGGAAATGTAGAACATGACTGAGCAAGAAGGGGAAGATATTACTATTCCAGGATTGTGAAAATGATCTTCAACATTTTAATTCTGAAAGTTGCAGAAATCCCAAATGACGGGATTGTCTTACAAGAAATCCAAGAGTTATAAATGGCTCTGACAAGATTTGGCTTTGTGGAAACTTGTGGTAGAGAGCAAGAAGTCATTTATTGCATGTAACATGTTTTTAAAAACGATGGAGGTTTTCTTTCAGAAAGTGGCGGGCTGAAAGTAATAACAGCACAACAGAGTGTAAGCTGTTCATAGGACATCCTTTGACGTCATGGAAAGTAAGTTAACTTTAAGGAGTTCTGAATTCTGATTTGTTATGTTGTATGGGTTTTTTAAACACAATCATTTTGATTGTGTTTTTTTTTCCCCGCTGTTATATGATGAATACCTTCAAGTCACTGTTTTTAGTGAATTTTGATACATTCTGAGAACAGCAAAAATAAACCATTTAACATGTATAATTAATTCTGTACTGTTTGCATTTATGATGTATATGTAGAACTGTGTAGGACGCATGGAGAAGGTGAGGCTTCTGTAAGTGTCAAAGTTGTTGCATGCAGTGCTGCACTTCTGCGTACTCTTTCATATGCTGGACTACATCTGCACAATGAGATACCTAAGCAAAGGAAACACAAGTGATGTGATTGTGAAATGAGCAAAAGAAATTGCACGTATTTCAATTACATCACCTGTGTTTCCTATCATTACGAATCACATTGTGCAGATCAAGTTTAGGTCTGTCCAGGGAAACATAGGAGGTTTGGACTTTGTTCAAGAGTGCAGTGGACATGACTCACTTCATTGGTAGACCTTCACATGTATTATGTCCTCTATTCTCTTCAACAACTCGAAATTTCATCTGCAACCCTGAGTAGGCCTCACCTCAAACAAACCTCTGGATAGGACACATCTTATTGGCATCCTGAAGCAATCATTTAAAATTTTAGTGTCTTGCGACACTTTTCTGAGACAACAGCAATGCAAAAGATGCACCATGTTTTAAGATAGGCCTCACTTCATCTGCATCAAGATACTGTTAGTTTAAAATGTATATCTTTAGGACTGTGTAGGGGGCCTGGAGAAGCAGAAGCTTCTGTAAGTGTCAAAGTTGTTGAAAAACTGTTTGTCCTTCAATCTTTTCCCTTGTCTTTTGTAATTTTTAAATACATGTTTTAATATTTTTCAAATGTTTGTTCTCTCTTTCACAGATTGAAAGTATAAAAACAAAAAGTGAGTAATTTAACGACAATTATAAGGTAAATGTTTTGTACTCTTTTCGTTACATTTCTATCACATTTAACTTCTATTAGTTCCACTGCTTCATTTCTTTAACCCTCAGTTTCCTGCCTTTGCTACTTCCCTCATTCCTTTCTCTATTACCTACTTACTCAACTCCTTCCACTCTTTTTCTCAGTCCCTCTCTTCTCATAGTTCCTCACTCTTGTTCACTCACTCCGTCTCTATTACTCTTAGTGTCTTTGACTGATCACTCTATCACTATTTGTTCATAATGCTTTCTCTGTGTAGTTGAAGCACACTAAGGGGCATATTATGAACACAGCCAATAAAATTATTGCTGTTTTTATTGGCAGAAAACTGGTGCAAAAGTGGTTTTAGCGGCAGTTTTCTGCCGCAAAAGCGGCTTTAGCGACACATTTCTGCCAATAAAAGCTGCAAAACTTTTATTGCCTATGTTGATGATATGGCTCTATGTTACTTACATTTCTTTGCTGTTTCAATTAATCTTTTTCTGTTATTTTTTGTTTTCTGTTTTCTATTTTTTCTCTCTGTTATTCCCCATGTTTTAATCTTATTTTGAACATTCACTCACATTCTCCAAGAAACTCTTCTTTGTTAATGTTATACTCTCTTTTTTTTTCTATCACTTCCTTATCTATTTTGTTTTTCACAATTATATCCTCTTCCGTCTTTTCTTCGGTAAATAGATCTATTAAACAGTATCTCTTCTTTACTCCCTATAGCTGTCTTTCTTTTAACATCACTCTCTGTTTACTTTCCTTATACTTACTCTTTTTTTTTTTTTTTTGGTTAGCTCCCGGTCCGCGTACCGGGAAGCTAACCGGGAAGCGAACCAAAAGAAATAGAGCTTGCCAGAGTGCTAAACATTCTAGCAATTCTTTTTGAAAGGGGAGGTAGTTCTGAAAAGAACTTTTTTTTTATATTTTTGTTGTTTTATATATTTTTTTTATTTTTTGAACATTTTTTGTTTTTTTTGTATTTTTTGAACGATTTTATATTTTTTTTGGTTTTTTTGGGGGGGGGAAACAAAAAAAAACAGGCATTGAAAAGGGCTCAACAGGAGCAAAAAAAAAATTACTGGGGGCGGTTAGGGCAATTATGATGTTCATAAGCCAGGTTGATAGCATTTATACTCATATTACCACATGCTATCAACGCACCACAGTGCATACAAGTATGTTTCATGTGGCCAAAATTCTCTTGTATGTTTGGCACAGTTTCCCGTGCCTCTGCTGGTGTCAATGAAATTGACGATCTTGATCTGGCCACAGGAGTTGATGTTGGATTTTCCTCCAAATCCCGTATTTCCGCCCGGCTGTAATTAAGTGGATGCTTCCTGGTCATGTGCCTATGCATAGTATAGTTCCCATAACTATACTTCTTATCCGTCCCTCTTGATAATTTATCTTTGCAGATGAGGCAGGTGACATACCTCGCATTCACTTTTTTTTGGCCAGGAGGGATTGAATAAAACTGCCAGATGAAACTGGGTTTCTTATGGGAAACCCGGGGCAACTCTTCTAAGAACTGTGGTTCTTCTCCCTCCTCTTCCTCCATTTCTTCCTCTTCCTCCTCTGTGTTGGTCATGACCTGGGGAGGTGGTCCTCTCTTCCCATGAGGAGGTGGAGGTGGTGGTGGGGGTGCACCAGCTGAAGCAACTACTGAAGCCATTTCTGAAGTATTAATAAAGGTCTTCCTCTCACAATGATGAAAGTCAGAGTGAGGAAAGAAGGAGGGGTTTTCATCATTTGGGAAAAACAATAGTTCTCAACCAATGAAAAGTGTTATTTTTAGGTCACCTGACCTAGCCTTACATGATTATGAAACCAAAAGTGAAATGAACCAATGAAAAGTTTTATTAACAAGTCACATGACCTCTCACGCTCATGTTACGCGCTGCGGAACGCGCCCCGGTTAGCTTCCGGGTCGCTGCGCTTCGCGCCTCGGTCCGCGCCCCGGAGCACTTCCGGGTGCGCCAACGCGGTACGTCACAAGACGCATTACGCGGCAACGCGATACGTCGCGCTTTCACGACGCGCCGCGGATCACTTCCGGGGAGCTGCATTTCGCGCCTCGGTCCGCGCCCCGGGGCACTTCCGGGTGCGCTAACGCGGTACGTCATAAGACGCATTACGCGGCAACGCGATACGTCGCGCTTTCGCGACGCGTCACGATGTTGATTTCTTACCGGTTCGCGGACCGGGTCGCGGCATCAATTTGAGCTAACGGAAAGCTTTCCGGTTCGCGGACCGGGAGCGAAACAAAAAAAATATTAAAAAAAAAATTATTAATAAACATATAAAATATATTTTTGGATTTAAAGAAGAATACATTTTACAGCTATAGATATCAGCTTTTAAAAAACCAATGAAATTCACTGAAAAAACCATAGGTTATAGACCATATATAGTTAGGAATTAGCATTTACAAAACCTTGAAAATTCACTGAAAAAACCATAGGTTATACACCATATATAGTTAGGAATTAGCATTTAAAAAACCTTATTTTACTCACACAAAACCATTGAAATTCCATATATAGTTAGTTGTACTAACTATATATCGCGCACCCGCAATCCACTGCTGATCATGTCACATATTACATCATTCATGACATGGTCAGTGACATCACTGATGACATCACTGATGACATCTCAAATGACATCACTGATGACATCACTGATGACATCTCAAATGACATCACTGATGACATCACTGATGACATCTCATTTGACATTACTGATCACATCACTGATGACATCATTCATGTGATAATACGATGAAGCTCTTCAGACTCTAATATAACCTTAGATACACTCAGTGTAAACAGACACTCACAGACTGTCACTCATCCATGGAGTTACTCACACACCTAGTCAGTCATGCAAAGAATCAATCACACCTCCATTTCCTCAACTATACAGTTATACACACCTTACTTATTCAAACATATACTAACACATATTTACTCTCTTATACAATCCCTGATACAAGTTCACAATGATCCATACAGCCACTCACACATTCACTGGCTCTTTTGCACAGTTATTTATATATGTCAACTCTCACATGTACTGTGTTTTACATATGTACTTACTTTGACATGTAGCACTGAGATATCCATTCACTCACCAATACACTCATGCACACAGTCAACCGCCCATACAGCTGTTTCCACATGCACTTTTGAACCCATACATCTAGTGAATCAACTGCTCACACATCTATGCACAGAGTCATACACCTCCCAGTCACCCATACACACTCTCAGTCTCCCATACAAATACTTGGGCAACCAATCAATAACCCATATAGTTAATCATATAGCTAATGATCAACACATGCAGCAGTTTATAGAACAACAGACATAATGATGCACAAATTGAGACAGTTTAGTCACTAACCCATGCACTCAGTGAGACACATTTAATCACTCACTCATACAGTCAGTCATGCACCTACTAAATCCTTCATCCAGACATTTATACATCCACTCATTCTTAAATATGTAAGACATATTTTAACTTTACAGAAAAATACAGTCACTGGATGTTGTCATCAGTGATGTCATCAGTGATGTCATTTGAGATGTCATCAGTGATGTCATCAGTGATGTCATTTGAGATGTCATCAGTGATGTCATCAGTGATGTCACTGACCATGTCATGAATGATGTAATATGTGACATGATCAGCAGTGCATTGCGGGTGCGCGATATATAGTTAGTACAACTAACTATATATGGAATTTCAATGGTTTTGTGTGAGTAAAATAAGGTTTTTTAAATGCTAATTCCTAACTATATATGGTGTATAACCTATGGTTTTTTCAGTGAATATATATATATATATATATATATATATATATATATATATATATATATATATATATATATATATATTCAATCAGAACAGGTAGCCTATGCGAAGCACTGCCACACGAAGTTTTTCAATAAGCACGTTTATTTGAATCCATTTCACTTGCTCGATCCCCAGCAGATTTCAGAGTCTGTTGCCCAGTCGAGAAGCAAGTCCCACCTTGAATGAGGGTCCATGCAGGCTTTTTGTAAGAGCTTGCAGTTATGGAACGAAGGCAGGCGCAGCGCCAACACAGGTGGTGCTGCCTTGGACACGTTTTCACTGCTGCAAGTGTGCTTCCTGATAGTGTCTACTCAAATAGCTCTCACCTGCCTCTATGGGCGTGTCTCAGGCGCACTGCATCCAATTGCAAGGTTGAAGAAGCAGCCCCACTGTGGGTTAAAGGATAGTGCACTACAAAGCCCAGTATGCAGTGCGCCTGAGACAAGCCCATAGAGGCAGGTGAGAGCTATTTGAGTGGACACTACCAGAAACTGTTTGATTGACCTTCACGAACATTGCCTCTGAGGAAAGGGTCATCCCTGAAACGCGTCAGGCTTTTATGTTCGAAGGAGACTCTGAAATCTGCTGGGGATCGAGCAAGTGAAATGGATTCAAATAAACGTGCTTATTGAAAAACTTCATGTGGCAGTGCTTCAAATGGGCTACCTGTTCTGATTGAATATATATATATATATATTACCTACTGGCGGTCGCCAGTAGGTAGTTATAGTTAGGACCTAGTTTCCATAGGAAATCCGCAACATTCTATTGAGAATAACTTTGGCGCCGGTGGACGAATCTTTGCGAATTTCTCAAAGAAGATGGCCTGCTCCGCTCCGCTCCTTCCCTGAAAGTTTGGGAGGGATTCGTCAAGTGGGGGCTGAGATAAAAGGGGGGATCCAAAACGTGTTTCCCCCAGCTCGAACGGCTTAATGGATTTATAAGAAATTTGGTAGAAAGGTAGAGTCCGGCTCGCAGATTACGCTTTTCTTTGAATGGTGTAAATCTGTTCAGCAGTTGCTGAGAAAATTAACTTTGAAAAAATATATATTGGGCTACATTGGGCTATATATATGTTAGAGCCCAAATGTAGCCCAATGTAGCCCAATGTAGCCCAATGTAGCCCAAAGATGGCCACCAGAGACAAAAAAAAAACAAATGTAGCCCATATATCAGCCAGATGTAGCCCAACTATAGCCCAATGACAGAATGTCCCGGAGTGTTCTAAAGAACAACTAGAGCGCTAACAGTCTTACTTATGACAAAAGTATGGCACACCTGAAGTCATCTTGATTGGAATAAAGTGTTAACACTTAAAACATTTAATTTGCAAAGGAACAAAATGATGGGGTTCATTTTGCCATAGAAATTATGATTAGTGCTGAAGAAAGAAAAATTAGGGCACATTTTGAGTGACTTCTCAAATCCTCTTATATTTCATTAAAAAAATTCTGATATGCAGTCTCACAAGATGGCCACCAGAGACAAAAGAGCCCAAATGTAGCCCAAATATCAGCCAGATGTAGCCCAACTATAGCCCAATGACAGTAGTTAGGACCTAGTTTCCATAGGAAATCCGCAACATTCTATTGAGAATAACTTTGGCGCCGGTGGACGAATCTTTGCGAATTTCTCAAAGAAGATGGCCTGCTCTGCTCCGCTCCTTCCCTGAAAGTTAGGGGGGGATTCGTCAAGTGGGGGCTGAGATAAAAGGGGTGTCCCAAAACGTGTTTTCCCCATGTTATTGTCCATAGGACGTTTAGACACGGCTACAGCTCGAACGGCTGAATGGATTTATAAGAAATTTGGTAGAAAGGTAGAGTCCGGCTCGCAGATTACGCTTTTCTTTGAATGGTGTAAATCTGTTCAGTAGTTGCTGAGAAAATTAACTTTGAAAAAATATATATTGGGCTACATTGGGCTATATATATGTTAGAGCCCAAATGTAGCCCAATGTAGCCCAATGTAGCCCAAAGATGGCCACCAGAGACAAAAAAAAACAAATGTAGCCCAAATATCAGCCAGATGTAGCCCAACTATAGCCCAATGACAGAATGTCCCAGAGTGTTCTAAAGAACAACTAGAGCGCTAACAGTCTTACTTATGACAAAAGTATGGCACACCTGAAGTCATCTTGATTGGAATAAAGTGTTAACACTTAAAACATTTAATTTGCAAAGGAACAAAATGAGGGGGTTCATTTTGCCATAGAAATTATGATTAGTGCTGAAGAAAGAAAATTTAGGGCACATTTGGAGTGACTTCTCAAATCCTCTTATATTTCATTAAATAAATTCTGATATGCAGTCTCCCAAGATGGCCACCAGAGACAAAAGAGCCCAAATGTAGCCCAAATATCAGCCAGATGTAGCCCAACTATAGCCCAATGACAGTAGTTAGGACCTAGTTTCCATAGGAAATCCGCAACATTCTATTGAGAATAACTTTGGCGCCGGTGGACGAATCTTTGCGAATTTTTCAAAGAAGATGGCCTGCTCCGCTCCGCTCCTTCCCTGAAAGTTTGGGGGGGATTCGTCAAGTGGGGGCTGAGATAAAAGGGGGGTCCCAAAACGTGTTTTCCCCATGTTATTTTCCATAGGGACGTTTAGACACGGCTACAGCTCGAACGGCTGAATGGATTTATAAGAAATTTGGTAGAAAGGTAGAGTCCGGCTCGCAGATTACGCTTTTCTTTGAATGGTGTAAATCTGTTCAGTAGTTGCTGAGAAAATTAACTTTGAAAAAATATATATTGGGCTACATTGGGCTATATATATGTTAGAGCCCAAATGTAGCCCAATGTAGCCCAATGTAGCCCAAAGATGGCCACCAGAGACAAAAAAAAAAAAAATGTAGCTCAAATATCAGCCAGATGTAGCCCAACTATAGCCCAATGACAGAATGTCCCAGAGTGTTCTAAAGAACAACTAGAGCGCTAACAGTCTTACTTATGACAAAAGTATGGTACACCTGAAATCATCTTGATTGGAATAAAGTGTTAACACTTAAAACATTTAATTTGCAAAGGAACAAAATGAGGGGGTTCATTTTGCCATAGAAATTATGATTAGTGCTGAAGAAAGAAAAATTAGGGCACATTTTGAGTGACTTCTCAAATCCTCTTATATTTCATTAAAAAAATTCTGATATGCAGTCTCCCAAAATGGCCACTAGAGACAAAAGAGCCCAAATGTAGCCCAAATATCAGCCAGATGTAGCCCAACTATAGCCCAATGACAGTAGTTAGGACCTAGTTTCCATAGGAAATCCGCAACATTCTATTGAGAATAACTTTGGCGCCGGTGGACGAATCTTTGCGAATTTCTCAAAGAAGATGGCCTGCTCCGCTCCGCTCCTTCCCTGAAAGGTAGGGGGGATTCGTCAAGTGGGGGCTAAGATAAAAAGGGGGTCCCAAAACGTGTTTTCCCCATTTTATTTTCCATAGGACGTTTAGACACGGCTACAGCTCGAACGGCTGAATGGATTTATAAGAAATTTGGTAGAAAGGTAGAGTCTGGCTCGCAGATTACGCTTTTCTTTGAATGCTGTAAATCTGTTCAGTAGTTGCTGAGAAAATTAACTTTGAAAAAATATATACTGGGCTACATTGGGCTATATATATGTTAGAGCCTAAATGTAGCCCAATGTAGCCCAATGTAGCCCAAAGATGGCCACCAGAGACAAAAAAAAACCAAATGTAGCCCAAATATCAGCCAGATGTAGCCCAACTATAGCCCAATGACAGAATGTCCCAGAGTGTTCTAAAGAACAACTAGAGCGCTAACAGTCTTACTTATGACAAAAGTATGGCACACCTGAAGTCATCTTGATTGGAATAAAGTGTTAACACTTAAAACATTTAATTTGCAAAGGAACAAAATGAGGGGGTTCATTTTGCCATAGAAATTATGATTAGTGCTGAAGAAAGAAAAATTAGGGCACATTTTGAGTGACTTCTCAAATCCTCTTATATTTCATTAAAAAAATTCTGATATGCCTTCTCCCAAGATGGCCACCAGAGACAAAAGAGCCCAAATGTAGCCCAAATATCAGCCAGATGTAGCCCAACTATAGCCCAATGACAGTAGTTAGGACCTAGTTTCCATAGGAAATCAGCAACATTCTATTGAGAATAACTTTGGCGCCGGTGGACGAATCTTTGCGAATTTCTCAAAGAAGATGGCCTGCTCTGCTCCGCTCCTTCCCTGAAAGTTAGGGGGGGATTCGTCAAGTGGGGGCTGAGATAAAAGGGGGGTCCCAAAACGTGTTTTCCCCATGGTATTGTCCATAGGACTTTTAGACACGGCTACAGCTCGAACGGCTGAATGGATTTATAAGAAATTTGGTAGAAAGGTAGAGTCCGGCTCGAAGATTACGCTTTTCTTTGAATGGTGTAAATCTGTTCAGTAGTTGCTGAGAAAATTAACTTTGAAAAAATATATATTGGGCTACATTGGGCTATATATATGTTAGAGCCCAAATGTAGCCCGATGTAGCCCAATGTAGCCCAATGTAGCCCAAAGATGGCCACCAGAGACAAAAAAAAACAAATGTAGCTCAAATATCAGCCAGATGTAGCCCAACTATAGCCCAATGACAGAATGTCCCAGAGTGTTCTAAAGAACAACTAGAGCGCTAACAGTCTTACTTATGACAAAAGTATGGCACACCTGAAGTCATCTTGATTGGAATAAAGTGTTAACACTTAAAACATTTAATTTGCAAAGGAACAAAATGAGGGGGTTCATTTTGCCATAGAAATTATGATTAGTGCTGAAGAAAGAAAAATTATGGCACATTTTGAGTGACTTCTCAAATCCTCTTATATTTCATTAAAAAAATTCTGATATGCAGTCTCCCAAGATGGCCACCAGAGACAAAAGAGCCTAAATTTATCCCAAATATCATCCAGATGTATCCCAACTATAGCCCAATGATAGTAGTTAGGACCTAGTTTCCATAGGAAATCCGCAACATTCTATTGAGAATAACTATGGCGCCGGTGGACGAATCTTTGCGAATTTCTCAAAGAAGATGGCCTGCTCCGCTCCGCTCCTTCCCTGAAAGTTAGGGGGGGATTCGTCAAGTGGGGCCTGAGATAAAAGGGGGGTCCCAAAACGTGTTTTCCCCATTTTATTTTCCATAGGACGTTTAGACACGGCTACAGCTCGAACGGCTGAATGGATTTATAAGAAATTTGGTAGAAAGGTAGAGTCCGGCTAGCAGATTTCGCTTTTCTTTGAATGGTGTAAATCTGTTCAGTAGTTGCTGAGAAAATTAACTTTGAAAAAATATATACTGGGCTACATTGGGCTATATATATGTTAGAGCCCAAATGTAGCCCAATGTAGCCCAATGTAGCCCAAAGATGGCCACCAGAGACAAAAAAAAACCAAATGTAGCCCAAATATCAGCCAGATGTAGCCCAACTATAGCCCAATGACAGAATGTCCCAGAGTGTTCTAAAGAACAACTAGAGCGCTAACAGTCTTACTTATGACAAAAGTATGGCACACCTGAAGTCATCTTGATTGGAATAAAGTGTTAACACTTAAAACATTTAATTTGCAAAGGAACAAAATGAGGGGGTTCATTTTGCCATAGAAATTATGATTAGTGCTGAAGAAAGAAAAATTAGGGCACATTTTGAGTGACTTCTCAAATCCTCTTATATTTCATTAAAAAAAAGTCTGATATGCCTTCTCCCAAGATGGCCACCAGAGACAAAAGAGCCCAAATGTAGCCCAAATATCAGCCAGATGTAGCCCAACTATAGCCCAATGACAGTAGTTAGGACCTAGTTTCCATAGGAAATCCGCAACATTCTATTGAGAATAACTTTGGCGCCGGTGGACGAATCTTTGCGAATTTATCAAAGAAGATGGCCTGCTCCGCTACGCTCCTTCCCTGAAAGTTTGGGGGGATTTGTCAAGTGGGCGCTGAGCTAAAAGGGGGGTCCCAAAACGTGTTTTCCTCATGTTATTTTCCATAGGACGTTTAGACACGGCTACAGCTCGAACGGCTGAATGGATTTATAAGAAATTTGGTAGAAAGGTAGAGTCCGGCTCGCAGATTACGCTTTTCTTTGAATGGTGTAAATCTGTTCAGTAGTTGCTGAGAAAATTAACTTTGAAAAAATATATATTGGGCTACATTGGGCTATATATATGTTAGAGCCCAAATGTAGCCCAATGTAGCCCAATGTAGCCCAAAGTTGGCCACCAGAGACAAAAAAAAAACAAATGTAGCCCAAATATCAGCCAGATGTAGCCCAACTATAGCCCAATGACAGAATGTTCCAGAGTGTTCTAAAGAACAACTAGAGCGCTAACAGTCTTACTTATGACAAAAGTATGGCACACCTGAAGTCATCTTGATTGGATTAAAGTGTTAACACTTAAAACATTTAATTTGCAAAGGAACAAAATGAGGGGGTTCATTTTGCCATAGAAATTATGATTAATGCTGAAGAAAGAAAAATTAGGGCACATTTTGAGTGACTTCTCAAATCCTCTTATATTTCATTAAAAAAATTCTGATATGCAGTCTCCCAAGATGGCCACCAGAGACAAAAGAGCCCAAATGTAGCCCAAATATCAGCCAGATGTAGCCCAACTATAGCCCAATGACAGAATGTCCCAGAGTGTTCTAAAGAACAACTAGAAGGCTAACAGTCTTACTTATGACAAAAGTATGGCACACCTGAAGTCATCTTGATTGGAATAAAGTGGTAACACTTAATACATTTAATTTGAAAAGGAACAAAATGAGGGGTTTCATTTTGCCATAGAAATTATATATATATATATATATATATATATATATATATATATATATATATATATATATATATATATATATATATATTCACTGAAAAAAACATAGGTTTTAAACACGTTATAGTTAGGAAGTAGCATTTAAAAAACCTATGAAATTCACTGAAAAAACCATAGATTTTACACACGTTATAGTTAGGAAATAGCATTTACAAAACCTATGAAATTCACTGAAAAAACCATAGGTTTGACACC
The DNA here is from genome assembly GCF_964261635.1 of Lissotriton helveticus. NCBI lineage: Eukaryota > Metazoa > Chordata > Amphibia > Caudata > Salamandridae > Lissotriton > Lissotriton helveticus. The sequence continues at coordinate 1,034,829,017 of NC_136065.1, read as the reverse complement.
AGTTATAGTTAGCTGGAAATTTTACTCGCATAAAACCAATGAAATTCCCACGTTATAGTTAGTTGGACTCACTATAACTTGCGCGTGCAATGCACTGCTGATGACGTCACATATTACATCACTCATGACATGGTCAGTGACATCAGTCATGACATCACTGATGACGCCATCCTTGTGACAGAGTGACAGACCTCTTTTCACTGTAATGTAACCCTTGAAACACATATTCAAAAATAGAAACTAAAATTTTCAAAAAAATGGAGATACCCATACCAGTTACAACAACCAATTCAATAATTCCACCATCTATATACACATCCACTCATTGATCAACAGATCTATATAGTCACTCGTACATATACTCACTCATGATATGTAGTGATACACCTATACATCCTGTTACACACCGACAGTCATCCAAAAGATACTCTCACACATATTCACACATGCAAATAAACTATTGAACATCCATTTATTTGCATATACAGCTATACACACACAACCACCTTACTTCTATGGAAACTTACACATACTTACTCTCTTAAACAGTCACTTATAGAAACACATACTTATCTAAACAGGAACTCTTACAATCTCTTTCTCTCACATATACTCACTTATATACATCAATATTCACATATATTAGATTAAAACATATGTAGTTACTGATAAAGACACTAGTGAGACAGTCATTCACTCACTAAGACACACATATACACACTCTTCCACCCATACAGTCCTGCACATATGTTGTCTTCAAAACACATACAAAGAGAGAGTCAGTCATTCATGCATCTATGTGTTAAGTAATACCCCCACCAAACCATACAAACACTCATACTGATACTAACAAAAACATCTAATAACCCATATACATACACATGTAGCTACTCACCATGCCATGCAACCACTTATACACAAAGTGAAACACTAATACATATATTTAAATATTTAAACATTACTCTCTAATATATGTATTCACTAAGATACACTTATTAAACCAGTTAACCAATCAATTTAAAAAAAAACATCCAAGTAATCACTTATTTAAACATTTATTCTTCCATCAACTTTTACATATACATATATAACACATATTTATTTTTTAAAAAGACACACATTCACTGGATAGTGTCATCAGTGATGTCATGACTGATGTCCGGTTGGCGGGATATACCACGACAAGATATATTAAATAAGGTAATCCAAAAATAGTTACCCACTGGCATCAATATACTTTAGGTGGTTGAGAATGAATAGGTTAATTAAGAGGACTACCATTTTTTCTGAAATCTTCTGTTTCCTTCTTTCTTTTTAAGAATTCAGAATACTCTGTTTACCTTGAACCTACCATTTGGACATCAATTCAATAATTCATATACTGAATAAGATGCCGACGCCCATTGGGGCAAGAACTTTGAGACAGAAATTTTGCATCATACGTGACAAACGTTTGGTTAGTAATCTGCTACATCTACCCACTAAACGGGTTGTATTTTGAAGCATTTGTTGTTATGAAATGTTACATCTTGTATCTTAGCAACCAGAACCAATTACATCAGGTTTTACATATGCCTGCTATCGATCATCCAATGAGAATGTGGGTTACATACTGACGTACATCACATGATCGCGTTTAGTACCGGACGTATGTTGCAATAAGTTCGGTGATATATGGCACAACACAGATCGGTCTAATCTATTTATAGGCTTGAATATGTCGTGAACTTTATTTTAGTGACATTTATGAACATGTCCTAAAATTAATATATCTTGTTTACATGTGGCATTGTACAATACGACTATGTAATATGAACGATATAAAACAAGGGCATAGTGATTATTTTTGATATTAGCACTTGTACATATAAGTAAGTAGTGAAATGTGTTGTATAAGTATCCTTACAATATGTCATCCCACATTGCCATGGTGATGTTATGTATACACTTGGGGGTGTGTTTTTGAGCACTTTAAAAATGGCCGTCAATGTAATCTAGACGAGCGTGAGCAAGCCTTATCGGCGAAACGCGTCGCACTTTTTCACTTTGCTGAATAAATTCTGCATACAGATTCCGGGTGTCCTGGTCTACTTCGGTAAAAGGAGGTATTTGAGGTATAATTTTGAAGGCCTGTCGGTGGCCTACCCAGGACCGTTCCGCGACAGCCCAAGGTGCGCCAACCGGCACTGGAGGAGAGAATTGCATAAAAGTTGCACGGCCTGACCTTTGGTGTAATGACGCCGTTCGGATCCAGCTGAATGATCGCCAGCGTGAGGATTATCCTGGAATTGCACCACTGACTAACTCTTGGTGTTCCGACGGTGAGCTTTCAAAAAATCGATACGGAGGAAAAGCGGAGGACCTGTGGTGTCACACTAGCGGAGAGCAACAAGGCGGGAGCACCTTGGAGTTATCACGTAGGCGTACACGGAACGGGATCCCTGCCAACCAACGTGAATACACGAAAGTAGGAGAGCGTGTAGAAGCTGATAGACAATCACAAGCTTCTATACACGCACGGAAACTGTTTGCTGTAATAACATCACATGGCAGGTGAATTGGATTCTCGTCGCAAACAGACAGCTGACAAATTATTCTTCAACATGACAGGTGTGAATACAGAACCAGCTCAGACTTCAGCTAGTATCGGTCAAGAAATAACTTTGCAAACAAAACTGGGCATGCCTGAAAAATTATAAAAGAAAGAACTATCCGAATGGTGGGAGGCGGAGTCACTATCTAGATACATTGAGGTTAAACGAGTTCCAAGAGGCCTCCGGATCTTCACAATTCCAACATATGAAGATCTTGATCCAGAGATGATTAATGATTGGTCGGACAATACCTCAGCATGCTCCATGGTAATGATGAAAATCCTTGTAAAATATGCCCTGAAAGATCGTACTAAACTTCTTAAAAATATAGAGGATCTCTTAGCGGAAATTGAACCATTGATGGCAAAGGAAGCATTAGAAGAACATCTAAAGAAATTGAATATCAAAATGGAGAAATTGGAGGAAGAGATCACAGCCAAGAAACAATGGAAATTTATCAGGGATTTCAAAGATTATCAGTCTGGACGAACATTAACATTTCAGAAAAAGTATGACCATCTTTTTGATAAGAAATCAGGGATGGCGCTGACCAGTCAATCAAAATCAGGAACAAGTGTAGAAGTAGTTGAAAGTGATGCATCGGATGGTAATCTATCAGACGCTTCTACATCTGGCATTGCTCAAGAGCCCTCCGTGAATATCAACAAGAAGGTGAATTTTTTAGCACAGTTCCAGATGATGAGCCAGAATCGGACAGACACCTTTCAGGGGGAAGGGGGGAATCAAAGAGGTCGAGGACGTGGAAGCAGAGGAGGAACAGGAGGAACAAAGAGGCAAAAAAGAGGAGGATCAAAGCCACACAAGCTCCAATGGGAATGGCAACAAGGAGCAAGAATCCAAAATGAATATGACTGTGGTGAACCTCTCTCGACATGTACTAACTGAAGGTGAGAGAGAAATTTTAGCACTTGGCCTTTCCTTCTGTCCAACACTAAATATGAACTTCACACAGACCCGCATAGACTTGTTTTTGTTTGCAAGAAAGTTGAAATTAAAAGAATGGTATTGTACCAAACCTAAGGAAAGATCAGTTGTGTCCACCAGTAATATGCTGAGCAATCTTGATGTAGAAGACATTGTACTATTGGAGGATATTCTTGGGGATGGTGTGAACATGGGAGAAGAACCTGACTGGGAGAGTTGGGGTTTTGATCTAGACAAAAACCCTAAGTAGAAATTCAAATCTAAAAGTGTTTTCTTACCTGCGGTTCAATGTGACGCGATAGAGGTATTCGAACGGGGTGTACTAAAAGATCTTGTGAAACTAAGATATAAGAAGATATCCCAAAGTAATAAGAATCTGTCTCACACTCAACAAATGTCTATTGAATCCCTTAGAACGGACAAGGATATAGTGATACGACAGTCCGATAAGGGAGGGAATGTTGTGGTCCTTGACAAGCAGAAGTACCTCCAGGAGGGCTTAAGACAACTACAGGATACAACGTGTTACTGTAGATCTGATAAAGATACTGTTTTAAAATCTAACAGCAATTTTAGAGATCTACTTCAGGAGTGGAAGGATAAGGGGTTGATAGAAACTGAGGAATATCAATATTTATACAATGCCCATCCAAAGATCCCAATATTGTATCTCCTCCCTAAACTACATAAAGACCAAAGCAATCCACCGGGTCGCCCCATTGTTTCTTCCATTGGTTCCCTTCTGGAACATACTTCTAAATACATTGATCATTATTTGAGAACCTTTGTGGTGGCATTACCATCGTATGTCAAGGATACCACGCAATTCCTGAGTATCATCAATGGGATTCATTGGGAGACTAATTTTACCCTGGTCACCCTCGACGTTAGCAGCCTTTACACCAGCATCCAACACGAACATGGTTTGAAGGCTGTTAAACATTATTTAAATACCAGGTCAATTTCTCTGTTATCACATTCCCGGATGCTCTTGTCTATGATAGACTTCTGCCTCACTAACAACTTTTTTTATTTTAATGACGTCATGTATCGCCAGTCACAGGGCACAGCCATGGGAACCTGCTTCGCCCCCAGCTACGCAAATTTATTCATGGGCTGGTGGGAGGAGCAGGTTGTCCAAGAAATGGTTGAATTCAACAAGGTGTCCCTGTGGCTGCGATACATCGACGATATTTTTTTCATTTGGAATGGTGACAGGAACTCTGCAAAACAGTTCATTGACAAACTGAATGTCAATACATTGAACTTGATCTTAACTGAACACATCAGTAAGACAAAGATGGAATTCCTTGATGTGGAAGTGGAAGTGGTCAATAACATCCTGACCACTAAACTCTTCAGAAAGAGCACATCGGGAAATAGCCTGTTGAGAGCTTCAAGTTGCCATCCTAAAAGTCTTGTTTATAGTATTCCCTATGGGGAACTGTTGCGCGCTAGGCGCAACTATAGTACACAAGATGGGTACAAAAGAGAAGAAGGTGTGATGTGTCAGAGGTTTAAAGAGAGAGGGTACAGTAATCAAGTAATTGCCAAAGCAGTTGAACGTAGTAACATCAAAACCAGGGATGAACTTTTAGCTCCAAAATTGCCCCAGGCAGAATCTGAAACAATCAGATTCATTACAACCTTCTCGGGGCACTCTCATGATGTGAGAAAGGTGCTTAAAAAACACTGGCATGTCTTAAATACCGATGAACATCTCAATAAGTATTTAAGTGACAATCCACAGATCACGTTCCGTAAGGGTAAATCCCTACGGGATGAGCTTAGTCAGAATTATGTAACAGAGAAAAGTCAATCAGGTGTTGTTACAAATGCGGGGTTTTTCTGCTGCAGAAAATGTAAAGCTTGCAAATTTAGCAGAGATTGTAAGAACTTAATGATACCAGGAACATCTAGAGAATTTACAATTAAAAAGAGACTTACATGTAACACCACGTACAGTATCTATCTACTAATATGCCCATGTGACAAATGGTATGTTGGCAGCACTAAGCATGAGGCCAAAAAGAGGGTACTGGAACATCTGAGAGCGATACGAAATCACAACAAACATTACCCAGTCGCAAGACATTTTTTTGAGTGCCACATGCAAGATGAGACCAAACTACGCATGGTGGTCATTGACTGTGTTGATCTGGGAATACGTGGTGGCAATCAGGAACTTTCCATGAGAAAGCTGGAGTCTAAATATATAATTGACTTTCAATGTCTAACCCCTTTGGGGTTAAATGCAAGTGAGGAACTGTCAGTACATCTGCATGATGAATGATTATGTACAAGTATTTGTCATTAATTAGAAAATTTGCTGTCGATATTTTAAATGTTCTAATTTTTAATTTTCATTCACAGGCATTGTGGGAAACTGTTGGATACAATGAAATTATTGATCACTACACTGATTTTTGTTTTGGACATTATGTGCATACTACGATCAGGCCCAGCAGTACAATGTGTAGGAACTGCCCACTTGGGCGAGGACATGTTCAATAATTCAATAATTTGTATACTGAATAAGATGCCGACGCCCATTGGGGCAAGAACTTTGAGACAGAAATTTTGCATCATACGTGACAAACGTTTGGTTCGCAATCTGCTACATCTACCCACTAAACGGGTTGTATTTTGAAGCATTTGTTGTTATGAAATGTTACATCTTGTATCTTAGCAACCAGAACCAATTACATCAGGTTTTACATTTGCCTGCTATCGATCATCCAATGAGAATGTGGGTTACATACTGACGTAAATCACATGATCGCGTTTAGTACCGGACGTATGTTGCAATAAGTTCGGTGATATATGGCACAACACAGATCGGTCTAATCTATTTATAGGCTTGAATATGTCGTGAACTTTATTTTAGTGACATTTATGAACATGTCCTAAAATTAATATATCTTGTTTACATGTGGCATTGTACAATACGGCTATGTAATATGAACGATATAAAACAAGGGCATAGTGATTATTTTTTATATTAGCACTTGTACATATAAGTAAGTAGTGAAATGTATTGTATAAGTATCCTTACAATATGTCATCCCACATTGCCATGGTGATGTTATGTATACACTTGGGGGTGTGTTTTTGAGCACTTTAAAAATGGCCGTCAATGTAATCTAGACGAGCGTGAGCAAGCCTTATCGGCGAAACGCGTCGCACTTTTTCACTTTGCTGAATAAATTCTGCATACAGATTCCGGGTGTCCTGGTCTACTTCGGTAAAAGGAGGTATTTGAGGTATAATTTTGAAGGCCTGTCGGTGGTCTACCTAGGACCGTTCCGCGACAGCCCAAGGTGCGCCAACCGGCACTGGAGGAGAGAATATATATATATATATATATATATATATATTCACTGAAAAAACCATAGGTTATAGACCATATATAGTTAGGAATTAGCATTTAAAAAACCTTATTTTACTCACACAAAACCATTGAAATTCCATATATAGTTAGTTGCACTAACTATATATCGCGCACCCGCAATCCACTGCTGATCATGTCACATATTACATCATTCATGACATGGTCAGTGACATCACTGATGACATCACTGATGACATCTCAAATGACATCACTGATGACATCACTGATGACAACATCCAGTGACTGTATGTTTCTGTAAAGTTAAAATATGTCTTACATATTGAAGAATGAGTGGATGTATAAGTGTCTGGATGAAGGATTTAGTAGGTGCGTGACTGACTGTATGAGTGAGTGATTAAATGTGTCTCACTGAATGCATGGGTTAGTGACTAAACTGTCTTAATTTGTGCATCATTATGTCTGTTGTGATGTAAACTGCTGCATGTGTTGATCATTAGCTATACGAGAGGCTATATGTGTTATTAATTGGTTGCCCAAGTATTTCTATGGGAGATTGAGTTTGTGTGGGGGTGGCTGGAAGGTGTGTGACTCTATGCATAGATGTGTGAGCAGTTTATTCACTAGGTGTATGAGTTCAAGACTGCATGTGGAAACAGCTACATGGGCAGTTGACTGTGTGCATGAGTGTATTGATGAGTGAATGGATATCTCAATGCTACATGTCATAGTAAGTACATATGTTAAACACAGTACATGTGAGAGTTGGCATATATAAATAACTGTGCATGAGAGCCACTGAATGAGTGAGTGGTTGTATCGATCATTGTGAACTTGTATCAGGGATTGTATAAGAGAGTAAATATGTGTTAGTATATGTTTCAATAAGTAAGGTGTGTTTAACTGTATAGTTGAAGAAATGGAGGTGAGATTGTTTCTTTGCATGACTGACTGGGTGTGTGAGTAACTCCATGGATGAGTGGCAGTGTGTGAGTGTCTGTATACACTGAGTGTATCTAAGGTTATATTAGAGTCTGAAGAGGTTTATCGTATTAGCACAAGAATGATGTCAAATGAGATGTCATCAGTGATGTCATCAGTGATGTCATTTGAGATGTCATCAGTGATGTCATCAGTGATGTCACTGACCATGTCATGAATGATGTAATATGTGACATGATCAGCAGTGGATTGCGGGTGCGCGATATATAGTTAGTGCAACTAACTATATATGGAATTTCAATGGTTTTGTGTGAGTAAAATAAGGTTTTTTAAATGCTAATTCCTAACTATATATGGTCTATAACCTATGGTTTTTTCAGTGAATTTCAATGGTTTTTTAATAGCAAATATCATAAGCTGTCGAATGTCAAGTACGTGGTAAGTAAAAACATTTTCGTGTTTATGCACACTGATCTGCTTTGAATGCTGCCCCCCACCCCTCATTTCTATTAGGAGTACTCTCTCTTTGCAGATAGTGAAGGGTAGTTAACGCAGGCCTTTGCCCCCGTTGCCCCCGTTGTAATCCGTCGTGCCTGCTTCTCTCTCCATTTGATTGATTGTTCTCTTTGGTTCATTCTCTATTTACAAACAAGCACAGAGTCGCAATACTCTGTTTAGTCTTTGCAGATAGCGAAAAATTGTGTAAAAAAACAAAAGGAATCGAGCAAAATCAGTAGGCCACTAATGGGATCTCTTTTTGACCTCCCTAAAATAGAAACATTAGGAACAACCTGTTGATAATACCAATGTGTATGTACATAAGCGGCGTTCATTTGTGTTCACAGTACCCCTTGTTGATTGTTTGAATCGAGCATTGAATTGTTCGAAGTTGATTCTCTTAAGAATCTTCTCTGCCTGCAAACGAGGAAGAATAGGAATATTCTCTCTCCCTTTGCAGATAGTGAAGGGTAGGTAACGCAAACCTTTAACACGTCGTGCCTATTTCGTTCCTCATTGATTGATTGTTTCCCCAAACATTGACTGTTTGGGAATTGGTTCTTTTTGGAGGTAATCCCTGTTTGCAAATATACGTAGGAAAATCTTTGCAAACAGTGAAAGGGTACGTAATGCGGACCTTTCTCCCCCGTTGTAATCTGTCATGCCTATCTACTCCCCACTGATTGATGCACCTGTTTCACCCGGACCATTTACTAGAGATACGTCATCTGGCCCGACCAGAGAGCACCCCTAGTGAAAAGGACATATGCAATAATAACGAAGTGATCACTGTATCCTGTTAACAGAAACTTTAGCATGAAACAACCTGGAAAGAAAAGAATAGGAAAACGAAAATCAGTAGGCCACTGATGAACATGAACTTTTATTAAACAACGAACAAAGAAACGATAACATAACGTAATGATAAAACCTATTAATGTCCTAGAAACAAGAAAACGTTAAAATATGCCAGTGGTGAGAGACCAGAAAAACAGTAAGAGAAACCAAATCACCCCTCGCTGTCCCACCGCCTGCCACGCCAAAAAAATCGATAGACTAGGGAAAATGCAAGTCAGTAGAACATCCGCCCCCACTCTGGAAACTTCCAAGGTGGGGCAGGGTTGCGGCTACGCCCAGCCGGGAGCAGCCCATATAAGGCGGGTCCTGCTGCCACGCCTCGGCCAGGAGATCCTAACGTAGGGTGTAGCCGGAGGAGAGGCCGAGGCCAGCGGGACCCGGCCAGGGGATTGCCTTTACAACGCTGAAGAGTTGCAGGGGGGGGAATATCTCCTCGACCCTCCCCTCTCTCTCCCAGTCCGGCCGCGGTGGCCCTTGACAGTTTCAGGTAGTCCCGCCACATGCTCTTCCGGTCCGGCCACCAACGGTCGGGGGGCCGCGGCCGACGGGATCCGGCTGCAGCCGATAAACCAAGGAACCCGTTCATGGGGCCAGAGCCAGGGGCGTCCGGCCGACATCCACCGGAAGCCCGGCCCGAAGACGGACGGGACACTTCTTCTGTCTTGAATAATGGCTGCGACAACACTGGGGGGGATGTCTTGCACATGCCTCTGACCCCCCCCCTCGTCCTCATCGCCTGGTCCGGCCATAACAAATCTCAAGCGAGACGCCGTGGGGTGCACTGGGAGGGAGAGACGATGCGAACAGGCCTCTCCCGCCTCCCCAGGTGGAGGCTTCCCAGCTGCACCCTCAGCGCTCCAGGCGCCCGGAAAAGGGTTCTTCCACTGTGGCCATGCTGCAACGTCTCGCCCGGCAGGGTGGAGCCCGTCCGCTCATTTGACCCCGCGATCGCCAGTAGCTACCGAACTCTCAAAATGGCGGTCGACCTGGCAAGAGCGGGCCCAGCATAAAGAAATGGCCCGGTCACTGGTTGACTCCACCACCGTAGTCCTCCACGACCTTGAAGATTCTAGAGGAGCCGCGGGAGTCTCCGACCCCCGCAGACACCCCCGATGGGGAATGACTGCCATGATCGCCCGTGGAGTGACGAAACTGTATCCGCGGGACGTCGGCGCTCCCATGCTGGCGCCAGCCTCACTTTGAATTACTAGAATCCTGCAGACCTCAGTTCCGGTGAAAGCACAGTGTGACCCAGTAGGAAAAATTGTTGCACCCCCTCCCCTTTTTGACTGATAGTTCAAACCACCGATCCTTTCCTTTGCCCTTTTAACAGAACTTTGGACTGCCTCCCCCTCTTTTACATTTTCTAGAGAAAACAAAACATTAACCACTACATTAGCATAGCAGTTGACACCAGAACTGTTTTCAAATTGAAAATCAACAACATCTTCAACAGAATCCTTTTTGTTTCTGCTGTGACCCTGCTACAGCACAGGCATTGTCCCCAGCAGTAATTCTGCAATGCCGGTAAGAATAGCTGTGGTGCCTACTGGACTCACTCACCCCCGCGGCGCCCCACGCCGTTATTTGCTGGGCGGCAACTTGCTAGACATCACTTTCGTGCCATCTAGATTTCAGCGCGTTCTGCTGCCTTGGAACTATTCGCACAACAGACTGCTACTGACGACCCACCCCCAGGCAACATCTTCTGAATTTTCATAATTTGAAAGAACTAGGAACATGTCCTCATCAGGAATTCAAAAGAAATTGCCACGGTCTCTTCGTTGTTTAAATGTTTTTACTGTTTTTGTTTTGTTGTATATATTTATATGTTATTAAAGTTTTATATTCCTACTACTTTGTTGGAGTGCTATATATTTTTAATGTGACACATAATTGTAAAAACTTTGATGTACAAAGAGTCATTCCTGGAATCTTCCGCTTCAGGCTCGGTCCCCTCCCCAATCACAATACAGGATGGTTTTCAGATAGTAGGAACACGTGTGGTGTGACGGATCTCATCGGGTGTGGGCCTTGATCTACTATAACTCCTTTAAAGAGGGGTGATTCTTTACAGCTGGAGCCATAAACTACATCTGCAGGGCTAGGTGATAGCCTGGACAATCGGACACAGAGGAAGAGGAGTGTCAGAGGGTGCGGTAGTGAATAGGGCGAAAGGGAGGTGTCGGGCGGGCACAGAGTGTGATTTTCAGGGAAGAGCAGCGCAGATGGGGGGAGGTTTATTGCCGATGCATAAGACAGAGAGCGGGGGTGACCAGTGCCTGGGGAAGATGCTTGCGAGGGTGGGGAGCCATGCTACGAATCGACAGCGTGCAGAGAGTGGGTCTGGTCAAGGCATCTAAAATGGCTGCCGTGCACGACAAAAGTGTGGCATTTCAAAAAAGGCAAGATGGCGCAGACAATGTTTTTCAACACTTCCTCATTTCCTTCGAATCGAACGTTAACAGACGTTGGTGCATATTACCAAAGTTAAGCGATATTTATCGCTAACGATGCTTACCAACGAATTTTTTACCGCTAAGCATCGTCAGAAATTATCGAAGATAAACCTTGCTATTATCAAGGTTTATCGCAAATGCGATAATAAACGGCCGCAATGCATGAATATCGCTAAAAAGTCAGCGATATTCATGCATTACCGAGCTAATGCTCTTAGCCATGTTATCCACCTCCCATTGGATAACATGGCTAAGAACTGCTCAGGGCAGGTGTTAGCTTTTGGAGATAATCGCGCTTAGCGCGAATATCTCCAAAAGTTGGTAATAGGAGATAGATATCTTGCATGTTGTAATGCAAATTATTGTGGTATATGGAACTCATACCATAATCTCTCAGGAAAGCAGAAACTGATCCTTTTGGGACCGCCTAAAAAGGCCTAGGGGGTGAGGGGTACTCTACTTTGCCCCCTTTTCACGTTCCGAACTATTTTATTTTACTCTCTTCTGTAATTACACAAAATAGCAGCGATAAGATGCATCGGAGACACACAGTGAGAGAAAGGAGGCCGGAGATGAAGAAGAGATGTCAAATACACATTGGAGATAATATAGTGGCAGAAGAGAAGTAAATATGAGTAAACTTACCATGTAACATAAAAATGTTGCACTCTATACTATAAGTCTCATTTTATACTACAATCACTTCGCTACAACCTCATAAATTAAAAATAAAAATGAATAATGTCTCAAACAATTTTTGATTTCTAAATATAAATTTATTCTTCAGAATTTTCTAAATTTGAAAGAACTAGTAACATGTCCTCATCAGCAATTTCCTCATGAAAAGTCTGCAATGATGATTCTTCTAACTCTATGGTCTCCAAACATTCGATAAATTCGCCATCAACAGATTGATCAAAAAAATCATTCAAGTCATCTCCTCCTTGTGACAATATTTCATTATTGGTGCTGTCAATTTCAATCAATGTAGTGGAATCATTCAAGTCATCTCCTCGTGACAATATTTCATTATTGGTGCTCTCAATTTTAATCAATGTAGTGGAATCATTCAAGTCATCTCCTCCTTGTGACAATATTTCATTATTGGTGCTGTCCATTTCAATCAATCTAATGGAATCATACAAGTCATCTCCTCCTTGTGACAATATTTCATTATTGGTGCTCTCAATTTCAATCAATGTAGTGGAATCATTCAAGTCATCTCCTTGTGACAATATTTCATTATTGGTGCTGTCCATTTCAATCAATCTAATGGAATCATACAAGTCATCTCCTCCTTGTGACAATATTTCATTATTGGTGCTCTCAATTTCAATCAATGTAGTGGACAATTCAAAAGAAATTGCCACGGTCTCTTCATTGTGAGCCATTTTATTTTGAAATTGCTTGCTGTAAATTGCAGAAAAAAATAATCACTTTCATTTATCGTTTTTAGTAATACATAATATAAAACTAACTTTATCAAGTATTTAGTATAACAGAAGGACTGCAAATAAATAACAGAAAACATTTTTCAAATTATCTTCAAGTGTACAACATAGTTCCCCTTACAAATTAACAACTCACCTTTTTAAAAGTAGGAGAAGTGTTAGTACTGTGTAAATCAAACACCAGAAATTCACCACCAAAAATTCCTCACAAATGTACCTCAGACAGTAGTATCACAAAATGGCTGTGGTTTCCTCTCATTTGACATATATACATAACCAATTAACTTTCATCACACACAAATACAAAACCAAAGTAACATTTTAATTGGTTCTAAATTTCAACACTTTCAAATGTGTTTTCCCCATGCAATTTTCCATAGGACATTTACATACGTCTACAGCCTGAATGGCTGAACGGAATTACACCAAACTTGGCAAAATGGTACATCAAACCTAAGAGGTCAGGAAGGATCTACTATGCCCCCTTATGGTCATTTCCCCCTTCGCTTTGGCCTCCTCTTGTCTCTCAATCCTACCGAGAGACAAGATGGCGGCCGCTACGGACTGTTTGGAATGTTGACAGACGCCGGAGAACCAATCAGCTTCGCAAAGCTCCGTAACGCGAAAAGTACGCGAAGCGGAGCGCTGTTACAGATATATATCTTTTTTTGAACGTTAATTTCTCAAAATCCACTGCAGCACATATATTGAGACCTAGCAAAGGCACATCGGGCTACCAGTCCCTAATATTTTGCCAAGTTTCGTGCAAATCCATTCAGCCGTTCGATTATTATTATTATTTTTTTTTTTTGCCCCGCGGGGCCCTTTTAAAACCTCCACATCAAACCTAGGGGGTCAGCGAGGATCTACTATGCCCCCTTATGGTCATTTGCCCCTTCGCTTTGGCCTCCTCTTGTCTCTCGATCCTACCGACAGACAAGATGGCGGCCGCTACGGACTGTTTGGAATGTTTACAGACGCCGGAGAACCAATCAGCTTCGCTTCACAAAGCTCCGTTGCGCGAAAAGTACGCGTACTGGAGCGCTGCCCGGTCCGCTGTTACAGATATATATCTTTTTTTAAACGTTAATTTCTCAAAATCCACTGTAGCACATATATTGAGACCTACAAAAGGCACATCGGGCTACCAGTCCCTACAATTTTGCCAAGTTTCGTGCAAATCCATTCAGCCGTTCGGGCTAAAAGTGAGGCCAACCGCCCTATGGAAAACTCAATGTTAAAAACACGTTTTGGGACCCCCCTTTTTTCTCGACCCCCCCTGGACGAACCCCCCCCCAATTTTCAGGGGCTGCTCAGAAACAAAATGTGCCATTTTCCTGAAAATTTCAGCCAATTCCGTCCACAAACGCCAAAGTTATTAGACATAGAATTTTCAAAAATCCCATAGAGAAAAAATCCTAACTATATATACCTACTTGCGACCGCCAGTAGGTAATATATATATGTATATATATATATATTCACTGAAAAAACCATAGGTTATAGACCATATATAGTTAGGAATTAGCATTTACAAAACCTTGAAAATTCACTGAAAAAACCATAGGTTATACACCATATATAGTTAGGAATTAGCATTTACAAAACCTTATTTTACTCACACAAACCATTGAAATTCGCATATATAGTTAGTTGCACTAACTATATATCGCGCACCCGCAATCCACTGCTGATCATGTCACATATTACATCATTCATGACATGGTCAGTGACATCACTGATGACATCACTGATGACATCTCAAATGACATCACTGATGACATCACTGATGACATCAATGATGACTACATCCAGTGACTGTATGTTTCTGTAAAGTTAAAATATGTCTTACATATTGATGAATGAGTGGATTTATAAGTGTCTGGATGAAGGATTTAGTAGGTGCATGACTGACTGTATGAGTGAGTGATTAAATGTGTCTCACTGAGTGCATGGGTTCGTGACTAAACTGTCTTAATTTGTGCATCATTATGTCTGTTGTTCTGTAAACTGCTGCATGTGTTGATCAGTAGCTATATGAGTAACTATATGGGTTATTGATTGGTTGCCCAAGTATTTGTATGGGAGAGTGAGTGTCTGTGTGGGTGGCTGGGAGGTGTATGACTCTGTGCATAGATGTGTGAGCAGTTGATTCACTAGATGTATGGGTTCAAAAGTGTATGTGGAAACAGCTGTATGGGCGGTTGACTGTGTGCATGAGTGTATTGGTGAGTGAATGGATATCTCAGTGCTACATGTCAAAATAAGTACATATGTAAAACACAGTACATGTGAGAGTTGACATATATAAATAACTGTGCATAAGAGCCAGTGAATGTGTGAGTGGCTGTATGGATCATTGTGAACTTGTATCCAGGATTGTATAAGTGAGTAAATATGTGTTAGTATATGTTTGAATAAGTAAGGTGTGTATAACTGTATAGTTGAGGAAATGGAGGTGTGATTGTTTCTTTGCATGACTGACTAGGTGTGTGTGTAACTTCATGGATGAGTGACAGTCTATGAGTGTCTGTTTACACTGAGTGTATCTAAGGTTATATTAGAGTCTGAAGACGTTCATCGTATTATCACATGAATGATGTCATCAGTGATGTGATCAGTAATGTCAAATGAGATGTTATCAGTGATGTCATCAGTGATGTCATTTGAGATGTCATCAGTGATGTCATTTGAGATGTCATCAGTGATGTCATCAGTGATGTCACTGACCATGTCATGAATGATGTAATATGTGACATGATCAGCAGTGGATTGCGGGTGCGCGATATATAGTTAGTGCAACTAACTATATATGCGAATTTCAATGGTTTTGTGTGAGTAAAATAAGGTTTTGTAAATGCTAATTGCTAACTATATATGGTGTATAACCTATGGTTTTTTCAGTGAATTTTCCAGGTTTTGTAAATGCTAATTCCTAACTATATATGGTCTATAACCTATGGTTTTTTCAGTGAATTTCAATGGTTTTTTAATAGCAAATATCAAAAGCTTTAAAATTTATTCTTCTTTAAGTCGAAAAATATATTGTATATGTTTTTAATATAATTTTTTAATGTATTTTTTTTAATTATTATTTTTTGTTACGCTACCGGTCCGCGAACCGGGTAGCTTCCCGTTAGCTCAATTTGGTGCCGCGACTCGGTCCGCGAACCGGTAAACGTTCCGTTTGCGTAACTGCCGCGTTAGAAAACAACATCGTGTTGTCGCGTAATGCGTCTTATGACGCGCCACGTTAGCGCACCCGGAAGTGCTCCGGAGCGCGAACAGAGGCGCGAAGCGCAGCTCCCCGGAAGCGATCCGGGGCGCGGCGCGGAGCGCGTAACGTAAGCATAACAGGTCATGTGACCACTGGGCTCAAAGGTATGCTGATAACAGAAATTTACACAATCTCAATTTACAAAATGTGGAAATCAACTGGATTGGTCACAGAGGATTAAGATGTCACCAATTGATACCATTGGTGAAAACCTTTTTGCATTTGCCAAAACCTGACCTGTTAATTGTGCACTGTGGAGGAAATGACTTGGGCACTTTGACTGGGGTAGGTCTGGAAATGCTTTTAAAGGACACCTTTGAGCAATTGATGGCACTATTACCTCAAACTGCCTTGGTATATTCAAATATATGCCAAAGACAGAAATGGAAGTGGTCCAACCAATTTTGTCCACAAATTGAGAAATCGAGGAAGCATGTAAATAAGTCTGTTTCAGCTTACATGAGAGACCATGGAATGGGCTCCATCTACAACAATAACTTGCGTTACTACATGCAAGATATCTACAGAGCAGATGGAGTTCACTTCTCAGATGAGGGGAACAGAATTTTCATCCTCAATTTAAGACTGTGCATTGGTACCTACTTGTAGGTACCTACATCAGCCACAGGACCCAAAAGCTCTTTTCAGAGCTACCCTACATCTGATGACTCACAATTAATATTTTACTCTAACTTTTTTCACTAATTTTCACCAAAGTAGGCTCCCCGGAGCGCTACCCGGTACGGGCACCGGACGCTAACCGCGCGATTATTTGAAAAAAAATGTTTTTTTTCGCACATATGGTCCTCCTCAGCTACCCTCAGAAAATCTAGGGGGTCAGGATACGTCTACCGTGCCCCCTTCTACCCATTCTGAACATTATTTGCCCTCCATCTTGTATCTCAATTCTACCGAAACACAAAATGGAGGACTCCCGTAACGCTGCAGGTTCGCGTACCGGGGCGCGCACCGGGAAGCGCTCGCTCAAAAAAGGTGGGAAAGTAATTCACAGAAAAACCACTGGAGACACTTTCACAAAATATAGATTAGCTCATACTACATACCAATCCCTACCATTTTCACAAATTTGATTGGAATTCCATTTAGCCATTTAGCCTGTAGACCTCTCTAAATACCCTGAGGTAAATTACTTCACAAAACACATCTGAAGTGTTGGAATTGACAACCAATTAAAATGTTACTTTCATTTTCTACTTTTTTTACCTGACATTTGATTGGTTATGTACCTGAATATATATAAAGAAAGAGAGAGAAACACAGCCATTTTGACTACTACTTCCTGAACCACATTGCAAAATCATTTTCACTGACAACTTAAACTTGTTTTTAAAAGGTAAGATGTTATTTTATAAATTTGAAAACATTTTCAGATAGTTATATACTATCCCTCTGTAACAGTTAGACATTGAGAAAGGCTTGTTTATTATAATTATGGATTGATTTAGGTTTCTGTGGTAAAATTATGAATTTACTTAGGCTTTTTCACAGGCACTTTTTAATAGTACTACTTCACGCCTGAAAAGTACCTGTCTGAACTTAAACCCAACAGTGCCCTATCTCTACTGATATATTTATTTTTTATGCAAATTTCAGCACAAAAATGGAAGGAGAACAGAACGTTTCCTTTGAAATTGTCCTAGAGATTAACAATGAGGAAATCATTGAACCCATTGACTTGGAATTCATGGATGAATCACGGGACCATGAACTTCTACAATGTGTAGGATCTGTGGATTTCTTACTTCATTATCAGGACGGTCAAATGTGGGAAGTTATGTTCAGTCAAAAAGAAGACATATCAGACAGTCAAATGTTAGACGGTCTATTAAATTTAGAAAAAAAATCAGAAAAATAAATTTATATTTAATAATCAAAAATTGTTTGAGTCTTTAATCATTTTTATATGTAATTCATAAACTAGTACCAAATTGATTATAATGTAAAGTCAGACTTATAGTATACTGTGCACAATCACAAAAATAAATTTATATTTAATAATCATAAATACTGCTACTTAAATAAACAAAACAAAAAAAACAACAAAAAGAACAATCAATAAACATACAATATTTCAAAATATCATAGTCTATCATTCTTTTTTCCTTATAGTACGCTCCCCAGACCGCTTCCCGGTGCGCGTACCGGGCGCTCCCCACGCAAAAAAAACACTTTTTTTTTTTTTTTTTTTTGCCCCGCGGGGCCCTTTTAAAGCCTCCACATCAAACCTAGGGGGTCAGGGAGGATCTACTATGCCCCCTTATGGTCATTTCCCCCTTTGTTTTGGCCTCCTCTTGTCTCTCGATCCTACCGAGAGACAAGATGGCGGCCGCTCCGGACTGTTTAGAATGTTGACAGACACCGGAGAGCCAATCAGCTTCGCTTCGCGAAGTTCCGTTACGCGTCAGGTACGCGAACCGGGGCGCTGCCCGGAGCGCGCTTACAGATATATATATTTTTTTGAACGTTAATTTCTCAAAATCCACTGGAGCACATATATTGAGACCTAACAAAGGCACATCGGGCTACCAGTCCCTACAATTTTGCCAAGTTTCGTGAAAATCCATTCAGCCGTTCGAGCTAAAAGTGAGGCCAACCGCCCTATGGAAAATTGCATGGGAAAAACACGTTTTGGGACCCCCCTTTTTTCTCGGCCCCCCCCTTGACGAAACCCCCCCCAAATTTTCAGGGGCTGCTCAGAAACAAAATGTGCCATTTTCCTGAAAATTTCAGCCAATTCTGTCCTCAAACGCCAAAGTTATTCGACATAGAATTTTCAAAAATCCCATAGAGAAAAAATCCTAACTATATATACCTACTGGCGACCGCCAGTAGGTAATATACATATATATATATATATGCACAGTGAAACTCCCACCACTTCCAACGTCCGCTGGCGAAGAAGGAGACTCGGACCACACAACTTTTCGGGCGAGTTATTCTTTTATTCTGTAAATCACAGCCTGCAACGACGCGTTTCGGGCCAACCAGACCCTTGATCACATCCAGCTTTTACTGCGCCATTTTTTTCTTTTATCAGTGCATAGCAGTGCACACCCCCACATTGCATTGGTAGCGATCACATGATCATAGGCATGAAAGAAAGACGTCATTGTTTCTTTAAAAGACCAAAGTAGTTCGCCTTACAAAATGCATGTTTGCATATTTGTTAAATTCACATTGAATTTTTAACAAAAACTAAAGTTTACATGTATAAATACATTTTGTGGAAAAACAATATTTTTCAACTATTTAATATCAACTGGATAAATCCATTAATAAAATTACTTGATTTTATAATTATGCCTGTCGATGTTATTTCATGACATGTACTTTCATGGTACAATTATTCCTGGATAAATCCTGAATGCCTGTTATACCTAAAGTGCCATAGTGTAAACAATTCTTAAAGTGCAAATACTGTTATAAAGTGCAATACAAATATGTGCAAATTTCAGCAAAAACAATCCCTTTTCAAAAAAAAGAGAAAGATATAGTGCAATAATAAATATCTTAAGACCACAAGTTAATATAATTATATGATATAGCAAACATGCAGTCCATCTTCTTAATGGTAAAATTCTCCAGCCGGAAAGAATACCACTGTAAAAATATATTAAAAAATATAGTTTTAAAAGGACAATTTGCTAAAAGTCATCAATAAATAATAACAAGTAGGTCATAGAGAGATTGATTCATTAATGAGCAATTTAAAAAATACTACATATACAAATTTTATTACTGTAGCAGCTAGCAACCAACTATTTACACATATATTAATACTGTAATTCACAATCCATTTATAAAAAGGTATGCATATCCTCAGTAGTATTCAATCCCTATGGCCACGTGCTGTCTAAGTCAAGAATGAATTTCGTTTCTAACTGTCTCAACTGCCTTTCCCTATTACCTCCCCTTGTAGATTTTGGTATAGCACTGATTACATAATATGAGAGGCAGTTGATCTCTTTATTGTGACATCTGGAAAAATGACGCGCCACAGGGTATGCTGGATCATTATGTAGGATAGCTCTAATATGCTGCAATATTCTGACGTGCACCTGCTGCTTCGTACTCCCAACATAATTGAGACCACAGGTGCACGTCGGAAAGTAAACAGCATACTCCGTTTTACAGGTGTAGTTCCCTTTAATCAGGACAGGAGATGAATCGAAGGGAGTGCAATATGAAGTTTTATTACACCCAAATGTACAGCCCCTACATGATGTGCATCTTCTAAAACCATTACTGGGTAGTAACCATGGGATTATTTTCCTAGTTTCAGGACTGGTTTTATCTAAATCTGTCCCCATCGATCTACCCTTTCTAAAGGTGATTGTGGGTGACATGGATAAACGCCCTTGTAAACTACTGTCCGTCAAAAATATCGGCCAGTGTTTACGTAGAATCAATCTGAGTTTTCTTTCTTGTTTTGAGAAAGTGGTGATGAATCATCTGGGATCACCTTGCTTTTTATTATCATCAACTTGCTCTGTAGTTTTGTCATAAAAAAGAGAATCTCTAGGACGGTTATTAGCTTTTTTGATAGCGTCCAGAACAATCTTCTCACTGTAGCCTCTCAAATATAAGCGTGCACACATGTCTTTCTGGCAACTATATATATATATATATTGTTAAACAATCTGCCCGAAGCATTAAGAGAGCACTCCCAGCGCTCCCACCAAGTAATATGCAGCTCGTCTTTGTATTTCCCCATTAGCATATGATGCCGAAGCGTTTCAGGACACAGGGCCCCTTCCTCTTGGGCTGCTAAGAAATTATGCATCCAAAACTCACCAATCAATTTCGATCATGCTTTTATTTAATTTCCGGCCCTCAGTGGGCGCCGCTATATGCAAACCTTTGTAATTGCATGCTGGGACATGTGGTCAAGCAGGTGAGTAAAATATTAATCTCCTCTTTGTAAGTTGGGTGCATAATTAATCTATATATATAAAAACGAATGTCTGTCTGTCTGCCTCTCTGTCTGTTTGTCCTTTATGCATTACTACACCATTCATCTGATCGCCATGAAACTTTGGGAAGTTGTTGAGTACACTTCCGTGAAGGTTTCTGGCATAACATTTTTTAAAATATCGGCCCCCCAGGGCCCTCATAATCTTTCGAACACTGATGTACACACAAGACGAAAAAACAAAAAATTGTGTATCCACAAGCACTCGAATAAATAAATAGAATTAAAACACCATTCATCCGATCGCCAGGAAACTTTGGGAAGTTGTTGAGTACACTCCCGCAAAGGTTTCTGGCATAAATTTTTTTTAAATATCGGCCCACAGGGCCCTCATAATCTTTCGAATACTGATGTACGCACCAGATGGAAAAACAAAAAAAGTGTATCTACAAGCACTCGAATAAATAAATAGAATTAAAACACCATTCATCCGATCGCCAGGAATCTTTGGGAAGTTGTTGAGTACACTTCGCGAAGGTTTCTGGCATAAACATTTTTTAAATATCGGCCCCCCAGGGCCCTCATAATCTTTCATATACTGATGTATGCACCAGACGGAATAACAAAAAATTGTGTATCCACAAGCACTCGAATAAATAAATAGAATTAAAACAACACTTTGAAATGTTTTTCATATTAAAATAATAAGTTTCAATACAAATTACACAATGTAAATTGAATGTTATCATAACGAGTTTCCTTGAATTTCCTTTCTTCGGAGATCGCAGCTACACGCGACGGGTAAGCTAGTGTTTTATATATATATATATATATATATATATATATATATATATATATATATATATATATATATATACCATTTTCTGCTTAGCATGTATATAGGCCACATCGATTGGTAAACATATATGGTATTTGATTATATGTTTTTTAGCCCTCTGTTTTATTTTATTTTATCTATGACAATGTAACTGTGATCAAGTATGGCACTTCTAATAAGTCGGGCTATCAGTCATATTGTGATGGAGTAATCATTCTGGCAATGCTAACTTAGGTTCTTAGATTTGAGTGGTATGTTATGTTATATAGTTTTATAATGCGCGCAGCTACCTAACAGGGTCTTCCGGTGCTAAGCAGGACACAGACAAAGCACAGACAAGATAAGGAGTTTATACTTGACTGTAAAGGAAAGTCTTTAAATTCTTGCAAAAGGCTAACAATGATTGGCACATCCTGAGTTCAATAGTAAGAGAGTTCCAAAGCTTTGGGCATAAGTAAGCACAGGAGCGACCTATCATACGAGTAAGACGGAATCTGGGTACAGGAAAAAGAAAAAAAGGCTAGCTGATCTCAGCTGGTGAGTGGGCACATAAGGTTTGACCAGACCTTGTATGTATGGAGGAACATGTAACATAAGGCCTTAAATTCAATGCATTTGTTCACCTTAAGCCAATGAAATTTAAGAGTGGACAGTGAACTCTCTGCTGGCCTGCCTGTCTGATGGCTTACTCCTACAGCCAGGACTGTTCTTGACTCGGATAGAGCCATGCCCAAAATCACTAATTCCATGCACCCCATTCAGTGGAAAACATTACATATTTTGTGACACCATGGGTGTCCTTCAATTTGTCCATCCGGTTGTTGCCTCCCTGGGTGACAACTCAGCTCCCCATGCCAAAGGGAGGCCCTGCATTCCCTGACCACTTTCAAGAAACTCTTGTTTGTGTACAAATCTGGTAGGGAAACTACACCTGAACTGATTTTGAGTTTTATGGATGTTATTCCATAAGTCATGGTGAATGAGCACATTATGTCACATTTATCAACAGGTTACTGTAAACTACACTCAAATTCAGGCCCAAAGTAGTGTCCCAGGCAGATTTATATTACAAATAAATACTACTCTGTGGGTCTG
This sequence comes from Lissotriton helveticus, assembly GCF_964261635.1. NCBI lineage: Eukaryota > Metazoa > Chordata > Amphibia > Caudata > Salamandridae > Lissotriton > Lissotriton helveticus. Next base: position 1,034,805,778 of record NC_136065.1, on the reverse strand, counting down.
TGGTCTTGTCTTGTGAAAGCTGGGCGGTTGCCCAGGCACTAACATTTTTTAAATGTTCATAAGGTAACTCAAATTTGATATTAAGAGGCCAAACTCAAAATGGAGGTCCATAGGGGTTGTGACACATTTAGTACAGCAGCTATGGGTTGGCGAGGGGTTAGACTGCTAGGTCCCTCACAATATTACTTACTCCAATATATGAATAAACATTTACAAAGTACTTGTCTTAGCTTACCTGATACTATGCTGATGCACATAACTTGCTGAAGTTGGTCAGATCTTCCGCTGCAAGATTGTCTAAAACCTCTGGAGAGAAGTTAGGGACCATATGGCCTTCACCTTCAGCCACGGTGGGTCCCAGCAGAAGTTAGTAGGCAGCAACATAGAAGGACTGCTCAAGATGGTGGTTTGGAGGCAATTGCTTAAAAAATTTGAACATCAATGGGGTTTACATAGTGAATGATTGATTCTGTCAGTCATAGCCCAGTTCAATCAATAAGGGACTGCAGCTGGCTGAAAAGGTAGGTACCACATTGGCTTACTAGCCCGTCATCCATGACGGTTATGTCAGGCATTCACTAAGTTTGGTCCACCTTCACAAACTATCATTGTCAACATAGGGTATAACTGTCAAAATGGCAGACTGGTAGTATGTAATTGACGGAAGATTCCATCATCCGTACATTGCTTCTGTCAACAACAACTAGAACAAGCCCTTTACAATCAATAGACTTACACCATCCATAATGTAATGTGTGTCAACTTTGACAAATGTAAAACATAAATGGGAAAGGAAAAATAAATGTACCATACTAGTAAATAAAAACACAATTTATTTAAAAAAGCACATTTATGTATTAACATTTTTGTATGAGAACAATTATTTATTCTAAAAACAAATGGCCATAAAATAAAACAAATATTCTTAAGTGTGTATGTAGGTGAATCTGAAGGCATCTAACATCACTAACACTTGTCACATAGTAGCCATGTTCTATATGCTTCAATTTACAATTTTGGCACAATGTGAATTTGCTCACATGTGCCCTAACCTATGTATATACACATTTAGATAATGTTATTATATGTTGTGGCTATGTGCATCATCCACCACAGGAAAGCTAGAGAAGAATATGTAAGTATAATGAACGTTTGTACAAACCACGTCCAGATCTAGCGACCATGCAAGAAAGACACATCATTAAAAAGTACAGGCTGAACTGCAACATCATAGAGGCATTGGAGCGGCAATTCAAATCAGAACTTTTGTCTGGCATCTGTATTCAGACTGCCTTCCAAATTGTGAAGATTATGGCAATGTTACTGTTCTGCATGATTTTCTCATTCCAGCATGCTAACCAGCTGAGATAGAACATTTCAACAGCATAAGTGTCACAGATTCAGATTTTTTTAAATTCTCCCACCCTTTTTAAAAATACTTCTGTCCCAGCTGCCATCCATGTTACTCTTCTGTGAAATCTTCTGATTTGACTCAATTGACATTAATCAACTTGCTGCAATTTTGTTTGTTTTAAAATGTTATCTTTCTTTTACTGTCCTAGTTTTAAATACACAAGATGTAGACCACATTTTCTCAATGTCTAGGATTGAAATTGACCCACCCTCCCCTATTATCTGGTCAGGCAACTTCCTATTTACCTTTAGAGTACATAAGGAATCAGGACAGCCTCAATCCCATTGTAAACCGTGTGTCACTAGTTGCAGGCCAATAAATCAGCTGACTTCGGAGGCTTTAGCTAGATCACTCAAGAAACACCCTATCTCTTTTAGTGGTCACTTGGAGAGCGACATGCTCTCACTAGAAAATTAGCCCTAGAAGCACGCGACTGAATTCGCCCCCCAAGATACGAGCAGCAAACGTCTGTAGAGCCTCAGCCCCGTGGTTTACTGAGGCCCTCAGAAAGAGCAGAAGTGCCTGCAAACGTCTTGAGAGAGTCTGGAGGAAGAATTTTAATCTCTTGGATCAAACGACATGTGAATTGGCACTAAAAGCCCATTACGTCAAAGTTCGCGAGAGAAAAAAGAGTTTCCTGTCCTCGAAAATCGAGCAAGCGGGGAATAGCAGCAAGGAACTTTTCAAAATTGTTAAAGATTTCTCCTCCCCTTGCGCTACTAATAGCCTTTTCACCCCTACAAATGAATGGACGAACCTCATTGCACAATATTTCTATAAAAAAATGTAAACCACTCAATTATCACTTGGGGAATTCCCCCTTGCTATGGATGGCAATACAGGCTGGTCCCCTCTCTTATCTAATGTCAGAGGGACCCTCCTGCAGTTGCCCCATCCCATTGGCCAACTCCCTGAAGATAATAAAAGTGCTGAAATCATGCTCCCCTCAGACCCCTGCCATGCAACAATATGGCATCAATTGCAGAGGTGATAAACCCAGCAGTCAACCTGGTCCTGAACTTCTCCCTGTCGGAGGGTTTGATGCCTCACAGCTGGAAACATGGGAAAATCCTCCCGCTCTTAAAGAAACCTTTAGCTGTACCTTCTGTAACCAGTAATTACAGGCCAATTTCGTTGTTGCCTTTCTTCTCCAAGGTTCTGAAGAAATATGTAAACACTGTCATCTCTGTTTTTGTTGAGGCCAATCACGTACTTCATCCTAGCCAGTCAGGGTTTAGAGGCAATTTCAGTACGGAGACAGCCCTACTGGAAGTCTCGGAATCTATTAAAGCTACATTTGACAGAGGCGGCAACCCTTACTGACATTGCTGGACCTCTCCGCGGCCTTCGATACCGTGCCCCATGCTCTTCTCTTGCACAGACTCCAGGGCTGTGGCATTGATGGCACGGACCTCCAGTGGTTTACCTCCTACCTGGAAAGCCTCCAGCAAACAGATGGTCTCCCCCTTTCTCTGCCCCTATCTCCCCTTTGAAAGTAGGTGTTCCACAGGATCTATTTTAAGCCCCACTTTGTTTAACATGTTTATGGCCCTTCTTGCACTCCTTGCATAACAATACAGCGCTAAAGTATTATCCGACGCCGATGACATGCAGTTACTGTTCACCTGAAAGAAGGATAAGGTGCTGAGTGGAAGTGAGATACATATCTGCCTGTCAAAGGTGTTCGCCAGGTTCAAACAGAATGAATTGATGTGCAACTCTGAAAAGTCAGAAATTATTTTCTTTGGCGACAACCTGAGTGAGGAATGGCGCCAATGGTGGCCACCGAATTTGTCTCCCCCTGCAAATTCAGTTACCACAGCAAAAAACCTTGGGGTGAAAATGGGTGCGGACATGTCCATGAAGTCCCAGGTACAAGCAGTGGCCGGCACATGCTTTTGCATACTGAAAATGATGAGGAATTTCCTCCCACTACTCCCAGTACCCCACAGGAAAACAGTAGTCCAAGCATTAATTATATCCCGGCTCGTTTATGTTAAAGTTTTGTACTTAGGCCTCCCTGACTATCTTCTTGGCTGACTGCAGGTGGTACAAAACAGTGCAGCAAGAGCTATACTTATGGTAGGCCTCAGGACCCATATGACCCCTCCCCTAAAGTCCCTGCACTGGCTTACAGTGTGCAAGAGGACACATTTAAAAGCCCTGGTACTGGCTTATAAGGTGTGCCACAATATAGGGGCTTCTTACCTGAGGAACAGAATCCAGTGCTAAGTTCCACCCAGAACTTTGAGGTCATCCACCCTGCAGCTCTCTACTATCCCAAGGTTCTCTTGTTCCCGCCTGGGTGGTCATTCCTTTCAAGTGGTGGCTTCTCAGCTATGGAACAGCCTGCCGCCATCCTTACGACAGTCTGAGAATCTCCTTAGCTTTAGGAGAGACTTAAAAACCTGGCTCTTCTGACAGTAGATCAACCTCTATGTGTGTGCCAGTACTGCTCTGTCACTGGTTCTCTTTCCCAGCGCTGGGACACTCCATGGAGTAGCTGTGCGCTTTACAATTGCCCAGTAACATAACATAACATACACCTCATGACCTGTGGCAGGCAAATTAGTCTACATATTAAAAAAATAAACAGTTTTTTAATGGTTTTAATTAACTGCAAATATATAAACTTGACTTGATTCCAGTATGCAGTGTGTGACTCAAATAGAATGTCTCAGGTAACTTTTTCTGCTGTCCTCAACCAAGTCCTATATGTTATGGTCATATGTATGGAAGACTACATTTAATTTAATTTAATTGCGGGTTTATATAGCGCTAGGAATCGACTCCCGGAGGAGTATCTCCACGCTTCGACCGCTGGGGAACCCGTCCTGGCTCACCCTGAGAGATAGTCCCTAATGGGTATCTCTAAGGTGCGACCAAGCATCCCCGGCGGTCTGGGGGGGCCGTTGTGAAGATGAGGCAAGCTGATGCCCAGAGTTGCCGAGTGTGGTTTCTGACTAGAGTAGGCACCGAGGCGAGAATTATCGAGTCCGCTTACCCTGGTCCACGACCCTGCCGCGTCGGGAATCGAACCCTGGTCCCGGGCCGTTCTCTGCTTACGGGTCTGCCGCCTCTAACCAGTGAGCCACACTTCTGCACATACAATTTCCTACAGAAAATGCTACACTGAACAATATCTAAGCCACTTTTAATGACTTAGGAGGGATACAAAATGAAATCCATGTTGTATTGGTGCCATCTCATGACTGGGAGGAAGTGTACCACAACAACAGAAAACATTTTCCCTCAATCAATGTGCAGGTTGTGGTACATTTTCTGAGCCTCTGTATTACCAGTGATTGTGCAAGATTTCTAGCTTCCAACCATGACTAAATGCTATGGTCCGTATCACAACAGAGGGCAGGCCTTGCACTTGTGAGGGCCTGGTTGCTTGTAAGTCTTAACCACTATGTTTATGTCATTTGCATTGTTATTGTTTGTCCATCTAAATGTCAGTTCACTTCTGCATGCTTTTGTGATTATGTATTATAGGGGATGGGGAAGTCCGCTTCAATGTAGCCCATGTACAACCAAGGGGTCCTGTGGAGTAGGCTTTTGGGCTTCTGAAGCTATGGCTCAGATACCTGGATAAGGCTGGAAGGTCGCTCCTCAACTCTCTTGGCAATGTTTTGATGAGTTATGTTGTGAACTTCAAAGCACTGCTCTGCAGCGGAACATACCATTCATTCTTGATGATGATTACCTGTGGTAACCCCAGGACGATGTTGGGGACATGCGTCAGCAAGGTGACAGTGATGAGGATCAAGGTACTGACCTCAACATGAACTCATTTAAAACATCTTTGCCTAATGGAAAGTGACTGATGAATGTGGAACTTGTTTGTCTGACTTATGGACATTTCTTCTTTGACAATATAACTTATTAACCAATAAATGGCCTAATTGCTGCTTGTTTTATGTTCTAAAAGGACTATTGAGATAAATAATGTGTTTGAATTTAGAGAATTATATTTTCACAACCAAAAATACATATTCGTAAAAAACAAGCCTGATGACGAGTTAAGTTGTATAGCACTGAATGTTGCCTTATAAAAATGTTATTATAAACAACAAATGTCAAGATAATATTAGCCTAGTACTAATGATTTTATCTTCTTAATATGTTTTGGTCATGTAATCCTGTCATCTGCTTGGGCACGGGAAACAACCTCATTACCTTTACAATGTGGTTGTTACAACGACCGAGTTGTTACATCGCAGTACATTACAACTCAAGTTGTTACAACGACTTGCTCTAGATGGCGCTCTAAACTAAGGAATAGTATAATTTACTATTCCAACACCTTCCCAAACTATTGCACACACTGGAGTTGGAATAGTAAATTATACTATTCCTAAATCCAGCGTGCCATCTAGAGCAAGTCGTTGTAATGATATATATTCTTGGGGACCAGCAAGCCATTGGTAGATACTTTGGACCAGGTTCCACAACTTTTTCTATAGTGAGAGCTGCTTCTGATCAGAAAATCATTGTTTACTACTGAAGGCTAAGCAACTCGCAAATTGTTATCAGATAGCCCCATGCCCACCTTCATTGACTTTAAGCATAATATCCATAGAGCCAGATACTATGGGGGTCATTAGGATGACGGGCGGACTTTGTCCGCCCTTCATCCTAGTGGGGTTTGGGACCTCCCGCCATGTAAATGTAAAATGTAAATGTATGTAAATGTATGTATACTTGTAAAGCGCACTATCACCTTTCAGGCATCCTGGCGCTGTATACCGCTGTGGAACCCTTCCTGGCTTTCCCTGTGAGATGCCCCTTACTGGGCACCCCCAAGGTGAGGCCAGGCATCTTAGCGCTTTCGGGGCCATTGTGGAGATTAAGCAAGCTATTGCCCAGAGTTGCAGAGTGGGACCCATGATTAGAGTAGGCACCTAGGCGAGAATTATCGAGTCCGTGGACATTGAGCCCAAGACCCTGCCGCGTCGGGAGTTGAACCCTGGTCCCAGGCCAGACCTCTGCCTCAGGGTCTGCCACTCTAATCGGTGAGCCACACTTCTCATAAGGGCGGGGGTCCCGGGGGTGGCATTAGGATGTGCCCGCCACTGTGGCGGGCACATCCTGCATTTCTAGCATTGTGGCGGGCGGTGCTATCTGGCACCGCCCGCCACAATGCTAGAAATGCTGTTCAGCATTTGCATAAACAAAGTGGCAGGCACCGCGGTGTCTGCCGCTTTGGTCATGCAAATGAAGGGGGGTACCACATGTACCCCCCCATGTGCAATTCCCACCCCTCCTTCACTCTGGGGGCCCACAGGGGGCCCCCAGAGTGAAGACCGCATGCCTTGATGCTGCCACGGAAAGGCATCTACCAAAGCCCATTGTAATATGGCTGGCGGTGTCTAATAGACACCGCCACCATATTAAACATTGTGGTGGGCGGTGTTTTTCTCCACTGCAGTCCCCCCGCAGTGGAGCTACCGCCAGCCTGGCGGGGGCAATCCACCCGACATCCTAATGGGCCCCTATGTTTTGAGCAAAATACTTTGACAGGGGGCACAGGGCTGTCATAGGTGTCAGTGAGAGCATGGTCTTTGGGGATGTATGAACATGTGTGCCTACAAATGGGATGAATGTGTATGGGTGACTGTGAGCCTGGTTCATATGTGAATGTGGCACAGGACATTCCTTTCGCCATATGCGGCACCATTACATGTATAACACAAACATACAACCATCTATTTAAATGGGAAAAATATTCTGCAAAAATATTCACAATATGGAACATTTTTCTACAATTTGAATTTCTCCTACTTAAAATAATGGCTGTACTTTACATGTGTAAATATGACACTGTGTCTACCAGCCACTGGGAGAAAGATGCCTTCTGTGTAAAGGTGACGCAAATAGAGGGGTTACGCCCTAAATAGGTGGCCAGGTGGGGCGTACTTTAAATATTAGAAACAAAAGAGCCTGGCTGCTGCTTTTGTAAAGCTGCTTTATTATTTTAGCAGACTAAGGACCAATATTTATATTCCTTGGACCTTGGCTAATCATTTCGCCATGATTTACCTATTATGAGAATCTTTTTTAAACAATGTCATAATGTCTGAGAATCGAGAATACATAATTAATTCCCAAGTAATGAAAAATAATAAAATTATAAACACAAGACAGTACATGAATTATATGTCTATTCAGTACTACACAAACAATCACCTATGACTTCTATATCTATACAATCAAACCTTGTATAGAATTACACCAGTATGCGATTTATTCATGGGATCAACTGGTGAGCACTCTCATCAAACCCTATTACTGTTTTCTTTTTGAGAGATGCTCTCCATGGGGTCAAGGGTTTTGAGGACTGTGGGGGTAAATCAATGTTCAAATTCCCTCTACAGGATCTGTACCAATTTAATTATGTTTCCCTCATGGATTAAAACCAGGTGCTGGCGCTTTTTTAATCCCTGCTATGCTATGCTCAAAGGATTTTCGTCAGGGCAGTACCACAGTGTAATCTGAATTCTTTTTGTGGTCGATCTTCCTGACTGTGTGCTGAATTATATTTCACTAGTTCCATGCAGGATCTACAGGCAATTTTTATTGTGTTTTAAGGTTCAGCGTGCCTCTCTGGGTCTCCGAGTTCATTTTAAAGGAGAAATGCTGGTTTGTTGATTGTGCGTTAATTTGAGTCCATTTTAACTTTGTCACATTGTGTCCTAAACTCGGAGACTGTTCTCTACGATTTCAATCTTGCTCGACGTTCAAATTTAGGAAGTTCGCAGTGAATGTATCGGGTGTCTTTTGTAGCGTCCTTTTCTGTTTAAAGGTAAAAGACACACAAATGTGAGCAAAAAAACCCGATGGATTTAGGCCCAGATCTTTGTACTGGGGTGAATGGCATGATATTGTTCTGCATTCTGTCCATCAACTGTTGTTTTTGCATTTGTCACCCCGAGTGGGACGGGTATGCCCAGACGTGGGTTCTGTAATCTCCATGCCCCTGGAATCATACTATCCTGGCTAAAGAGGGGTGAAACCCCAAAGCCGGTCCTAGGATGCTTGATTCCAGTCCAGGGAGGACCTGGCTTGGCAGTTCGGGCTGGACTGTTCTCATGAGGCATAGGGTCAAGCCTGATTTGCATATGGCTGGGTTCAAACTGGAATGGCATGGTGAGCAAAAAAACAATGGATTTAGGCCCAGATCTCTGTACTGGGGTGAATGTATGACAATGTTCTGCATTCTGTCCATCAACTGTTGTTTTTGCTTCTGTGTAAAGGTGACACTTTGAAATGGGCTAAAATTAAACTGAAGAGTCAACATTATGTTTATATGGATTCCATAAAACTCATCATTAAACTTTTTATCCATTTCCAAGTGTCGCATTTATAAACAGTAGGCATTTTGCTTCCATTTGTCTGTATATAGGGTGCCATATTTATAACAGAAAAATAGAGCCATCTGTGTAAAAGGGAGACATTTAAAGGGAAGAAACATGCTTCATAAAACATTAAGACATTATTGGCCTAATTGATACTGAAGGAAAACATCAAGATTTAATGTTCCCTAGAAATATTTCTCTTCACATTCAATTTCTCCCATTTAAAAGATGACTGTGTTTTTCAAGTGTAAATATGGCACAGTATATACTGGCCACTGGAAGCGAGATGCCTGCTGTTGGTAAATGCAACACTTTTAAATGAGAGAAAATTCAAATGAAGAGTTAACTTGGTCCTTAACCCCTCCCATGCTGATGACGAGCTCAGCTCGTCATCAGCCACGGTGCTCGTGTGCTGATGACGAGCTGAGCTCGCCATGGTCGTTAGAACGCTCACACGCGGGGATAATTCCCCGCTGTGCTGAGCGTTCTAAGGAAACGGGTGTGGCCGTGACGAGCTCGGCTCGTCATCAGCACATGAGCACCATGGCTGATGACGAGCTGAGCTCATCATCAGCACTTCTTCCATTTCAAAGCATTCAGAAACGACACTTTGTTCTCATGCTCCAAAGTTGAGTCGACAAGGGCTTTTATTACTTTTAAATATCTCATTGCTTCAGTTCTTCACCTTTGTGCCCCACCCTGTTTCAGAAAGCTAACTGAGCACTGCTCATTATCAGGCTCTGCTTTCCTGAGTTTGATGATAATAATGTAAAATAAACAGAGCCTTCCCCTACCTTTCAAAGGAAAATGTTACTTTGTGCTTATTTAAAATGAACTTAAGGCTGTGAGCTACTCTGAAGGTGTCTATGTTCAACTGGTAGCTTATGATCAACTGGTTGGAGACACCTAGTTTGGCCAGTTGCAAAGATATTGGTTTTTGATAGATCTGCATTGCAAGTTGGCACACCATTGGTGGAACTGTAGTGATTACTTTAGCAGGGCACTTTCTCTCGTAGTCATGGAATTATGTCAATGTGAACAGGTTTTATCAAAGAGAGCTGACTCATGTGGTGTGAGTGTTAAAGCTTAGAACTTAGGCAAAGTTATTAGCTGTAGAGCATTGGTAGACCTTTGGGGTAACTTATCCCTTTATGTCTATTGGTGATTCCGAATGTGTAGGTGATGACCAGCATTTTTGCTCCCACTGTACATAGAGGGCCAGTTGTCATCAATATGTAACACTGACTTTCTGTCTCCACAATAGGTTGATTCCTTACATACCTTGCAATGGAATGTCATTTTTCATCATGTCTCACATACGTTTTTCAATTCAGATCTGTACTTCCCAATATTAATTCATCTCTGTATTTAGACAAGTGTCTGTACACATTGTTAATATGCCCTATTCCCTTGCTGGGCTTGCTTTGCCCTTTATTGATGTTTAAAACGCCAGACAACTCATCATTAATTTTCATTGCCCCTCTGATGGAATTGAGGAGCATGATTTCAATTTTAAGTCATATATCTAAAAAATATTAAGTGACCTAGTCAGAGCGAGGTCAAGATATTTGCAGGTCCATAGGGCAAGGATGACTTACTGGGCCTCAGCCGTGCAAGCCTAGGTTTCTTTTGCTTCCCTGTCCCATGGTTCATTCTACTATGCATTAGCAGAACACTGCCAAGGACAACCACCTCAAGCACTTGAGAGTCAGTGTTAGTGATTAATAATATGCTTCTCATGGAGGTTAGTGTGGGCATAGAACATACTCAGATCGCAACAAACAGGCTAGAGTAAACCATTTTGATGCTCAATTTCCATAAATCAGTTTCACAAAAAAAGGACTTTATATTAATTTTTGTAAATAAAATTACATATAAACTAAACAACATTTCAGAAAGGCAATATGCAGGTGTGAGGCAAACACATATAGGTTTTCTGGCTCGCTATTACTTAACCTATCCCCTTTGTAGAGCTGAGTCTGTTAGCAAGATGCACAGTGCATGTGCTGCACTACCCCTCGGTCTTTCCATAGTATCTGTATTTTCCTTACAGACTCCAAACAGGCAACTGTTCACTTATCATACCAGAGGAATGATTTGCCACAGCTTAATGGGACAGCTGTACCACTCTAGCCAGCAGACACAGGCCAGTTTGCAGTGCTCTTGAGTGACATATATAAACATCACTCTATTCCCACTTCAGTGTAGATGAGACAAAAAGAAGTGGTTTGGTTTTAAAAATAAAACTGATTGGTTCTTGAAGCCCAAGCATACTCACTGTTTGGGGTGATGATTATGTGTGCCCCTTGACTTACAATTATGGGCGTTTGTTCAATAGGCTAAATACATTTTAAAAATAAACTCCCAGAATGCAGAAGTATTTTAATTGAAAATCCAGAACTGAAACAATTTTGAACTCATGGACTCATCTGGCCTCCCTAGCGCTACTGGCTATTTGATATAGCATTTAAGTGGCTCCAGGGAGATAGTATGTGCTATCTGGATATTATTTGAGTGGGCGCACCTTGCAGATGGAGGAGAAACTTGATAGCTGTTGTCAATGAAATTTGTGCACAAATCAAACCCTTATCTATGTAATGTAAACCCCGTTTAAATCGATTTCCAGAATGAGTTATGTTGAGGAGAATCGTGTGGCAGAGTGGGGGAAATGGTACATTCCAATTATATACGGAATCGAGTGAGTAGTAACAGACATTAATAAGCATACCTGTGTGCATAGACTGTAACTAGAGAAGAGACTTATGTTACAGAATAGATACACCAGAGTGCGGAATAAATTGAATTTGTTCGTGGAAGAAAGCTAGTCTTTGTACTTGCCAATGTCCACTTTACCTCGAATTCCCATGCTGTATTCCGAGTGGGGCATGGACAATTCCTTCTTCTGCCAGGGCATAAGGTTGTGGGGCCTTGGAGACCCACTACCAGTTGGCCAGGGCATTTTCGTGGACCTGCGAGCCAGGGAGCAAACTATTCCCCTCATGTCATTCCAGCACTTGCAGTTCTCGGCCTGTGAGCATCTGGTGTTGAAGCCAGTATTTACCCTATCCAGGATTACTGCATTCATTTTCCTTAAGAGGTTCATGGTTGTTATCTGATCCAGTGCTCCAAACAGGGTTTCAACCCTAATTATCTCATCCACCATACATTTAGGTCTTTTTGTAAGAATTTCTGCTGTCTTCTTTCAGACTTTTTTATAAATTGGTGGCAAAAAGCTCTGCTGCTTCATGATGTGAGTGGTAAATAGTTTATGTGTTTTGAAGAATTTCTTTTGTAGAGGGAGCTGCAGGTGTTAACTCTGTGTTGATTTTGAGTAGGTGTGCGTTAAGAGATGCTTCTGTTAACGTTAACAGATCTGTTTGCCATCAGAACCCCAATCCACTATTGCTGTCCTGTGTTGTGAGTGTCCTTCCATCCCAATCTGACAGTGGATAGCTCTGCGGATGGATGTGAGCAATACCAAAGCTGATGGAGTGGTAACTTATGATTGAGGATGAGGGGATCAACTTCAGAGGACTGAAGGACGGATGTATAATGTTACAATGCAAACTATTACAACGCATGCTTTTACAACGTGGTTTTTTCAATGCAACTCCCATTACAACGCATGCTATTACAATGCGTGTACCATTACGATGTAAAGTACTATTCTAACACCGCTGGGTGCTTTCCTCAGAGAAGGTGCTGGTCAGTGAGGCTTATGCTTTGTAATGGCATGTGTTGTAATAGCATGCATTGTAATGGAACATGCATTGTATTAGCTGTGTTGTAAAAGGCTTTCCCTTGTAATGCCTGCGTTGTAATGGATGTTTCTCCTGAAGGACAGTCGGTGGTCCTTCGCAATCATTACTGACTGAGGGCGGGATTAGCTAAACCATGATGGATAAAAGACTGTCCATCTCTCAAAGTCTGAACCAGGCCCTTAGTTCGGGGAGTACACAATACTTCCTCTTCATGCTTCACTAGACCATCCTGTCTATGGCCTGCTTCCTCCCCTACAGTTGGAGTAAAAATGTGCAAACCTTTGACTTGGAACTCTCACTAATCTTGCAAATCACTGCTGTAACAAAAGGTATCAACATGCAACTCTACGCGCTTCACAGAATTCATCGTCTTTTACAACCCAACAATGGATTGAGCCAACAAAATCCCTTCCCCTGAGATACCTAGATTATTGAAAGGTGGTTTAAACAGGCTTCCCGAGTCTGTTAGATCTTAAAGAATCCAAAATCAAGCCATCAAGATATGACTGAATTTGTGAGAATTTCAGCCTGCAAAACCATTCCTGACAGTCCTGCCTGCAAGTATATAATAGGGTCAAGTGCAAATAGTTCAGAAACTATTGCAAAATGACAAATGGCTTATAGGTCTGTACCACCTTGCTCTGACTCATAAGTTAATATGACTCACTCCCTATCTGAACTATTTTATAATAACGTCTCAATAATTTGATAAAAATGAAAAATCCATTTACGCACTCAAGATACACTATTTAGGCATTAAAGTACTCCAGGAGACACATCATTGAGAGCCACATGCTTTGAAATTATGTAGACATGTTCGTATTTCCTTGAACATAATATGAGGACTTCTAATAAGAAAAAGATCACAAATAGGCGGTGTTAAATAAGGGAAAAGCTGTTAGTAGCTTCATACAAAAAACTAAACTGCAAAGTATTAGCCAATAGAAGTGAGATGGAACGGTCTATGCCGTTTCCTGAGATGCAGGACAGAAATTAGTATTTGCTAAAAGTTGGGTCCCTAACTACAGAAGCTCAAACAATGAATAACATTAAACTATGATTGCATTATAACTGGGATATATTTCAGTGCATCTCCAGAAAATATTTCAGAAAGAAGTGGCACATTCGAAGGCAGAGCAAAGTGATTAGCCCGCTGCAGATAACTTCAAATCTGATTCTGTTTTTTCAGATACCTGAAGTCGTCCATCTTTCAAATACATATTCTCTTATGAAATGTCAATGCTCTAGCCGTGTTTACCTCTCATTTTAAAAACATACACCAGCCATATAATCTATCATTAATCTTTGATGCTCTAGAGCATTGTAATTGGAGGTCGAAGCATTTGTGCTTCAAGGCAAACTTTTCAAGGGAAGGCTGCATTGAGCTATCAAACTCTTCATATAACTAAACTCTGTAAGAGCGCAGAGCATCAGAATTGTGTGCAATTCCCTAAACATTTTTTCAATGCAACATTAATTCATGTACAGCCCATGAAAGACAGAAAGAGAAAGGTGAGACTTAATCTTTAGTAAAAAGGGTAAATGAAACAGAATTAAAGTAAGCAATGTCAGACAAGTTCTCTACAAAAGTATGGATAAAGTGGATAAACAGCATTTATGTAAAATCTGAATTTACCCTGCATATGATAATACAAAATATTTGGGAAAAGAGACACATTTATAGCTCATAATTTGGCTAGCATAAAAGCAGAAAGTAATGCTATGACTACCATAGTTGTGAGACAGCTACCTCAAACTCAAAGCTGACAAAACGAAAGTACTGATATTCGGCAACAATAACTCATCCTGGGACTCCACCTGGAGCTCAACAGAACTAGGCCCCACCCCCTCACCCTCCGGCCACTCCCAAAAGCTGGCCATCATCCTGCACACCAACCTCACCATGAGACATCAAATCAACATGGTCACCTCTCCCTGCTTTTGCATACTTCACATGCTTAGAAAAACCGTAAAATGGCTCCCTCCTAACACCAGAAAGACCATCATCCAGGCCCTCATTACAAGCAGAATGGACCACAGCAATGCCCTCTATGATGGCATCTCAGCACATCTGCTACACAAGCTGCAAACCATCCAAAACAGTGCCATAGTAGGTAAATTACATGGGGTTGTTAATGCCTCAAAGGCTGATTCCGCTGTTCTGACTGTAATTTGTCTGCCGTCAGCTTGGTATCTTTCCCTTGCTACAGCTGTTTGAACCGCGTGAACAATGTTTTCCTTAATGCTGAATGTTTTTTCAGCTTCTGTGTACAAATGTGATTTGTATGTTATTGGTACCTTTTCTCCCTCATTTGAGGTTAGGTATGTGAATCCGCATCTTCCTGGGATGACTCGAATCACAAGGTTGCGTGTGTTATCGCGTGTTTTCAGTTTTGTTTTAACTAACATGTCTGTTTGTAAAGATCTCAAAATTTCTGTGTGTTTTTGAGTCCAATTGATTCTTTTAAAATCTGGTTTTATTAGATCATATAGAGGTTTAACCCTCTCTGCATAGTTTATAATGTAAGTTCTTCTGAAATTCAGGAAACCTAGAATTGATTGCAAGTTTTTCAGTGTTCTAGGTGCTTGGATTACAGCACATTTCTCTAGGAAATTGTCAGCCAGGCTTTTGCCTTCACTTGATAATTCATATCCTAAGAATAGGACAGTCAGATGGGCAATTCTTGACTTCTTGAAGTTGAATTTGTAACCCTCTGCTGCGAACCCAAGTATTATGGTGTTCACTCTTTTCAAGTGAGTATCCAAGTCATCATCTGTTAGATAGATGTCATCGACATAAGATAATGCCTCATCATCATACATTTGTAGTAATTCTGTTACTCTCGCTGAGAATAATCCTGGGCTGTTCTTGAACCCTTGGGGCAAACGACAGAAATTTTCTGCAAGCCATTTATTGAGAAAGCGGTCAAATATCTGCTTTCTGGTGCTATATTTTGACAAAAGAATCCATTAGAGATGTCTAATGTTGTTTTGTATTTTTTGCGCACTATGCTATTCATTAGTGCGGCACTGTGTGAGTTTTGTACTGCAAACGTTTTGCAGCATGAGTTAAGGTGTCTGTAGTCCAAAACTAGACGATATGAATCATCTGGTTTGGAGACAGGAAACAAAGGATTGTTCATTTGTGAGGTGCATGTTTCAATCACCCCCTGGTATTCAAGTTGATCTAAGATCTCCCTGACCTGTTTTTTAGCTTCTTGCTTAATTGGGTACTGCCTCTGTGCAGTTGATTGAGATTTTAACTGGATTTTGTGAGGAGGAGAGTCCTCATCCCATCCCACATGATTTTTATATAATGCAGGAGCCTGGGCTACTGCCCACTTTCTTGCAAGTGTATATTTTTTATGAATTGGAATATGATTTGAGAAGGCAGGCATAATCATTTCTTCGCCATGAGGGCACTCCCTGACAAGCTCTGGTGGCCAGTCTTTTTCAGCTAGAAGGATGTCATAGCCCTTGGAGAGATTATCCCAAAATAGACCCCTTATTTTCCTAGTCTTATCTCCCTCTATACGTAAAGTTATTTCATATATTTTATGAGGTTTGCTAACTCTGGTGTCTGCAGTTTCCACCTGAATGTACTAATTCGTGTCCACTGTCTCCAGATGATTCATCAGGATCTTGCGAGCTATGCTCACTTCTGCTGCGCTGTCTAGCATTGTCTGAGTCCACTCTCCGTTTTTCAGCTGAGTCCTCAGGATCCTCGGCATGTTTGATTATTTTAATGCTGGCTACCTTCTTCTTTGGAAATTGTAACTTTTTACTATGATGAGCAGGTTCTTTGTCTTTGGACTTGACGAGCTCTTCCCTGTGTTCTGACCGTCCTCTTCTTTCCGATTTCTGCGAGGAAGTCTGAAAAGATCGAGAGGGACGTGTATCAATATCTTGATATCTATCAGGTTTCTTCAAATTATCCCTATTTCTAAGGTTGTATTTTTTCTCAGAGGGCTCCCTCTGGGGAGACTTGTGTCCTTGGTCCGGAGATTTTTCTCTCCGCCGAGGAGA
Source organism: Lissotriton helveticus (assembly GCF_964261635.1). Taxonomy (NCBI): domain Eukaryota; kingdom Metazoa; phylum Chordata; class Amphibia; order Caudata; family Salamandridae; genus Lissotriton; species Lissotriton helveticus. The sequence goes on along the minus strand of NC_136065.1, from coordinate 1,034,789,216 downwards.
CCTTCCTCTGGACTGAAATCTTTTTTCTTTGGGAGTGGATTGTTTATTTCCATCCCAGTTCTTTTTTGAAGTGTTTAGATTATTTTTAATAAATACCTTTTCGGGATTTTCTATTAGTTGGGGTTTCACTGGTTTCCCACCCAAACTATCTCTTCCTAGTTCTTCATAGGATTTTTCTATGATTCTGGCAAGTTCAAATGGTTGGTCTGCTATGTCTGTTTCCTTCAATCTTTGGCGGATCGCCACATTTGCTGCTTCCCCTTTTATGTTTGCTAGTAATATTGCCGAGACCTGCTTGAAGTCTTTCAGTAATTTCAAACCCAGAGTTAAAGCAGGTTCTGGACCGTATTCATTTTGAATCTGTTTTAGCACCTCTGGTATTACCGCCATGGACGGAACACCATGTGTTTTTGTGTAAATGGAAACTGCAAACACAACAATGATGGACAGAATGTGGATCAATGTCACACATTCACCCCAGTCCAAAGATCTGGGCCCAAATCCATCGTTTTTCCACTCCACACCACCCTGGGTTAGACAATGGCGATATGCAAATCAGCGCTGACCCTGTGCCCCATGGGCACAGCGAACTATCTGACAACGCTGAAGCGCGCAACCTGCTGACTGATCTATCTGCCCTAGGCTTCAAACAGTGCAACCAGGGTCCGACTCATCAGGCTGGTCACACCCTCGATATAATTCTATCTAACTCTCACCCCCTGACCTGTTACCCCCCAACACAGGTGAAATGGACCGACCATTTTATAATCAACTTCTCCCTCCCCACTCTCTCGGAGGAACGCCCCCACCCTGTCCCCCTGCCGCTATGGCGCAGGCAGTGGCATAAGGTGTCCGCAGATACTTTTAAAACGGCCTTTACACCCCCTGACTTTCTCCCCTCAGACTCCCCCAATCTGGCCTTGTCCAAACTCAATAATGCCTTGAGTGCTGCGGTCAACCTTATCGCCCCCCTAAGACGCTGCAATCAGCGGTCGGACCGCAAGCAGGAACCATGGTACTCGGACTTACTGCGCGCGGAGAAAAGGGCCTGCAGAAAGTTGGAGAAATCCTGGAGATTCTCGCGCAGCACTGTCGATAGAGACAGGTATAGCTCAGCAATGAGACTCTATCATAAAAACATCAGAGCTGCCCGTAAGTCCCACATTATCTCCCAACTCTCTGGGGCCGGCAACGACCCCAAAATGCTGTACCAGGTGCTCTGCACATTCACCAAGCCTGTCGCTTGCGACAGTGCAGAAGTGCTGACCCAAAAACTGTGCGATGACATGGCCGGTTTTTTTTCTGATAAAATTGATGCTATTTACCGAAATATCTCCCAATCGAGCCCATCCGCGGATGGAAATGACCCCTCTTCCAGTCTCCAGCCTGGAATAGCCTGCGCTGCCCCTGCCTCACTATCATTCATCCCCGAGATAACCTTAGACCAGGTCAACTCCCTGATTGGGACCATTAAGTCAGGTAGCCCAGTAGATCCTGTACCTGCCCGTGTCATGCACCTTATTGGGAGTGTCCTCAGCCCCTGCATTCGGACGGTGATCAATCGCTCCCTGTCTGAGGGACTGGTCCCCCGGGAGTGGAAGGAGGCCATGGTCAAGCCTATCAGGAAAAACACCGCCATCCCCTGGTCAGATATGACCAATCTGAGGCCAATTTCCCTTCTGCCGTTCATCGGCAAACTGACGGAGAAGCACGTCAATCACCATCTTTCCACCTTCATTGAGCAGACCGGCAGCCTAGACCATTCTCAGTCCGGGTTCAGGCCTAGGCATAGTACCGAGACTGCCCTCCTCTCCGTCACGGATGCCATACGCCTGTCCCTGGACAGAGGGCTGTCAGTGGTGTTGGTGCTGTTGGACTTGTCCGCAGCATTCGACACCATATCCCACGCCATTCTCCTCACCAGATTAAAGGAGATAGGCATTGATAGATCTGCCTTGGCGTGGTTTACCAGCTTTCTCTCAGAGCGCACTCAGAAGGTGAATATGGGCTCCTTTAGCTCCACCTCGGCCAGTATCATCAGAGGAGTCCCGCAGGGCTCCTGTCTTAGCCCTACGTTGTTTAACGTATATGTCTCCTCTCTGGCCAACATGACGAGGTCCTTTGGGTTTATGCCTATCTCCTACGCTGACGACACGCAGCTGCTGTTTACTTTTAAGACCTTCACCCCGGAGATAAGACAAGCTTTCTCCAACGGCATGACTGCAATCGCCAGCTGGATGGCCAAGAACTTTCTACAGTGCAATGTGGGAAAGTCTGAGGTCATGTTATTCGGGGAGGCGAGAATCCTCTGGACCCCAGATTGGTGGCCTTCCAGCCTGGGTCAGGCCCCGCTCCCTAAACAGGTAGTAAAAAACCTGGGGGTTCGTCTAGACCATGACCTTACCCTTTTTCATCATGCCAGCACCACTGCAGGGTCCTGCTTCCACATTATTAGCCTCCTTCGGAAGGTGTTCCCCCTTCTACCAGACGACACTCGGAAGACCCTGGTCCAGGCCCTCGTTTTGAGCCGCCTGGACTATTGTAATGGCCTACTCTTAGCTGCCAATGAAGGAGTGCTCAATAAACTGCAGGTGGTGCAGAATACCGCGGCACGGCTGGTAACCAACACCCCCCCCAGAACGCCGTCCCTCCCCCTCCTCAAGGCCCTTCACTGGCTTCCCATCCGGAAACGGGTGGAATTCAAGATTTGCTGTGTGATACACAAGAGTTTACACAATCTGGGACCCCATTACTTGGCGGATAAATTTGTTTATCACCGTCCATCCCGCATCCTGAGGTCCAGCAACCAACTGTTACTTCAGGTTCCCAGACATTACAAGACCAGACAGGGAGGCCGTGCCCTCTCCATCATGGGCCCACGCCTATGGAACAACCTCCCCCTTTCCCTTAGAGAATGCCCGAGTCACTCAGCTTTCAGGAAATGCCTAAAGACAGCACTATTCTAGGAGGAGTCCTCTCGACCTGCTCACCTCACAGCTCCGCGCGGAGATACACCTTCGGGTGTGATGCCGGCGTGTTACAAGCCTATAAATAAATAAATAAATAAATAAAATGGGAACAGTCCAGTCCGAACTACAAAAGCCATGTCCTTCCCAGAACGGAAACAAGCATCCGAGGACCGGCCCGGTTTCGAGGTAACACCTCTCTTCAGCCCGGCTAGCTTGATTCCAGTGGTGTGGAGTGCCTGGGACTCAGGTCTGAGCATCCCCAGTACACTTAGAGCGGTAACTGCAAACACAACAATGAACCCAGGGTGGTGTGGAGTGGGAAAACGATGGATTTGGGCCCAGATCTTTGGACTGGGGTGAATGTGTGACATTGATCCACATTCTGTCCATCACTGTTGTGTTTGCAATTACCGCTCTAAGTGTACTGGGGATGCTCAGACGTGAGTCCCAGGCACTCCACACCACTGGAGGCAAGCTAGCCGGGCTGATGAGAGGTGTTACCTCGAAACCGGGCCGGTCCTCGGATGCTTGTTTCCGTTCTGGGAAGGACATGGCTTTTTTAGTTCGGACTGGACTGTTCCCATGGGGCACAGGGTCAGCGCTGATTTGCATATCGCCATTGTCTAACCCCGGGTGGTGTGGAGTGGAAAAACGATGGATTTGGGCCCAGATCTTTGGACTGGGGTGAATGTGTGACATTGATCCACATTCTGTCCATCACTGTTGTGTTTGCAATTACCGCTCTAAGTGTACTGGGGATGCTCAGACGTGAGTCCCAGGCACTCCACACCACTGGAGGCAAGCTAGCCGGGCTGATGAGAGGTGTTACCTCGAAACCGGGCCGGTCCTCGGATGCTTGTTTCCGTTCTGGGAAGGACATGGCTTTTGTAGTTCGGACTGGACTGTTCCCATGGGGCACAGGGTCAGCGCTGATTTGCATATCGCCATTGTCTAACCCAGGGTGGTGTGGAGTGGAAAAACGATGGATTTGGGCCCAGATCTTTGGACTGGGGTGAATGTGTGACATTGATCCACATTCTGTCCATCACTGTTGTGTTTGCAATTACCGCTCTAAGTGTACTGGGGATGCTCAGACGTGAGTCCCAGGCACTCCACACCACTGGAGGCAAGCTAGCCGGGCTGATGAGAGGTGTTACCTCGAAACCGGGCCGGTCCTCGGATGCTTGTTTCCGTTCTGGGAAGGACATGGCTTTTGTAGTTCGGACTGGACTGTTCCCATGGGGCACAGGGTCAGCGCTGATTTGCATATCGCCATTGTCTAACCCAGGGTGGTGTGGAGTGGAAAAACGATGGATTTGGGCCCAGATCTTTGGACTGGGGTGAATGTGTGACATTGATCCACATTCTGTCCATCACTGTTGTGTTTGCAATTACCGCTCTAAGTGTACTGGGGATGCTCAGACGTGAGTCCCAGGCACTCCACACCACTGGAGGCAAGCTAGCCGGGCTGATGAGAGGTGTTACCTTGAAACCGGGCCGGTCCTCGGATGCTTGTTTCCGTTCTGGGAAGGACATGGCTTTTGTAGTTCGGACTGGACTGTTCCCATGGGGCACAGGGTCAGCGCTGATTTGCATATCGCCATTGTCTAACCCAGGGTGGTGTGGAGTGGAAAAACGATTGATTTGGGCCCAGATCTTTGGACTGGGGTGAATGTGTGACATTGATCCACATTCTGTCCATCACTGTTGTGTTTGCAATTACCGCTCTAAGTGTACTGGGGATGCTCAGACGTGAGTCCCAGGCACTCCACACCACTGGAGGCAAGCTAGCCGGGCTGATGAGAGGTGTTACCTCGAAACCGGGCCGGTCCTCGGATGCTTGTTTCCGTTCTGGGAAGGACATGGCTTTTGTAGTTCGGACTGGACTGTTCCCATGGGGCACAGGGTCAGCGCTGATTTGCATATCGCCATTGTCTAACCCAGGGTGGTGTGGAGTGGAAAAACGATGGATTTGGGCCCAGATCTTTGGACTGGGGTGAATGTGTGACATTGATCCACATTCTGTCCATCACTGTTGTGTTTGCAATTACCGCTCTAAGTGTACTGGGGATGCTCAGACGTGAGTCCCAGGCACTCCACACCACTGGAGGCAAGCTAGCCGGGCTGATGAGAGGTGTTACCTCGAAACCGGGCCGGTCCTCGGATGCTTGTTTCCGTTCTGGGAAGGACATGGCTTTTGTAGTTCGGACTGGACTGTTCCCATGGGGCACAGGGTCAGCGCTGATTTGCATATCGCCATTGTCTAACCCAGGGTGGTGTGGAGTGGAAAAACGATGGATTTGGGCCCAGATCTTTGGACTGGGGTGAATGTGTGACATTGATCCACATTCTGTCCATCACTGTTGTGTTTGCAATTACCGCTCTAAGTGTACTGGGGATGCTCAGACGTGAGTCCCAGGCACTCCACACCACTGGAGGCAAGCTAGCCGGGCTGATGAGAGGTGTTACCTCGAAACCGGGCTGGTCCTCGGATGCTTGTTTCCGTTCTGGAAAGGACATGGCTTTTGTAGTTCGGACTGGACTGTTCCCATGGGGCACAGGGTCAGCGCTGATTTGCATATCGCCATTGTCTAACCCAGGGTGGTGTGGAGTGGAAAAACGATGGATTTGGGCCCAGATCTTTGGACTGGGGTGAATGGGTGACATTGATCCACATTCTGTCCATCACTGTTGTGTTTGCAATTACCGCTCTAAGTGTACTGGGGATGCTCAGACGTGAGTCCCAGGCACTCCACACCACTGGAGGCAAGCTAGCCGGGCTGATGAGAGGTGTTACCTCGAAACCGGGCCGGTCCTCGGATGCTTGTTTCCGTTCTGGGAACGACATGGCTTTTGTAGTTCGGACTGGACTGTTCCCATGGGGCACAGGGCCAGCGCTGATTTGCATATCGCCATTGTCTAATCCAGGGTGGTGTGGAGTGGAAAAACTATGGATTTGGGCCCAGATCTTTGGACTGGGGTGAATGTGTGACATTGATCCACATTTTGTCCATCACTGTTGTGTTTGCAATTACCGCTCTAAGTGTACTGGGGATGCTCAGACGTGAGTCCCAGGCACTCCACACCACTGGAGGCAAGCTAGCCGGGCTGATGAGAGGTGTTACCTCGAAACCGGGCCGGTCCTCGGATGCTTGTTTCCGTTCTGGGAAGGACATGGCTTTTGTAGTTCGGACTGGACTGTTCCCATGGGGCACAGGGTCAGCGCTGATTTGCATATCGCCATTGTCTAACCCAGGGTGGTGTGGAGTGGAAAAACGATGGATTTGGGCCCAGATCTTTGGACTGGGGTGAATGTGTGACATTGATCCACATTCTGTCCATCACTGTTGTGTTTGCAATTACCGCTCTAAGTGTACTGGGGATGCTCAGACGTGAGTCCCAGGCACTCCACACCACTGGAGGCAAGCTAGCCGGGCTGATGAGAGGTGTTACCTCGAAACCGGTCCGGTCCTCGGATGCTCGTTTCCGTTCTGGGAAGGACACGGCTTTTGTAGTTCGGACTGGACTGTTCCCATGGGGCACAGGGTCAGCGCTGATTTGCATATCGCCATTGTCTAACCCAGGGTGGTGTGGAGTGGAAAAACGATGGATTTGGGCCCAGATCTTTGGACTGGGGTGAATGTGTGACATTGATCCACATTCTGTCCATCACTGTTGTGTTTGCAATTACCGCTCTAAGTGTACTGGGGATGCTCAGACGTGAGTCCCAGGCACTCCACACCACTGGAGGCAAGCTAGCCGGGCTGATGAGAGGTGTTACCTCGAAACCGGGCCGGTCCTCGGATGCTTGTTTCCGTTCTGGGAAGGACATGGCTTTTGTAGTTCGGACTGGACTGTTCCCATGGGGCACAGGGCCAGCGCTGATTTGCATATCGCCATTGTCTAACCCAGGGTGGTGTGGAGTGGAAAAACGATGGATTTGGGCCCAGATCTTTGGACTGGGGTGAATGTGTGACATTGATCCACATTCTGTCCATCACTGTTGTGTTTGCAATTACCGCTCTAAGTGTACTGGGGATGCTCAGACGTGAGTCCCAGGCACTCCACACCACTGGAGGCAAGCTAGCCGGGCTGATGAGAGGTGTTACCTCGAAACCGGGCCGGTCCTCGGAAGCTCGTTTCCGTTCTGGGAAGGACATGGCTTTTGTAGTTCGGACTGGACTGTTCCCATGGGGCACAGGGTCAACGCTGATTTGCATATCGCCATTGTCTAACCCAGGGTGGTGTGGAGTGGAAAAACAATGGATTTGGGCCCAGATCTTTGGACTGGGGTGAATGTGTGACATTGATCCACATTCTGTCCATCACTGTTGTGTTTGCAATTACCGCTCTAAGTGTACTGGGGATGCTCAGACGTGAGTCCCAGGCACTCCACACCACTGGAGGCAAGCTAGCCGGGCTGATGAGAGGTGTTACCTCGAAACCGGGCCGGTCCTCGGATGCTTGTTTCCGTTCTGGGAAGGACATGGCTTTTGTAGTTCGGACTGGACTGTTCCCATGGGGCACAGGGTCAGCGCTGATTTGCATATCGCCATTGTCTAACCCAGGGTGGTGTGGAGTGGAAAAACGATGGATTTGGGCCCAGATCTTTGGACTGGGGTGAATGTGTGACATTGATCCACATTCTGTCCATCACTGTTGTGTTTGCAATTTTTTGTGTAAATGGAAGCAAAGACTGTACCTCAAGTGTCACAGTCCTCCACATGTGGTGCGATCCCCATTGGGAGACAGATAGTCAGAATTCTGTGTTTCTCCACAGATGTGGTATCTGGAAATACCGCCTCTATTTGAGTGATTTTTTGTGCTAACCAGAATGGAATTTGTTCCCGTTTAATGGGTACTTTACCTAGACAGGACTGTATGTTCTGTGGTGTGATTTTATTTGTGTTCCCCTGATGAGGGGTCAGCTGTGGAATTTTAATAGCTGGTTGGACTGTTGAAGTCCGCATTACATATTGGACTAGTTGTCTGTGTATTTTAATCAGTTGTTTTAACTGTGTTAAAAGTTCTGTTATTGACATTTTTTCAATGTCTGGATGTGGTGTGTATCCAGCTAGAACTGGCCACGTCGCTCCTGGTCTACCTAGTGGACCGAGCCTGGTGATGTGATCATTATGTTTTAGGGCGCCTTTAAACCAGAGCAGGTGCTCTTGGTATTTGAGTGGTATTTCCACCTCCTCGAAAGGGGTGTACTCATCCGGAGGTTCCTCTATCTTGTAATAATGGAACTCCTTTGTTACAGCGTTTGCTGCTGGAAAATGTATCCATGAATAGAATACCTCTGTCTGCTGATATTCATGTGCCTCAATTACGAATATGACTGTGCCACCTCTCGGTGTTAGTCCATTTTCTATAAGTTTTAAAGTTATAGTTTTTCTTATGCTGACCGGGATGAGTATTGCACCCGGGTCTTGCTGTAGGAGACTTGTGTCTTCCTCTAGGAGTTGAGCTGCTATTCTAGCTGCCTCCCTATCTTCTTCAGTTTCTGAAATTTTACTGTCAAGAAGGGTTTTTGTTGCAGATCAGGTTTTCAAGGAAACAAAGATTAGATGCACAATATTTTGGAACACTGTATCCTTCAACGTTGAATAAACCAAAAAACCATACATAGGAGTCTCCTCCTACTAAGTTTGGCGGATTTAACCTTTCACCCACTCCAGACGTCTTTGGAGTTTTATGGGAAAAAGGGTCTGTGTGAAAAAGCACGACTGAGTTACTCTAATGTCTTGCGTTAGATTTATCGCCTATCCAAACCGTTGTGCGCCATGTAGTGTAGTTCCTATTTTCCCAATAGGCTCTGCGCATTGGAATAATATCTTCAATAGTATAGACGTAGGACTGTGGTTAACTAGGTCTTCTACTGACGATATTAGACTTAAAGTTATGTGTGCCAGCTAGCTCAGAGTTCACTAGAAACTTTCTCGAATAGGCAAGGAGGAGTTTAACCTCCCTGGATAGACAAGAAGGGATTTAGTTTCTGACAACCATAGAACATGACAACTTTGCTCTCCCCTAATGAAGAGTATATCTCTAGAGTCGTGTGAAAACAAAAGACAACTATTTTACTCAGTCAGTACGTGCATTCTTAGTTTCACCAGTTTGTAGAGAAATAAGAGATGGGCGTGGTTCAATAAAAGATGTTATTTATTAATCAGTCTCTTTTCTCATACAAGAGAAATGAATCGCTATTATTGCAATACTTATAGTTAAGTAAAGTGCATACAGTAAAAACAGAATTATAAAATAATACGGTAAAAGCATTTATATGGTTTCTTAGCCATATGATACTTAAAATGGATAAAAGATATACATACATATATACATTGACTAATCGTACTCAACTGGTTCTTCTAACTACGCCTACCCCGGTGTACCTGACCTAAGCCTAATACTTGGGAGGGAGTAAGTAAGTAGCAGTTTAAGTTAAGTTTGTTTTGCCAAGAATCTGACTCAAGAATTCTCTGTAAGGGGTTAGTCAGTTCAGTACCTGGGATTTAAAAGGCTGGAGGGTTGGTATCTCTGTCTCAGGACTCAATATCCCAGTTACCCGCGAGGGCGGCTGGAAATGCCGGAGGCTGGATTTCTCAGCAGGAGAAAAGGCAGCGTCTCTCTCAGCGCGTCAAAAGGGAGGGGCAGCGTCCGTGGGCTTTTCTGCTTCAGCTGGGCTCTCCGGCAAGTAGCGCTGCTCCAAGCTCGTCACCACCGTGTCTTAGCTTAGGGCAGCGTTGGTATATTTATACCTGAAAGGTGCCGTGTTTGACGTAAGGATGGACATAAGACGTCAGCAAGAATGTCATAAGGACTGGTCGTTCTTACATTCTTTGCAGGAGTTCTCGAGCGAAATCAAAACAATGGCTGCGGGGATTTCCCAGGTCTGTTGGAGGTTTGATTTGTTTTGAGAACTCGGTGGGCTTCTCTAGGGGGCTGAAGGGATAGTGCTTGCTTAATGTGACAGCATGCGCTATGACCTAATCTGAAGACGGGTTTTTGTGCCGGTGTATGGACATTAGTGAATTAATAACCGGACAACGGTCAGAAATAGGAGTATCAATATAGGTACCTAGATAAACACACTACAACTTGCACACCCAAAATTGCTCTTTCAATAGTGTGTCACAGTAATACTCTCACCCTATTTCGAAACCTTGCAGCTGTTTGTCAAATTCTTTTGATTCAACTGTAAAAATTAATTCTGCATAACAATTTACTGTTTACACTACATGCCCCATAACTTTAAACACTATTACATGACACAGTGAGAACCCTACTCTATTTTCTAAACTTGCAAGACAGTATTTCTGAACCAATCAATCAAACCTTTTTTCGACAACTCATGTCATAAAAACAAGGAACAGGCAAGAATATAATAAAATAGAAAATAGAAAAACAAGATATATAAAAATACTTAACAACACATACAAAGATCAATCAATCAGGGAAAACATAAACATTAAAACGTAGGGACTTTTGATGTTATTTAAACATCAGTTCCCACTTGCAATCATACAAGAGGGATGCAGTTATAGGACAAGTACAGCAGCAGTTAATGAGCATTGCCATGTGATGCACACAGGATCACTCCTAAGAGTACGACATGGGAGATTTTAAGTGTTTGCCAAAAATATGTCACTCATGCTAAGGCAGCAAAGGTCTCCCAATATTGATGATAGAAGAAACAAAAATAAGGTTGGAATTAGATCTACAATTGTACCGTGAAAGAAAGCCCAATTATCCAGATCATTAAAAATTAGAATTCATCATAAAAGACATTATGAACAAAATTTATAAAAGCTCAAAATTAGTTAAGTGAGCAAGATGAATGAAAAAAATTATGATCGAGATAACACCGAGAGTTTCAGGGGAAATATCGCCAAGTTAAGCTACCCCACTGCTAATGATCAATTAATCCCCCTGCGGGCCCCAACAATATAAGGCCGCAAGAGGGGTCGGCTCGGCTGATAAAGACAGTAAAGTGCTTGTGCGTCATGTCAGCATAAAAGATATTACAATTGAGAGTGAGGCTTATTGCTCATGGCCATTACGAACTTGGAACTGGCCTACTACAGTCAACAATGCTTTTTTCTTGAGCCTTTCTCTCCTCGTTGCCTACATAAGGCATAAAAACTTCGCTACTACACAAACAAAGGGAGGTCTAGCATCTGATTTGAGGATTCGTAAGGTGTCCTGGAAATCCTGTGTACCCAGTTGCTGGCAGATGGGTCTTATCCATTTGGATCTATATGGCGTATAAGCTGGACAAGCAAATAGCACATGGGCAACAGACTCCACTGCTGCCATATATTGTGGGCAGTTGCTGGAGTATGAAACATCACTACGCCACTTAGCTAATGTCCTGTTAATAGGTTGGGTTCCAAGCCTGAATTGTTTGTAGAGTTTCCTGTCCTGTGGCATCTGTATTAAGTCCAGATAGGGTTCCAATGATTTCATATGTTTATGTGTTCGGAACCCTGTCGTCAGTTTCTCCCGGTCAGGCAGGGTGGAAGCTCGTTGTGCAACCCACTCCCGATAAAGTAATTTTACTGCATTTTTTTGTAGCAGGGGTGAAGCAGGGTAATCCACGCTTCTCGAAGCTCCTATTTCTGAGCCTATTTAGTCGTGTATTATTGACTAGTATGCTGGTATTATTGTCTAAGTTATAGATAGCTGACATTCAAATTTGCAACATTCTCTCAGTATTAGTGACCAATTACACTGCATCTAAACTTTGCGACTGTGGTATTCTTATGGACAGGAAAGGTTACTCTTCAAAATTCCTTCTCTAAATTAAGCTATCAAATTATAGAAATTTGTTGAACACACACTCCATTGTATAAAAGAAATGAAGTCTACCTCAGAAATGGTGTCAGACATCAAATTAGAAAAACCTGAACATGAAATTTGTAGAGTAAAAAATGGTACACCCAATAAGATCTATTTTAACCGGGAAGCAAAAACAAATTAAATGCTTCCATTATGGAAGCAGTAATCACCTTGCAAATACTCCTAAATGTCAGGCAGGTAATGCTATGTGCAGGAAATGCAATAAAAGGGTCCAAATTACTAGAGTATGTAAGGAAGAAGGGATACAAATTGTAAATTTTAGTGATGTTGATTGTTCAGATGGAAAGCCATTTATTTTTCAAATCAATGATGATGAATGCCACACTATCTATCCATAATGCCGCATTCATCTAGATGGTAGTGTAGTATCTATGCATGCAGATTCATGTACCCCATATACGCTGATCAATAATTGAGATTAAAAAAAAACTGAATGGTTAAGGATAAGCTGGGATAAAGCAGTAACCTGCCCAGAGCTGTTGGCTGAGATCTATGAAGAACAAAAAGAGTCGGAAGGTCTGTTGAGCTAGGTAGCTGAGTTTATGAGGTCCTACTAAAGTGACCCTTTTGGATTGCACTGAACCAGACCAAATGGTAACATGACACGATAATGTATTAGATATCCTATCAGCCCACCCATCTGGCGGAGCCTCATCATGTAGGACGTCTGACCAGGGTGGTGAGTCCAAGCCCAGATGTATTGGCTAGACACCACACACTACTGGTTCATCATGTAAACGTGTCCGTGCCACTGAATGGTGCTGAGAAAATGCAGTGCAAAACAGGGAATAAAGAATAAGTGATCTAAAAATGACGGTCGAGGTAAAGAAAAAAATGTTTTTATTAAAGATATTCACCAAGACGCCAGATTAAAAAAGAGTGTGGAACAGTGTGAAATAATCACTGTGATGCTTGGTTGTGGGCTTGGACTCACCACCCTGGTCAGACGTCCTACATGATGAGGCTCCGCCAGATGGGTGGGCTGATAGGATATCTAATACATTATCGTGTCATGTTACCATTTGGTCTGGTTCAGTGCAATCCAAAAGGGTCACTTTAGTAGGACCTCATAAACTCAGCTACCTAGCTCAACAGACCTTCCGACTCTTTTTGTTCTTGGTAGTTTGATTAGGGGTATTGAGTCTGGTAGGTCTTTAAACATAGTCCCCTTGACCCTCCTCAATCTTTGTTTCCCGGCTGAGATCTATGGCCATGTAGTTACGACGTTGGAAGCTGCTGGTGCCTTGCTTATCAGGGACAGTTCCCCTTCCTTATATGCCGAATTGAGTGCACTGTATCGGGCTTTGACATCCAACCTTGCAGACATTTTTAACCCCATAGGAGGAGGGACTAGGCCAGGTAGAAAATCCTCCTGGTATAATCAAGCGAAGGCGAAAACTGAACTTATTTATGCACTGAAGCATAACCAAAACAGAGACCAAATTAAAATAAAAAGGGCAATATATCGCCATCTTATTCACCACGCAAAAAAAAAATGGGAGGTGGACCATTGGGCGAAACTGGTTGCATCGCTGGCAGCGAAAGATGCCCGTAGCTTCTGGCAAATTGTAAACACAGGATCGGCCGATCCTGTGGCGGCCGTCTCACCCAATTTCGCCGCGGAGGTTTGGGAAGAGCATTTTGGAAACCTTTACCAGGGGGGTAATGACTGTGATAACCATGAGTGGCAGGTACTTGTCCCCCCTCACCAAAGTATTATTAAAGGTGGTGAATTTTCCGTTGGGGAAGTGGAGATGGCGGTTTTAAGTCTACCATCAGGGAAAGCCCCGGGCCTGGATAGAGTCCCTGGTGACCTTTTAAAACATGAACCCGGGGTATGGGCACCTTATCTAGCATCTGTTTTTAACGCAATATGGGGTGGCATGTCGGTGCCCGATACTTGGCTGGGGGCAGAGATTGTCCCTATTTTCAAAAAGGGGTCGCCTCTGCTCCCGGCCAACTATAGGCCAATTAGTCTCATTGACGTGCCCCAAAAACTTTTTGCTAGATTAATTCTAAATCGCATATTAGAGTGGACTGAGGAACAATCTATTCTGAGCCCCTATCAAGCCGGGTTCAGAAAGAATGTATTCACAACAGATCAAATCTTCCGTTTGAATATGCTCTACTGGAAGGTTGTGAAGGTCGGTGGAGGCTCACTCTATACAGTCTTTGTAGACCTCCGCGCAGCTTTCGACCTAGTCCCACGCCGGAAGCTGTGGACTGTATTGGGTGATCTAGGGATTCCGCCCTTACTTTTGAATATCCTTATCCGCCTCCATGCAGGGAACTATGCCCAAGTTAGATGCGGTAGTGCTGGGTCTTTAACATCTCGATTCCCCGTTGGCAGGGGGGTAAGACAGGGTTGTGTCTCGGCACCGACCCTGTTCTGCCTCTATGTCAACGGGCTAATCGCACACCTGGAGTCCGTAGCGGATAACGATGCCCCAAGGCTTGCAGGCTCCAGGATTCCCGCAATTATGTTTGCGGATGATACCCTGCTATTATCAAAAACTCCGATGGGTATTCAGCGAGTCCTGGACAGGTTTGTTTCCTTTTGTCAGGATCGGGGTCTTGAAATCAACACCACAAAAACTAAATTTATGATTTTTTACCCGCCTTCTAAAACCCGACCAAACCCTGTCATAGAGGGAGTACGGCTTGAAAGGGTTTATACCTTTGATTATCTTGGCCTGACCCTCAATGAATCATTTAATTGGGTGCATCACCAAGTAAGATCACAACTCAAGCTGACCCAGATAGCCGGGGGCATCCTGAAATTGTTGAATAAATCATCAAGTAAGCCGCTCGGCCCCCCTCTTGAAATATACAAACTGAGAGCATGTGGGGTTGTGAACTACGGGGCGGAGTTGTGGGGATTTAAGGTTGCCCCGGGAATTGCAATTGCCGAAAACAGATTCCTTAGGCAGTTAGTAGCTTTACCTTGGTCCCATTGAGACTTGACCTGGGCTTACGGCCGATTGAAGAAGAGCTGGCCTTAAGACCATTAACTTTTTGGAGGCGGCTCTGGGTCTCTCCGGAGTTGAGTGTATACAGGGGAGAGTTAACTGAGATTTTGCGACTAACAAATGTTGTTAAATTACCCTGGTTTAAGCATGTAAGAGGGGAACTTGGGAATCTAGGCCTGGAGGCAATGTGGTCTGACCCAGAGCAAGCATGTGCAGGGATCTCGAGACTGAAGCTGGTACAGTTGTACCGGGAAACCAAAAGGGCGCGTTTATTGTCCAACATCCAAACGGGAACACTTACAGCTATGTTTTTAGTGATAAAGGACAGCTATTTTTATGAGAAAGTTTTGGATGATATGGCGAGGAAGCTTTTCCTACAATGGCGACACGGCTCTCTTCCGATTAGAGCGCTGACTTCAAGGTGGAGCACTTCATCCCCTGGGAATTGCCCAGGTTGCAGTGCCAATCTAGAAAGTGAGGCCCATGTTGTCTTTTTTTGCCCTGCCTATGTTAGTCCAAGGAGGAGGTGGGTTGCCCCATTATGTAAAAACTTGAGGTTAACCCACTGTGCCCAAGCATACAGGATTCTTAAGTCCGATCTCTCGCCGGTTGTGGTCTTTGCTGTAACTAAGTTCTTAGCAGCAATGTGGAACATGAGGAGATCACTGCTTAACACCCTCTGAGATTTTAATTGCGCTACTTGGTTGGACCACAGGGGATTGGCCCCTCTTATCTCTGTTGGGGTGTGAGGGACGATGTATATTGCACTTCTCTACTGTCTAATCTACACGGATTGGTTGAAATGTTTTAACTTTCTTATCCCTGTTTTAACTATTTTAGATGTAACAAATGTTTGTATTCTCTCTTTTATGACAACAAATTGTCGAAATAAAGAAATAAAGAAAGAATAAAGAATGGTTATGAAAACATAAAGTTAGATACTCATGACATCACACCCAGCGGGTATAAGCAGGGCTGCTGGAATTATGTGTCTGGGTTGACTAAATTATGAGGCATGAAAAAGCTAATTATGCAGCAAATGTTTGAAAGCATTACTACATTATTATATACTTTTTACACATGGTAATACTGTCTGGGCAAAGATGTCACCTCATTAGTATCAGTTTAAGAACCAAATAAAGAAATGAGCAAATAAAAGATGAACAGTTCACTTTTGTGTGTATAGCCTTCCAATGTGTTTAAATATATTTTGCCATGTTCGTGGTAACGTATGATCCGTTTGAGCTAGAAACGAGTGTGTTTTGCTACAATCTGAACATTATGCAGCAGATGATTGACTACATGGCAAATGCTGCAAATACATAATTACGCAAAGAAAGCAGCAGAACTGCATGTTTCCGATGGCCATGGGTATAACAGAGATAATATTCCCTCAGAGGGAGTTGCCAACGTTTGTATTACTTTCAAAGACTGTTCCACCATTGGTAAAGTACATATAGCGACTGTTTGATCAAACTTGTTGGCATGGCAACACCATAAAGCATTGGGAATTAATGTTGACCCCAATAACAAGTAACATGTCGTTTTAATTGATAGATTGATGGGAGAAAAAAAATTGCAGTGAATTCCAAGACCTTTTTTCAGATAAACCAGGTATGTTGCATAATTTTCAACTATAAATTAAGCTAAAGTATAGAGCAAAACCACGTCCTGTTCTGCATCTCATGATGGAACTGTTAGAACAAGAAATTTCTTTGACAGAGAAGGGAATAATACAACCCATTGAATGTTCTGAGTGGTTGGCACCAATAGACCTAGCCACCAAAGTCAGAGGTAAGGGTCGACGCCTGTGTGTAGATATATGCAGCTCCAATAAGAATAAATGGGTTGAGAGGTAACCCCAACCCGTATAAACAAAATGCTGAGCACAACAGGGGTGGCAAGTTGCTTCATTGTCCTCAATGACCTCTCAATGGCTTTTCACCAAGTGGAACTTAATCCTTAATCTAGAGCTCACACAGCTTTCATAACACCAATGGTAACCTTCATGTTTCACAGGATACCTTTTGGTTTGGCATCTGCAGCTGCTGTCTTCCAGAAAATTAAGCAACAAACCTTAAATGGAGTCCCTATCACCTAATGCTTCAAAGACGACATGTTGACATATGGAAAGGATGATCAAGAAGACAATCAGATATTGAGAGAAGTTTTCAAAAGAGTAACTGATACAGGTTGTTAAGTTTGTTGGTATACAAAACACAAACACTTCAGGTGTCTTCTCAAGTTGCTTTAATGCAGGAACAAAACACTGGCCACCAGCCCATTCAAGCAGCGAGGTCCAACTGATAAGGTTTGAACCTCTGCTTGATGTTGGTAAACTGAGCGTTGTGTTGTCACCACTGACCTAGGCACGGTACTAGTTGCCTTGACTAATACAATTCCAAATTAAATGGCATTGCCATCACTAAGCCACAACACATCTTCACCCATACAATATTTATATAAGGCAAAACTTGATTAGTAAAACAAAAAGAAATTAAGGATAACAAATAATTACACACAATTGAAATAAGAAAACGTTTTATGAAAAACAGGTACAATCAATATTAAATCAGTCACATAGTCATTAAGGCAAGCTCATTTGATCCTTGCTTTCTGACCACCATTGTTATCAGTAGATTTTCAATTCACACTTCCGTGTGCACCATCTGAATTCTTATCTACAAGCAGATTATCAGACGGTCCAGATTTGTCATCAGACCACTTAGTCAACCGCAACATATTCCACACATCACCTGAACCCAACACAACCACATTTGTCTTCACCTCAGAGTTAAAGAAAGGTACCATGAACTATTTCTTCAATAACCCAGGCTTCCTGTGCAACACTTTGTCACTAACCTTCCATATCTGCTCACATGCAGAATTTCTTTTATCAAATTAAACCTTATACTTTTCCTGGTGTTTCATTCTGCGAAAACTCTGATCTTGCTCAGAATAGAACATCTCTCCTTTCCCATCATTTAAATTCAAGCATGCTGGATTGAGTTTATTGTGAGGTTTCCTGCCTCTCAAGTGTGGAGAAGTGTGGCTAACTGGTTAGAGTGGCAGACCCTGATGCAGAGGTCTGGCCCGGGACCAGAGTTCAATACCCGCCTCGGCGGGTCTTGGGCTCAATTTCCTCGCACCTGATAAATCTCGCCTCGGTGCCTATTCTAATCATGGGTCCCACTCTGCAACTCTGGGCAATAGCTTGCTTAATCTCCACAACGGCCCCAACAGTGCTGGGATGCCTGGCTTCACCTTGGGGGTGCCCAGGAGTGGGTATTTCACAGGGAAAAAGCCAGGAAGGGTTCCACAGCGGTATGCGTACAGCACCAAGACACCTCAGGGTATAAGTGTGCTATACAAGTACGAATTTGTTTCATTTCAATGCAGCAAATGGTGACATCAAAGTAATACCTGTTGGTGTGTTGCTATGAGCCCATCACATTTCTCTTTAAAACATTATTCAACTCCTTTCTAGTTTGTATAGCTCTTTGTGCACAACTCTACACAATTTTATTCATACTCTCCGCCATTGGCCTGTGGTGAGTACAAAGCTATCTTGAAGTGTTCCATACACAACTCTTTGAGAAACACACTCATTTCCTGTAAAACTAATTGTACACCATTGTCAGTTATAAAACACTTTAGTAAACCTTCTATAGAGAATTCCTTAGTAAGGAACTCAATCACTGTTCTTGTGCTTATGGATGCTACACATTTTGTGACAACCCACTTGGAAGTATAATCCACTAACAATAAAACATATTGTTCACTTCCTGTGAAAGGTTCAAAAGGCCTAGTTATTACTAATCTGAGCTTGGTCCAAGACTCTACCAGAATTTCAACAGGAGCTAATGGATCTGTTCTTGTGTTTCAACATTTTTCATTGCTAGAACACTGCCAACAGTCTTCCACCAACTCCTCCACCTGGCGATCCATCCCAACCACCAATACCACTCACATAACCTAGCCTTGGTCAAATTCTTCCCCAAGTGTCCTTCATGTGCCAGATGTATTAACCTGTTTGGAACTACTCTGTTACCCCTCAGGATCTTCCCCTCAACCATGCACAACTCACCTTCACATTCACAAAACCTCTCAAAGCATCAGGTATGTCCTTATTATCTGGCCATCCATTAAAATATACTCCCTTAGAGCCACAGACTTTGTATAGTTGGTGTTGGCATCAGACCATGCCTTGTCATCATGTGCATATTCACACACCCAACCAACCAATGAGTTGTCACAGCAATAATTTTCTTGATTGACTGGCAACATCGACAAACAGTCTGCCATACTGGTCGATGATCAGACTTGATCGCTAAGGATTCACCCACAAGTAAAATTTAAAATGAAAAATGTCCCATTGTTTAGCCAATGCCTCCCGTTCTATCATTGAGTATCTTTCCTCAGCACCATTCAATGAGTGAGAAGCGAATGCCACCACCTTTAATTCACCATTCACCATTTGCGATAAGAACGCATCCAACCCCTTAATGATAGCATCAGAAGAGACAATGGTTCTCTTGCAAAAATCGAAATGTCCCAGTGTAGGTAGTATTTCAATGCTGATCCCTCATATTGTAAAATAACTGCCTTTTAGAATGTTAAATGGTGATGGGTGTTATGATAAATGAGCATACATGGCCCTACGATATAAAATGACAAAATCTAGACCCAGAGTGCTTATTTCTCATAATTGAACAAAAAACGTCTTAATGATGTATTTGATCCCAATCTAACTCCGAAACTCTTCAAGAATGACACTTCATGCTGGAGATGACACCATGACAATGCAGTCTTCTGGCATCTTGAAACCTTCTGTCAACCAGTTCAGTTTATGTAGGCTTTAGGGGTGTAATAGAATTATAAATTAAGCAGTAGTTTTTTCTAACACATAAGCAATTAATTGACAGTGACAGAACCTCCCTGAATAAGATAAAAACCTATTGGTTCTTATTTGGAGATCGGCGGACAGGTGCTTTAACCCCTTCGCTGCTAGGCCTTTTCCCCCTCCTGTGCTAAGGCTTTTTTTGGTGTTTTGGGGTAGTGCGCGCTTAGGCCCTTGTAACTTTTTGACCACATAAGGGATCCGCGCCAAATTTGCGTCCTTTTCTTCCAACATCATGGGGATTCTAAAGGCGCCCAGGGTTTGTGGATTCCCTTGGAGGGGTCCCAGAAATTAACCAAAATATAGTGTTTTTTTTGTTTTTTTCAGAAAAATGGGAAAAACGGGCTGCAAATGAAAGCCTCTGGCTTTTTCCCTGAAAATGGTATCAAAAAAGGGTTTGTGGGGCTGAATTCTCCATTTTCTCAGCTTTTAGGGAATGACAGTGTTTTGTCAGAGAACCGAAATTTTTCACTCAGTTTTGGCATTTTTCTGGGACATAGCCTATTTTTGCTATTTTTAGAGCTTTCCACCTCCTTCCAGTTAATGGTAGAAATGAGTTTGAAAGCAATAATGGATCCTGGAAAGCTTTACATTTTCGAAAAATAGACAAAATTTTGAATTCAGAAAGGGGTCATTTGTCTAAATCCATGAAGGTTTCGTTATAGAAACTAACAGTTAGATATTGGAATATTTGAAAATTTGTTGAAAACAACAGCCTTTTGTCTCAACGTTTTCACCTATAGCTTTCTCTAATTTTGACAGCTTTTGGAAAGCAATATACCGTTACATCCGTTAGACCTTCCTGGTTGTGGGGATATATGGGACTTGTAGTTTCACCAAGAACCCGACGAACCCAGATCCAAAAACTGAGCAGCAACTTGCAATGGTATTTTTTCATTTACTGGGTATAGTGCACTTTGTCTTGGAAAATGTACACATGGAATAATCTGTATGAAAGACACCTATGTATGTATGAATTGGGTACAAATTATAGAGTTCAGAAACAGTATATAATTGCACATTTTCAAAGTTGGGAATACTCATACTAGCATGAGAATTATTGGTCATTTTTCATAAAGTTTTTTTTTCTACACAATATCTTTCATTCAAAGGGAGATATGCAAGAAAGCTCAATTGGTAATAACAGTTGATTTACAAATCTGAATTACCCCAAGTGTCCCGATAAAAACGGTACCTCACTTGTGTGGGTCGGCCTTGTGCCTGCGACAGGAAACGGCGCAAAATGCAACGTGGTCACACCTAAATTTTGCAGTTACAAATTGACCCTTTTTTGGCAAAGTGCCTACCTGTTTGTTTTTGCACCCTAGTTCTTCCGGCACCTAGGGAAACCTAGCAAACCTATACATTTTTGAAAAAGTAGACACCCAGGGGAATTCAGGATGGGATGACTCGACTGCCTACCACCAGGTTTTGTTACCCAGAATCCCTTGCAAAGCTCAGATTTTGACAAAAAAACCACATTTTCCTCACATTTCTGTGGTGGAAAGTTCTGGAATCTGCGTGGATCAACAAATTTCCACCCACCCAGCGTGCCCCCAGGTCTCCCGAAAAAAATGGTACCTCACTTGTGTGGGTCGGCCTTGTGCCTACGACGGGAAACGGCACAAAATGCAACGTGGTCGCTCCTCAATTTCCCAGTGAAATCTTAAGCTCTTTGGACAAAGAGACTACCTTTTGTTTTTGAGCCGTAGCTCAACCAGCACCTAGGAAAACCTAGCAAACCTATACATTTTGACAACTAGACACCCAGGGCAATTCAGGATGGGGTGACTCGTCTGCCTACCCCCAGGTTTTGTTACCCAGAATCCCTTGCAAACATAAATATTTGACCAAAAAAACACATTTTCCTCACATTTCTGTGGTAGAAAGTTCTGGAATCTGCGTGGATCAACAAATTTCCACCCACCCAGCGTGCCCCCAGGTCTCCCGAAAAAAATGGTACCTCACTTGCGTGGGTAGGCATAGTGGCTGCGACATGAAACAGCGCAAAACGCAGCATGGTCGCACCTCAATTTCCCAGTGAAATTTAGCACGATTCGGACAAAAAGACTACCTTTTGTTTTTGCGCCGTAGCTCTGCCAGCACCTAGGGAAACCTAGCAACCCTATACATTTTAGAAAACTAGACACCCAGGGCAATTCAGGATGGGGTGACTCGTCTGCCTACCCCCAGGTTTTGTTACCCAGAATCCCTTTCAAACATAAAAATTTGACCAAAAAAACACATTTTCCTCACATTTCTGTGGTGGAAAGTTCTGGAATCTGCGTGGATCAACAAATTTCCACCCACCCAGCGTGCCCCCAGGTCTCCCCAAAAAAATGGTACCTCACTTGCGTGGGTAGGCATAGTGGCTGCGACATGAAACAGCGCAAAACGCAGCATGGTCGCACCTCAATTTCCCAGTGAAATTTAGCACGATTCGGACAAAAAGACTACCTTTTCTTTTTGCGCCGTAGCTCTGCCAGCACCTAGGGAAACCTAGCAACCCTATACATTTTAGAAAACTAGACACCCAGGGCAATTCAGGATGGGGTGACTCGTCTGCCTACCCCCAGGTTTTGTTACCCAGAATCCCTTTCAAACATAAAACTTTGACCAAAAAAACACATTTTCCTCACATTTCTGTGGTGGAAAGTTCTGGAATCTGCGTGGATCAACAAATTTCTACCCACCCAGCGTGCCCCCAGGTCTCCCGAAAAAAATGGTACCTCACTTGTGTGGGTAGGCATAGTGGCTGCGACATGAAACCGCGCAAAACGCAGCATGGTTGCACCTCAATTTCCCAGTGAAATTTAGCACGATTCGGACAAAAAGACTACCTTTTGTTTTTGCGCCGTAGCTCTGCCAGCACCAAGGGAAACCTAGCAACCCTATAAATTTTTGAAAACTAGACAACCAGGGAAATTCAGGATGGGGTGACTCGTCTGCCTACCCCCAGGTTTTGTTACCCAGAATCCCTTTCAAACAAAAAAATTTGACCAAAAAAACACATTTTCCTCACATATCTGTGGTGGAAAGTTCTGGAATCTGCGTGCATCAACAAATTTCCACCTACCCAGCGTGCCCCCAGGTCTCCCGAAAAAAATTGTACCTCACTTGCGTGGGTAGGCATAGTGGCTGCGACATGAAACAGCGCAAAACGCAGCATGGTCGCACCTCAATTTCCTAGTGAAATTTTGCACGATTCGGACAAAAAGACTACCTTTTGTTTTTGCGCCGTAGCTCTGCCAGCACCTAGGGAAACCTAGCAAACCTATACATTTCTGAAAACTAGACACCCAGGGCAATTCAGGATGGGGTGACTCGTCTGCCTACCCCCAGGTTTTGTTACCCAGAATCCCTTTCAAACAAAACAATTTGACCAAAAAAACACATTTTCCTCACATTTCTGTGGTGGAAAGTTCTGGAATCTGCGTGGATCAACAAATTTCCATCCACCCAGTGTGCCCCCAGGTCTCCCGAAAAAAATGGTACCCCACTTGCGTGGGTAGGCATAGTGGCTGCGACATGAAACAGCGCAAAACGCAGCATGGTTGCATCTCAATTTCCCAGTGAAATTTTGCACGATTTGGACAAAAAGACTACCTTTTGTTTTTGCGCCGTAGCTCTGCCAGCACCTAGGGAAACCTAGCAAACCTATACATTTCTGAAAACTAGACACCCAGGGAAATTCAGGATGGGGTGACTCGTCTGCCTATCCCCAGGTTTTGTTACCCAGAATCCCTTTCAAACAAACAAATTTGACCAAAAAAACACATTTTCCTCACATTTCTGTGGTGGAAAGTTCTGGAATCTGCGTGGATCAACAAATTTCCATCCATCCAGTGTGCCCCCAGGTCTCCCGAAAAAAATGGTACCTCACTTGCGTGGGTAGGCATAGTGGCTGCGACATGAAACAGCGCAAAACGCAGCATGGTCGCACCTCAATTTCCCAGTGAAATTTAGCACGATTCAGACAAAAAGACTACCTTTTGTTTTTGCGCCGTAGCTCTGCCAGCACCTAGGGAAACCTAGCAAACCTATACATTTCTGAAAACTAGACACCCAGGGCAATTCAGGATGGGGTGACTCGTCTGCCTACCCCCAGGTTTTGTTACCCAGAATCCCTTACAAGCATAAAAATTTGACCAAAAAAACACATTTTCCTCACATTTCTGTGGTGGAAAGTTCTGGAATCTGCGTGGATCAACAAATTTCCACCCACCCAGCGTGCCCCCAGGTCTCCCGAAAAAAATGGTACCTCACTTGCGTGGGTAGGCATAGTGGCTGCGACATGAAACCGCGCAAAACGCAGCATGGTCGCACCTCAATTTCCCAGTGAAATTTAGCACGATTCGGACAAAAAGACTACCTTTTGTTTTTACGCCGTAGCTCTGCCAGCACCTAGGGAAACCTAGCAAACCTATACATTTCTGAAAACTAGACACCCAGGGCAATTCAGGATGGGGTGACTCGTCTGCCTACCCCCAGGTTTTGTTACCCAGAATCCCTTACAAACATAAAAATTTGACCAAAAAAACACATTTTCCTCACATTTCTGTGGTGGAAAGTTCTGGAATCTGCGTGGATCAACAAATTTCCACCCACCCAGCGTGCCCCCAGGTCTCCCGAAAAAAATGGTACCTCACTTGCGTGGGTAGGCATAGTGGCTGCGACATGAAACCGCGCAAAACGCAGCATGGTCGCACCTCAATTTCCCAGTGAAATTTAGCACGATTCGGACAAAAAGACTACCTTTTGTTTTTACGCCGTAGCTCTGCCAGCACCTAGGGAAAACTAGCAATCCTATACATTTCTGAAAACTAGACACCCAGGGCAATTCAGGATGGGGTGACTCGTCTGCCTACCCCCAGGTTTTGTTACCCAGAATCCCTTGCAAACATAAATATTTGACCAAAAAAACACATTTTCCTCACATTTCTGTGGTAGAAAGTTCTGGAATCTGCGTGGATCAACAAATTTCCACCCACCCAGCGTGCCCCCAGGTCTCCCTAAAAAAATGGTACCTCACTTGCGTGGGTAGGCATAGTGGCTGCGACATGAAACAGCGCAAAACGCAGCATGGTCGCACCTCAATTTCCCAGTGAAATTTTGCACGATTCGGACAAAAAGACTACCTTTTGTTTTTGCGCCGTAGCTCTGCCAGCACCTAAGGAAACCTAGCAAACCTATACATTTTTTAAAACTAGACTCCCAGGGGAATTCAGGATGGGGTGACTCGTCTGCCTACCCCCAGGTTTTGTTACCCAGAATCCCTTGAAAACATAAATATTTGACCAAAAAAACACATTTTCCTCACATTTCTGTGGTGGAAAGTTCTGGAATCTGCGTGGATCAACAAATTTCCACTCACCCAGCGTGCCCCCAGGTCTCCCAAAAAAAATGGTACCTCACTTGCGTGGGTAGGCATAGTGGCTGCGACATAAAACAGCGCAAAACGCAGCATGGTCGCACCTCAATTTCCCAGTGAAATTTAGCACGATTCGGACAAAAAGACTACCTTTTGTTTTTGCGCCGTAGCTCTGCCAGCACCTAGGGAAACCTAGCAAACCTATACATTTTTGAAAACTAGACACCCAGGGGAATTCAGGATGGGGTGACTCGTCTGCCTACCCCCAGTTTTTGTTACCCAGAATCCCTTGAAAACATAAAAATGTGACCAAAAAAACACATTTTCCTCACATTTCTGTGGTGGAAAGTTCTGGAATCTGCGTGGATCAACAAATTTCCACTCACCCAGCGTGCCCCCAGGTCTCCCAAAAAAAATGGTACCTCACTTGCGTGGGTAGGCATAGTGGCTGCGACATAAAACAGCGCAAAACGCAGCATGGTCGCACCTCAATTTCCCAGTGAAATTTAGCACGATTCGGACAAAAAGACTACCTTTTGTTTTTGCGCCGTAGCTCTGCCAGCACCTAGGGAAACCTAGCAAACCTATACATTTTTGAAAACTAGACACCCAGGGGAATTCAGGATGGGGTGACTCGTCTGCCTACCGCCAGGTTTTGTTACCCAGAATCCCTTGAAAACATAAAAATGTGACCAAAAAAACACATTTTCCTCACATTTCTGTGGTGGAAAGTTCTGGAATCTGCGTGGATCAACAAATTTCCACTCACCCAGCGTGCCCCCAGGTCTCCCGAAAAAAACGGTACCTCACTTGCGTGGGTAGACATAGTGGCTGCAACAGGAAACGGTTCAAATCGTACGGTGGTGAATTTACATTACCTTGTTTCAAAACTACCTTGATTTTGGGGGGGGGGATCTGAATTTGTGGCCCGGGGCTCGGTGGTATTCTTTGCAAAGTAGCAAACCCAAACAGTTCTGAAAACTAGACACCCGGGGGAGTCCAGGGAGGTATGGCATGCATGGGTCCCCCAATGTTTTCCTACCCAGAACTCTCTGCAAACCTTAAAATTAGGTAAAAATTGCACTTTTCCAAACTTTTTGGCGTGGGATCGCCGTGCCGGCAACAAAGTCGTACCACCCTGCGTTCCCCTTGTTCTCCCGAGTAAAAGGATACCTCACTTGTGTGGGTGCCCCAAAGCAGAACACCCCAAAAATGAATTTTGAAAAAAGTAGTTTTTACTCATATTTACGTTTTACAAATTAAGCACCCCAGCCTAAGTCACTTGCCTTTGGCCCACCCACACAAGTGAGGTATCATTTTACTCGGGAGAACAAGGGAAACGCTGGGTGGTAGGACATTTGTTCCGGCAGCGAGATCCCACCCAAAAAAGTATGGAAAAGTTGGTTTTTGGACCAAAATTTCAGGTTTGCAGGGGTTTCTGGGTAGGAAAACATTGGGGGACCCACGCATGCCATACCACCCTGGACTCCCCCGGGTGTCTAGTTCTCAGAACTGTTTGGGTTTGGTAGTTTCCAAAGATGCCTGCCAAGCCCCGGGCCAAAAGCTCAGGTGACCCCCTCAAAAAATAAGATTATTTGGCTAAAGGTAATGTTTTCGTCTCCACAGTATGAATTGGGCCTTTTCCTAAAGCAGCCGCTATGCCTACCCACGCAAGTGAGGTACCATTTTTATCGGGAGACCTTGGGGAACGCTGGGTGGGAGGTAATTTGTGTGAGCCCAGTGATGCCACGCTTTCCCACACTAAAACGTGTGAAAAAAAAAGATTTTTTCCAAGCAAAAAATGAGGTTTGCAAGGGATTCTGGGTAAAGGAACGTTGGAGGATCCACGCAAGCCATACCTCCTTGGAAGCCCCCGGGTGTCTACTTTTCAGAAATGTGTGGGTTTGGTAGGTTTCCCTAGATGGCTGTCTCGCACGGGGCCAAAAACCCGGGTAACCCCTCTTGCAAAAGCTGGTGGACATGAATTCTCCAGCTTTTGCAAGAGGGGCTACCTGGGTTTCTGGCCACGTGCGAGACAGCCATCTAGGGAAACCTACCAAACCCACACATTTCTGAAAAGTAGACACCCGGGGGAGTCCAGGGAGGTATGGCATGCGTGGGTCCCCCAATGTTTTCCTACCCAGAACTCCTTGAAAACATAAAAATGTGACCAAAAAACACATTTTCCTCACATTTCTGTGGTGGAAAGTTCAGGAATCTGCGTGGATCAACAAATTTCCACCCACCCAGCGTGCCCCCAGGTCTCCCGAAAAAAACGGTACCTCACTTGCGTGGGTAGACATAGTGGCTGCAACAGGAAACGGTTCAAATCGTACGGTGGTGAATTTACATTACCTTATTGCAAAACTACCTTGATTTTGGGGGGGGGGGATCTGAATTTGTGGCCCAGGGCTCGGTGGTATTCTTTGCAAAGTAGCAAACCCAAACAGTTCTGAAAACTAGACACCCGGGGGAGTCCAGGGAGGTATGGCATGCATGGGTCCCCCAATGTTTTCCTACCCAGAACTCTCTGCAAACCTTAAAATTAGGTAAAAATTGCACTTTTCCAAACTTTTTGGCGTGGGATCGCCGTGCCGGCAAAAAAGTCGTACCACCCTGCGTTCCCCTTGTTCTTCCGAGTAAAAGGATACCTCACTTGTGTGGGTGCCCCAAAGCAGAACACCCCAAAAATGAATTTTGAAAAAGGTAGTTTTTACTCATATTTACGTTTTACAAATTAAGCACCCCAGCCTAAGTCACTTGCCTTTGGCCCACCCACACAAGTGAGGTATCATTTTACTCGGGAGAACAAGGGAAACGCTGGGTGGTAGGACATTTGTTCCGGCAGCGAGATCCCACCCAAAAAAGTATGGAAAAGTTGGTTTTTGGACCAAAATTTCAGGTTTGCAGGGGTTTCTGGGTAGGAAAACATTGGGGGACCCACGCATGCCATACCACCCTGGACTCCCCCGGGTGTCTAGTTCTCAGAACTGTTTGGGTTTGGTAGTTTCCAAAGATGCCTGCCAAGCCCCGGGCCAAAAGCTCAGGTGACCCCCTCAAAAAATAAGATTATTTGGCTAAAGGTAATGTTTTCGTCTCCCCAGTATGAATTGGGCCTTTTCCTAAAGCAGCCGCTATGCCTACCCACGCAAGTGAGGTACCATTTTTATCGGGAGACCTTGGGGAACGCTGGGTGGGAGGTAATTTGTGTGAGCCCAGTGATGCCACGCTTTCCCACACTAAAACGTGTGAAAAAAAATGATTTTTTTCCAAGCAAAAAATGAGGTTTGCAAGGGATTCTGGGTAAAGGAACGTTGGAGGATCCACGCAAGCCATACCTCCTTGGAAGCCCCCGGGTGTCTACTTTTCAGAAATGTGTGGGTTTGGTAGGTTTCCCTAGATGGCTGTCTCGCACGGGGCCAAAAACCCGGGTAACCCCTCTTGCAAAAGCTGGTGGACATGAATTCTCCAGCTTTTGCAAGAGGGGTTACCTGGGTTTCTGGCCCCGTGCGAGACAGCCATCTAGGGAAACCTACCAAACCCACACATTTCTGAAAAGTAGACACCCGAGGGAGTCCAGGGAGGTATGGCATGCGTGGGTCCCCCAATGTTTTCCTACCCAGAACTCCTTGCAAACCTTAATTAGGTAAAAATAGCACTTTTCCAAAAATTTTGCCGTGGGATCGCCGTGCCGGCAAAAATGTCCTACCACCCAGCGTTCCCCTTGTTCTCCCGAGTAAAAGGGTACCTCACCTTAACAGAGTTACTCAAAAGTCAAACATTCAAGCACGGCTATCTATTCCTCAAAGACACACACATACAGGTTGGATTTGGCACGAGGGCGAGTGATGGTTCAGTATATAAAATTTTATTAACAAGATATTTCAAAAAAATGAAATGCTCTGTCAATAAAAAAATGCATAAAAACCGAACCAGTGACTCGCAACTCGTGAGCTGTAAAGCCACGACAAGGCACCAACCGTTTTACAGGCCATTCACGCACCTTTCATACCTGATACAAACAAGACCACTGACACCATCTGGAATAAAAGCAACACATTACAACAATCACAATAAGGGACAAGGTACACCCTAATGCAGAAAGAGAAAAAAAACAATTATTACTGCACACCCATCTAATCCGCAAGCACACACACATACTGGTTGGATTTGGCACGAGGGTGAGTGATGATTCAGTACATACAATTGTATACGCAAGTAATTTCACAAAAATGAAATACACTGTGTATAATTGCAAGTATGATAAACTGAACCACTGACTCACAGCTCGTGAGCTGTAAAGCCACGTCAAGGCACCAACCTCTTTACAGGCCATTCATACACCTTTCGTACGTGTGACACATTCAAAACATTCACACCGCCAGCCGCGGACCCATCACATTTCAACACTCACACCAGCAAACAGCGCCATTCAAGGGCCCATCCCTTTCACACGCCCACATTTCTGACACTGGAACTACACAAATTGATGGACTGCGTGGAGTGTCACTCAACAAGCAGTGTGTGCAGTGACCAACAGAAAGTAACTACTCACACACCGCCAGCCGAGCGCCAGTCCACCCACACCACCAGCCAAGCACCAGACCATGCACACCGCCAGCCAAACACTCAGCGCACACCACCAGCCAAGCGCCTCTCCACGCACACCGCCAGCCAAGCACCACTCCGTGCACAGACAGCTAAACACCGCTCCACGCACACCCTCCAGCCAAGTACCACTCCACAAACACCACCAGCCAAGCGCCACTCCACACACACTGCCAGCCAAGCACCATTCCACACACACTGCCAGCCAAGCACCACTCCACACACACCGCCAGCCAAGCAGCACTCCACACACACCGCCAGCCAAGCACCACTCCACACACACCGCCAGCCAAGCACCACTCCACACACACCGCCAGCCAAGCACCACTCCACACACACCGCCAGCCAAGCACCACTCCACACACACCGCCAGCCAAGCACCACTCCACACACACCATCAGCCAAACACCACTCCATGCACAGACAGCCAAGTACCACTCCACGAACACCACCAGCCAAGCGCCACTCCACACACACCGCCAGCAAAGCACCACTCCGTGCACAG
This sequence comes from Lissotriton helveticus, assembly GCF_964261635.1. Classification (NCBI taxonomy): domain Eukaryota; kingdom Metazoa; phylum Chordata; class Amphibia; order Caudata; family Salamandridae; genus Lissotriton; species Lissotriton helveticus. Next base: position 1,034,759,032 of record NC_136065.1, on the reverse strand, counting down.
ACAGCCAAGCACCACTCCACACACACCGCCAGCCAAGCACCACTCCACACACACCGCCAGCCAAGCACCACTCCACACACACCGCCAGCCAAGCGCAACTCCACACACACCACCAGCCGAGCACCAGCCGGCACACACCACAAACACATTTAGAATTCTTTTTTTGAAAATAACACTAAACAAATGGAAATACCTACAAATCAGGTAACACAAATTCTTAAAATAAAAACTTTGCACTAATGCCAATCCTTGAAACAAACTAAAAATGTTTTACAGAATGCAGACCAGGCAATTCACTTTACAGCTCATTCAAACTCCCAATAGTTCTTTTGCGTGTGGTACGATTTAAAACAAGCTGACATACACAATGCAGGCTTAGAAGGACAGTCAGGACAGTATATACGAGACTCCTTCCGCACGCCTCTTCGCCAACAGACTCTGCATCTTCTAGTCGGAAAGTCTCTAGCAGTAGTGGAAGGAATAGATTCAGGAAAGTGGCGATCTTGCAATCTAGCCACTTCCTCCACCACTCCAAATCTAGGAACACTTGCCTGCTGCACAAGTACAAGGCTGCCTATTATAGACTCCTGAAACTTAAGAAAAGTCATCTTCGTCTCAGGACAAGACTTCTGGTACACAACGAAAGCATTAAATGATGCCAAGTGGAACAGATGGATAGCCAACTTCTTGTACCAAACGTAAGCCTTTCGAAGAGCAGCATAAGGTTCCAACCTCTGATCTACTCTGTCAACACCACCCATGAACTTATTGTAAGCTAGAATGCACACAGGCTTGCGCACTTCAGCACCCTGACCCCAAACAGGCACAGGTACAGTACTTTCATCGTGGATAGTAGTCAGCATGTACACATCTCTCTTGTCTGAATACTTCACAGCTAAAAGCTCCCCACATCGCAATGCCGTAGACTGTCCCCGCACAAGCCTTTTGCAAACAAGTTCCTTTGGGAAACCTTTACGGTTACTGCGCATTGTGCCACAAGCAACAGTGCCCACTTTGGCCAACTCCTTGAACAACTGCACACCAGTGTAGAAGTTATCTACATATAAATGATGGCCTTTGTTAAATAATCCTCTACCTAGTTCCCACACAATTTTCTCAGTTACTCCAAAAGTAGAAGGACAACCAGGAGGGTTAATGCGGGACTCCTTACCAGTGTACACCCTGAAATTGTAGACATATCCAGTCTCACTGTCACACAGCATATACAGTTTGATTCCATAGCGTGACCTCTTACTAGGAATGTATTGCCTAAAAACCAAGCGGCCCTTGAACAACACCAAAGACTCATCCACTGCAATTTCTTTACCAGGGACAAAAATCTCAGAAAAACGATCAACAAAGTGATCAAGGACAGGCCGAATTTTAAACAAACGGTCACAATCAGGGTGATCGCGTGACAACGCTAAACTATTATCAGCAAAATGCATCATCCGAAGAAGAAGCGTATACCGATCACGACTTATGACTGCTGGAAATATAGCTGTTACCATCAAGGGACTAGTGGACCAATATGAAGTAATTGATGACTTCCTTATCAAGCCCATCAAAAAAGTTAATCCCAGAAACTTCTTCATCTCTTCAACATTGGTGGGAGTCCACCGGATTGCTCTACAATAGGGCTTAAGGCTGGCACTGTTGGCCCTCAAATATTGTTCTGCATACAAATTGGTTTGCTCAACAATCTCTTGCAAAAACACATCGTCAAAAAACAACTGAAAAAAATTAATTGGTAGAAAATTCTCTGTATTCACTCTACACCCAGGAACACCAGTGAACTCTGGCAATGCCGGCTGCACCAAGCCAGGGGGAACCCAGAGGCCATCCCTATCAACGGGGGGAGCAGCCACCCCAGCCTGCAGCACCGAAACATCTTGCTGCTGTTCTCCAACGGGAAGCCTAACAGCCACAGATACTTCTGGCTGCACAACACCAACAGAAGACGTAGCATCCCCAGAGGGCTCTTCCTGCACTACACCAACGGGAAGCCCAGCAGCCTGAGATGCTTCTTGCTGCACTACACCACCGGGAAACCCAGCAGGCCCAGATGCCTCTTGCCGCTCTACACCAATGGGAAGCCTAACAGCCCCAGATGCCTCTTGCTGCACTACACCAGCAGGAAGACGAAAAGCACCAGATGCCCCTTTGCGCACCACAGCAATGTGAAGCCTTTTGGGTGCAGGCTCCAGCCCACTTGCCTCTTGCCGACGTAAAAAGAAAGGAAACCTTGCAGCCCTAGGCAGCAACACAGGTGCCTCTTGGCCCACTACCGGCAACACAATGTCCTCCTGTACCATAGGCCCTTCATCAGCACTAGAAGAAGAGTCATCATCCGATGATGATGATTCCATGCGAAGAGAAAACTCACTGCCTGAATCTTCTGCCGCTTCCTGGGAGTCCGAATCGGACTCAGACTCTGAACCATGGTCCGAGGAAGACTCAAAAAGCAAACCAAGAACCTGCTGAGCAGTAATCCTGCGACTAGCCATTATCCTTACAAAGCAAGAAGACTGCACACACAAGTGAACAACAACCTACACTGTGCAAAGTAAGAAGTAAACAAGGTAAGGCTTTCACTAAAAGATAAATACAATCCAAAACAATTTCACTCTTACAAAATATAGCTACACTCACCAGCACCTACTCTGTTGAGACACAGCGAAAAGAAATGAAATCCCACTAGAAAGAAAAAAAGAAATGACATTAGAAAACAAAGTGCACATCAAACACTAATGCTGAAAAAAAAAACACAGAGCCACACAAACTGCTAGAAGTACAACCTTTTTCAAAAAGACAAACATCAAGGGGAAGTAGAACAAAATACATTCACTTACCAAGCACAAGCAACTACACAAGCTGCAAACAGACACGCAACCTACAACAATCCAAACAGCAAAAGCCTGGAACAAGACAAAAATAGAGAAGAAAAAAAAATTACTACCACATTTCACAAACAATATAACAATTAAAAAAACAACACACAAATTTGCCCCCCAAATTAAAATTCGGCCAGATGGGCCATCAATTAGGGCTTAGACCAAATGAGATTAGATGAGGTTTAACATCAAGACACTGGATAATTTTTTTAATTTTTTTAAAGTGCCTGACCACTTTGGTGCCAGTCAGTCTTTTGCTACTACCAGTACCCATATCACACAGGGGCAGTAAGGACATTCATACACCTTTTGTACGTGTGACACATACAAAACATTCACACCGCCAGCCGCCCATCACTTTCACACGCCCACATATCTGACATAGCAACTACAGAAAATGATGGACTGCGTAGAGTGTCACTCAACTAGCAGTGTGTGTAGTGACCAACAGAAAGTAACTACTCACACACCGCCAGCAGAGTTCCAGTCCACCCACACCACCATCCAAGCACCAGACCATGCACACCGCCAGCCAAACCCCACTCAGCGCACACCGACAGCCAAGTACCACTCCACGCACACCATCCAGCCAAGTACCACTCCCCACACACCGCCAGCCAAACACCACTCCCCACACACCGCCAGCCAAACACCACTCCACACACACCGCCAGCCAAGCAGCACTCCGTGCACAGACAGCAAAGTAGCACTCCACGCACACCACCAGCCAAGCGCCACTCAACACACACCTCCAGCCAAGCAGCACTCCGTGCACCGACAGCAAAGTAGCACTCCACGCACACCACCAGCCAAGCGCCACTCCACACACACCGCCAGCCAAGCAGCACTCCGTGCACAGACAGCAAAGTAGCACTCCACGCACACCACCAGCCAAGCGCCACTCAACACACACCTCCAGCCAAGCAGCACTCCGTGCACAGACAGCAAAGTAGCACTCCACGCACACCACCAGCCAAGCGCCACTCCACACACACCGCCAGCCAAGCAGCACTCCGTGCACAGACTGCAAAGTAGCACTCCACGCACACCACCAGCCAAGCGCCACTCCACACACACCGCCAGCCAAGCAGCACTCCGTGCACAGACAGCAAAGTAGCACTCCACGCACACCACCAGCCAAGCGCCACTCCACACACACCGCCAGCCAAGCAGCACTCCGTGCACAGACAGCAAAGTAGCACTCCACGCACACCACCAGCCAAGCGCCACTCCACACACACCGCCAGCCAAGCAGCACTCCGTGCACAGACAGCAAAGTAGCACTCCACGCACACCACCAGCCAAGCGCCACTCCACACACACCGCCAGCCAAGCAGCACTCCGTGCACAGACAGCAAAGTAGCACTCCACGCACACTAACAGCCAAGCACCACTCCACACACACCGCCAGCCAAGCACCACTCTGTGCACAGACAGCAAAGTAGCACTCCACGCACACCACCTGCCAAGCGCCACTCCACAAGCACCACCAGCCAAGCACCACTCACCGCCAGCCAAGCACCATCCAGCCAAGCGCCACTCCACACACACCGCCAGCCAAGCGCCACTCCACACACACCGCCAGCCAAGCAGCACTCCGTGCACAGACAGCAAAGTAGCACTCCACGCACACCACCAGCCAAGCGCCACTCCACACACACCGCCAGCCAAGCAGCTCTCCGTGCACAGACAGCAAAGTAGCACTCCACGCACACCACCAGCCAAGCGCCACTCCACACACACCGCCAGCCAAGCAGCACTCCGTGCACAGACAGCAAAGTAGCACTCCACGCACACCACCAGCCAAGCGCCACTCCACACACACCACCAGCCAAGCAGCACTCTGTGCACAGACAGCAAAGTAGCACTCCACGCACACCACCAGCAAAGCGCCACTCCACACACACCGCCAGCCAAGCACCACTCCGTGCACAGACAGCCAAGTACCACTCTACACACACCACCAGCCAAGCGCCACTCCACACACACCGCCAGCCAAGCACCACTCCGTGCATAGATAGTCAAGTACCCCTCCACGCACACCGCCAGCCAAACACCACTCAGCGCACACCGACAGCCAAGTACCACTCCACACACACCGCCAGCCAAGCACCGCTCCACGCACACCATCCAGCCAAGTACCACTCCCCACACACACCACCAGCAAACATGCCCAAGGGGTCGCTTCCTAAAAACTTTGTGTTAGTGGCCATTTTCCGCCCCCCCTGGGGGCAAAACGGCAAAAAAAACAGGCCAATTTGCCCCCAGGGTGGACAGAAAAACAAAAACACAATCATGTCCACCTGGAAGCGACCCTTACCCAAGGGGTCGCTTCCCAAAACAAACACATTGCCCCAACAAAAATCCCTGGTTCTAGTGGGCAATTTCTGCCCCCCCTGGGGGCAAAACGGCCGAAAAACGGGCCGATTTCCCCCCAGGGGGGGCAGAAAAACGAAAACATACTCAGACCCCGCCTGGAAGCGACCCTTGCCCAAGGGGTCGCTTCCTAAAAACTAAAATTACATCCCTGGTGTCTAGTGGGCATTTTCTGTCCCCCCTGGGGGCAAAACGGCAAAAAAAAACGGGCCGATTTGCCCCCAGGGGGGACAGAAAAACGTAAACAAAATCAATGGCCGCCATCTTGGCTATAATCAATATCCCTGGTGCTAGTGGGGAATTTCTGCCCCCCCTGGGGGCAAAACGGCCGAAAAAACGGGCAGATTTCCCCCCAGGGGGGGCAGAAAAACGAAAACATATTGCCAGCCAGCCTGGAAGCGACCCTTGCCCAAGGGGTCACTTCCTAAAAACTAAAATGATATCCCTGGTGTCTAGTGGGGGCATTTCCGCCGCACAATCGCGACGCTGTGCGCGATCGTGAGGCAGAAATGCCCTGCAAAGAGACATCAGGGGAAAGGAAAATCTCTTTCCTCTCCCCTGATGCCTCTTCGCTGCCCCAAACCCCCGCCGAAGTCCAGAACACCTACCTTCTTCTCCGGCGCTCAGGAAGCAAATGGCTTCCCGAGCGCTGGGAATCCCTGATGATGTCAGCGCGCGCTGTGCGCGCTGACGTCATCAGGGATTACCATGGGGGGGGCGGGGGCGGCAGCGGAAGCTCTTCCGCTGCCGCCCCCATTGCAAAAACGAAGATCGGAGAGCCTCGGAGGGAGCGCCAGCGCTTCCCCCGAGGGTGGGGCTGATGACGAGCTGGCCTTGTCATCCGCGCAGGACAGGTAAGCGCGATGACGAGCCCAGCTCGTCATTAGCCCCGAAGGGGTTAAACAAACATGAAGGATATTTTGGCCCTCTAATTACAAGTGCAATAGAAGATAAATGTGACGGCTATCACGTCCACCTTATTACAAGTTCATTATGACAGTCACCTGTCCCCCGAACTTTAAATCAGGCCCTACGTCCCTCAAAATGGTCTCCTCGCTTCCAAGCATCATTCTGAGTTATTGAAAAAGTAAACTAAACCTGAATATTGAATATCAGTGAACGGATCTAACAGCATGACTTCTTTAGACAGAGTGACCATTAATGTGGAAGACAAATGACTAATTACATATGTCTGCTTTACTCTTGAACCAGTTACGAGTTACCGGCCCCTTTGGAATTATGATGTTAAGTGCTTAACATCTGATTATTCAGCTACAGAAAGCAGCAGACATATCAGGCAGAATTATAATGTAGAAATGAGGAATAACCACAGGACTCCTGGGTAGGATTTCAGATTCCCCTAGCAATTCCTCATTCCTAAGCAGACAATCCACTCAGGGTCTCTTTTATAATACTCAACTCCCCGTGTCTGAAGTTACTTTTGCCCCGACATTGGGAAAGGGAAAGGAAAATGTTGTAATTAAAGAAGCCCTTGAGCCAGGTATATATAACACGCTGGATTTAATAAAGCTTAGTTGCAAGTTAAGTTTCAAGTAGATAAGTAAAAGATGACAAAGCCCCACCAGGAGCGGCCTCCCTGCAGCTCAGCCTGCCTGCCATCAACTGCCACTCCACTCACAAGCCAGGCACCCAAGATACTATAAGGTCATCAGGCATTCCATAGACCCACACCAGCTGAGCAGCAGGGAAGTCACACAAGCTAACTATAACATATCCCCTTCCTTGGGGAAACACCAATTCAGAAGGGGAGGAAGGAAATGTGAACAACCATCAAAATATACAATGAAAATAAACAATGCTTTGTGAAAAGAAAACATTTACATTGCATTCTAAAGAGATTGACATTATGCATTGTGTAAAGAAAACATTTACAATGCATTCCAAAGAGATTGACATTAAAACCCACTACATGCAATGCATTCTCAAACTAAACATTTACATTGCCCCATCCCCCTCCCTCAGGGAAAACAAATTATAACAAGCATAAATGGCACTGGTTAGCATATCACTAAATGAATGAAAATCCAATAAACTTCCTGAAATAAAAATAAACTGCACTGGGGCACTCACCAGCCCTCAAACTCACCATAACCACCGTAAAAAAACTGACCAGCAAAGGGCACTCACCACCCTAAAATAAACTGCACGGGGAACTCACCACACCAAAAACTCACCACCGTAGGGCACTTCCCACCCTAAAACAAACTGCACGGGGCACTCACCACCCCAAAAACTCACCACCATAGGGCACTCACCACCCTAAACAAACCGCACGGGGCCCTCTCCACCCTGAAATCTCACCTCCGTAGGGCACTCACCAGCCTAAAACAAACTGCACGGGGCACTCACCACCCCAAAAACTCACCACCGTAGGGCACTCACCACCCTTAAACAAACAGCACGGGGCACTCACCACCCCAAAAACTCACCAGCGTAGGGCACTCACCACCCTAAAACAAACTGCACGGGGCACTCACCACCCCAAAAACTCAGCACTGTTGGGCACTCACCACCCTAAAACAAACAGCACGGGGCACTCACCACCCCAGAAAATCACCAGCGTATGGGACTAACCACCCTAAAATACTCTGCATTGGGGCACTTACTACCCCACAAACTCATCACCATTCCCGAAAGTAAAAGTGATACACCACCACCCAATTAACCCAACTGACCACCCTGAAACCACCCAGAGATAAACCACCATAGGGCACTAACCACCCTAATTTTGGCACCCACAACTACCCTCTGAATTGTGAAAACAATAAGAAGAGGAAATTCTTGCGGATGCTAAAAGTTCATGACCACGGGTGAGCGATCTCTCACCCGATGACTCCTCTCAGGGTTCCACGCTGCGACAGGGAACTCACGTGGTGTAGTGTAGGCGAATCGACTGAGAACTTGTGGAGAACTGAGGCTGGACACCGCCATTCAACTGCAGTGCCGAAACTTCATTCTGAGAAAACAACTGGACCACAGTCAAAAGTTCAATTTTCCTCCTCAACCATATGCCCAACGTCCGTATTCCTCTTGTGGCACTGAAAGTTCGCCACCGGGCAAGATTTGCAAAGCGGTTCGGAAAGAAAACACGTGGCAATGAAGGTTGCCAAGAGGGGAAAACTTCTAAATCCAAAATGTAGGCACGTTTCTTGATGGCATGCCGGATGGCTCGCAGCGCGCTGCTGCATGCAAGCATGACTGGGCAGCTGAAACAGAGGAAGACGTCACCGAGGCTTCCACAAAAGGTCTGCAGGGCTGCATCATCAAGTAAGAGTGCATGCGACATTTTCAAAGAGAAAAACAAATGCAAATGTTTTCCATTGCAGCGGGATACAGTATTTCAACAGTAACTTTAAGTTTTGCGTCGCAAACAGGCCCACAAAACATGTATATCGTGCCGACTTTCCCACAACAGATTGCCCCCCCTGTGGCAGTTTCTCTCCACGGTGTCAAAGTGACTGAATCATCTTCCTTAAACATTGTCAGTCACACTCAGCTTTCTTCAATGGCCTCAAAAGCAAAATGAGCACAGTCACTGAGGTCACACTTTGTTAATAGACAACAGCCAGAGTCCTTGCACTCCGCACTAACTGCCATCCACAACAAAGTAATCCAGTGCTCTTTCACCGTGTGTCCGTCATAGTGGGCACAATTCACAACCCTTCACTCCAAACAACCTAGGGAGATTAGTTGCATTCTGACCATAATCCATAGACATTCTGACTTTCAATAGTTGCTGGCTCTAATCAAAGGAAGAAGAGAAAATAATGCTAGAAATGTATATAATGTTGATGTGAATTTTGTAAATATATGTATGATAAAATGTAAGTTTGTAGATAAATGTAAATAGTAAGAACATATAGATAAATAGGTTGTTAGATTACGGTGTAGAGAATAGTTGGTGTTGGGAGAGTGGGCTAATGTATAAATTGATTGAACCTAATTGTTATTACTGTATATAGATAAGGAATGTCGCAGGTTGTTGTATATAGATTGTCTTTCACACAAGAGAATTAATGAATTTTTTTTATCATTGTAGTACTCAAAAATACATGAAAATACAGAACTCCTGAGGAAGGCCATACGCCGAAACGCGTTGATAGGAACTGGTTTTGTATTTGTCAACAACAATCAATCCTTGTTTGTGTGCTAAAATTAGCAAATGCATTTATCATTGTAAATAGGATGCTATAGAATTTATTGTGGATATTTGTATTAAATTTGATGGATATGTATAAAATATATATGAGTTAAAAGAAGAGAAAAAAAAGGGGGAAAAAAAGGAAAAAAATTCATCAAATATTTAAGAAAAAGATAATAAAATAGATTTTCATATATTTCATGACCATGTTGTCAATCAATCTATAAAACAATTTGTGACGCATTTTAGATAAAACACACACATAACCCGGTGTATAGATCTCTTTTTCAAAAAAAGCACAATTCACAACCCAACACCCCCTTTAACCTCTCCTTACCAGCCAGTTGATAGATAAACAGCGCTTAAAAACGTGCGCTGTTCTCCACCATCTCATTAAAATCCTCTTTGGAGCGGTATTCCTTGACAGGCTGTTTGACGCTACGCACAGTTCCTTGTCACCTTGAAGACATGCACACCTCAAAACATAGGCAGATTACTCTTACGTCAGCCACAGTCTTCACACATGAGATATATCAAACATCACATATCAATTGCTTCAGATCAGAGTAAATAACTCTCAAACAGCCATTCTTCAGGCTGTCCGAATAGTATAGGACACTGGTGGGGCATACCAGGACGTTTCTTTGTTACACAGTCTTTTATAAAATTCTTTATCTTCTTAGTTCCATTCTTTCTTTCTCAAAGCGTAGGTGCTTTAAAATAAACAGTCTTCTCTTTTTTCCTTAACACTTTCTCTTTTCTGCATGCTGTAGGTTCTTTTGTAAATAGGCTGTTTATGTAGGCTGTAGGTTCTCCAAACGTCGCCAAAAATGTTGTAATTAAAGAAACCCTTGAGCCAGGTATATATAACACGCTGGATTTAATAAAGCTTAGTTCCAAGTTAAGTTTCAAGTAGATAAGTAAAAGATGACAAAGCCCCACCAGGAGCAGCCTCCCTGCCGCTCAGCCTGCCTGCCATCAACTGCCACTCCACACACAAGCCAGGCACCCAAGATACTATAATGTCATCAGGAATTCCATAGACCCACACCAGCTGAGCAGCAGGGAAGTCACACAAGCTAACTATAACAGCAGAGTTACCGAGTCATACTCATAATGAGGACCAAAGATTTGTTTCTTGATAAAACATTGCTCAACTACTGAAATGTGCATCCTTATTTATTGTCTGTGAAGAAATGGATAAAAAAATTGACTAAAAACATGCTTGGTCAATGTACATGGATTATTTATCTTGAGGAAGTGATCCTGCTTCCAAATTCTGAAACTAGTGTTTTTAAAAATAAACTGTCCCAGAAGTTTGTTGGTGATGGTGGATTTTTAGCATCAGGCATTTTCTCTTTTATACCCAATTTTTAGCATTTGTTTCAAGTTACAAAATATTTGTTAATAACTTCATTTTTCTTGTTAGCATATACACTGGAATAAAGATGAACAGAAAATGGATGTCTGCATATAAACAGTTTTTGAGAATGCATCCTGCCATTCTGCACAAAGGAGAGATATAATTGTTCTTTAATGATTGTAAATGTGAAGTGACAGGATTATGTTACGGAACGCAAAAAAAGGCTTTCCTTTTCTCAATGATATGTGTGCTGCAGAATATCCACCGCGTTCTTCAGCATTTGTATTTAAAAAGTCTCTGATGTCTGCCAGCTAAACATCTTGATATAATTACATAATAATTTACTTTCTCTAATAACTTTGGCGTTATTTAGGGTTAGGCTGAATGGGAACGCTGCCCTAAACTTCGTGACTCCTGCTCCACCTAACTTGAGAGTCCCTTACCTTCATTTAGGGATGTGTGAACTGGTGGGCTTCAAACAGCAGAGCATCCACTTGCTCAATTTACCCGCAACCTTTGACCCAGCTGCCCTATTTAGGCATGGGCAGGCATCGTTGATTTTCATCTTTCTCGGGACCATATAAAGCATGGGGAAAAGTGAAAAATCTCTCTTATGCTTAGGGGGAAAAAAACCTACAGCAGAGCGTTGGTTATGAAAAAGCAAAGGAGTTTGCAGATTGAGCCGCATTAACATGCCAGCCCACTTGGCATTCACCTGCAATGCAATTGCATTCACTGCAGATTTGCTTTCTTTCTCTCTATAGACCAAGTGGTCTATGGCCTTTGGGGCAGAGATAAGGACTTCCTCTGGCCAGTGTGCGTAAATGACTTTCGATGTCTGTCCTTTTCCACGGTTTTTATATTGTTGATTCAAATGTACACAAAATTTCATCCATAACTAGATTTTGATCATTTATATAAACAGTCTTCAAAACTCCCAGACATTAATATAATTTGACACATTCTGAGTAGATTGAGAGCTCACAAAAAAGCTGGCTGGCAAATGGGACATCTATCAAAAATGGTGGATGTACTGTATTAGTGCTTTGGCCACTTCTGAATGAGGCTGAGTAACTGTCATTTTGGTACTTACGCCCCTGCTTGCTCTGCTGAAGCCCCACCTCTGAATAGTGACTGAATGGCATTAGAATTCCACCCTTTGAAAAGTGCGCTTTCAGAGAGCATGTTTCAACACCTAGAGCCAGCAAAATCCTGTCCCCATTACCTACGTCACTAACCCCAGAAGCCCCTTGTGGCCCCACTCCCCTAACAACTGTGGCCACCCCTGGGAAGGGAGGTCAGGGTGCAGTCACCATCGTTACCAGCAGGGGCAAAAACCTCACTGGTGCAGGTACACAGCAGATGGAGCAGCGGGGGCAGATGACTGATCTTCTAAGGGCTTAAGTGATCTCAAAAGGTCCCAGGATGACATCAATAAAAATGAACTCCTGGAGGGAGAGCTACCAGAGTGTACAGTCTTTACACTCTGGAGTGGTATATTACGGCTTGTCTGCAGCAGTGACTAGTTTTGCAGCTGCTTTCCATGGAGAAGTACAATCTGCTGCCCAGCCCTTTACACAAACATCTCTAGCTGGCAGCTATATGGAAGTAGAACACTGTTGCCTTTGGAGCTACCTGGGACACTGCCTCACCTGTTGTCAGCAAGCTGTTTCAGTGACCCTTAGGATGGGCTGGTCATCAGGTCCCCCAGCAAGTCACCACCGAGCAATACAAAATATGACGTACTAATGTTAGCGTTTGGACTATTCATCTTATACAACTTATTTCCTCAAGTTTTTCAATTAATCAATCAAGGCATTTATATAGCGCACTACTCACCCAGAGGGTCTCAAGGCGCTGGGGGAGGGGGGTCCGCTACTGCTCGAACAGCCAGGTCTTGAGTTGCTTCCTGAAGGCGAGGTGGTCCTGGGTCAGGTGGAGGTGGGTCGGGAGGGAGTTCCATGTCTTGGCGGTGAGGTAGGAGAAGGACCGTCCCCCTGTGGTGGCTCTTCGGATACGGGGGACGGTGGCGAGGGCGTGGCCGGTCGATCGAAGCTGGCGTTTGGGAGCGTAGAAGTTGAGGCGGCTGTTGAGGTATCCTGGGCCTTGGTTGTGTAGGGCTTTGTGTGCGTGGGTGAGGAGTCGGAAGGTGATTCTCTTGTTGACCGGGAGCCAGTGCAGGTCTCTCAGGTGTCCGGAGATGTGGCTGCAGCGGGGGATGTCCAGGATGAGACGTGCTGAGGCGTTCTGGATCCGCTGGAGTTTCTTCTGGAGCTTGGCGGTGGTTCCGGCGTAGAGGGAGTTGCCGTAGTCCAGGCGGCTGGTGACGAGGGCCTGGGTGACCGTCTTCCTGGTCTTCCCGTCTTCCTGGTCTCGGTGGGGATCCACCGGAAGATCTTACGTAGCATGCGCAGGATGTTGAAGCACGACGAGGAGATGGCGTTGACTTGTCTGGTCGTGGAGAGGGAGCAGTCCAGGATGAAGCCTAGGTTGCGTGCGTGGTCTGTTGGTTTGGGTGCGCTGCCTAGGGCGGGGGACCACCAGGAGTCGTCCCAGGCGGAGGGTAAGGATCCCAGGATGAGGACTTCCGTCTTGTCTGAGTTCAGTTTCAGGCAGCTGTTCTTCATCCATTCGGATACCTCTTTCATCCCGTTGTGAAGGTTGGCTCTGGCGGTGGCGGGGTCGTTGGTGAGGGAGAGAATCAGCTGGGTGTCGGCGGCGTAGGAGATGATGTTGAGGTTGTGTTGGTGTGCGATGTCTGCGAGGGGGCTCATGTAGACGTTGAAGAGGGTTGGACTGAGCGAGGAGCCATGAGGAACTCCGCAGATGACTTCGGTGGCTTCAGATCTGAACGGGGGAGGCGGACTCTCTGTGTCCTTCCGGCGAGGAAGGAGATGATCCACTCCAGTGCCTTCTCCTGGATTCCGACGTTGCTGAGTCGCTGCACTAGTGTACGGTGGCAGACCGTGTTGAAGGCCGCGGAGAGGTCTAGGAGGATGAGGGCTGCTGTTTCTCCGTTGTCAAGCAGTGCTCGGATGTCATCGGTGGCTGCGATCAGGGCGGTCTCGGTGCTGTGGTTGGCCCGGAAGCCGGACTGCGAGAGGTCGAGTGATCCGTTTGTCTCGAGGAAGGCGGCCAGCTGCTTGTTGACGGTCTTCTCGACGACTTTAGCAGGGAACGGGAGCAGCAAGATGGGGCGGTAGTTCTTGAGGTCGGTGGGGTCCGCTGATGGTTTCTTTAGTAGAGCGCTGAGTTCGGCGTGCTTCCATCTCTCCGGGAAGGTAGCGGTGTCGAAGGAGGTGTTGATGATGTCCCGCAGGTGGGGTGCGATGACAGCGTCGGCCTTGTTGAAGATGTGTTGAGGGCAGGGGTCGGTAGGAGATCCGGAGTGGATGGAGTTCATCGTGCGGACGGTGTCTTCGGTGCTGATCGGGGTCCAGGCGCGGAGGGTGGTGGTGGGGGGCGGTGGTTCAGTCGTGGCGTGCGTCGGTTGAGTGCTGAAGCTGTTGTGTATGTCCGCGATCTTGTTGTGGAAGTAGGAGGCGAGGGAGTTGCAGAGGTCTTGCGAAGGGGTGATGTCGTTGTTTCCGGCGTTGGGGTTGGAGAGCTCTTTAACGATGTTGAAGAGTTCCTTGCTGTTGTGTGCGTTGTTGTCCAGTCGTTCCTTGAATGCGGTTTTCTTGGTGGCGTGGATGAGTTGGTGGTGTTTTCGGGTGGCGAGCTTGAGGGCAGTCATGTTGTCCGGTGTTGGGTCTCTGCGCCAGGTTTTCTCGAGTGCTCTGCAGTTCTTCTTGGAGCTCTTGAGTTCGTCGTTAAACCATGGGGCTTTCTTGCTGCCGGGTCTGTTCCATACATATGCTTTTATGGATCAAAGATGCACTTAAGTTAGGAACTGATTCAGGTGAGACTGTTTTATCTTTTATTGAAGACTATGTTACATGTGCTCTACCAAAAACAAGAAAATAAAATACCTTAAGACAACAAGTTTTACGGGTTCAAACTGATGGATGTGGCAAATACTGTCAATGGAAATACAAGTCAAAGAAAAAGTTTTATACCAAATGTTGTTTTGGATTTCCACGTCCAGTAATATCCAAAGGAAGAGTCAATAGCTTCATGTCAGCAGTGAGGCAAACTATCACTAGAAAATCTCAAAAAAATACTTACAATTTAAAAAGAAGTGAACAATCAAAGTATATTAATGATTATAATCCAGTGATTTTGTCGATGTGGAATGCAAATATGGATATCCAGTATGTTGTATCGAGCAGGTTCCAGAGCTCGATGGCGTGTCTGTGGATGGAGCGGGTGTTGAGCAGGATGCATTTCAGGTGGCTGCTGCTGTTGCTCGTCTTGGTCTTGGTTGGTGCAGGAGTATTGCTGGTCCGGATGCAGGTGAACTTGCAGACGTTGCAGCAGAAGGGTCCGTGGGTGCGTCTCGGGGTGGCTCGGTAGCATCCTGGGATTCGTCCGGCGTTGAGTGCGTTGAGGGTGGCGGCGTCGTACGTCCGGCGGGTGGGCAAGGGTCTGCGGGGGCCAGGGGTCCTGGCGCTGGGCGCGGTCCAGGCGCGGACCGGCATAGACGGGCTTACCTTTGGCGCACCTGCGGCGCTCAATCGGTGCTCCCGCTGCGCGCGTCCGCTGCGGGTCGCTCTGGGGGCGTCATAAGAAGGGGGACGAGAGGGCGGGTCAGCTGGGCGGCGGGAGCGGCTCGGCCAATGGGCCAGTGGTGGGCGGGGCCAGTGGCGAGCTGCGGCGGGAAAGTGGCGAGCGGGCGGCTCTGCTGAGGCTGGGCCACTCGGGGGGACTGGGGGCGTCTGCGGCGAAAAAAGGCGGCAAGGCTGGCAAGGCTGGCAGGCAGGAGCAGGCAGGAGCAGGAGGCGGCAGGAGGAGCAAGGGGTGACCAGGCCTGGTGAGATGCGCAGTGGTCTGGTCAGTTTTTAATATACTCATGGATTGAAAAAGGGCTTAAAGCAACTGATGGCTCATCTTGATTTTCTCATACACCATACAAGCTAAGTCCTTTTCTGAGAATCTGCAGTGTGATTCAAATTTTGCAGGATTTATTAAAAACATGAAATATTACATTTCTGAGTTCTCACATCATCGAAATAATAATACAATTATTGTGCATTTAGTTACTCTGTTTATATGAATTGATTATTTTGAATCATAAAATTAATCACTTTTCAGTAGTTTATTTTTTGCATTTATGTGCATTATTTTTTGGTGGAAAAAAATTATCAATAATAAGAAATTCAAATAAGGAGGGAAGCTATGTCAACAATGTGTACAAACACTCACAAACAGGAACTTGGCCAGTGAGATTTGGCATCTCGCAAGATTACTCTAACATGCGCGGTCGCGAATGCTCACAGTCAGAAACCTGCCACTCGAGCATCAGCAAAATTAACTCAAGAAGCTGCACCCTCTGTCACTGCACATGGTGTAATATGCGCTGATTTTACAGCGCAGAAGGAGCTCCCTGCATTAAATCATAGCATGAGCAGCGCAATGTGCCTATTTCCACCCATTCACAGATTTCCAGTAGACTAGGACCTAGTTACAATTTCAGTCCAACCTGGTCAAAAATGTTACCTCTGACTCAGTTCATTGTATGGAGCTCAAAATCTTACACCAGGGTAAACCTGAAGCTCTATCCGAGGAAGGTGTATCAAACTCAGATATCTTTTCTACCAGGTCCCCCCATGGCTCTTGAGGTCTCGGAAAAAGACATTCTGGTGCAACTCCTCTGGGTCACTTAGGGGCCAGAACTTAAGCCTGCAGAGGCCAAAAGCAAGGTGCAGTCCTGATCCAATTGATACTGTAAACAGGCTGGGGTTTCTTTTGCCGCAGGCACTTCTCCCCCTACTCCCACCTCGCCAGCACTGGTATCAGGGAAGGAAACTGGAAGATCTTCAAAAACCTGTCTGCGGGGCACATGGAATTGTTCCATGCTGTCAACAGTGTCAGTACATTAACTGGTTTAAGTTATTGCCATCCTGGATGGAATACACTCTGCCCTATCTGCCTTATAGATAGATTATTTGTCTGGTAGTGTCTCAACTGCCATCAGTGTTTCTGACACACCGGACCCATTGCAACACTTCTCCTCATTTCACTGACCACCCCAATTCTCTTTCTGATCCTATCCCTCAACTTCCCCCACCCATTCTACCTGGCCAAACCATCACAAAGCACCAAAAACTACCCAGTCCCAAATGTGTCACCGTAGAAAAAGATCGTATTTTGCACAATGTGATTCTAACCAGTAGTAAAATGCCTGTGCTCCCCCTTAAACATGGTTGAATTGGCATAAGCATCATTGGTACAATTAACTTGCTTTGATATCCATAATGTAATCAGGACCTGGAAGTTAAATGGCCGTAATAAACTGCTGCACCTGTTGTGCCATTTCCTAAAGTGGAAGAGCAAATATTGCCTCAAGCCGATCATTTTAGCCTAACTATAGCAAAGTAAAAACTACAATCTATCCTGTCTAAATAGGCCCCTTTGATAGGTAGGTTAAAACCTTCCTTTTATATATTAGTGAGTCACCCTATTGTAGGCCTGCAAGCCCACAAGGCAGGGCAAATGGTATTTAAAAGTAGGACATGTAGAAGTATAATGATAAACGTCCTTATAGTGGCTAGAAAGAAGGGTTGGTGTTCCATCAAGAAACACATTTGGAAGCAATATGAAATATTAATACTGATATCTCTTGAGCCCGTTTCAACTAAAGCTTGCTACCTTGCCCCGCTGAAGATTTTTGGCTTCCATTTTTTAGACAAAGGGCCAGATTTAGATCTTGGTAGACGGGTTACTCTGTCACAACGGTGACAGAAACCCTATTCACCAAAATATAAATCCCATAGGATATAATGGGATTTATATTTCGGCATACAGGATAACTGTTGCAGTTGTGAGGGAGTAACCCATCCGCCAAGATCTAAATTAGGTCTTAAGTAACAAGCTAAAACCACTGATAAGTTCAAAGATGGGTGAGCCACTAGAAGCCCCGGCCAGGCTCAATCTTGAAGCCTGGTGTGGTCCAGTTGGAATGTCGAGGGCATAACAAGCTGAGCTGTCATATGGCTTCTGCCTGCCACTATCGCCGTTACATCATGAACAAAAAGGTAAAAACAAAGGGGTAGACTTATCATTGAGTTGAGTTGCCTTCACACTACGCAAGGAAGCGCAAGAGGAATGCAACTAGTAAGTCAGATTTATCAAGCCACTCAAGGCCACCTTGCATGGCCATGCGTGACTTAATACATCTAGAGTAATGCAACGCAGTGCAAATCGCTGCGCTGTTTTACTCTGCCCAGGGAGGCGTTCCATAGGTGGAACGTGGGTATTCCCACACATCCACACATGGATTTTAGTGCATTTCGAGACATTAGCCTTCACTGGTAGACCTGGGAATGTGTCAAAATGCTACACCTCCCTCGGTGAGGCATAATAAGGAGAAATATCTTTATTTCTCCTCGTTTGTTCTTCTTTCTACATGTGCTGCTTTAGAGGATTTGTTTGTGCAGGATGGTGTCCGTCCCTATACAAAAACAATCCTGTCTGAAAAGCAGGCACACTTGCATCATTGCACAAGGGTGCATGTGTTGGCATGATGCTGCACATTGTGTGCCAGTACAAGGAAAGGTGGCTTGCTCTGGTGGGCTGCATGAAATAATTATAACTCTGCACCAAAGCATTATTAACTGAGGTAAAATGGTGACACAAATAGATACCCATGTAGTGGATTGTTTTTACAATGTGAAAACAGAAAACCTGGATTAATCATGGTTTCCCAGCTTAACCCAATTGTGTGATTTTAGGCAATAATTTTATTTTACCACGCCTTCTTTTTCTTCACGATTGCATATGAAAGCACCTTTCAATATCTGACTTCAGAATATCAGTTGACAAAAACCTATATCTGTTTGATTTGATAGACTATAATATGGCCCTACCGTGACAACTGTCTTGCCTCATAGTTCACTAGTGGCACTGACACCAGGGTGAACCAGGAGCAGAATGGTTCAAAGTTCATGTTTAAAAACTATCACTTTTAGAAGTATTTCTTAGTGCAGGACTATAATGATGTGCTGTATTAATGTCAAAGCTTCCCCGTCTTGAAGAAAAACACTTTTTTTAAATTTTGAATGAATAGACTTCTTTATATTTTATGCATTGTTTGTTGTATAATTTACATCGCAAAGGTTTCAAGGCTTAACCCTTGCATGGGCTCCAAGAGTCAAGCCAGACCCTTGGCTTGGCTCGGCTCACCTTGCTAATTTGTTGGCACAAACACCTCTAGAACCTGATTTCTGTATCCGATTGGCTTTACATTGTGGTCGACCTCATATCATGTCTAGATTCCGATCCACTACAACCAGTGGACCCACATTAGCACTTTGTGCTTGAACTTTAGAAATTCATATCTACAGCTCCCCTTAAAGGAGTTTGGTCATTTTGGTCTCATTTTATTTATCTAATAATACATCATTTTGCTCTAATTCATTTTGAGATTGTATTGCTCACTGTTTTAACTTTATTACAGCATAACTACTTTACACATTGCCCTAAAATAACCCTGTTTGCTTTATACCACAGCTTTGAGGGGCTTGAGCTCAGGTTAATTTAGTGACTTTAACAATTCACCCTGACTAGGGTTTTAATTATTTCTTGTGGTGGGTGATTAACTTCCCAATTAATAATCCAATTTTTTACACTCACCATATGCCAAAACCCACCATTCCCGTCGCCCTCCTTCAACAGAACCAGCTGGCAAAACCATCTCATAAAACCCGAAAACATCCCTTCCCGACAAAAGTTCCCACAAACCTAAATCCCCCATCCCAGTCACAGAACCAGCTGACCAAACTATCCCCAAAACTCCAGAAACGTATCTCTGAGTCTGAATGGTTTTCTTAACCCAAGGGAATGGGGTTCAGTAACCTTTGGTCTTTGTATCAAGCTGCTACACAGAAGACACATCTTTCCCAGGACAAATTAGAGGGGTCAAAATGAAAATAAATAGATTAGATGGAGCCAAGGCATGATACTGTAATGTGTGTCCGCCACAGTCAGAGGTACTTCTAATATTGAGCAGGGACCGCCCAACCTTCAGATTGTAAATCCTGATTCTGATTTACAAGGTTGCTGGATTGTCTTCCACGCAAAAATACAGGGAAATCCCTTGATATTAATATCATATCATGGCCAGGTGGTTGATGACAAAACAGCTTTAAAATAGCCTTGGGCTATACTGGCTATTAAAGGCCTGCTCCCGTGTTAATGACTTTAACCACATGAATGCTAAGGCAATTCCCTCTTGGTGCTGCCTTTTTTTAAATCCCATTGTTCATGACGAGCTCAGCTCGTCATGAGCACACAAGCAGTGTACTGCATTGAGCATGGAAGGGGTTAACAAGGGAGCGGGGACTTTAATAGCCCGTATAGCCCTGCTAGAAAGGGCTATTAGAATATTCTGCCACTAGAGGGCAGAATATTCTAACAAATAAAACAAAGGCCTCTCGAAGCTCGAGGGGATTTAAATCCCCTTGAGCTCCAAGAGGCCTTTGTAAAACATTGGAATGTTGCTCTGCGGGACTTGACCTGCCGTAGAAGCAGGGAGCACTCGGTAGAAGCAGGGAGCACTCCATCGTCTTCAATGGAGCTCCCAACATTGCAATGTTCTAATACCGAATAAAGCAACCCTTGTCACCTATCTTCTGCATTCTATTATGGAAGAGAAGTTAACATCACCTTGACTCGGTTAGATTGCTTTGGCTCTTGACAATGGGTGAATTTAGCAAAGAGGCAGGTCAAGGAGTTACAGGAGATGATAAGAGGTTGCAAGTTAATATCATTGTCCAGCACTTGGAGGTTTACCTCTCAAAATATCTACCTTAAAAAGAGCCAGATTTGCAACTTAATCTCAAATTGATTTTTTTGGGTCACCCCTCAATGAGCAATGCATCGATTTCAAACCTCCAATTTCCCCTGTCCACTGTCGTGTAGGTATAGAAGCTTGTCCTAGAAGCCTGGAATAAAGAAAGAATGAGGAAATAGGTAAAACAAATAAATGTGGTGATTTAAAGGCCCGCTATTAGAGCAAGCTGACCTCAGGAAACAACCTAAGAGTGTTAATCATAGAGAACTGCGCGATTGCGAGCACAGTTGTCAAATGGGATTGTTTGGCGGTGCAGCTGAATCCAGGAAGTGTAGAAACACTAGAAACATAACTGACTATCGTGCGGACGGCAACGTGTCTAGAGGATTCTAAAAAGATACATGCAGAAAGGCATATCTTTTATGGCAAAGAACAAATAACTAATTTAGCACGGTGTAAAAAACAGTTGTATGAAGAAGGGAGTACTGTTGGAAAACCTATCGATTGGCAGGTGCCGGATAGGAAACTTTGTGGTGAAAGTCATTGCATTGTAGAACCAAAGAAGATTTATAAGCTAGAAAAAGTACAGAAGGCTATGCAAGCTATACTCCAGCAGTAAATTTCCAATTTGTACTCTGAAACTGGAAATCGAACTACTAAATCTATAATTTTTCCAGGGTGTTAATACGCCATTGATTTGCTATAAACATGTGAACTGGTTATTAAATCTCTACCTGTAAGCAAAGCTTTAGGACTGAACAGGTTGGACTCACAGGTATATAAGACATTCTCTGAGCTATTATTCCCGCATCTGCATTAATTACTTAAGACGGTTTGGAAGGCTGGAGAAAACCCTGCACCTCAAAAAAGAGTCTGTTGTGTATTTTTCTTAAACCCCGAAAGAATTCAGGACAGTGGTCCATACAGATCACATTTCTATAATACAGATTATAAAGTTAAGGAGCTTGGTAGGACCATATCAATCAGAATGTATTCGAGGACGAAAGTTAGCAGCCCACAATTTTTATTGGGCACCGTCTCATGCCGCTACCAACATACGAACGTCAACAAGGCATCGGACCTGGCGAAATGCATTTTTTATTGACTACCTTGGACCAAATCTGAATACCATTCCAATCCACTGGGTTAATTACTTGCCTGTATGGAGGGTGGGGGGAGGGGGCTGGGCTCAACCGTTCCAAGAGGAAAAAATCCATAATAATTGTGCATTAGGCAGGACTGTCCTCTTTCGCCGGTACTATTTGCGCTCTTTAAAGACCTGCTCACAAATAAAATGAGAGGATTATTATCAATACAGCCACCTATACTAGGGCAACAACATCTAATTATAGGCAGGTGATATAGCCCTGCATCTAAGGGCTGCTTGAGAGAACATCACTAGAATTTTGATATGATGGATGAAATGTCAACTGTCCCAGGCTGTGAAATTAATCACAGGCAAACAGAAATTCTGAACTTTAGGACTACTTTGGATTATTTACCTTAGAGATTTGATCCCAGATCTGCTGAGATTCGTTTCAGTATTTAGGAATCTATGTCATCTCAGTCATCTCTAAAATGTTGGAATTTAATTATCCACCCCAATTTCGCAAATAAAATAACATTATAACCTAGGAGACCCTTCCACTTAAATTCCTTGCCATAACCAACCTCATAAAAATTTCTATTTTACCCCATGGTCATCTTCTGTTCTAAGCCCTCTCAGCATGGTACTCAAATGTTCCTTAAAGAATTAAGAACTATATTCATCAGATTCATGTAGGCTAATAAAAACACATAGGAACCGCTGTGAAAGCTCCTCTGAATGCTGATAAAAAGGTAACTGGGCACTCCCTGGAACAGAAATATATTATGTAAACATCGCTTTAGGTTATATTAATTGATCAAATAATCCAGATTGCCTACAAGAGATGAATAACATCCTGATGGATGCAATGATACAAGAAACTGAAATAAAAGGTTTTCCATTTAAAAAAAATAAATAATAATAATTGAAGGTATTTTCATTGGAATCTTTGACACCATCTTCAGGTTTAAAAAAAATCCAACATATTATGTGTTCTCTCCACCGTGATGCCTGCTGAGCTAACTGTCATTTGTCAAATATGGCAATCAATCAATCAATCAATCAGGGGTTTGTTAAAGCGCGACTACTCACCCGTAAGGGTCTCAAGGCGCTAGGGGTGGGGGGGTTTGGGGGGGTGCAGGTTCCATTCCATCAAGGAGGGGGTCTGTCGAAGAGCCAGGTTTTGAGGTTTCTTGCGAAGATGGGGAGCTATGTTGTCTGTCTGAGGTGGAGCGGAAGGGCGTTCCATGCTTTGGCAGCGAGGAAGGAGAAGGAGCGGCCTCCCAATCTGGTCTTTCTGATGCGGGGGACCACGGCGTAGGTCCCCCGCAGAGAAGGGTATTCTGACCATAGGTGAGCAAGGCCTGTTTGATTCAAATACAGCAATGCAAACAGGGTCCTTGTTACAGGTCAACATTGTTTCAATGCTTTAACGGGATGTGGGAACATGATCAGGACTCTGTCGATGTCAAGTCTGAGGGAGAAGCACACAGATAAGTGAACACCACAAGAAAGAGCGGGCAAAGGTGCTCCCATCGCTGGAGAAAGCAGGAGGGGTATGCATGTACTTGATAGAGAGGTATGCATGTAAAGTTGGACAAAGGGGGTGGAGAACATGGGAAAATTAGAAATCACAGAGATAACCCAGTAATGGATCTTACTGCCAGGGAGCTGGATAATCAAAGTGTCGGGAGAAGAGCGGATGATGCAGCGCTCAAAATGGAACAAAAAGATTCTGGGAATTTTAGAAGCACTTAAAGGTAAACAAAAAATGGAAAGTTTATATCCCCACAACAGCTGAGGAGAGGAAGTCAGAGATGAGTAATACTCATGACAGGGAAAGATGCTGTTATGTAAGGAACGGTATTTCATATAAAATTAGAAACTTATGGGTAAAATATTTAGTTAGGGTTTCTGACTGGTAGAGCAAATTGGCATGCCTGATGAAATGAAATTCGGGGTCAGGGTAGAAATTTCAGAATGGGGAACCCATCTCTCCGCCGCCCCATCAATTGGGTCTGAAGGAGGGAAAGGCTTGGAAAAAACCAGAACGAAGGTGTCCATTTGAAATGTGTACTATCCTGAATAACAAGCTGCGATCGAAGCCAAACAGTATTTAGCAGAGCAAATGGAAAGATATTTTGATAATTAGCAACTGAATTCTTATTCAATTCTGTAAGGAGTATATGTATATTAATGTCATTTTTTGTCTCAAATTAAAAAAGAATAAATTTCTTACGCAAAAGTCTAAAGGGCTTACCCAGTGGTTTTTATTATGAATGCCCAAGATTTTTGCACTCCTTTCCGGACTATTTTTCGTACATTTTTTGCATTCATATTTTGAAAAGCAGTAAATCCGCACGTAAAAATGTTATGGACTTGTTTACCTTGTAGCTACCAGCTTCAAAATACTCTGTAAATATGGATTATTACATTGCGTCTAAAGTCTTGCTGAAGTTTGTTTTTGGAAATGACACAAGTGTCAATATTGTTGCTGCAGTTCAATCTTGTACACCATCTCCCTTTTAATTTCCTGTAGGAGTTTGCCATGCTCACTTCTCACTGTGTACCAGAAATCCAACTGC
The DNA here is from genome assembly GCF_964261635.1 of Lissotriton helveticus. NCBI lineage: Eukaryota > Metazoa > Chordata > Amphibia > Caudata > Salamandridae > Lissotriton > Lissotriton helveticus. The sequence continues at coordinate 1,034,734,673 of NC_136065.1, read as the reverse complement.
GACTGTCAGTTGGAACCCACTCTATGCACTATGAAATTTCTTCTAGGTCAAGCAGTTGAAGATCCTGAAAAAAGCTTTGTCGGATTGTATATTTTTGGCAAATACAGATTTTGTTTGGCTTCATTAGGCTTATTTGTACCAGTAAAACTATAATTTTTGAAGATTTAGCCATATATTTATTCTTACCCAGAGAGGAACAGTAATACATTTGCTTTAAAAGTTACATTATGGAATAACAGTGCAGAAAATTGGAATGCCAAAAGCATTTGCATGTGGTACTCATATTCTTAAGGTGCAATGCTGAGCAGTGCATCTTCATCCTCATATCCACACCTTCATGTGCCCATTGAAAGCTAAGGGCTGCACTGACTTTGTGGAGGACAAAAATGCAAACATGCATTTACATGTCCCTGCAATAGATGTCTCCATTGATGGCCAGGATCTCCGGGCCCACAGGTGCTAGGCTGTGAAGCTGCTCCTGTGCGCTCATTCTGTGGCTGACCCTCAATACATGTTTGAGCAGCGGGGGCATTCCACCAGCTCTGATGTGCGACCCTTGAAGGGCTACGCTGGACAGTGAATAGACATGTAGTCATATCCTTAAATTAAGGAAGATATAATTCTGTGCTGTCCTTCAACTGTTGTTTTTGCATTTGTCACCCCGAGTGGGAGGGGTATGCTCAGACGTGAGTCCTGTGCTCTCCACGCCACTGGAATCATGCTATCCTGGCTGATGAGGGCTGAAAGCCTGAAACCGGTCCTAGGATGCTTGTTTCCAGTCCAGGGAGGACCTGGCTTGGCAGTTCGGGCTGGACTGTTCCCATGGGGCACAGTGCCAAGGCTGATTTGCATATGGCTGGGTTCAAACTGGAATGGCATGGTGAGCAAAAAAACGATGGATTTAGGCTCAGATCTCTGTACTGGGGTGAATGTATGACATTGTTCTGCATTCTGTCCATCAACTGTTGTTTTTGCATTCGTTCTGTTTGCTGGAGCAGCGGGGATATAAAAGTCTATGCTGGTTCATAGGATATTTCTGTGCCAATTAACTGTACATTTCCCTATAGCAGTTCTGCCAAGTCAGTAACTGACTTATGGGAATGGGGTACTCCCATCCATGGATCTTGTCTCATCCTCCAGCAAGGGAGAGATGCAGCAAGATGTGTATCTAACACACCCCATTGACCCATGTCAGATGCACAGTTTGTGCTGTGGCAAATTCACGAGAACAAACCAACTTGTGCAAAGGCAGCATGCTTTACAATAAGCAAATACAGCTTATGCAGCATCCCGGCGCAGCTTCAATTTGTGCAGCAGGTGCGGTGTCACTGGGGCCCACAGAACCCTGATTTATGCTGTATTTTATCATTAAAATAGCAACCAGTGGTGCAATTTCCTTCCTTGCACTTGGGCCCTTGACACCCTGGCTATGCTACTAGAAGCAGCACATGCATAAGTGTATACTCTCATTATGCACCTCATTATGTGGACTGGAAATAATCTTTGTGAATGTGGAAGGATGTCATGGGACAACCTACACCATCTCTCTCACACTACTGATACCACATATCTTTCCTTCTTGAGCAATGCATAACGGAAAGATCTGGGTGGAAGTATGTGCCCCAGACCATCTCTCATGGTCAGGAATGAACAGGACATACCACCCACTCCTTCTCAGATGACTGAATATTTTTCACCACCCTCTCACTTATCAGCATTGGTCTACTTTTCTGTCAGAAACAAATAATTAAATGGGCAAATTCAAGTCAGACTGTCATTGGCTGAGTGGACAAGGTAGCATACCCTGTATCCCTCTCTAGTATCTATCCCCCTCATCATGCTCACTCCTTTTTGGATTTGACCAAAATAGCAAAAGGGGTATGGGACAATGGCGGCTCCTCCACTATGGTAGAAGAGCGTCGCCCCACTGCTTCACAGCAGTGCCAACTTTAGAAACATAAAATGATAATAACTTAGTTATTATCATTCTATGGTTCATGTCTGTCTGCGTTGTGGGCGGATGGGTGTGCGGTGCTGCTCTGCTCTGGGAGCAGTGGGGAGTGGTTTGCTCACTCCTAAGTGCGCAATGACTGTTTGGTCCACCCTCTCGGGGCGCCAAAACAGTCATGCATACTTCCCTGTTCTCAAGGCAGGCTGCATTACAGCCTGCATGAAGAACATGTCCACACCTCCAGCCCTTGGCTGAGCGCTGTGTCACAACACTCAGACCAATCACAATGCTGTATTGCAGCGTTGTGATTGGCTTAGGGGAAGGCGCCTGTCTGCCTGCTTCCTGTTCCTGTAGTCGGAGACAGGAGAATAGGAGCAGCGACGCAGGACCGGCCTCAAGGTACTAGCAGCCCACTAGCTTCAGAATATGATCTATTAGTGCCCTTGGAGTGCTATATTAAAGGGAAATTCACCTTTTATTGAGCCACAGCATCTACTCATGAGGATGTTACCACTTTACCAGGGATTGAGGCAGGTATCATTGGTGGCTAACCCACAGCTTTCCGTAAGTCAATTGAGGGTGAGTTAGACTGTTGTATTCCAGCTCCAGACAACAAGCATGCTTTTTTACTATATTAATCCATGAATACAAAAATGATATTCAGCAATCCAGAAGGTCACATTTAAGCATTACTTTTGGTAGGAGACTGATTCTGAGACTATTGAAATATACAAGATTACCTTTGGTTAATGATTGAATAAAGCACATCTATATGTTGGAATCAATAGGGGAATCGTTTTTAGTGCAACAGTTGCATAGGGAATTATTATACCACACAGACGAAATTTGGGCTTCAGAGGCATACATATCTGGAACACAATCTATTGGTCACTAAGTGTATCCGTCCACCTCAATTTTACTATAAATCTAAGCATAGAGAACATTGGGGTATATTATCAAGGGGTTTACCTCCGCTTTTTTGGCTTTAAAAGCCAAGAAAGCGGAGATAAAATTATCTCCCTATTACCAAGCTGTCGCTAACACCAGTTAGTGACAGCTAATAGGAGATAGCGACCATCTTGGGCCCCGCTTTGCATGTCAGTGATATTTATCACTAATGACATGCAAAGTGGGCGTGCCAAGATGTTAGCGACTGGAAACAGTCGCTAACATCGCTATCTCCTATTACCAACTTTTGGAGATATTCGCGCTAAGCGCAAATATCTCCAAAAGCTAACACCTGCCCTGAGCAGTTCTTCACCATGTTATCCAATGGGAGGTGGATAACATGGCTAAGAGCATTTGCTCGATAATGCATGAATATCGCTGACTTTTCAGCGATATTCATGCATTGCGGGAGTTTTTTATCGCATTTGCGATAAACCTTGCTAATAGCAAGGTTTATCTGCGATAAAAATCGCCGATGTGCGGCGATAATTTTTGTCTCTAAACAAGTTAGAGACAAAAATTATCGCTAGTTGTTGGTAATATACCTGATTGTCTTCTATATTTTTAAGCTGGCTGGTTTCTGCTATTGTCTTTGCTAACGCTGACGGTTTCGGATTCACGTCTATAGCAAGACACAGGGTCTTAGTCAAGTTTCTCCAACATTTGACGAGATACCAGAATGCAAAATCATGGGTTCCAGATCCAACACCAGTGATAAACTTTTCCCCACTTCTCCATATCCACTGTCAAGAATAGCTGACAGGAAAATCTTGGTTAGCAGCAGACAAGGGGAATGGGATAAGAGAGAAATAGCAGACATTTCTATCACTACTCTGACTCACCAGTCGTCTGAAGTAAGCTAAGGTCTACTGAGCTGTAGGGGATATTTCAAGGCAAGATTTCAATTGTTAGTACCTGATCTCTACACACATTCATCTAACACTTACTATAAACAATGATATACGTGAGAAAATCTCTGTGCTTCAGATTCTCTGAAGTCTTCTTATTCCTCAAATAGCTTAGTATCCAAAGGTAAAAAAATACACACTCTGATACCAAACTTTTACCTATTCAGGCTTGTTTTCAAAATACAATATTCAGTTTTCAATCAGGCTCCCAAAAAGTAAACTAATCAAACAATGTCCAAGGTTTTAGAAGCCCTGGTAAAAATGTCCTGGCTGAAGCAACATAGTTTCTCATTTGTTTAGCAAGGACGCTATTGTCCTTGTGGAAACATACTCAGTCTTCAAAATGACCACTGGCCTAACCAAACATTGTAAGAGTTCTATGGGTTCATGGGAAATGTGGTTTCTAAATGTATGTTCATCCTCCTCTGCATAGTGCGTCCTCAAGAAAGATGAAGTCTCAGGCCAAGCGGCATCAGTTTCTGGATTCACTGTGAGCGTTTCTTTCCGCAGAGTGATTGAAGCGCTAATGATGCTCGGCAGCCATGCAAACATGGAAGGGTGAGGCTATGACACACTTGACAGGAGGAGGTAATTCAGCATCTTGTAAATACTGATTAGTTATATGCGTAGTATTTACTAGATGTGGTATCACCTCTGCATTCTAAGTTGAGCACATTCAAATGTGGGATAATGCAGAAATACTACAAGATTTAGTCATTCTGAGCTGCAAAACTGAGAATACTGTGGTAATTCCCTGCACAATTTCCTCCAGAATGTATCTGCCTACTTCACTTCCTGCTGGTCCTAAGTCATCTGCTGAATGAAGACCAACTGTTTGAAACTTAACACAGTAAAAACAGAAGTGGGACTTTTAGGCTTGAACACTTTTCTGTGGAGCTCTATGTGATGGACAGCAGATCTCGGACAAATACCCTGCCGGACCAATAAAGCCAAGAACTTGAGTATAGTGGTGCTCAACCAACCCGCGACTACCAGCCAAGTCAACACAGTTGCATCCTCCTGTTTCTAAACTCTAAACATATTAAAAAATCTTCAAATATCCCCTAATCTGTACACGCAGCTTCGTCACACAGGCACTCATCACCAGCACACTGAAATATGGCAACATTCTCTAATCTTACCTGCCAAAATATGCCCATGGAAAAAGTATGGGGTATATTACCAACAACTAGCGATAATTTTTGTCTCTAACTTGTTTAGAGACAAAAATTATCGCCGCACATCGGCGATTTTTATCGCAGATAAACCTTGCTATTAGCAAGGTTTATCGCAAATGCGATAAAAAACTCCCGCAATGCATGAATATCGCTGAAAAGTCAGCGATATTCATGCATTATCGAGCAAATGCTCTTAGCCATGTTATCCACCTCCCATTGGATAACATGGCTAAGAACTGCTCAGGGCAGGTGTTAGCTTTTGGAGATATTCGCGCTTAGCGCGAATATCTCCAAAAGTTGGTAATAGGAGATAGCGATGTTAGCGACTGTTTCCAGTCGCTAACATCTTGGCACGCCCACTTTGCATGTCATTAGTGATAAATATCACTGACATGCAAAGCGGGGCCCAAGATGGTCGCTATCTCCTATTAGCTGTCGCTAACTGGTGTTAGCGACAGCTTGGTAATAGGGAGATAATTTTATCTCCGCTTTCTTGGCTTTTAAAGCCAAAAAGCGGAGATAAACCCCCTTGATAATATGGCCCTATGTTTTTTCACACTATCTCAGGGCAGGCGCGTAACACAGGTCCCCGTAGCCCCCACGGTGCAGGGGGCCCCAAAGCTCCAGGGGGCCCCCTCAGCACAGAACTCCGGCCAGAGAGCTCCCGATTAAGGCGGGAGGGGGCCCCTCCACGTACCTTGCAGGGGGGGGCTAGTTGTGTTACGCCGCTGCCTGAGGGCTGTGAAAAACTGTATATTTTTTGTGAAATTCCATAGAAATTACGCAAGATGACATGAAATTACACTTTGGCAGTGAAATGTGATTTGTCAGTACCTGATGTGATATTTTTAATACAAGTTCGCACAAAGAAATCTTGCACAATATCATTAGGAGAGTTGTTTGAGGAAAAAAAGGTCTCATTGATACATTTTCTGTGCAGTCTTCAGCTGGTATCTCGTAAGACTTTTTATATGCAAAGTGCATAATCACTTAAAACAATTAGCAAAATTAACGTAATACCATTTAAAAAAAAATATTCATGAACTTTGTGCAACAACAAATTCAGGAATTTCACGAATTTCAGCACCGTAAATAACAATTTCAGCACCGTAAATAACATTTGGCCCTGGTTTAGTTGTAATCCTCACTTGGAGTTTTTTCCATAACGCAAAGACAAACAAATGCTAGGACCATGCAGCAGACTAGGTGCCTTCTAAGAAAAGGACAGGCCTTCAATTCAGTCTGCATAGTTATGTTGTTTGCTTCGAGCAGCTACAGGGAAGGAATTCCAAAGCTGGTGGCTTGGAAGGCAAAGGTCTGCCTTGAGTGCTCACACTCTTGGATATCAACCGCAAATTTAAAGAGCACACAGCAAAGGGCATGGTCAGGTGTATGATGGAGAAATCCGAATAGGACGATAATCGGACTGTTGTCATATGATTCTCTGGTCCATTCAGTATACACAAAGGTGTCAGGGTGTACACTTAACGTATTCCAAAAGCAGTCTTGTAGCATTTTAGCCACTGACTTATTGTGAAAAGGAGAAGTACAGCAGCAAAACAATGCATAGACATTCTACTTTTGGGATCGAAGTTGTAGAATGCTCTACCTGAATCTCTTAGAGGCTGCACAACCTTATCCACCTTCCGCAAGGAGCTAAAAACCTAGGGGCATATTATCAAGGGATTTATCTCTGCTTTTTTGGCTTTAAAAGCCAAGAAAGCGGAGATAAAATTATCTCCCTATTACCTAGCTGTCGCTAACACCAGTTAGCGACAGCTAGTAGGAGATAGCGACCATCTTGAGCCCCGCTTTGCATGTCAGAGAAATGTATCACTAATGACATGTAAAGTGGACGTGCCAAGATGTTAGCGACTGGAAACAGTCGTTAACATCGCTATCTCCTATTACCAACTTTTGGAGATATTCGCGCTAGGCGTGAATATCTCCAAAAGCTAACACCTGCCCTGAGCAGTTCTTAGCCATTTTATCCAATGGGAGGTGGATAACATGGCTAAGACCATTCGCTCGGTAATGCATGAATATCGCTTACTTTACAGCGATATTCATGCATTTCGGTCGATTTTTATCGTTTCAGAGATAAACCTTGCTAATAGCAAGGTTTATCTGCGATAAAAATCGTCGCAGCTCGGCGATACATTTTTATCGCTAACCAAGCAATAGCGATAATGATCGCTATTGCTTGGTAATATGCCCCCTGGTTATTCTAGCTCCCCCTCGAGGCTGTAGAGCATGCTTCTAAGCACGGGGAAACCCTATGGGTAGCTAAACGTTACACAAGAACTCAATGATAATGATAATTTTTCAAGGCGATGGCGAATTGTGCATCCTCATTTGAGGTTACATTGTCATAAAGCAATGTTTCTGGCATAAGGATTGGTCCAAAAGGGGGGATGCAAAACCAAGATTGCAAAGTGGAGAGATAGCACAGGAGAAGCAGATTTCAGATTTACTTGATGTCCTTTTAAGAACATCTGGGGATGTTTAGCAATTTCGTGGAAAAAGGACGCTCATGTGCTATATTTAAGACAATACAATGCATTAATGCCTTTTTCCCTGTGCTGGTGCCCTTATGGAAGCCTAGCAACAATGCAGGCACCCTTGCATCCTGGTGCATGGATGCCTGCGTTGCATGCAGGATTGTTTTTGTGCAGGAAGGGACGCCGTCCTGCACAAAAACAATCTTGAAAGGGATATTCCTCTTTCTATGATAGAAAGAGGACGTAACGAGGAGAAACAAATATATTTCTCTTCGTTACTCCTCTCCTAGGTAGATGTTTCTTTTTGGCCTATTCCCAGGGTTACCAGTTTTGGTAAATCAGGGAATACGTGAAAAGCCATAGGAGTTGTATGGGAACTCCCACGCAACACCCATGGAGCGCCTTCCTAGGGCAGAGTATAAGGCAATGTAGTGATTTGAGCTATCTTGCCTTACTCTAGATTTGTGGAGCCACTCAGGGCCATGAAGAGAAGCCTTTGATGCTTAATAAATCACATGCAAGGTTTGCATTGCTCTTGCATAACGTTGTGTGGTGCAAAAGTGACGCAAACCGTAAGCCCCTACATTTTCAAATCAGAGCTCATATTCAACAAGTCAAGTGCATCTCCTTTTTGAAAGGTTTGGGGCTGCCAGAGATCTGTCACACAAGATGAAATTCCCTCTGTCTAGGGATTTTCCTTGGACTTAGTTGATGAGAAATGTTAAAAAGCAATGTATAATGATGACACCAAACACCACTGATCGATCCAAAAGAATCAGGCTGCCGGTACCACTGCTATCCATGTCCATTCTCACTTTGTTTACTACAATCATGACAATAGTCATGATACGGGAGAGGATGTAGTCTCGGCTAGACTGCCGACTTTGGTGCTGGAAACCAGGGTTCGAGCCTCGGGGTCACGTCCACATCCTGTGATTCTGGGCAAATCACTTAATCTCCCTGTGCCTCAATGTGTAACGTAATCAGTAAGTACTCATGTAAAGCGCTCCAATACCTTCAGGTCGAGTTCACGCTATATAAAATCTGCAAAAAATGAATAAATAGTCCTGGTACTCATAGGTGATCCTCATGGACGTTTGAATGGTTTTGGTTAAGAACTGAGGCTGCGCTATAACCATTCGCACAAGTGTTGTCACCGGACAACTGAAAAGTAGGTTAAAAGTTGGAAAGATTATTGAATTTAGCGGTGATTTCTTCAGAAAAGCCATCCAATAAGCACGCACCTGTGCCTGTGGACACTGTCGGAGTAAGGTGAGGAATTGGCTCTTTTAAGAGGAAGGGGGCCAGAATGGTGTCACTTTGGCTGGATATTCTAGTGAGACACAGGAGCAGCTGACCCAGAGCCCACTCTAAGGCTTTCAAGGAATAGTATGGAGAAACTGATTTACCCAATAACATATTTATGGAATGATGTTTAAAAACAATCGGATGCCCTAATATCACTTTGAAAATATTCAAATAGTGTGTCATACCACAGTTTTGGTTTCTTCTTATAATTGTGTCGTGCGCTTACAGAGCCAATAAGAATATCATTAAATATGGATTTCAGTGTGCACAAATCCGCCTTTGTAATTTATGCACACCTAAACAAGCCCCCTCTCAAATGTCTCCTCTCCTGCACTTGGGAAGATACAGCTTCTTCACATGAACAATAATTTCACGCTCCTGTTACCTCATTTGCTACGTTCTTTCACTCCTGCAAATTATGTATTTGTGGCAATCCACATCCTCCCAACGTGTGACAGGCTTCCTGGTGGACTGCCAGCTTCCGAGGATCCGGCAGAGAGCCCAGGTGACAAGCTCACTTCCGCCCGACCTTGAGCTCTGGAAGGGCTTTTTCAAGTGCTTGAAAATTCCTGGAAACTACAACCTAACCTGCCTGCACAGGTCACTGTGCATTTACATGACCCTTGAGGGTATGGTTGTTTCTCACAAATTCTCTTTCCTTGATACAAAAACCGTTGTGTTGCTCCATTTTGCACGGTCATATTCTGAGAGCTGAACACAAGTTTTTGAAAAGCGACTATAAGAAAGCTCTAACTGAGTGAATTGACAAAGATTTTAATGTGCTACATTAGCAAGTAATGGAAAAATCAATGGGCATCTTCCTCTCCGTCACCCCAGTGGGACAGACTTAAGGCGACTAATGGCTTGCATTATCTGTATTTTACCATCGCTGAGCCTTGGCAGGACCCGAAGCCCAAAAAAGTCCATTCCATCTCTACGTGTCTTTTTTTATTTCCCTTGTAATCATTTCATTGATTCTGCATTAAATTTGTAAGACAAGCACCAAGCGGGTGCTCGCAGCTCCCACGATTGCGCGCACAGGTAGGCAGCCCAGCACTGCTGAGCAGGAGAAGACTGAAAGCCTGCATTTATTTGGCCAATCAACACTGTAGAGGACACAACTGCTTCACTGGGTTGGAACTAGAGAGGTGCTTGGGCGAACTAGACAGATAAACCTTTCATCTGTTAACGTCTCAGCTGCAGACTCAGGAGCCAGCCCTGAGTCCACTACCTCTTGCAGCTGCCTACCGAATAAAAGAAATACACTCTCCCCCACCCCCGTTCTTTATAATACAATACAGCTTATTGACCTGACGCATGAAATTAAAATGCGATTTCCTATAGAAAGAAGACAATGAATTTGCTCAACCCTAATGTCATAAAGCAGAAATATGATTTGTGGAAATATTGTTTTAAACTTTGCTCATTGCCTATCTTGAGTATTCAGTCTATTGATATGATGTTACTTACTTTACTTTACTTTATTCATTTATAAAGCGCAGATGATTTATTCCTCAAGGGGATCTCTCGGCGCTTTGAGAGATGGGTACTTGGTGAGCAGGCACATCTAAAACAGCCATGTCTTTAAAAGTTTCTTAAAGCTGGTTAGTTCCCCATAGGCCCTAATGTTCTGTGGCAGATTGTTCCAGTGGCTGGCAGCCAAATAAGAAAAGGCTCTTCCACCCATCCTTGCCTTGTGTATTCTGTGGATGCACATAAGGTTGCCATTGCTAGATCTTAGTTATCGGAGTGGTTAATACCATATGAGTTTCTTTCTGAGATAGGCCGGGCCTTTCCCCTGTAGTGATCTGAAGACCACACAGAGCATCTTAAAGATAGCTCATTTCCTGACCGGAAACCAGTGAAGCTGGTTCAATAGCGGGGCGGGAGGGGTCTGCACCAGCTTGTTGAGGGCGAGGCATGCTGCTGTGTTCTGTACAACCTGCAGTCTTGATAGGAGATCTTCCCTTACTTCCACCAACAATGAGTTGCCATAGTCCAGTCGGCTCACCAAGAGTGACTTGATGAGGGTTTTTCTCGCTGAAAGGGGGAATCCAGGGAAAGATCGTCCTGAGCATCCTCATTGTACCAAAACAGGTGCATGACAGTGTCTTCACTTGCTCCTCCATTGCTAGTTTATCATCTATTCTGATGCCAAGGTTCTTGGCCCAACTTTTGGGCGCGGGGGCTTCACCTAGCTCGGCAAACCAGATTGCGTCGGCCTTCCCAAACAGCAGGATCTCCGTTTTCGAGGAGTTAAGTTGTAGAAAATTCCTCCTCATCCAACTCGCGATGCTAGACATGCAGCTTTTAAATTTTGTGAACATTGTCCTCTTCAATGGGGACAATTAGCTGTGTGTCGTCAGCATATAAGTCTCGAAGCCATGTCTTCTGATGATATCAGCCAAGGGAGTCACATATACATTGAACAGAGTGGGGCTCAACACCGATCCTTGAGGTACACCCCTGTCCACCACTATAGTCTGTGATGCAAAGGAGTCCAGCTGAATATTTTGGGTGCGCTCCGATAGATAACTTTGTATCCACTTGAGGGCCCTGCCCTTGACCCCAATCCCCCCCAATCTGTCAAGCAGTATCTTATGCGAGATGGTGTCAAACGCTGCTGACAGATCAAGGAGGACTAGGATCACTGGAGTTCCTCTATTCAGTGTCAACCTTATGGTGTCCGTGACCTCCAACTGTGCCGCCTCTGTGCTATGTGATGCACGGAAACCGGACTGGGAAGGGTCCATAAGGTTGTTTTGTTCCAGATAGAGGGATAGCTGTTGATTCACCAGTGTTTCCAGAACCTTTGAACAGCAGGGGAGAAGCAAAATCGGTCTGTAATTCTGCAACTCTGTCGCATCCACTAGCACTTTTTTTAAAAGTGGTTTAACCCGCGCTTTCTTCCACTTATTTGGAAATGTAGCTGTATGCAAAGATATATTATATACCTTGGAAAGCGCTTCTGCTAAGTCTGGACTCATTGTCGACATGACCGATGGTGGTGCAGGATCTGCTGGAGAGCCAGATTTTACACGGCTTAGTAGAGAGACCACTTGTTCATCAGTTACATGCAAGAAGTCCAACCCAAGGGAAAAAAACGCTTCATGCGGAGGGTCTCTGGGTGAGTATCCCTCCACCCGTTCTTCACCCGCCAAGTCAAAAAATTGATAAAACACATCTTCTTCTACAAGGCTAGGACATGGAAAGAGTGAAGCAGGACTCTGGTCGTAGAAGAAAATAGGCAACATAGGACTGGCAGTGATGAAGGATAAGGAGTGATGGGAGATTATTACAGGATATGCAGTGTTGTGGAGAAAGGAGTGGTGTAGGGCTGCGATTTGTTGTGTATGGATATTGGTGCCTCTTTGTGATTGATACAAGGAATATATAGGATCTCTGAAAACCAGGAGGTAGTTTGGAAATGGTGTAGAGCTGCATTATAGGGAGTGGTGCACAGCTCTGGTACAAGGTATTCAGAACCATATACAATGTTCTATGTTGCCATTGGAAGGTCTCACATCTCTTATGCTTAAGTCTATTTGCTGTAAACTATAAGGCACACGTGGCCATTTTGGAGGTGCTAAGTCATCTGCTAACCTTGGAGTCGCTGTAGCCCCATCCAGCCCTGGTGGTTCATCTGGAGATAGTGCAGGGTAGGAGTAGGTGCAGGCATGGAATGTCATATGACAGTGACTGGTTTAGTACACTGGTTGCTGCAGGAGTGATGCTGAACAAGAGTGGCAGAGTACAAGTTTTGTTACAAAATCGTGCAGGGCAGGGACTAGCAGAAGACTATTGTTAGGCATTTCCAGTGGGTTAATCCCCAGACCATGTTTTTGTTGGTTTTAGGACTCTGGGCACTTTACCACTGCTGTTCAGTACTAAAGTGCATATGGTCTCTGGGTAAATTGTTATTATGGATTGGTGTTTCCATGATTGGCTTATTTAATTTACTACTACGTCTCTAGTACAGTGTACTAGGGACTGTACACAGTGTGTGTGCCCAGGGCCTGTAAATTACATTCTGCTAGTGGGCCTGGAGCACTGATTGTGCGGTCCACACAAGCAGCCTCAGAAAAGGTTCTCAGGCCTGCCACTGCAGTGTCTGTGCACTGATCTTACTGCAATGTCGACCTGGCAAGTGCACCCACTTGCAAGGACCTACCCTTCTATTTTACTGCATGTGAGGAACCCCTACGGTAGGCCCAAGGTAACCTTGTGGGCAGGGTGCAGTGTATGTGAGAGGACATGTACTGATGTGCGTGACATGTCCTGATAGAGTAATACAGTGTATTTCGTTATTCACTATTGAAAGGCTATCTGTTCTATAGGATAGAATGGGAGTTTATTTATAACATCTTATGAATATAACTTTGTCCCATTGGGACAAGAACGAAAGATGGAGTTTAGTGTGCCTGAACTCAGAATATAAAAATGCATCCTTTAGTAAAGATGATTTATATATTATCTGTTTGAAAATACCACTTTTAGAAAGTGGGTATTTTCTTGCCTCCTCGTCCTATGTGCCTGTGCTGGTTTTTGGATTGACTGTCTGGCTTTGGAGTGACAGGAGCTGGGGATGTGCATTCTCTTTACACAGCCACTGGGGGGGGTTGAGGTGTGTCATGCCTTTCCTGGATGAGTCAGGGCTGGGCTGGATAGACCTGGGATCCATTAGAGTAGGGGGAGGAGATTTCCTTGCACCTTAATGGGCTTGGTGTGCCTTACACAATGTTGTCTCCACCTCCTGCTGGGAAACTGGATCAGAGACAACAGAACTGGTTTTGACTGAGCACAGAGCCTCTATGCTTCCAGAGAACAAAGAAAATGCTGTATCAATATTGGAGCCCAAAACTTTAGAAAACTTCTGGATTCAAGATATACCTCTGCCAAGAAGAAGAGCTGGGAAAACTGAAGGAGAACTGCTGCCCCTTTGCAGTGTGCTGTCTGGGGTTGGCCTGCAGTGGATGATTCTGCCAAGGAGAGGACCAAGACTTTGCTGTGTGCTTTGTATCTTGCTTGAAGTAGAACTCCAATGGCTTGGGGTAGAGCTTGCCTCCTGTTCCGAAGTCTCAGGGACACAAAGACTTAATTTCCTCTGTACCCCTGCACCTGGAACTGCTCTCTCAGCGGGAAATTGCAACACCGACGCTGGCGAGTGGCGCTGTAACCTGCAACAAAGCCATAGGCACCGCTTGTAAAGAGCATGACACACCGCCCTGACATGCACCGCAACCCCAACCTCATTGACACCAGTGCTTCATCATAGAAGAGCCTATACGGAACGTAGCTGACTTCCCGAACCCATCGACACCGCACATTTGTAAGGAATAGATGCCTCGCCACCTCCACTACATCACCTCCCTGGCAACAGTGAGGAATAATCATCTAACCCACAACTTGATGATAGTAACCTGGAATGTTGCTGGCCTATAAGCAAATTGCCCCAAACAGACTTGGGGGGGGGGGGTTATTGACAAGGCTAACATCATTATGTTCCAAGAGACATGGGACTTAACTGCTTCAGATTGGCATGGCCACAAAAGCTTTTTTATTCTAGCACAGAAGTCTCATTCAGGAAGAGCATTATGGGGCATTATATATATTATGGGTTAGTATTAGGATAGGGTGTCTGGTGAAACCATTAAGCATTAGCAACTTGGGCCATGGTATGATAAGAAACTCTTTTTGTATAATGTGTACAATAGGAAACCCCACATAGGCGCAGAGTCAGAGGTTTTAACCAGTCTGAGAGAATGCTTACCCCCTCCTAGTGGAGATACTGCCATCATAATCAGGGGTGATTTGAATACATCCTTTGAACCCTCAGTTTTAGACCAGAGATATAGCTAGTGAAGAAGATGACCATTGTGGCATTTCCCAGCAACAAGGACCCTGTATCCCAACCACTTCCAAGGTAGAGCTCTCTCTCTCTCATGCCAACTAAGAACCTGAAATGGCCATAGCATTTCAGATGTAAAGAGGCAGCCCACTTTAAAAAGGGTTCCTTACAGAAGCAACATCAATAACTTTTTCTTAGATCTCTATTTGTGACCTGCACTGATCGACATGAGGGTTGAGAAAAGATATGAAAGCAATCACTTTTCCCTGCTCTGAAGTCTTGAGGGCAGCTTTGTTCTAGCAAACTCAGCCAAAGACTTGGCCATTGGGGCTTTAGCTGCTACTAACAATAGGAGAAACATCAGATGGGATGGGATTGTTTCAAACCCTGTTGCCTTAAATAAAATATGCACTCACTTAGAACCTTTTCTGATATTATTGAGTGATCATGTCATCAACCCCACAGATGTGGTAAAGCTCCATTGTGATTGTTTTACCATTTTTAGGAACACTTGTTACATCATAAACATAGGAAACGCCAATCATGCACATACCAACAATGGCTCTTGGTACAATAAAGAGTGTGGATAGGCAAAAACATCCCTCATTAAATTTAAATCCAAAAAAAGTGGACAAAAATCATTAATCTAGGAAGCAAGGGCCAGGTATAAGGTAACCTCAAAAATAGCAAGAGTACCTGGGATTCCCTAATTTGGGAGGATGTCCTAGAACCCATTCAAACAAAAAATCAAGCCGCCTTCTGGCATATATTTAGCCATGGAAGTAAATTGAGTATAATGAGACCTGAAACTAATATCCTACCCATCGACTGGTGGCCCACTTCCAGTTCCTCTATAGTAAGGGTAAACAAATTTATTCTGAGAGGGACTTGTCTACCCAGGAGCCTCTGTCCGAAGACCAGCCCAACATGGGCCGAGATCTATCTTGGCTATGGCAAGAGCCCGCAAATGTTTAAATCTGTACCTGAAATCTGGACACCATAATTAAACCGCACCTGCAAGTGGAAAACTGCAGATCTCCAAGGAGGGAGCATTTACATAGCATTTGTGGACCTCAGGTTGCCTCCGATATGGTCCCTAGAGGCAAACTTTGGGTCACCTTGAAGGAAAAGGGCATCCCTCCCACGCTACTTAAAATTATTGTGAAAATACACACTTGAAATATGCCAAAGTAAGATGGGGCCCAGAGGGTGAATTAACTAACCATATCCCAGTAGACAAGGGTGTAAGGCAAGGATGCATCAGTGCTCCAACACTCTTTCTGGTTTTTATCAACAGGTGTGTCAAATTTTAAATGAAGTGCATAAATGATTCCCCGGTCTTGGGTGGTGTTAATATCCCAGCATTTTTATTTGCCGATGACATCCTTCTGGTGTGAAAAACCCTTAAAGGTTTGGAACTACTGCTAGAAAGATTGAACTTGTTTTGCACCACCAATGGACTAGCCATAAATCCTGATAAAACAACATTCATGGCTTTTCACCCCTACAAACAATTCTGAGGAACAGTTAGATTAGGGGGAGTTAATCTGTAGAGGGCCTCAGACTTCGACTACCTAGGCAAACACTTGTCCTACACCAGCTCATGGAACAGCCAGGCTGTTAAGAGTGGGTCACTACTTAACCATAGGGATACTGCCATGCTGAATTTTGCTAAGAATACATCCTTCCACCAAATGTCTCCAATGCTGGAAATCTGGAGAGCCCAAGTCGTGGCTGCGGATATCGATGGTTCTGAACTACGGGCCGTGGTAATGTCAATTCATTGGGCATTGCTAAAAACAAGTTTTTGAGAACAGCACTTAGACTTCCCTGAGGCACGCCATGGGCTTTTTTGAGAGTAAACCTAAATGTTCACCAAATAGATGCCACATGAGACTAAAACCAATCTTATACTGGCTGAGATAATGCTCGTTACCGAGATGGAATGCTTCAGGAATGGATTGAATGACATCCTTCTAATCTCCAGGTGAATCAATACCCTGCAGTGACTAAGCTATATCAAGGAATCCCTTTCTGCATTTAAGGCCTCGGATCTCTGGCAACATCCAACTGCTTCCTCTGTAAAGGGGCTCAAAGATGATTTCTGGACTAACAAATGGAGGAAGATACTGGAAACCACTGGCAGTGATAGTGATAGTGAAGCTGAATTTTTATTGTACCACAAATGTGAGCCAAGGTTTGAAACTTTCTTGGATGAAACAGACTGTCCATTTACTAGATCCTTGTATATAAAATTTAGGTTGGGTACTTTGCAACTTGCATCCTTCATCAGTAAATGGAGATCCCACTCAGAGGGTAGTGCAGCCTGCTCAGCCTGTGAAGCAGCCCAGGAGACAGATGCCCACTTGCTCTATTTTTGTCCAGCATACATCAGTCAACGAATAAGCTGGATTGTCCCCTTGTGAAGAAACATTGGAATACGGCTTCATCAGCAAGCTTTGCGTATTTTTAGGTCAGTCACTGGGTCTTGTGTGGTTTTTTCAATAGTCACATTTTTAGAAGCAGTCTGGCCTGTTCATACGAGGATACTCATGCAAACATTAGAATCTAAACATTGAGTATATAAATCGACTGTAATTACGATAGCTACGAATGGGCACTTCTGTCCTGCTAACTATCGAACACAACCTGCCAAGAAAGCATTTATGTTTAGCAAAATATTGATTTTATGCAGTTCTGCTTTTAAAATTGTGTTTTAAACTGTGAAAATGACTTTTTGGCATATATTTTATTCAATTTTAAAAATGTAACACCGTGGCTCCCTCTCATGGGATTTCTCATTTTTAGCGTGTATTGATTTGTTTAATATACAATGTGTTTCTTATTTTGTGTTGCTTTTATGGTCATCAACCAAAATAAAGTATTTAAACGAGTAGTAAGGTAAAACTCCTAATGATGTTAGACATTAATTACCTTGGGAACTAATATTATGCTACGAAGGTACACAGGAAGCAGTTGGATGGGATGCTGCTGATGGTGAGCAGCACTGGGGACTTTATAATAAATATTTTCCTCATTTCAGTGTTTGGACCGTATCATTCTAAAAGGAGATTACAACACAGGCCCCCAGAAAAAGCATTCTACCAGCTCATAGCATCCATCCAGGTTGCTGTAGTCCCCGAGAGAGCTGCGAGTGCAGGAGCTTTCTCTTACTTAAAGAGATAGAACAAGTGGATCATCCCCCTAATGTGCTCCCTCAGCTTGTTCAGTAGCAGCCTCTGTAGGCATAGCTGTCTGGACCCTTCCCTCTGATTTGTTGGAGAGGGAATCCCAATTCGCTAAAAGAAATTGAAAAACATAAGTAATGTCTACTGTTTTATTTGATTGATCTCCTCTGCCAGCAAAATCAAAGGGAGGTGCCAAGACAGTCATGTGTAAACAGGCTGTTTATGAAAGGCCGAGGGAGATCTGTGAGAACTCAGTCGTTTTCCCCCATCTCTTGAGGTAACAGGACCAGGGTCAGCAGACTCGATAATTCTCGCTTCGGTGCCTACTCTAACCAGGGATCACACTCGGCAACTCTGGGCATTAGCTTGCCTCATCTCCACAACGGCCCCCCACATACGCCGGGGATGCCTGGTTTCACCTTGGAGATACCCAGTAGGGACCATCTCACAGGGAAAGCCAGGACGGGTTCCCCAGCGGTCTACAGCGCAGAGATACTCCTTCGGGAGTCGATTCTAGCGCTTTAGAAACCCACATTTAATTAAATAATTAATTAACAGAAAGATCCTGTTCCCACAGAGCTCCCAATTGTTTTGAAGAAGTACTAATAGCCTCATTGCCCCTGCCTGCAGGGCAATATTGGCTGTAAATTACCCCCGTGCCTTTGCCTGCAGCTTGATTATGTAACTAAAGGGAAGGTTGGAGTAGATGTGGCCTAGTGACTCAAGCTCTGCCCTTGGGACCGAGGTTTGCATCCCAGCCTCAGTGCTAGACTCCCTATTGTGTGATTCTGAACAAATCACTTATCCTCTTCTTAGTGCCTAATTATGTGTATATTATTTTTGTAATCCTAACTTGAAGGAACATAATCTTGTAGATTGTCTCCTGACCCTCATTAACGTATAGTGCACCATTGCTTCACAGCTAGGTCTGAATTCTATAAATAAAAATACATACATACATTAATACCCTTTATTGCCTGAACACTAAATTATAACTTTTGGAATGTTGTGAGTTCTACGGAAGACAATGAAGTGACTCATGGTCACTAATGAAAGGTGCAGACCTTATGCTCAAACAGTTCAAAGAATGCCTTTCGGTTTCTCCCTCTTTATTTTGGTCTCAGCCTGTGGTCCTGGGACCCCCGGGGGGTCTGCAAAACCTCCTCAGGGGGCCCTCAACTACACAGAAAATTAAATAATATTAACTGATTAATAAAGTGCATATAAATAAAGAAGCTAAATGTACAATTAAAATGTACTGTAAATGTGCAGGAATTTGACATTGGAAGCTACAAATTAAATTAGTATATTAAGATTGATTCTTAAGAGCCGTACAGGTGCATCAAACAAAATATAGTATGGAGGATGAGTGACTGCCAATGAATTTAGAAAAGCTGCAACCTTTCTAATAACATTCAAATTTGTGACTTCAAATTAAATAAAAAGTGTCATCAATTGTGTTTTTGTTTGATGAATGCTTTTTTCTTCATTTTTGTGTATTATTTAGAGGTTCAAATCATTGTCAGGGCTTAGGCCTGAGTCCCCAGCTTCCTTGACTGAATGGAGGTCCCCAGATTTCAATATTGATTCAGTGGGGGTCCCCAGGTTCCAGAATGATTAAGTGGGGGACCCCAAAAGTCAAAACGTTGAGAACCACTGTTTTAGAGCCTTCTACTCTGAGAAGGAAGAATTTTTTCATCGCATTTTAGCACTTGGTAGGGAGATTTGTTTTTGTCCAAACTTGCTCTTAATCTCCATTTAGCTGGTAGAGATATTTGACTCTAATGTCAACCTTGCTCTTTTCAGAATTTTGTGACATGTTATTTTCCACACCCAATTGGATAGCATATGTGTTGACAGTAAAGCTTTCTCTGATACAGCATTGCTGGTCACAGTATTTGACAAAGATCTCCGGAAGCTGAAACAGCCAAGAGTTGAGAAAAGGGTTCTTGAAAAATACATACAACCATTTCCTTTATTACAAAGAAGTATATTTTCACTTCAGCACAGATTGATTATTAGCATTAAGAAGTAACAAATACAGGAACATTTTTGTTGATGTGTTTATCACAACTGCTATTTTCATTTACTTTATTATATGATATGTATGTTACGATGTTACGATGAAAATTTTAAGGCTTTGGTGTATATGTTCTTTCATGTTAACTATATATATTTTGTTGTTCGTTTTTTCCTATTGTAATGATGCCAATTAATTAATACAATAAAGAATGTACACACATAAGCATTGTATTTTCAAGTAAATTAGGGGATGGGGCCTGGGTTTGAGATTTCAGACAGTCCTATATTACATGGATAACATAATTTCCAAAATATGTCTCTGAAAAGATTAATACTGAAAACCTTATGTTTTCTGTATTAAAAACCTTATGTTGTAAAAAAACCTGATCTACATGGTTTCATTTAGAATTATTAGCATGTCTTACACCGAAAAAGCCGTGGCTGAGACCTCAGTTCCATGGTGCACTCTGTGAATGACTGTTACTGTTACTGCTAAGATCAGTTGCTAAATCGGTCTACCAACAAAAAGACCTGAGTGATGTTGAAGAACTTCCTGTATTCTACAACTGTTATCATTATGAACTTCTTTATATAGGTGTTTATAGGTTACGGATAATATGTCTGGTGGTCATGCTTATTCTGTCTTTGCCAGGCCCATTTCATAGACTTTAAAGTTTTTCTGGTCCATTTAGCTTCAGGTGTCCGAGAGAATGAGAAGCACTCCATTGTTGTTAATAACAATGAGGGGAAAAAGTTCTAAGAAGACAAGGACTAAGCTGTTTGACGTTTGGTTACCTGAGGTATGGTTATTGGCAAAACAAACATAACTGGAATATAAGAGGCCAAATATGGCTATAGGTAATGTGCAGATGTAGCACAGTTGTGCAGGGCTGCGTAGGAAGCAAACTGCTGCAATGTCAACACTCAATCTTCCTGGAGCAAATCCTTAGCCTACCTGTATGATTTTTTAGAGAGAATGTGGTCCTATATGGGAAGAGATGGGTGTGGTGTATGATATCTTGATGTGATCTGATCATGTGGTAGTCAATATGCTGTTAGTGCTGTTTTACACAATCTACAGGGTTGTGAGATGTGAAATAGTATACGTTGTTCAGATTGTTGAGTAGAAGATCTAAAAATGTCTGGTGCAATTACAGGTATTCCTGTGTTTTTTGGGGAGACTGTAGTTATATATATATCCTATGTATGAAGAGGTAGGTTTGGGCCTAACAAATGCGCTGTTGTTGTGACCATGTTGCTGCAGGTTTGTGTACCGCAGTGTATAGGACAGGGGTCTCCAGCCTTTTATGTAACAAGAGCTACTTATGTTCAAAGAAAATCACCCCAAGCTTCACATTCTATTGATGGAAAAGTGAACAATCCCATCCAAGAGTATCCACAGTGACCACATTGGCGTATTAGGCAGGGTTTCCAAAAGTAATGCAAAAAAGGCTTTGACAATTTGAACTGAAATATTACATGTGTAGTACATACAGACCATATCCCAATAACCCTGGCACCAAGGTATAAATATGAGTCATAAATCTCTCCAACTCAAACGAGAGCTTTAAGCACAATTTGAAAATACGATTTTTTTTTACAGAAATCAGCTTATGAGTTGTGCAAATGCACACATTTTTGTCATGAAAAAATACTTTTTAATTTTGGTATACATATAAAAAAAACTCCGATAGTCGCAGGCTGGGCTACACACAAGAGAGTTACTCACAAGTACTTGGAGATCTACTGGTAGATTACATGCTACCCATTGGAGATACCTAGTGTGGGATATGTGAAAGGTTTTAGAGCCCATTCCACGAGGCTGAGGTATTTAATTTAACATTCCTAGTCACTGAATTGGTGCATGGTAGATGTTTTATTCTGTTGTCCTGTGGCAGTCAGGGAATGCTGCATCCAAAAATGAAGCAACAAAAACTTAACAAATAGGGCCTAGAGGTGAGCAGTCTTAGAAGGTTAAATGTGTGCTGTGGAGAAGTAGGCTGAATCAATGAGGTATAAAAATGTATGGTGCTTGCTTCAGGCTGAATTGGGTTAGAAAACAGCAGTAAAGGTGCAAGTCTAGCAGTCTATTTCGTTAACCCAGGCAGGCCTATGGGGTTCACCCAAAAGTATTACAGGTGCAATCTAAGAAAGTCAATATCCTTTCAACCAAGGGCCTGGTTATGATGTTGGGTGAACTTGCATCCCACAGACAGCGTTTTGGGGAAGGAACCACCCGACCATATGTAGGTGGTTCCGACATCCCAATTTGGATGCGACCGCACATAGTGCAGTCGGAAACATCAATTTTCTAAAAACGCACAGAGCACAAGATCATAATTGAAAAATGGATGGTTTCAAACATACCTGCACTTTGAGGCAGGCGCCACGTGGTGCAAGAATGTTTGGGGGGTCACAATAGGCTCCCCCCCAGGCCACGATGAGGAGGGCCAATGGCGAAGGAGGCCCTACTAGGGGCCCCCAATATCAGTATCTGACAGCCTGTCCATGTCGGAAAGGCCGACATGGAATGGCAGTCAGAAATTGACATCATAATCCCGATGGTGGCCCCGCCATAATAAAAGGATTATAAGGAGTTTCTGATGCAATGTAGGGCTCCTTGAGACCGTCGAAAAGCATTGGTTGGTCCCTCTGACTGCTCCCTCTGACCGCACCCAGAGTAATGCATCAGTCAGACCGCAGCAGCAGATGGGTTTCGGACCACAACCGACAGCGGTCCGACAGCCATCGTAATTATCCCCCAAGAGTGGCCTGAGTGATGAAAGAATGGCTACCCCAGGTACATGGGTTGTACTCATTAGCACAGCTCATTTAATACAAAATACACCACATCAGAGTGACTGATGGCTCCTTTTCTCCATCTATGCCTCTGAACATTGTAGTAGTGCTGCTAGGGATTTAGGGTATCTAAGCCAAATTCTTTAAGCCGAGTCTGAACGAGATGTATGGGTTCCACTCAGAAGCATTATTTGTGCAATGGACACCTACATAGTAGGGCCAATTGTCTCTCATCAGTGGGTCTAAGGTGCTATATGGTAACCCCAACAGCAGTAAAGATGCAACCCCTGAAATTCAAGAGACACAGCAATAGTGAGTCTAAAGGTTACAGTGGGTAATTAAGGGGTCTATAGTATCCATCCAACAGCATTAAAAACACAAACCAACAACAATTTTGTGCTATTGGGGGACTAATAGAGTTCAACAGAAGAGGTCCTCTCAGCTGAACTCAGTTCAAATGTGGCAAAATCGGTATGAGAGCACCAGAAGGGGTTCTGTCCTAAGGCCTTTTCCAGGCTACTAGAAATGAGATTCCTGGTCGGCTGAAGTACACACCCAGGCCAGGCAGGAACCACCACTCTAGTCAGGGTAAGCTAAATACACACTAAAAGATGGCCTGTACTCACCCTCTGGTAGCTTGGCACAGAGCACTCAGTCTCATCAATGTGTAAAGTATTTGTGTAACACACACACAGACACACAGAAACACAATGAATACACCACAAAAGGACTTCACACAGGTTTATAAAAATAGATTATTATGTTATAAATCAAACAGAACAAAATGACAAAAATCAAATGTATAGAAGTTGAGATATTGAATTTTAAAGGAATACATACAGTAAAGCGCTTAGAAGCAAGTAGTGCTAAAAAGGTTACTTTAAGTCTTATTGGACCAGGCAAAGTCAAAGTTCGGGCTGACCGTGATGTGACATCAGCAGCTACAGCACCCACGCAGGTCCTGGTAAACAAAGTGAATTTCATGGTCACAAACAACAAGATGTGTCAATCTTCTCCACACAGTGAGTCAGTTATGAAGACGATGCCGGAGTCATGGGGCATTGAGCGTTGCACCAGATTTTGCCACACAGTCAAGGGGATGTGTCAATCTCACCAAGCTGCAGTCGTGGTGATGCGCTGTTCGATGCTTTGATCTCAGGATGCAAATCACTGGTTCCAAGGAGATGCGTCGTGGTCGGGTTGATGTGCTAGTTCTGCTACAAGCAGGAGATTCATTGAAAGCTGTGTTGCAAGTACCTGTGCCACTTCCAGTGAACCAGGCACAGGAACTTGGAGGGAAGGCAGAGTCCAGCTCTTCTTCAGCAGAGTCAGAGGGCAGCAGGACAACACAAAAGAAAAGCAGGCTTCCAAGCCTGCAGTCCAAAGATGAGTCCTTTAAACAGCACAGTAGCCATTCTGACAGAGGTTCAGTTCAAAATCCAGAAGTGTCTGATGTTAGGGGTTAGAGACCCAGTACTTATACCAAAAAGTGCCTTTGATGGAGGTGGGAGGGACTTCAAAGCAGCTCTCTAATGTACACAAAGATCCCTTTTAACCCAGTCCTGTCTGCCAGGTTATCTGTGGGGGATAAACAATCCTTTGTGTGGGGACAAACCACAGCCTATTCCAGTGAAGTGTTAGCCCCTCCCATCCATCCTACTCAGGCAAGGCCATTAGATTGCAGATATATGTAGATGAGTACTCAGACACACCTATCCTTCCTGTGTTGTGGCTGTCAAGAGGGGATGCACAAAGTGCAGCTGTCACCCACCCTGGACATGTATTGGATAAAGGCTGTCAGGCACACAGAGCAGAAATTGCAGAGAAATGTCCACTTTCTAAAAGTGTCATTTCTAAAACAGTGTTGAATCCATTTTTACCAGTAAGGAGAATTTATCATTACCATTCCAAAGATATGAAGCATTACAAAGCTACTCCTCTCTGATCAGGCATTACAGATTAAAAGTGTATTATGGAATTCCCAATGCTAGCCTATGAGAGGGGTAGGCCTCACATTAGTGAAAAATAAATGTGGGTGTTTGTCACTACCAGGGCAGGTAAAACTTAAACACACATATCTTCCCTTTTACTTACTTGGCACCCTGTCCTTAGGTTTACTTAGGGCCTATCTTAGTGTTGATTTATATGTAATAAAAGGGTGGATTAAGGCTTGGCAAGTGGTTGTAAATGCCCAGTCAAAGTGGCAGTAAACTACACACAGGCACTGCAATGGCAGGCCTGAGACAGGTTTGGCATAATCAGTGCTGCAGGCCCGCTAGTATCATTTGTATATAGGCCCTGGGTATATGGCATACCACTTTACATGGGACTTACCAGTACATCAAATGTGCCAATCAAGTACACACCAATATCATTATGTTTAGAAGAGAATGACATGCTCTTTAGCACTGGTTAGCAGTGATAAAGAGCTCAGAGTCCTAATGCCAACAAACAGAGTTTAGCAAAAAAAAGGCTGAAGGCAAAAAGTCTGCAGGGCCCTTTCAGGGAAAGCCAATTTCCAACACAGGCCCTAACTGGAATAGTGAAATTGCAACAGAATGTCTCCCTTTACTTCTATACTATTTTACTTGGGCAACACTGCTAAACACCCTAGGAAGACGGGAAATGAAAGGGGTGATGTAAACACAGGGAAGAAGTCAGGCACCCCGGCCTCAGACAACCTTTTGGACTGCTAAGGGACAGTCAGTGACTCTTCTTCAAGCACAACCTACCCATTCTGCAAGCAAAACACATTTTGCAAAAGCAACAAATGGTACCAGAAATGCATTAAGTTGTAATACGTAGTCTGTGCTCCATTATGAACCAGATTTAGATCATAGTCATGCACTGAATAGAAACATATGGGATGGCTTTCTTTTTCTCTGTGCCAGACTCCAATATAGTCTTGGCAGACTGCAGTTGACTCTAAAACGCCCATCTCAAACTCCAAAACGGGGAAATGAGGGGCAAATTGTGCCAAAGTGTCAAGTTCTCCTACCTTGCCAGGCATTGAATTAGAGGTGGTTAATGGAGGAAGAAACCAATAGTCACACTATACCTGTTCTTAGGGGATACACCTTTGGGGATACACTTGGGTAGAAGGTTGGGCTCGTCACACAACATGGCCATTAGACGTTACAGGCAACTGAAGCTTCAACAGAATTATTCAGAATCAACATTCTTGTGGTCCATTATCAGCTTCTAAGCAAATCACTGTTACTTACGATATGCTCTGCTTGTTGCACCAGGATGGTTCAAAAATAGTTCTGTTGAAGCTGCATCATTAATTTTAACCTTAAAAGAATTGGTTAGACAAATAAGGCTCAAGTAAATATGATAAAGGCAATTCAGAATATTATTATACTATATGGCGGGAATTATACTTGATACTATTCTAAATGATTTCCCAAGCAATTGCACCCATCAAAATGTCTAAACACAAATCAACCTGAAAAAGGCTATAATTTATGGAAAAAACAGATTGGTTCTTAAATCAAATACTCTCCCCAATCAGCAGCATTTGGCAATGCTGGATTTTAAGAGTGCTAAAGCAGATTGCAGTTCCTGATCTGGGAAGTATGAGCAGCATGATAACTGTTTGAATATGACAATGCTCATTGTAAATCAGATAATTGTACACTACAAAATATGCTTCTGTTTGATTGGCTCCTAGCTGGTCGAAATCTGTTCAGGAGATTCATCGCTACTACAACCGACAAATCTCATTACAGTCCCAGCCCTCATATCACTACACCTTCTTCCCTTTACAGCTTTCTGTAACCATCGCAGAGTTCCAAAATAGAATTAGAATAGTTGCTTTTCTCACAGAATGGGCCTGACATTGGACCCATTCTGCTGGTGAAGACAGGATTACAATCTTATGACTGAGTACATGAAAATGTTTATTATATTCTTATATCTGCTCATATTTAAATGGTTGTGAGGTAATTGTGTAGTGCAGTGTTTCACAAACTAATTTGTACCATGATCCACTTTTTAGAACAATAGACTTTTGCGATTTACCTGGCTTTAATGGACATGAAGTGGGTGATGTTTTGATGTAGCTAAAGCATCTTGTGGTAGTACACTGTCATTTACATACAGCACATTTTCCATTGAAATGACCACTAAATTTGAAAAGACATACAGTTTTACTTATAATACTATATCACACACAAATGATGTGTGGAAATCAGATTTCAGTAAAATATATTATTTGTGCATCACCAAGAAAGAATCTTGATTTGTTTTGATTCTATTAAAATCTTTGTTTCCATTTCACTTCAGAATTACAAAGTAAATGTGCTTCATTGTTTTAGTTCCTTATTGCTGAATGTGTACAGTTTATTTACTGGTATTTATATTTTGTTGTGTGTAAAAAAAAAATCACATCCTACAGCCTTTCTTTTCACACTCACTGTACCCCTATCAAGCTTGCAACATAATGCACTCTACTTTTCTTTCTCTAACTGCAAAGTAAGAGGAGTTTGGAAACACACACCAAACCCCATGTTAAAAAGCAGCAATTTGTCAGAAGACATAGCCTGACATTTGACCTCTGTCTCTGAAGTGCAGAAAATATGACAGGATAAATACAGAATTTAAAGCCATTTTTATTGTTTGCTTGAAATCGATTCAAGACCAACTAGTCTGTCACAACTCACAGTTTGGGAAACACGTGTGTAGGCTATTACAGTTTTCTAGGTGCTCTGAAAAAAAGGAACCTCACTTTTCTGACTCATGTAATTTACTTTTTTTAAAATATGTTTTAAATAATTAACCTTGAATTATGTTGTTCAGAAGTTATACAGAGCAACAGTATTTTTTCATAGAAAATAAATATATCTTAGTAAATGTGTTTTATCATTGCCTTATATTTAACTCACAATAAAATAAGTATCTTAAAGCAAGTGCATTTTTATGCATAGAGATGGAACTACTAAAACTGCGAGGCAGAAAAACTAAAACAAAGAAAATAACTGCCCAGACAGCAACTCATTCGGAGGGTACCACTATCAATTGGAGCACATACATTTTTGCTTTACATTGCTTTCTGTATCTCTAAAAACATCAATTCCCACACACTTAAATATAAGATTAAAAAAAAAATTAATGTCTACTAAAACGCTATTATTTTAAGTTGAGGAGGTATTAATCTACTGAGAGCATGGGCATTCTGAGAAACTAAATGTGGGAAGGTGATAATGCATTTAGGTAGGGATCACTCTTATTGCTTATTTTTACCCCCGTGGAAGTGCCATAGGTGACTAAAACTTACCCTCACATATTTTAAACAAGCTGGTTTAATATCTGCACTATCTCTTCAATACTCATTTACTTCAACTCATGCCATAGGAAAGACTTTAAATTGAACAGCTCCTATTTCAGCGAAATTCCATTCAGGACTGCCTCACGTTTGCCTTGCATATAGAATGGTATCAGTCCAGTTGTTCATTAGAACTTCCTGGTGACCCTACATTAGAACATTTGAAACTCAACTGACAGACCCCTGCTGGTGTTGGAAAAACATGTTTCACTGTGCCTGCAACACTTTTTTTTCTGTCAAGGATGTTGAAGAGATTCGAGAATTTATGGACAGTCTGCCTTTTTTTAGCTTCCCAGCGCATTAACCATAATGTTAATAACAAAATGAAATCTCACAGTTTGTTTATTTACTTCAGTCTCCGGCATAGGAAATAATTTCCATTCTACAGCTCCTATTTCAACAATATGGTATTGAGGTGTGCTTGACATTTGTCATGAAAATAGGATGTTAGCATTCTAGTTCTTCCTTAGACCTCTGTAGTGAAGCTGCAGTTGAACACTGGGTAGTCAACTTACAGAGTGCTGCTGCTATTGTTAGACGTAGATGTTTTGGTCAGCATTCAACACATTTATCTCACGTGGATGATGGAAAAGATTATGAATTTATCCAAAATGTGCCATTGTTTAAGGTTCTGCGCATCTTTCATAATTCCAGTGAGACAATCATTAGAGAAAAAATATTTCTCCCACACATGGTGCATTAGATCCCAGCAGAGGGGCAGCATTCTTCACAGGTGAAAGCCAATGTAGAGCTCACCACAATTCCTGAAAAAATACAAATAAAGCCCACAAATTGCTAAACCCTCGGGTCCAGCTAGCGCTACACAAAACTTGAATAAATAAAAATAAAAAAATAATAAGTTACCCTTACTATATATCCTCCTTATTGCATCTTCAAATTAGGCATTCATTATATTGCATTTCAATGGGACAAAATGTGTTCTTTTAACCTTCCACCTAGGTAGTTCTATGAAAATCACACCATCCAAACAATTGTGTGACTCTTATACCAATTTTGAAGGGTCTGGTTTACAATAGCAATATTATCAGAGGGGAAGGGTACTCCCAGGTAGTTACAGACTCGGGTAGAGGAGAGCCCTCAGCGGCACCTCACATCCCCTAACTCCACCCTAGTCAATAACTACCCGTGAATATTAGATAATATTGCTTAAGTAGTAACTCCACTTAGAGGTCTCAATTGACTCCTATTACAAAAAAATAATACATTCTTAAAAAATCATACTGGCATAATTCTGCAAGAATGAGGTCAACATTGTTCCATTTTAAATATTAATCCGCAGAGTACGTACATCCTTCTTGCCTCTGCTGTCAGTTGATCTGTTAACAGTAGTAAAAGAGTGAGAAGGGCAATTTGTTGACGAACCTCCACATTTGATGAACCTCCACACAGAGTTGGCATTCTCCAACGCTGACAAACTAAACAGCCTTGTGTGTCCACTTGGTGATGTCTGGGCAAAGCAGTACAAAGTTGTTTGGCTTAACATATGGTGCTACATAATGGTCATTATTGATTTGTCTACAACAGCACTTCTCACAGTCAGTCATTTCAACTATTATTCAATATTGAAATACATGTCTGTTACTTTTTGGCCCATCCTGCTGCCATTAGCATTTCAAATGTAGAGGATACACCCAACCTCAATGGAGGCGAGTCTGTGTGTTAACCACAATCCAAGAGAAGGACTTCCTTTGTCCTTTAGAAGACCCCTCACTCACCAACCTAGTTGGTGACATGCTTCATCATCGGGGTCCCACCCGGACAGCCGAATGCCATCCAGGTGTGCTGCGACACCTGATTACAGTGGAGCTGGATTTTGTTTCTTTTGTATGTGCAAAGGAGAAGACGAAGTGTAATTAAAAATATCCGGTACTACCCACTTACGTGATTTATTCTGGGGTATAACGGATAATATTAAAAAAAGGAAGGCACCTGTTGCCCAATTAGGAGAGCTGTTGGTGAAAAAAACTATACAGGGTGTGGGTTAAAAAGGTCTACATGTTTCTACTTATGTGTAAATTTAACAGGTATTCGTCAGGACCATGGGGTACCTCCGGGAAGGAGTACACACGCTAAGGCGCACCCTAACCTCGTAGGTAACAGGAGGAGAAACTAAAAATGAATCTCCAAAAAGCTGTTTTCTTCTTTTGTTAGTAGAAAAAAGCCTGTGGAAAGAATAAGGGAGAAGGGTTGTGGATAACGAACATACATATATATATAACATACACATAAGACACAATCAGTGAATAGTGATGTATATCCTCATTCATCAAAAGACTTGATGTGAGGGACGTGTGAAATAAGTCCCAATATCGCGGCAACCTGCGAATTTACATACCACGTGGTAGCGCACCCAATGTATCATAGATACTGAGTCCACTTGGTGTCAGTGTTAGCCTTAAAAGGGGCACTTAACACGTAATGGCGAAGTACTGGACCCCACGAATTTGACCTTCCTTGATTTAACGATCACTAAAGAGGGAGAACACTTAGAAACTAGGACCCATTTTAAACCTACTGCTAAGAACAATCTCCTGAAATTTGAGAGTTTCGACCCGAGACCCCTTAAATAGGACCTTCCCTACGGTCAATATTTAAGAATCAGGAGGAACTGTAGTAAAGTCAGTGACTACCGCAAACAAGCAGGAGATTTAACCACCGAACTCCAAGCAAGGGGTTATCCAAACAATATCCTCAATAAATCCCAAAAACGTGCGAGGAATCAGCCACGAGAGGCACTACTAGAGGATAATATCAGAGAACAAGCTGTCTTGCCACTGACCTGTGTAACCACTTTCTGTACCGCGTCAAACCTAATGTCGAAATCCATAAATAAACACTGGAAGATAATCAACACAGGCAATTTGAAATGGGATAAACCCTTATTTGCCTATAAAAGAGCAAGGAGTATACGCGACAGTTTAGTCAACACCAGGCCAAAGAAAAAAAACTGAAGAAGAACCAACAGTACTCAACGCATGGGTCTTACCCAAGGTTATGGGACACTACAAATGTGGGAATTGCAGTGTCTGTCCTCTCACAGAGAACACAAAGACACTCAATTTGGAAGAAGGTAAGATCTGGACAATCAGATCACATACCAATTGTAATAGCTCACATGTGGTGTACTTAATTACTTGTCCCTGTAACTTACGGTATGTGGGTATGACTAGTAGGAAGATCAAGCAACGCATATGCAAGCACCGGAGCACGATCCGCTGCCAAAAAACAATGACAAAACTCACGGAACATTTCCTGTCTATGAAACATGGCCCGAATTACATTAAATGGACCATCATAGAACAAGTTGAGAAAGAGTCAAATCTCTTTGAAAAGGAACAGCGTTGGGTCTATAGACTGGCTACACATAAGACCGGCCTCAATGATAATATCCCTTGGAACTCAGTGCACAACTAGCCTCTCGCTATCAAATTATGGAAGTCCCTTGTAAATCTTTGATTTTCGTATGCTGTATGATTCTCTAGACTGACTCTTCTGCAGCACAACTGCGCAAGAACCCCTTTTTTAAAACATTCTTTTTAACATAATTTGTTAATACATCCTTACTCTTATTTTCTAGAAGATGGAAACACCCACTGAGCCGCCTGCTGTACTCCGAGTCATCCTCGAATAACACGAGGAAACTATGTAAACATGAATCGGCCCTCTAACGCCCTCGCTCTGATTGGCCACGTCAACAGTGACATGCAATATTCCACACCCCCACACACCCGCCGCGCCATTGGCTAGTTCACTGGTGACACGCAAGAGCTGACCACGCCCAACCCGGAAACATTTACCACGCTGGCGGTTCGCCCAGTATCACACGGAGCACTCGCGGTGACGGCTTAGGTGCAAACGGCGCCCTCCCGTCCTGCTACAAGTAAGATTGTTCCTCTGAGGGTGCGCCAACAGCGCCTCTGTTTTTCATATTGGCATATCGTTAAAATCCTGTATGTTACTTTCTGCTAGATCGTAACGAGGAAAGTGCCATTCCCGGGTTCGCTCATGGAGCATTGAGTAGTAACGCTCCCAGTAAGACGTCACGTCTTCATTTACTTACACTACTTTTGTGCATGCTCCCCATACCAAGCACCTTCGCTCTTATGTTAATTTGTGACTGGTGTAGCACGTCCAGATCAGGTTCTTAATTCACACACTATTCGCGTTCTCACCGAATGCCGTTTTAAATCACGCAAAGTCGTCTTTCACCACCACCACGACTTCGCTTTTTCTCAGCAATTGAGACATAACACCCAGTACTTCGCCATTACGTGTTAAGTGCCCCTTTTAAGGCTAACACTGACACCAAGTGGACTCAGTATCTATGATACATTGGGTGCGCTACCACGTGGTATGTAAATTCGCAGGTTGCCGCGATATTGGGACTTATTTCACACGTCCCTCACATCAAGTCTTTTGATGAATGACGATGTACATCACTATTCACTGATTGTGTCTTATGTGTATGTTATATATATGTATGTTCGTTATCCACAACCCTTCTCCCTTATTCTTTCCACAGGCTTTTTTCTACTAACAAAAGAAGAAAACAGCTTTTTGGAGATTCATTTTTAGTTTCTCCTCCTGTTACCTACGAGGTTAGGGTACGCCTTAGCGTGTGTACACCTTCCCGGAGGTACCCCATGGTGCTGACGAATACCTGTTAAATTTACACATAGGTAGAAACATGTAGACCTTTTTAACCCACACCCTGTATAGTTTTTTTCACCAACAGCTCTCCTAATTGGGCAACAGGTGCCTTCCTTTTTTTAATATTATCCGTTACACCCCAGAATAAATCACGTAAGTGGGTAGTACCGGATATTTTTAATTACACTTAGTCTTCTCCTTTGCACATATAAAAGAAACAAAATCCAGCTCCACTGTAATCAGGTGTCGCAGCACACCTGGATGACATTCGGCTGTCCGGGTGGGACCCCGATGATGAAGCATGTCACCAACTAGGTTGGTGAGTGAGGGGTCTTCTAAAGGACAAAGGACGTCCTTCTCTTGGATTGTGGTTAACACACAGACTCGCCTCCATTGAGGTTGGGTGTATCCTCTAGGTGTAACTCCCTTATTGTTGTTTACTGATATATTAAAGGGGACAGGGAGTCCCTCTCCTGCCTTTACTGGCGAATACCCTTTCTCTCCTTTTTGTTGATCTATTAGCATTTCAAATACAGATATTGCCCTTGAGGAAGATATTTTTAATTAACAAATAATATTTGCTTGGTGTCATGAATGATTTCTAATCAAAACAAAATTTGATGCACTCAACAGAGAAATGTTTTGCTCAGTTTGGCTAAGCTAGGCCCTAAATCCAATTTAGAATTAAAAAAGGTGTCTATATTTTATTAATCCATAAGACTAAACGTCACTAATTGTATTATCTAGATTTGCTGCTTTCGCATTTATGGGTGTCAACGCCCATCCTCGTAGGTGCTCGGAGCTCTAATTGTTACATTAAACTTGCTCCGACTTGTTCGCCGCGCCTTGCTTTGCATCTGACTTGACACAAAATAACAACCATTCTGCAGGTTTTTGAGCAGCTGTGGATGTGCACTGTAGGAAATAAGCAAAAGATAATCTTGTAGTGCTGCTGGTAGCATCACCATTGCTGGGGCATGACTGATTGAGGTGATACTGTACCGTTAATGGCTGAGGAGGAAAAGGCTTGGGCCTCCTCCTCATGAGAAATTCTAAAGACAATGCATGGCAGAATCGAGGGGTCCCCTCTGCATGCCGTGCAGGGAGGCCCCCTCGATTTTCGTTACGCCAGTGGATCATATACTTTGGAACTGGGATAGCATGCTTGAGTTTTGGTGTCTGCTTATCATATCGTGATTCTAGGTAAATCACTCAATTTCCTTGTGCCTGACAATGAATGTGACCCTGTGTAATGTCTTCAATCACACAAGGGGTCACAAGGGGAGATAGCACCTAAACAAACAAGGAATGCTCCCTAGTATTATCAATTCACACACGGAATACGGCTGGTATCAAATTAAAAGTTCCATGAACAAAGAGTAGTGAGAGACAAAAGCGTGTAATTTTTAGGACGAGCACCCTCACTCACCCGAAGGTGACATGTGTCATCATTGGGTTTCCCCCTCACAGAAGGACTACAAGGGGCTTGCTGTGGGTTACGACTCCCCAGTCTGGGAGGAGCAGAGGTGTTTTAACAAGGATGAGCAATATCAAAATTGTGAGTGAGGGGCAGAGTGCAAAGTACAGTTTAAAACTATCTCCCTGGTGGGCAAAAATAGTCATTTATTCTGGGGCCGCCAGTGGATAGGATTGAAAACAGGGTAGATGGACTGTGCATCAATCGCGCAGTTCGTTTATTACAAGGTCAACAGGTTTCTGCCCATATATAACTCTGAATTCTTGGGCATTCCTCAGGACCAAAGATAGTAAGTGTCACTAAGCATCAAATTATATATTAGTAGAATACCGGCCTTGAATCAGTAAGCCAGGTACAGAATTAGGTGGCCCACCATCAGTGTCTTGGTCCACCGTTCGGAAAAAGAAAGAGAAACCATAACAACATAACGCTCTATGGGCCATATTATCAAGGACAGGTTGTGTTCACATCTAACATGGGCTTCGATTGGAATTCATAGAGCTTATTATCAAGGCCATTATCACCGCTTTATCGGCAGTTTCCTGCCGATAAAAGCGGCGATAATGTATCGCCTGTCCATGATAATATGCCCCTATGTATTCTAACCTGTAATGTAACTGGTGCTCATGTAAAGCGTTCCAATACCTTCGGGTGGAGTTCGATCTATATATAAAATGCCAAAATAAATAATATACAAACTTGCAACACTTACCGAACCATTTTCCCACCCCTGGCCTGAACCAGAAAAAAGACATCAAAGGGTCGATGTTGACAGCAGAGAGAGGAACTTGGCAATTTGAATTTAACTTCAGCCTTTATTAATTTAAATTCAGGAAAGGATATCTCGCTCAGTGGAAGCCACCGCTCAAACTGCAGCTGTTATCAAAATAATCCTCAACCATGAAAGACAGGTATCACTCTTTCTGAGCACAAAGAAAAAAAATCCTCTCCTTATCAAATTAAATGAAAATGGCCGAAAATAGCGAAGCAGATATAGGAAAAGCTCTTTGCCCTGGTAACAGCTGTCTGTTATCACATGCTCCCAAGCTCGCAAATCGACATTCACATGGGCAAAAACATGCTCCATCAGTCCTCGCTCTGCCAATTAGCCACCCTGTGCAGACACAACACCCAGCATGCGTACACAGCAGGCTATAGCGCGGAAGAAGTACACTGCTTAAAAAAAAAATCCAGACACACACGGAAAGAAACAACTAGAAGTGAGGTCTGCCATCTAACAAATCGTCTGCCACTGGCAGAGGCTGTTAAACTAAAACTGAACAGATTAACTACCAGCTAGTTTTAGAGTTTGGTTTTGGTTTTGGATGAGTTTACTGCAAAGCTTTAATCAAACAAAAAGAAAGAAAAGCATAGCTGTATGGGAAGCCGATAATGTCAAAATTACAGCTCCCCATATAGGACACCTCCTGAAATGCATAGTGTGCTGCAAAATGAATATGGCACACACCAGACTGAATATAGCCTAAACCAAAACATATATGAATCATGGAAGCATGAATATGACTAATACCAAAACAAATGTGAAACATGGTAGAGTGAATACGCTACTTAGTGAATAATATCAATAACACAGACTCTGATTGAATAAGAGATCTACTGAAATATATGTCAATCATACTAAAATCTATACAGCCCTCACTGTATACAATGTAGCAAGCACTAAAATAAATACATTGTGCATCAAAAAGAATGGGACACTTCTTGCAATGACTGACATATGCCAAGAGGAATATGGCATATGTTGAAATGAAGACGACAGATTGAACATTATATATTTTACTTTAGTGAATATATTATATTCTGAAAGAATAAAGTGCACATTGAAAATAATATGGCAAACATTGAAATTAACATTGCACATGTTGCAATGAATGTGAATTGCATTAAATGTATATTATTCAGATTGCAATGACTATGACATATCAAAATGAATACGAGATGACTTAAATTGAATATGACTTGTGATGAAATTAATATAAGCCCCATTGAAATGAATTTGACTTACCTTAAAAGGAAAATAACTGATGCTGAAATTCTCATGGCATTTGTCATAATGAATATGGCACGCATTGAGGTTGATATGTTACATATTCAAATGATTATGGCATATGTTAAAATGGATTTGACATATCTTAAAATCAATATGACGTCTCAATATAAATATGACATCAGTTAAAACAAATATAACCAATTGAAAGGAATACAACACCTGATAAAATAATATGGTGTGTTAATATGCATATGAGCTTCATTTAAGTAATTAAGACTGAAGACTAAAACACAGAACTAAATATTAAAGTTCAGGGAAGAAGAGAGAAGATGGAGAAATGAGGAATCAGGGATGAGAATTAAAGAGTGAGGCATGGGGAGTGAGAGATTAAGCAAGCAAATCCGAGCACTCAACTGGTTTAGAAATTTCAAATCCAATAATGATGAATCACAGTCCACTTTAATCTAATTCCTCCGTTCGGGACAAGAAGACTTCATCCAAAAACTTCACATTGGTCTAGTAGAGATCTTACAGCCTGTATGCATTCCAAACAGATAACGGTAGTACAGCCAACAGAGAATT
This sequence comes from Lissotriton helveticus, assembly GCF_964261635.1. NCBI lineage: Eukaryota > Metazoa > Chordata > Amphibia > Caudata > Salamandridae > Lissotriton > Lissotriton helveticus. The sequence goes on along the minus strand of NC_136065.1, from coordinate 1,034,697,955 downwards.
CTACATCCACATAGAATTTTAAAGCCAACACCTTGACTTCTTCAGGGCTGATACGCAGGTAGATTCCTATTTATCCGTAAATCATGGAACAGGAAAATGTGGCTCACAAGTACCAAAATCAAGTCAATTGTAAAATATAACTGTATACAGGCAAGGTATCCAATCAAGATAGGGTATCACGGCAAGTAGAGGACTCCTCGTGTGCATAGTCAAGGTGTTACCTACCTATCAACAAGACACGTGTTGGCAGTAAAGTTCTATGTGGATGTAGAATTCGTTGTTGGCTGTACACCTATTATCTGTTTGGAATGCATACTGGCTGTCAGAATCTCTACTAGACCAATGTGAGTGGGAGATATGAGCAGTGAGGGATGAGGAAAGAGAAATAAGGAGAGGTGACAAATAAGTTATGAAGAGTGAGGAGAAAAGAGTGGGCTCTAGAGAGAGGGAATACCGGATGAGGGTGTGGATGGACAACTGAGGAATACGAGGTGAGGGATAAAACATATACAAATAGATTGAGAGATGCAGAGTGAGGGATGAATAGGGATGAATGGTGAGAGATTACTTATGTATGGGATTGGAGGATAGCTGATGGATGACGAGGGATAAGGTGTGAGAGTAGAGGAGAGGAGAGAGAAATGAGGATAAAATCTGAGGAATCAGCAGTTGGGCATTAATTATGATAGAAGGGAAGTAAGGAATTAGGAGTGAACAAGAGGGGAAAAGCTGAGTGGTGAGAAGTCACAAGTTAAGTAGGGGATACATGAGGAGCAAAAGGTGTGGAGAGATAAGGTATGAGGATTGAAACCTGAAGGGTGAGTGCTGATGATATGAAATATGGTGGGACATGAGTTAACCATGAAAGTAAGTAATGGGGGAGAAGAATGAGGAGTGAGGGATGAGAAATCAGAAGTGAGAGCTAAGGAATGATGAGTGAAGTATAAAGAATGAGGGAAGAGAGATGAAGGGTAAAATAAGGAGTAAAGGATGAGGAGGAAGAAATTAAACATGAGCAGTGAGTGTTGAGTGCAGAACAAGATGTAAGAGATTCAAAATGAGGTTTGTGACATGAGGTATGATTTTTGTGGCAATAAAATTGAAGAATAAGTAGTACGGAAGACGTTAATGGGTGATGAATGAAGAATTTGTGTGTGAGAGATGATGAGTGAGGCAATGGGGTGATAGTGAGGGACTACAACAATGATACCAGTGCACATCCCTTCTTGTTACTATTATCCAATTGGCAAACAGCCACAAAAGTTCACTATTTTCACTTTCCCCGTTGTCCTCAAGCAGACAAGTACAATGTTTGTTAATATTCAGTTTCCATTTATTATTGATTCGTCTCTTTTGCCACACCGTCACAGCCGACGCGCGTTTCGCCCTCCGCGGGCTTTTTCAAGGCTGTAATATACATACAAAAGAAGATGTCACCAAAATCATTCATTGTATTAAAAGCCACCTTTTCATATCATATCACAATGAGGAGCGTAGTTAGTAGGAATTAGCCATGAAGTCACTCAGTTTCACGATACTCATTTTGCAATCATTTTATATTTGTGTTACATAAGATTTGTACACGAGTCCCATCAATCACACCGTGATTAAGGAACCTAACAATCTCAAGTTCCCCGATTCTAGGCAAGGCGAGTAACGTTATGCATGGTGGAGATGCCACTACCCTCCACCATTAATAAGTCTCTGAACCCGCACAGATTAGATCGTGTGCTTATTTGCACCGAATATTCCAAGTTATAACGTCAGGCATTTCCTAGGTATTTTTTTAACTTACCGCCATAGAGCATTTCTTTGGCGTTCATATGGAGTCCTGCTTTCGCGAACAACTTCCCAGAAGTCCATGTGACTTCCTACCTACATGTTTAAGTCGAAAACGGACTATTTGGCATTCTACTTACTTTGCCATGTTTGCATAGTGGCCATTTTAGAGTGTTGTGAAAAACGCTATGGGGAGCTCATACAAATTATTCCAAAAAGAGATCAAGAAGTTATTACTAAACCATATTCAGCTCATATGGCTCTAGATTGATCGCACCCAACATACAATTTCTTGCATTTAAAATGTTATTTAAAAAAACAACAAAATAAAAGTTTGCGTCACATTTCAATTCAGTTACATGTTCCATATGCATGTACTACGATGTGATTGACTACCTTTATCTCCCAAATAAATATAATCATCCACTTCATTTATATTTCTTTTAGAAGGCACATTTTTTGAAAGGAGTTTTACATAAATTAGATCATTGACATCGTACCAAATACAGCTTAATCATCTTCATAGTACAAGTCAGGCAATTTATATGATATCTACAGAAACTCGCACATCTCTTTATCAATATTGGCCCCCTTCTCCACTGCTCTCAAGGAAATGATCCATTTGCTTTCCAATTGTCGCAATTTACGCTCATCTGCATTGCTTGGTTCATTTGTAGTGGTCATTTTAGAAATAATGTGTTTTTATTATGGAACTGATCATGGTGCAGGAAGGCTTGGAAATAATGGACCTAGATGATCGCACTCAGTTGCTTGGTGTCATTTTTGCACAATAACTTGTAGTTTGTTCTATGTATAGGCGCATTAACTGGTTTAAGTGAATGTATACTGTATGATGTGCCAATATGATGAGGGCACACTAGGATTATGTTTATGAACATTTTAGATAAGCAGAGAAAATCGCTTTGTGTAGGTGGCTTTTAATACAATGAATGATTTTGTTGACATCTTCTTTTGTATGTAAATTACAGCCTTGAAAAAGCCCGCAGAGGGCGAAACGCGCGTCGGCTGTGACGGTGTGGCAAAAGAGACGAATCAATAATAAATGGAAACTGAATATTAACAAACATTGTACTTGTCTGCTTGAGGACAACGGGGAAAGTGAAAATAGTGAACTTTTGTGGCTGTTTGCCAATTGGATAATAGTAACAAGAAGGGATGTGCACTGGTATCTTTGTTGTAATTTGTGTATGATACTCTGTCTCACCCTCAGTGAGCAGGATATCGTGGATTGGTGCCACAAGGGGGATGAGCACGATACCGGACGAACACTCCCACAAAGTGTATTAAATCGATACAACATGAAATTTTGACAAGGGAAATATGATGTAGGGATGTGCTGATCAATTTAAGCAAATCCACCATTCGTTGTTGTTGTGATAGTGAGGGACATTGACTGGCTAGTGAGGTGTAAGGAGCAAGAGATAAAGATTTAGGAGTGAGAGATGCGAATTAAGGAGTAAAGAATGAGGAAATTAGGTTGAAGGATAATAACTAACAAATCAGGGATGCAGAATAAGAAGAAAAGAGTTAGGGACTAAGATTAAGGCTTAAGGTTTAAAGTATAAGGAGAAGCAGATAAGATATCGGTGTGATGAGTTTGGGATCGGGAGGGAGGGAAGAGGAGGGAGGATTGGCGCAGTGGTTGCAGACTGAGCAATGAGGACTGAAGGTACATGAATGAGGAATAGGGTTGCCAACTAATCGTTATAACACTGGTAACATTGGTAACTTCACTTTTCTGATGGGTACCCTTTATAAAACATACCAGCAAATAAGTGGTCATTATCTTTTCTTGGTCTTTCAATGGTGCTAAAGCAGCACTTTCTGCACTAGTCTCCCCTCCTTTTTTCAGGAGGGTGCACTGCCACCTCATTATTATTGATTTCATGAGTAAGGAAACGAATCCTTTTGCATGATTACCCCAAAGTGTTGGACTGATGCAGCTGATATTTCAACTCAGAAGGTGCACTGATGCCTGCTAACCATATCTCAGTGCCACTGCCCTGACCCCTAAAAGGAGCAATTGACATAAGTAAAATTACTTATAAGTTCCTCGTTCTTTGGTACTTTTGGTACCCAGGACCTATAGGGTGATGTGTCTCTCATGGACTGAAGGACTTATTCTTGTCACCACGAGTGTGACAAAGCCAAAACCTGCCTCCCAGGTGCCATTGCAGGTTGACAGACCAATTGCCTCACTGCTAACTTGCCTTTGCCATTTAAAGAATTGGCAAAGCCCAAACCTTTTAATATTTGTAAGTCACTCCTAAGGCAGGCCTACTGACCCTTAAAGGTACAGTGTTTTAGATTAAAGGGTCCTCTAACCTAAAACCCCACACTGAAATTTTTACTGTGCAAAGGCTAGTAGCCCCTTTTTCAAGTATGGTGTTTCTCATTGTTGCAAAGGAATAGTGGGACTTTTCTAGTTCTTTACTGTTCTCATTATTTCAATTATTCTGACACTTACTCGATCCTCTGATGGATCTTGTATTGTGCCTATGAAGGGTAGTATGAAGGAGACCTAACACCAGAACATCCAACGAGGATAAGGAATAGGATATCTGACTCAAAAATTGATAACAAGATTCATGTATGGGATCCTTGAATAAGCTATATAAGAAGAGAATTATTACTGCAAGTCCCAATCTTCTAAAGAAATGTAATCGGACTAGAATCATACAAACCAGAAGTTCTGCTAGAGTAATACAGAAAAATAACATTAATACCTGATGAATATAGATCTTTATATATTGCTCTTTCCCTGTTATTAATGGATCCATTTTGAATGCACAATCAACAAAAGATACATACCATGATAAACACAGACTCTGGTTTAGTTAAAAGTAATTTTATCAATGAATATAAAAGTTGTGCATCGTTAATAAGCATTTAGTATCTAAAGATTGCAGGACAATTTGATGACTCTAGGCTTGCCATAAGGGGAAAAGGGAGTTATGGAAAATTCAGCAAGAACATGAGCCGTGATAGCTCATGGCAGTGTCCCATCACAGAACAATCTCTGAATGGCACATGCATCAGTACAAACAGAAACACTTGGAGTCCACAAAGTTCTAATTGGCGGTTTCTGGCATCACGTCTAGCTTACATCAGGAACAAAAAAAAATTCTCGCAAAATCTCTCAGTCCGATAGCATACGAGAGATAGACAAGTATAAATGTGATTGTTTGCCTCTTTCTTCAGATTAATGTATAATATAATCCCCTAGTTCCGGTGGTGACACCTCCTTGATCACCTCATTGTGTCGGACCACTCAGACCATTGGTCAGTTCGTCTAGGATGATTGTCCTATGACATACAGGAAGGAACATATTATAGGATGAGGTGGTGGAAAACACATACTTTGTCAGATCATCAGGTTCATCTAAACCTTCAAACAGTGATTCTTTAGCAAGAGGCACATGAGTGAGTGCAAGAAGACAGTTTCACACAGCAGATGTTTTCAAAGTAACACCTTTTGTTGGAAATAGTCCTTGTAAGTGAGTGAGAACTCTTTCAGTAAGACACAGTTTTGTTTTCTTATTGTAAGTTTAGAGAAACTTCTCATGAGTAACAAACAAAGTAGAATAGGAAAATGCAGGCCTAAGAGAAAATCATTCATTAGAGAAAATCAATATTCTAGAATCATTTTAACTTATAAACACTCAGAACATGTTATTTGTCGAATTATAAAGGTCACAAATAGCTATGACACATTACTGTATTTTCAAAGTACAAACGTGTAAAATAATTTAAAATCATGAAATATTAATGTAGTTTCAAGGGTTCTCATTAGTATCTATATGAAGATCATATTCTGAAGATTTCAGAACAGTCACACTGAATATGACTATGCAGCACTGGTTTTCTCATCACATTTTGTGCACAATTTCACATATGCAGAAGATGAAATTCAGAATGAACCCTTCAATATCTCATGTAAAGATGACTAAGTTACACTAAATCTCATTAATTCTTCACACACAATAATCCGATGAAGATAAGTAGGAGTTTGATAATATGTAAGTATACCACTTAACCTCTTTCATACACGTTGAATTGAAAACTAAGGCTAATTAATAAAACCCGAAAAATTATTTAATGTATATGATTTCATCTATCCTACAATTTCCTGCATGCTTTTACAATGCAGTAACTAAATCCTCAAACATATAATTTTGTATGTCTCCTTTAACGTGTGATCATTCTTTGCTCAAATGTCTCAGAATTGGTTTTAGGTATGTAGCAAAAGATTCAGCTGCTCATCAGCTGTATTAATGCTGACAACTCAGTAGTGCTAACTTCTGAATGGGCCTAGTAACTCAGATACTTCAAGGTATTAAAAGAATCATTGCATTAAATCCAAATTAATGCTCAAGTAAAATTTGTAATATGACTTTTGCACAAATGATAACTTTAGAAAGTTGTCCCTTTGTTGCTCAAAGTTCTCCAGTGACCATGTAAGGTTCTTGGCCATGAGACAGCCTTCTGCCCACCTGGTGGGGTGGGGGGATGAATGACTCTCAGCAATGAACACAAAGGGCCTCCCGTTGAAAGAGGTGTGACCTCCTCCTGACAGCAAGGACAAAGAGGGTTTCAACCCAAAAGGCGAGCTTCAAAGGGGAAGCCATCTTTGAAGGGTAACATGTGAACACAGACGAAGGGCTGCTCTTTTGGTTTTGCAGACAGGTTGGCCTTGAGGACAGCTGAGTATCTGCTGACACATTGTTTTTTTTCATGGGTGTTAAGCCCCGCACTGCCACATGGCTGGATGTGGTAGGGAATGCCACATGTGAAGAGAAGGTTTCTGCCATGTTGGGAGTGGGCAAATGGTTCATTCTGTGCTAGCTAGTTGCCACACTTGACACAATGTTGTCACTAGGCAGGAGGAGACTTGGTTGCCCACTGGCTAGTAGTTGTGGCATCTTCAAGGCCTGGGCATAAAGGTTCCACCCCTGGCACCCAGCCCTCATATCATATGTAAACTGGTGATAGGACTGAAGAAGGGCTGCCCTGCTATTCCTGGACCTGACAATGAGAGGTTTCTCCTAGGATTGGACTGCACCTGCTTTTCCTTGGGCTAGCAAAGAGAGGACTGTGGCTGTGGTGCCCTGCTCAAGGAAAAGTCGTCCCCAAACCCAAGACAAGAGAAGTGACTCAAAGAGTCAGTTGACTGGCTTCCGTTTACAGATACAGGCCCACAAAAGCTGAAGACACCTGTCCTGGTGAGTTGGTACCCAAGAATGCCTGATCACTGCTGACCACCGAAGAGCAGCCAAGGAAACTGAGACTTGATCCTTGAAATTTGTACCTAAGCCTGTTGGACCCTGGACAGTTGTTGGAGTAAAGTAGGGTAGCTCAACAAGGAAGTTACAGACAGTTAAAGGGAAAGGCTGGTATCATTGTGATCAGAGACCAGTGGCAACTGTTTTTCAGCTGGACTTCACACAGACATTGAGGGGCATCAATTCCTGTAGACAAATTTGCCATCCTATCTTCCTGGACTGAGGGGCACCCCAGGAAGTGCTTAGTCACTGACTCAGTATCTTTGCGCCTCTTCAGCTTTCTGTTTCCCATCCATCAGCACCTCTCCATTAAAGCCTAGGGTGGTTTGCCTATAGAGCCTGGAACTGGACTGGAGTGCTTTGACTGTCAGGTAACTGTTCTAACCCAACCCAACCTTATTGGTCCCTGTGACTGGCTCTCTGTTGTTGGCTATAGTGTACCATTAAAATAATTTCTTGATCTCATTAAAAAGCTGTCATTTATTGTTCCTTTGAAAATACATATCTATGGAATTCACCAGTGTATTTTGTAATGGTGATATTTCTATTTAAAGATAAAAATACAACCATAAAATTATTTCTAATTAACTCTTTTGGTACATCTTAATGCTTTACACTTGATCCTTTGACAAAGTCTGACTGCTCAGAGCCACAGCTACCCAGGGTGTTCAGCTAAGGATTTTCAAACTAACAACTGGACCCAATATGGATGTGTGCCTTTTTTACACAGTGAGGTCGCACAACCACACCATTTAATAAACCCAATTCCTCACATAATGCAAATAATTTTGTGAACTGTGAGAATCATTGATGCTAATGTTGATTGGCTCTTCTTGCTTGGTTAAACGTCCTACCCAATGTCTAAACAGCCCCTTCAACACTCGGACAACATCACAGTTATGGAGCCTAGATGTGGGAGGTGCAAAAGCAAAACGGAGAAGTTAGTAGCAATGAGTAAGTAGGATTGCCCATTTGCTGTTTTTTGCTTCATGCCATTAGCATAGCCCAGTAGTACAGCAGGCCAGTTTGCCATAAGTCACAAAAGTATTCATAACTGAACACACAGGCAAGTTTGGTATGCTGCATTTGCACAATAAGGTCCTGATGCTCTGATTTTGACTGGGTTGGGGGGATGGTACAATTTATCACACTGGATAAAATCTGACTCCCCAAGGTATGGAATTTATCATGTGTGATGGGTTACACATATTCTAGGTTTTTGGTGCATAGCATGCAGATTGTGGTGCACACCACAACAAACTATGCATGTCACATTATATCCTGTACACTTTACTCCTCTGAAATGCCAGCAGGTTTGACCTGTGTCAGTTTAACAAAGGATGAGGATTTTATCACACTCTCTAGTTAGTGTGTGCAGCAGGTTCCATACAACTCAGAATTCTGACCCTTGTGCAGGGGTCGGAAAACACCAATATTCTTATAAGAGCCTAAGTCGGTGTCCTATTGAATGATGAAGTGGTCTACAATAAAAGAAGGAAAATGGTTATTTGATGATATAAAATTACCTGAGCTTTGCTCACACTTCTGCTTTTTGAGACAGCAGGGTACAGTTTCTTATATTAGATTCAGCAATTCAGCAACTGACAGATATAATGAACAGTTGAAATGTGTGTGGGTGCAATGGAAAGAAAGTCAATCAGACATATTGTTCTAGATGGGCCTGAGAAGAGCAGTAAATTGATGGTGTCTGCCACCACTGGGATTTAGAAGAAACAATTAGGAGCAAGGTATCAATGAACATTTAGAAAAAGAGGATAAAAAAATGCAAAACAGATATAAATCTTAAGAGATTATGAGTGAAAAAACAGTTCAGAGATAAACAACTAACAAAATAAACCAGGGTATGTGCACATTTGAGAGAGAACTACAGAGAGGTGCTTCCCAGATCTATCCCTCCTATAAGAAGTCCTCAATGCCTGTAAAAGTGAACACCCTTGGAGTCAGAGTTCCTGACTGTAAGATGACCGCACTTTGATGAGAGTTTTTGTGCCAGGATCTTGATTTGGCTGTATCTGGGTGGCACTGGGCTGCTACAAGCACCCCCTGGGTTCCTGCAGGAGCTGCTGATTAGAAAAATATTCTCTAAAGCTGCCTTGAGCAAGTGGGAAGACCCGTGTCTACAGTACAACATGCAGCTTTGTGATAGGGAGGGGTGACTCCAAGCAGGTTAAATTGCATATTGAAGCCACAAAGACAGGCAGATCTCATTTGTCAGAATGACCATCATCCTCTCAGAGGGCCACCATGGAAAAAGATGACATCAACATGAAGTTGCACCTAGCCTGACATCTACAAATGAGAAGATTGACATGCTTTCCTCCATTATGGACAAGCTAATCACTGTCCTCAGCAAGCAAGGAAAATGGATTACCACAGCTGAAAGTCACATTTTCACTTTTGAGAACAACATAGCTGGCTAAATTGAAAAACTATTGGGTATCAGTATAGTACTGAATGTCATAAAAGTGAAGAACAAGCACTTCAGATAGTGACCCAGTAATCTGTGAAGCATAGTGATCCCTGAGACAACAAACACAGGCAATATCGCGGACTTCTTTTTATCTCATCTCAAACAAAGCTGACAGCTTCCCGCCATTATTCACTGCGGAGAGAGCCCACTGATCCCTAGGTTCAACCCTCACCTGAAGTCCGATTATCACTAGACTGATCAACTTTATGCCTGGCCTGGAAAAAGCAGACACTGACCCATGAGGGCTCCGCTCTCTCCATCGTTCTGGATTTTACACTTAGAGTTCAAGAGGTCTGGTGTGAGTATTTTCCCATTAAGCCAAATCTGCAACAAGCTGAAACACAATATGCAATGCTGTATCCGACGTGCCTCAAGATTATTCATGGCAACAGGCCCAATCTTTTCCTGACACCTCAGAGCATTGTGCCTTTTGTGAAGCTCATTCAAATCTCGGGCCTAGATCATCACATGGGTCTTTTGTTCCTGAGAAGGGCTTGTTCAAAGTAGGTTGAGCTACCCAATATTTGCCCTATGCACCCCCTCCAGCTTACAAGTTTAAAATACTTTCTCTGCATGAAATTCAGTTAAAACTCTGATTGAAGCAGTCACTAGATAATTGCACCTCATGGCCTCTAGCTGTGTTTCACCCAGGACATTTGATATTGAGACTGAAGCTCCTCTACTAGATCCCAGGTTTGAGGAATGAGACAGTACCACTCTAAGCCATGTACCATTTTATTGAGGAGACTGATGGGAACGCTGGATGGTAGGAACTGTGTGCAGGTGTGGTTATCCCTCGCAGAAATGTGAGGAAAATGTGAATTTTTGGATACATTTGAGATTTGCAGGGGATTCTGGGTAAGAAAGCATTGGGGATCCACACAAGCCACACCTCCCTGGACTCCCCAAGTGTCTAGTTTCAGAAATGTCTGGGTTTGGTATGTTGCCCTGGATGGCCCTTGGGCCCAGGAACAAAAATGCAGGTGACCCCCCCCCCCTTCCACGACTAGGTTGTTTTGTAATCAATAATTTTCTTGCCTCTGTAATACATTTTGGGCCTTCCCTGTTGAGGTAACTTGGCCCACCCACACAAGTGAGGTAGAATTTTTATCAAGAGACCTGGAGAAATGCTTGGCGATAAGAAATTTAGCTGACCCGGTGGTCACACAACTTTTCCACTCAGAAATGTGAGGAGCTTCTTTACTAGATCCCGGGCTTGAGGGATAAGTAGCACTGTTCTAGGCAACGTATCATTTTCTTGAGGAATCTGAGGGGAATGCTGGATGGTAGGAAATTTCTGCAGGTGCGGTGGTCTACGCACAAATGTGAGGAACATTTGATTTGTAGCTTCATTTAATGTTTGCAGGGTATTCTGGGTAAGAAATTGTTGGGGGATTCATGCAAGCCACACTTCCCTGGACTCCCCTAGGTGTCTATTTTTCAGAAATGTCTGGGTTTGGTAGCTTTCCCTAGATGGCCGCAGAGCCTTGGACCGAAAAAGCAGGTGACCCCCTTGCAAAACCAGGTTGTTTCTGATTGATAATTGTGATGCCTTCACAATAAGTTTTGGTCCCTTCCCTGTCAAGGGGACTTGGCCCACCCACACAAGTAAGGTAGCGTTTTTATCATGGGATTTGGGGGAGTGCTGGGTGGAAGGAAATTTGTGGCTCCCCTCAGATTCTGTTATGTACCCCAACCTAGGCCTAAGTAGCAAAACGACCTTTCACCTACATTTGTCCTACCTTGCTCTGCAAAACAATTGTAGCACTGAACTTTCAACTAGTTATGTGGTGACTAAATATCGATTGGTTTCCTTGAAACTAGCCTCATTTATTATGCATGAGGATTCTTAGACAAATCCCCTGCACATGACGTACACAACAGGATTAACATACTCTGTATAAAAGTCATGGTCACTTTCATCGTAGGGCAATAGAACTGCTTTGAATAATTGCAGGTGTTGATTTAGGCTCATTTAAATAAACCTACTCACAACATATCGATTGTGGTAGGAACCCTGAGGCTACCTTTATTATATAAAAGAACCATACCTTCACTAGATAGATAGAGGAGACGCTTCCACGCTGATACAAGACACTGAGGTCCCTGCCTGACGAAGCTACAACACACAGCGGTCTGACATCCCTTGCGGGATGTCCAACTCAAGATAAAGGCAGGGTCCTTCATTCTCTCATCAGGTAATGTGGTTGGCTCTTTCCTGGGGTATTTTTTGACTTTACACTCACATGCTAGGTACACTTAAGTAGGGTTTGAATTATAGGAGTTCACTTAGCTGCAGGTTTGCTCAAGCTTGCAGGATTACAGTTCCTCACACTGTGCAAATCCTTACCTCTTTTCCTTACTACTTCCTCTCACAATGTCTGTCCCTGGTAAAGGGTTGCGACTGCAGATAAAGAGGAGCTTGAAGGTGCTCTTAACATTACACAAAATTGCAGACATGCAGTTACGATGAAATTAGTGGAATATGGTCTCCCGGCAGTGAGTGGTAGTGTTACCTTCGTGATTGAGGCACACAAAGCATTCAGAACAGAGGTATTCTATTCTTGGATCAGATTCCGTTCTGCAAATGCACGCACAAAGTTGTTTCACACTTACATTGAAGATGAGACACCTGAAGAATACTCCCCTTACGTGGACGTAGAAGTCCTGGTAAGTTACCAAGAACATAATAATTGGTTTAAAGGTGCCCCCTCCCACACCACAGAAAATGTGAGACTCGGTCCACTCAGTACAGAAGGAGTGACCTGTCTGGTCCTAGCTGCTTACACACCGCATCCAAAGATTGATACATTGCCAGCAGCAGATTTACGTACACTTTACAGAGACATAGTCAAACTGTATAGAAACCTTACACAGTTCATAATGCGAGCACTCACAATTCAACCAGCGAGGATTACTCAAACTGGTCAACCTCAAATGACAACAACAAATATCAGCCCACAAACGCAATTGGCAATTATGGGAAGAACGCCCATTAAACGGGAGCAAATGCCATTCTGGTTAGCACAGAAAATAGCAAAGTTGTAAGCTGTATTTCCCCATACGGGCCAGCTGGAAAAACACAGAATACCAACCATTTGCCTGTCAATGGGAATAGCTCCCCCGATAGCGGATTGTACCACTTAGGTACAGTTTTCGCTGAGGTTTATACCGGAACTCATGCTTCCCCCCTCAATAGCAGTCATACCAGAAGTATTGAAAAAAATACAGAATGAGTAAGGGGAAGCAGCAGCGGTTGCTTTACCCCAACACCTGAGGGAATTCACTCCTGCACAACAGGAGCGAGAACTACCTAAGATTATGGAAGAAACCTATGCTTTGCTGGGTAGTGATAACTTGAGAGTTAGACCTGGAAAACCACAAATAATGAGCAATCGTGAAAAGGATAACTCTTCTAAAAAGAAATGGGATAACAAACAATCAAAAAATAATAAGCAGAATGCATCACAATCGCAGGGTGGGTCTCCTCAACAGGACCCTCTGATAGAAAATACAATCTTAGGAACCATGAGAATATTAAAAAACCTGACAAGTATCAGGATACTTATACACGTTCCTCTCATTCCTTTAAGTGTTCACCAAAAAACTGGGAGAGGCAAGGAAGGTCAGAACATAGATCAGAAGAGCGAGTTAAGCTAAGAGATACGCATCGCACTTCAGACTACATTATCAAACACGAAGATAAACCCAAAACAAAACCTACATTTTTAAAGAAGAAGGTAGCTGGCCTTAAAATAAGAAATGCCCAGACTACTGAAGACTCTACTACTGAATGGAGAATGGGCTCTGACGATGCTAGACAGTGTAGCAGAAGTAACAATAGCTCTCCAGAACCTGATGGAATTTCTGGTGACAGCAGCATTGAAGGAACATATCACGGTGGAGACACCGGATACAAGGATAAGTATCCCACATTGTTTATACAAAATTACGCTCCAAATGAAGGAGGACATACCCAGGAAAGAGAAAGGTTTCTTTTGGGAGAACCTGACATATGGATATGATATCCTTTTGGCTGAAAAAAGATTGGCCATCTGAGTTCGTTATGGAGTGCCCTTAGGAGGAAGATGTAATTTTACTGACTTTCTCCGACCTCGTTCCAGAGTCCCTAAAACATTCATACTCGCAGGAGTAAGCATTAGTAATCATGTAGGGTGGAATGCTAAATCACCTCACTGTGAAATTCTATTAAAAACTACTCCTACTCCACAGAGGCAGTATCCAATAAACATGACGCAATCAAACAAGTCAGGGAGATCTTAGATCAACTTGAGTACCACGGTGTGATTGAAAATTGCACCTCTTCAATGAATAATCCTTTGCTTCCCATAATAAAACCCCGACAATTTGTACCGCCTAGTTTTAGACTACAGGCATTTGAACACATGCACACAGACATTTGCAGTACAAAAAGTACACAGTGCCCCATTAATGAATAACATTGTGCTGAATAAATACAAAACAACACTAGGGGCCAAATGCATCATTCAAAATACCGATCGTAAAGGGGCAGAGTTGCAGAATCTGCCCCTCTGCGACCAGTATTTTTGCATTTGGGATGCATCATCCCAAATGCAAAAATCGCAATTTAAATAATCCCTAAATTTGCGATTACTTAAATTTCGATTGCATTTAGGAAATCACGAATTGCAATTCCCTAAATGCAATGCATTAACCCAAAAACTTTTGCGATTTCACAATTAAGAAATGCAAATTACCATCAATTCAAAGTTGATGGTGATTTGCGAAAACTTTGAAAAATGCCCAAAAGGGCATTTTTCAAAGTTCCATGTTGCACACATACATGCTCTTGGGGCATGAGTGTGTACAACATGTGGTAACATGGCATTTTCAAGGGTACATTGAGTGTCCTTTTGTCAACCTTGAAATTGCATGCACAATTTACGAGTACCTATTTGGTACTCGCAAAATGCGCATGCAATTCCCATTCATTCCTATGGGCCTCTAAGCCCATAGGAATGAATGAGAAGCAATTCCTCAATTGCGATTCGGAATTTGCGAGTCACAATTAAGGAATGTGTAGGAATCTCAATTTTTTTTTAGATTCCTACATGCATAAGCAATTGCGATTCCTAAATAGCGATTTCTTAAAAATTGCAATTTAGGAATCGCAATTACAAAGTTTGATGCATGTGGCCCTAGATATCTCAAATGGATTCTTCTGCCGAAATGTAGTGCCTGGAAGCCTATTTGACAGCATTCTTGGCACCCTGCTCCTAATGCCAATTATGTAGACTGCTCCAACGGTATAAGAATAGCCCTGAGTTGTTCTCAGAAAGAGCAACAGAGTTACTTCAAAATTATGATGAGGAGGTATCATCCTATGTAGATGATCTTTATCTGACAGACAATGAGATATTGGATCACTTGCACAGGGTGAACAACATAATTTTGGGGTTCGCCATTGTGGGCTACAAATGTAACTTTAAAAAATCAAAAATTGCCCACCTCAATGTCCTATTTTTGAGATATGAGATACCAAGTGAAGAAAAAAGCCTGGCAGCTAATTATTTAGGAAAAAGCACACAGCTCCAACTTGCAAAGACTCTGAAAGATTTACAATCCATTTTAGGATTCCAACATGTTGGCAGAACATACACTTTGGATTACGCAGAATGGGTTAAACCTTTCTACGACCTATTCAGACAGTTCAACATTGGACACAGGAATGCACAGAAATGATCTGCTCCATACAAGCTGACATGATAGCTTCCAAACACTTACACACATGTACACACACATGTGTAAATACCACAGGTCAATCAGCCTACACTTACCTCACCTTCAATGAAGGTGAAACTGTACCCACTGCATACAAATCACATTTGTACACAAACACTGAAATGCGCTTTACATTCACAGAAAAAAATACTGACAGCAGCACAAACTGCTGTAGTGAGAGAAAGAGCACTAACACAGGGGAAATGCCTAATTGTCAGGACTCCAGAACCAACCTTAGAGGCTGTCACCAAAGCAAGCATTCCAAACACAAAAACACTACATCTGTGATGGATACAATGGGCTAAGTCTCTCACTGCAGCAGATGTAGACTCCAAATTTGATTCTACATAAAACACAAGCATTCCTGCAGTATGAAAAAGAATATCCTCCCCCGAATGAAATAATGACTCTAGATCGGTATGAATACATCATTTACACATACGGATCAGCCCAGCCTGCCGTTGGAAGTAAACAGCAATACAGCACAGCATGTGCGATTATGAAGGGATGTATGCAGGATGGCAAGTTCCGTTCTAGCAATACACAGACGCAGGCTTAAGGCAATTGCACAGCCCAGCTGGCAGAACTTAAATCCCTAATTCTGGCACTAAAAAATGATTGGAAATTCACCACACTTATTGTGTGCGATTCTTTTTATCGTGTCCAATCATACAATGAATATCATCACTACTGGGGCCAAAATGGATTTAGAGATTCCAAAGGTTGCCCAAAGAAGCACAAATTGCTTTGGGAACAGGTGTAAAAGCTGAAAAAATGCTTGGCACGGGCTCATGTAATTCACACATTGAGTCATCAGCGTTTTGGCGTGCACATTGAAAGGAATTCATTGGCCGATGGAGCTGCCAAGGTGACAGTACGAATTGCTGCCATTGCTGCAATCACTCGTACTAGCACGAGGATAGACGGACAGATAATGATAGCTTTTAACGCTACGCGCAACAGCTCAGCCTTGCCACCAAAAGGTTTTCCACTCAATTACTCCTACAAGTTAGATGCACAAAACATTCTGAATGCTCAAATTCCAGGAGTGGGGGATAGAGGAATACCAAACGTGGATCGCAGATTAGGATTATTTCTAGCTGCACAGAAGGGTTTGGGTTCAGCACACACAGGCAACACTGCAACTGTTTCACTAATAAAGCAGCTTTATTGGTGGCCAAGTCTAACTAAACAGACCAAGGGTTATATCCTGAAGTGCGACATCTGTCAGCAGATGAACAGTTCCACCCTAGCAAGTTCACTACAAACACCATTGCTAATATCAGACAGACCTCTTGCATGGGTCTATTTGGACCACTGCTGCCCCTTACAATCTGACTGGGCTTACAAGTACATCTTGCTGGCAGTGGATTCATGCACAAGATTCCTGTGGGTTTGGCCTCAGCGCACGGCTGACGCCCGAACTGTTATAATGAATTTGCAAGTCTTCATAGGGACATACACAATTGTCACATTACATTTCAACTGTGGTCCTACGTTTAGCTCACGGGCTTATAAAGAAGCCATGAGACGTTTGAGAGTGGCCTTGTGGTACTCCTCTCCATATCAAACCGAGGGAAATTCAATTGTGGTGAGGAAGAACTGGGACTTAAAGCAATCCTTAACAGCTATGGTATTAGGCTCGGTGGCAGTTGGGTCAATCACCTATATAAGGTCCAGAGGGCACTAAACAACATGCCAAGAAGTTCCCTGGGGGGCCGTACTCCATATGAAGTCCTGTTTGGATAAGAATGTGGGTAGAAGACCTCGACTGTGGCAGCACAGTGGTGGATAAAAACTATTTGACATCAATGATCATTTGGTTGTTTTACAGGAACTCAATGAGCATTAGAAAGCAATGTCCAAGTAAAATGCACTTCCACTGGAAAAGTGAAAGCTGTTCTGGCAAGACCTGCCAGAGTCCTCAAGATTGGGCACCTGATCACAGAAAAATTGCGGACAAAAAATAATTTAGGCCATCTTACAGAGCCCCTGTACCTGTCCTAACTGTCAAATGAACAAGAACAGTACTTCTTCCGCCCCTTGCCGGCTGCAAAGAAAAGAGATTTGTCTCAATAAATCAATCAAACCATTTGTAAAGCACGCTACCTACCCGTGAGGGTCTCAAGGCACTGGGGGGGGGGGGATGCTGCTACTGCTTGAATAGCCAGGTCTTGAGGAGTCTTCTGAAGGTCAGCAGGTCCGGGGTTCACCGTAGAGGAGGGGGAGGGTGTTCCAGGTCTTGACGGCGAGGTGGGAGAACGATCTGCCGCCGGAGGTCGCTCTTCAGATGCGAGGGACTGTGGCAAGTGCTAGGTTGGCCGCGTGGGCACCTGGATAGCAACAGATCTCCTCTCACTACCATACAGGAGGTTCAGATGGAGAGATTAATTATGTTTGTAGATTCTACTTCATGAAGTAAAGGAGTTACCAACAATGGAATGCAACTTGTACTTGTTGAAATTGAACAACATCAAAATGCAAATGAAACACGGATCTCAATTCGGCCTAACACTGACATCTATGTGAATATATCTCAAATGGAGGCATCTGGAAGTTCCACAAAGCCTGCCGAGCTCCCAGAGATAGATCAAACTGCGTCTAGCTACTTCATTGATTTAGACGACTTCTCATTGGATGGAAGTGAACCCCAATTATGCCACCACCTGTTTCCCACAAAAAACAAATTTGTGATTTCTACCTGTGGCTGAAAAAGACTTACCATGTTTTTCCCTGGATAGAGCTCTGGATTTCTATTCGTCTACTGTTCTTAATCCTTTGGATTGGTATAGTGACTGTCTTTTTCTTACTCCTGAATGGACATTACCTCTCAGAACGCTCTGCAGTACTACATGTGAACTTGGTCCTGAAACTGCATGCATTATCACACCGTGAACAGAGAAACCTGTCCTTAGTGAACATTACATAATTTCCAGATCCTGAAGGAATTGTATGGGACAGAGTTTCCTATGATATGTATGGTCCTACTGAATTATTAGGAATACTACACATATTCAAAAATTCTCTTAATGATATCACCACCTCTCGTACTCTCTCTGATGATTGGGACATTGAAACTGTGCATACTATGCTATCTGATTTAGAACAATCTGCTGCATTTTCAAATGATGAATTGTATGATGGTACATTTGATTTTGGCACCATATTTTGTTTCCAACATTATGGTCACCATTGTTTGTACAAAGCAAGTATCCCATGTAATGTGTTCACTTACCCTCAATAGGAACATTGCCCTACACCGCCAAAAGGTTATTCAACAACCTTTGCACAAAAGTTTGCTTATTTTTCTGGGTTTAATACTTCAGACCTGACATCTTATTACTATAAGCTTGCACCTACACCTGCAAAGAAAAATATGCTCACAAACACTAAGCTGATATACTCTGCTTTTATTGCCCAGCCGTCTGTACATGGTTTCAACTTTTAAAAAGACACTAGTGATACAAAATCTGTCTGGGGGACTAAAGAATGGCAAGTCAGGGAACTGAGGCCTTATTTAGAGCATGCCTCATACCACATCAAATGATTTTCCTGAACGACACAGTGCAACAGACTTCCTGTCTTGGGTTACCCAAGATTAAGGACTTGAACACATCTCAGACTCACTCGCGTTCACACTTTGAGGGTTGGCAAAATGACACACAACACAATGAGGATACATTAGCTACCATATTATACCATTTTTTCAGGGGTATCACCGAAGGGTTTAGTATCCATAGGCCTGACCAGCGCTATGTACAGCCAGAACACACAAGTGGTGGTATCTTACAGTGTTGGAAAGTAATGCTAGAGTGGCTAAAGACTTCAACACTGTTCAAGTGAAACAACACTTATCTCTTCTCTCAGATGACATGCATCTTAGGGATTTTTTGTAGGTTCCCAAAAGCCACACTGGAAGCTCTTCTTGTATGCTATTCACAACAAGCTATAGAAAATCTCTCAACAGGATGCTGTTAAGAGACTACGTGAGATTGATAGCAAAACTCTATTTTCTTCCATCGGTTGCACCACTGGACATAGACGTACTACTTGACCCCTTAAAGGACCACGTGTATCAGTGTCCTCAGCATATTCCCATGTTGATGGCTCCATTCCTAGAGCCTCCACTGGATGCTTCAGCTCCTGTCAGAACGGACAACAGCTCTACAACAGGCTCACTGGTTTTGAGTGTTTACTCAGTGGCTGCTGTGGGACCTGAAGAAAATCACCTTTGCTTTATTGACCTGATACAAGAGGTGTTACAGGGCTTGTCGTCTGTGAATGCGAGCGACCGTGATTTCGTGTCTCCCACACGGGACACATAAACATTTGGCTTTCCGTGTGATGGCCTTTTTCCAAAACAAGACCATATTGGAATGAAAAACATTGTTTTGTTTTATTTTGTCTGCTCTCTCTCTCTCAGCACCATGGCTTTCGATGTGCTCACTTAGTCTAGCTATATATTGACTTTATAGTGGACTTGTGGAGCTTTTCTAATTTTGATAGCATTTTTACATATATCATGTTTAGCTGTTTTTAGAGGCTGGTTTTATGACAATGTTTTTATGCTTTTAAACAGGCATATTTTAGCATTAGTTGACCTTATCGGCCTTCGAATGAGGAGTGAGTGTAATGTACCCCAACCTAGACCTAGGTAGCAAAACAACCTTTCACCTACTTTTGCCCTACATTGCTCTGCATAACAGTTCTAGCACTGACCTTTTACCTCATTATGTGATGAATAAATGTCAATTTGTTTTCTTGAAACTAGACTCATTTATTATGCATGATGATTCTTAGAAAAGTCCCCTGCACATGACGAACATAACATGATTAACATACTCTGTATAAAAGTCATGTTCACTTTCATCCTAGGGTGAAAGAACTACTTTGCATAATTGCAGGTATTGATTTAGGCTTGTTTACATAATCCTACTCACAACATATCGATTGGGGTAGGAACCCTGAGGCTATCTTTATTGTATTAAAGAACCACACCTTCCCTAGATAGAAAGAAGAGACGCTTCCACGCTGACACAAGACGCTGAGGTACCAGCCTGCCGAAGCTACAACATGCAGCGGTCTGACATCCCTTGCGGGGTGTCCACCTCGAGATCAAAGCGGGGTCCTTCATTCTCTCACATCAGGTAATGGGGTTGGCTCTTTCCTAGGGGATTCTTGGCTTTACACCCACATAAATGCTAGAGATACTTGGGTACATTTACGTGGGAGTACACTTGATTACTGTCATGTTTATATGTCTGCATATATTCACTGGTTAAGCACCATGGTAGAAATCTACCTTCTATTTACTCTGTTGGTGCTTGTAATCTTATACATTTGCTTCTGTCTACTGATTGTCGCAGCAAACATATTTTATACTAGAATGATGCTGATTCAATAAATGCTTATTGAAAACATCCTGCCATTTATTCTGTGTACCTCTTTGAGACTTGTGAGCACAATTGACTGAGCAAAAAGTACTGCACTGTTTCCACGATCCCTGAAGGATCAAGGGTTGTGATGTTTGATGGTTGCCAGGAAGTATTTACTGCTTGGTAAAGTTAAGGGGCTTATAGTGGCACTGTGAGCTAGCTGGTCTAAAGGCTAAAGGATATCGGATGTCCGGTATCAGTCTAGACACCAAACCCTTTAGTTTATGTTGTCAAAATGCACAGATCCTATGTATTATTAGGGACTACACAACAATTCCAGAGCTTTCCATCACAGAAATGTGAGGAAAATGTGTTGAGGTTTGTAAGGGATTCTGGGCAACAGATCCTGTTAAGAACCACACAAGTAAACCTGAGTGGTATTTGCGGAGTTTTGCTATGCTACAAACCTTTGCCGTGCTACGCAGAGTCCTGTAAGTGGTGAAGTGCACTTGGTCACGCCTGTTCACGTTGATTTTCAGCGCTGGGTGTTTGTCCTGTAGGGTAAAATTAATGCGAACGCCACCATGTGCAGCAGAAGTGGGCGTTGCTTCTTTTCTGCTGCTCGGGAAGATTTCTACTTGTGCAGAAAATTTCTCAATGCGAACAGAAGGTTTCTCAATGTGATTGGTTGCGGCTACCCACAACTGTCGGCATTGAGAAATCCGTCCCCCCGCATTGAGAAATCTCATCGGGAGTTCAATTTTTTTCACTTGCGCTCACCAACTTGATGTTGCGGTGAACAAGCAAGGAAAAATCTAACCCTGAGGTGGATTTTCCTCACCTGCGCTCACCAACTTGACTTTAGGGAGCACAAGCTAGAAGGAGCATAGTTGTATGGAACTCTGTGTGCTCCGCAGAGCACGGAATGCAGAAAACTCTGAAAACTCCTCGAACGGAGCAGAATTCACAACCCTGGTGTACACACGTCACCTCATCCTGGATTCCCCTGGGTGTCTAGTGTTTAAAAATGAACACGTTTGCTAGGTTTTGCTAAGTGCCAGCTGAGCTTGGGCCCAAATACACAGTTAGGCACATTGCAAAAAAAGGGTCAGTTTACAGTGGAAAAACGTGATATGTCCATGTTGTGTTTTGGACTGGTTCCTGCTGCGGACAAAAGGCCTATCCTCACAAGTGAGGGATTCTTTTTATTGGGATACTTGGGGGAATGCTGGGTGAGTAGATGATTGTGGCTCTTCACAGGTTCCAGAGCTTTCCAAAACAGAAATGTGAGATAAATGTAGGTTTTGTTTTGCAAAGTTTGAGGTTTGCAAAGGATTCTTTGTAAAAGAACCTGGTGAGGCCCACACAAGTCACCCCATCCTAAATTTCTCTGGGCATGTAGTTTTCAAAAATGTACATGATTGCTAGGTTTGCATAGGTGTCGGCTGACCTAGGGCCCAAAATCCTCAGCTAGGTTCATTACAAAGAAAGGGTGAGTTTTCAGTGTAAAAAATGTGATGTGTCCACATTGCGTTTGGGCCATTTCCTGTGACAGGCACTCAGTCTACCCACACAAGTGATGTACCATCATTATTGAGAGACTTAGGGGAACACAGAATAGTAGATCGCGTGTTATTATTAATTGTCTTTCTAAGCATTTCTGCCTCCCAAATGTAAGACAGTGTGTAAAAAAGTAGTCATTTTGCAAAATGCCCTCTAATTCACTTGCTAGGATGGGTACCCTGAAATTCAGAGATGTGGAAATAACCCCTGCTGCTAAACTCCATATTGTGTCCCCATTTCAGAAATATTCAAGTTTCCTTAATACCTATTTCTCACTCTAGATTTTGCCTAATGAATTGCTGTATACCCGGTATACAATGAAAAACCACTTTAAGGTGCAGCTCAGTTATTGGCTCTGGGTACCTTGGGTTCCTGGTGAACATACAAGCCGTATAAATCCCTGTAACCAGTAGGGTCCACCAGACATAACTGTATATTGCGTCAGAAAATCTGCCATAGGTACATGAGCACGAATAGCTGTTTTTTTCAACTCAATTTCAATATTTTTTTTTATTTCAACTGTTACTTTCTATAGGAAAACCTTGTAGGATCTACACAAATCAACCATCTGCTGAATTCAGAATGGTGTCTACTTTTTCAAAATATATAGCCTTCCAGGAACCAAAATTGGTTTTAGACCCATTTCCACCATTAAATGGAAAGAGTTTGAAAGCACAAACATAGGAAAAATAGGCTATGTCACAGTAAAATGCCAAAGCTGTGTAGAAAAATATGCTTTTCTGGCAAATGTCTGCCTGTTCTTGAAAGCTGGGAAGATGTTAATTTTAGCTCCTCAAACCCTTTGTTGATATAATTTGCAGGGGAAAAAAACAGACGCTTTCTTCTGAAGCATGTGTTTCCAATTCTTCCCCAAAAAAACAAAATGTAGCTGTAGTCTGGCTAATTCTGAGTCCCCTCCCGGGAAATCCACAAACCCTGTGTACCATTAGAATTGTCAGGGTATTGGAAAAAAGGCCACAAATTGGGCATTCATACCTTATGTGGACAAAAAGTTATGGGGGCCTAAGTGCAAACTACCCCAAATAGGCTAAAAAGGGCTTAGCACAGCGAGGAAAACGGCCTAGCAGCGAAGGGGTTAAAGCTCCTCCTGGGCTTCCTTCCTGAGTCCTACTTTGTTCAATGTTTACATGTCCCTGTTAATTGATCCTATTGACTCATTTGGTATCTCAACTGTCATATGCAGACGACCCTCAACTGATCCTTTCCTTAGACAGTAACTCTTCGAGTTCTGCACTGAACTTAAAAGTTGTCTCTCTCAAGTTATCAAATAGAAGAATCTGAACTATTTGAAGCGCAATACGGAAAAGATTTAAACCGTCCATTATGGAAATAATAATCAGTTTTCTGCCTCTAATCTTTGGCCAGATGGACTTATCAAGCCACCTTCCCCCACTGATGTTGCTTGGAATTCGGGCGTTAAATTTGACAAATAGTTATCCTTCCAACACCAGGTGACTAACGTCACTGGAACTTGTCTTACCGTGACTACGGCACTTAAAATGTCATTTGAGTATCTTCCCCTAGCTGCTAGGAAGACAGTAGTACACTCTTTGATACCTTCTAGGTGGGATCGACTATTATAACAGTCTTTACGTTGGTGTTTCTAAACATCTTATTAAGAAACTTAAGGTCGGGCAAAATACTGTAGTTTGACTTGTACTCACAATTCCTTGTAGGGCTTTCATTTCAAAGCAGTTAAAGTAACTTCACTGGCTTCCGACAGGAAAAGCGGACTTTGTTTAAATCACTCACCAAAGTTTTTAGAGCGGTCCACCAAACTAGTCCGAAATTTCTTTCAGAATACTTTACCCAACATGTCCCCCATAGAGCTTTGAGATCTGCTATTGCCCAACTTGTTGAGACAAAGTGAGGGCAGAATGGAATGTTGTTGAACCAGGTCCAGCATATATGTCCGTAATCCAAACAATGCAAAATTAGTATGCAGTTCCTTACATAAAAAGCAGGGGTTAAAGTGTGTTTTATGCAAGGGCTACATGACTGGTATGGAGTCATATAATCGGGGAGAAGAAACCTCTCCTTTCGAAAAAAAACCCTCACACACCCAGCCAGCTAGGTGTTTTGCTTCATCATCGGGACTGCTCCTTATCGGGTCGGCGGTGCAATACCCGATCGGCACCCGTGATGGGGCCTTCTTGGCGGAGATCTTTTTTCCTTATGCCGGTGGGTGAGGTGTGTGTGAGGGCCCTAGATTGGTGTAGGTGAAAGTGGAGTGTAAGGAAGTGGATTAAAATAGGGGAGGTGGTCCACTCAAGGCAAATTTTAATGAATGTGGCCACTACCCTAATTAAAAATAAAAGAAGGCTAAGGATGTGGAGTATATGCGCTTATGAGAAAGGTCAACATGTTTCTTGCCTGTTAACTTACAAGTTGGCAATTCATCAGGACCAGGAAGATCTACCTACACTTTTTGGTAGCGGTCAACAAGGGTTAAAGTGTATATGTGACCACCATTACAGCACCCTAAAAAGTGGTACCTTGTAGATCATAAAAACACAACCCCATTAGGGTCACAACTGCTCGGCATCAGTACCAGCTCGTGTCGACACTCAAGTTTAGTGTTGGTTCCGTAGTACGCGGGAGGCGTCAGTCCTACCCCCACGAAGCCGGTCCGGGTCGCCCAACTTGTATCCCTTTCATTTTTCAGGTTGATGACTACAGGAGGAAGATATTTTTTAGTGTTAGACATGAAGGCCTGGAATCAGCTTGCTCTTTCTTCGAGCTAAGTAAAAAACGATACTACCTTCAGAAAGCTCCTCAAGACCCAGCTTTTGTCTCTGTCACGATATGACCGTCTCCATGGGGTGAGATGAATGATACTTGCAGATTTAGCGCCAAGATGCCCCTTTGGGGTGACTTCTGCACTTTATAAATGATTATTCCATTCCATTTCATTACTCTGGAGTGTGGTTTTTGGCAGTTGAGGTGAGAAGCATTTTGTATAAAACAACCATGCAAGGTAGTCCCAACCCGTCAGGTGTGCGATTACCTGACTACACCGCTTGCTCTCTGTGTTTTCTGCGGCATGTTTTCGGTCTTTGCTGCACACCTCTGCCCCTGATCCTTCACGGCAACATCTGGGTCACGCAGGGCATGACATCTCACAGCTGGAGCACTGATCTAGTTCCTTCTCGTTGGTGAGCGGCGCGCTTTGACAGCAGTTGACTTTCCATTTGTTGATTGTTTTGGAATACAGCCAGTGCTATTGTGAGGCACAGATGGTGCCACAGATGAGAAAGAAAGCTGAAATTTGGCTCTGCGAGTTCATTGGTGACAGTCACACTAGCAAAATCAACAACTTCTGCAGCGAATCATTTTTTATCACCAAAAAAGATATTCACACGTTATATGAACCGAGATGCAAGCGTCTCCCTAAAAGCGAATGTGAGTGACATATCTGAAAGCCGAAGAAACCAGCCTACACGAGTGACATCGCAGGTTTTTTTAGGGAAAATGAATGATTCTAAGATATGGAACTCTATTACATTTAATCGGTCTCCTTTGACTAACCAATAGTGAGTCTGTCCTGTAATGCAAGCGGCTCATTTTCAGAGCTTGAAACTTCCACTATAAACCGGTACTTTAGTGGTTCGCATGCGAGAGCTGGGGAAGTTCAGCGGCCTGAATGCTTTTGGGCAGCTGATGGTGCTGTTTCTGAATGTTTCACGCAAATCTGAGAATAGCAGTGAGTGCTTGGCAAATATGCTAGTGGTTTCACTGTGAGCATAGGTTCTAGCTCACAAATGGGACCCCTATGCAGCGGGGGTGGGCGAGGGGGGCCCCTGCAGTTCAAAGCTAGCTCTTAGAGAATATGAATCCGGTGGTACTGTGCCATGTCTTAAAGTGACAGGACAGGGCCTGCAGATGCCAGTTGTCCCCTTGTACTCCAACCACGTGACCAGGGAACAGGCCCGGCTCCAGGAATTTTTATTTGGGTGGGCCGGGGGGGGGGCATTTGGGTGGGCCACTGCAGGCTAGATTTGTTGCATATATGTCTGGGCAGGCCTGCTTTAGGGCCCTCCTTCATCTCTTCTTCGTCTTACAAGGCCCAGTAAAACGCACTCTTTTCCAAATCTCTTTCTACATATTATCACTCTCAAAAAGTGTTTTTTCCATGTAAAGTTCCTTTGATGTGAAGAGGAGGTTTCTGAGGTGGGACTATCAGGCAAGTGACACATCTTGGACTCCCTTTTTGCGAGCCTTCAGTGAGAATCCCTCTTCATTACTACCTCCATCTGACCCCGGACTCTGCAACGCACTCCCTTACTGACTTGATTATCCACTACTCCTCTCCAGTGCACCTTATCTCACAGCTGACCTTGGGCCCCAGCCCCATATCAGGCACCATCAGGCTCCACTTTCATTTTTCCCAGTAAAAACATTAGTAAAATCGCCTTCAAACTTAAAACATTAAATATAGCAGTAAATATAATTAGCTTGCACTTTAAAGTATGTTCCACAGTAGCCCTTATGACCCGACTGCTAATTAAATAAACAAAAACAGGAAGGCCATGACAGGGCCGGCTTTAGCGCTGATGCGAAAGTCTTTTTTGGTGCCACACCAAAAAACCTCTTTCTCTGTAAATACCTTTACTACCACCTTCTAACAGTGCCCCTCATCCCTCCATGGCCCCCCTGTTGACCTCCTCCTCAGATTCCCTCACTGCCACATGCCACAAGTGCCTCTCATCTCCCAATAGCCCCTCCCCCTCATGACCTCCTCCCCAGATTCCCTCACTGCCACTCTCCGCCAGTGCCCCTCATCTCTCCATAGCACCCCCCACCCCTTGAATTCCTCCTCGGACTCCCTCACTGACACTCTCCACCAGTGCCCCTCATCTCTCTCAAGTACCTCCCCCAATTACCTCCTTCTCGGATTCCCTCACTGCCACTCTCCACCAGTGCCCCTCATATCTCCATAGCACCCCCCAGCCCTTGACCTCCTCCTTGGACTCCCTCACTGCTACCCTCCGCTAGTGCCCCATATCTCTCTGTAGTTTTTACATTTATTTATTTTTTCCCCTCCACCCCATGACCTCTTCCTCAAATTCCCTCACTGCCACCCTCCCCCAGCACCCCTCATCTCTCCGTAGGTACCCCCACCCCGTGACCTCCCCCTCAGACTCCCTCACTGCCACCCTCCACCAGTGCCCCTCATCTCCCTGTAGCCCCCATTGACCTTCTCCTCGGATTCCCTCACTGCCACCCTCCACAGTGCCCCTCATCTCTCCATAGCATCCCCACCCTTTGACCTCCTCCTCAGACTCCCTCACTACCACCCTCCACCAATGCCCCTCATCTCTCCCTAGCTCCCCCTCCACCCCATGACCTCTTCGTCGGATTCCCTCACTACCACCCTTCAACAGTCCCCCTCATCTTTACGTAGCCCCTCTCTCATATGCATTTCATTTGTTGTACAGCGTTACTCATATCAGTGTAGGGTGTCACAGTACTTTACATCATGCACACATTATACAGAGACAAAGAATCATACAAGTATGTAAATCAGTCCGCAGGGAATGTCACAAACCAATGAGGATTACTAGGTGTATGAATCACGTCATCCATACTGGTGGGCAGTATATTTTAAGAGGGTTTGGTCGGGGAAACACAACCTTAGGATTTAAAGAGTTTTTCATGGGGGTCAGCTTTACTGATAAAATTGTATATCTGCCCAACCATACTCATTTTAGCAACATTAGAATAATGAAAGACTGAGGAAGTTCTAACTATATCACAAAACACAAAAAAAGCAAAGTTCTAACTATACCATTCATGTTTGTATGCAGCTCTTAGGTAACAGTTCATTGGTCTCTGTCCTATGTTAGGATTGTACCTTCTGAACTGCAAGTAACTCAAGGATCTCTGTGACAAAGGCCGTAACCCATTGAGCTATCCACATAAAATACAGTTCATCTGCATTTAAAAACTAACAGACAAATGATTGCTCTCCAGCAGGATCATTAATCACCAGCATTATCTGGGCATTTTGTATTGTCTAATTGTTGTCCTGCACTGGCCATGATAATGATAAAAACTGTTTAAATGAAGCACACACACGAAGTATATGTCCTGCTGGGCCTGTGCAGATTAAAAAAAAAAAGTAACACATTCCTTACCTACTACTCCATTAGTCAAACTTTGTGTTACAGCCTCAGGTGATAAGCAGCTGCAGGGGTCAGGAAAGGTGAATAGGAATAAACAAACTTCTTTTCTCCTGAGCTGCATAGAAAAAGAAATATCCATGCAGCAGAACAGTAGGCAAAGATTATCGTAGTCAAAGAAATAATTTTTTGCCTTTCGCCATGTGGAGATGAAGGGGTGAGAAAATAAACAAAGCCTTCTTAACATGTAAATGGTCTTTTAAAGACCTGTGAAGTACTCGGGTGCGGCTGCGATAATCTCCGGGAAGCTGTCTCAGCCAGGGCGCACAGACACACACAGACAGTCTTTGAGATTATGGCAGCCGCACCCGAGTACTTCACAGGTCTTTAAAAGACCATTTACATGTTAAGAAGGCTTTGTTTATTTTTTCACCCTTCATCTCCACATGGCGCCCGCCTTCAAGCCCTCACTGCTGAGGTCCAAGGCTCCTGTTTGGGTGGGCCAGGCTCATGTTTGGGTGGACCTGGCCCACCTGGCCCACCCGCTAGAACCGGGCCTGCCAGGGAAGCACATTCCGAGGACAGGCCTTTATTGACCCCTCCAGAGAAACTTTCATGATTCCATCCAAATCCTAATTTAGAGATGGGGAATATTGTTTGTGAATCAGGCCCTCTCAGATTTCACACTGCCATTTTTATAGCGCAAATGCTTTTTCTCCGAACACACTGAAATATTTCTTTGGTTAACTGCATTTTCTCGCCTAAAGCACGTTATAGCAATGGTGCGTCTATACACACCGATTTCTCCAGTCCACTTAGATGGACAGAGACATAGGTATGAAGTTCTATCCCTAAACATCGGGGCTATTATACTGTGGGGTGTCTGATTTGGAAAACTCAAATTTTAATTTGACTGATAGCAATTGCACCCATCAGTTCGTCAGCCAAGTACATTCACCACAGGTCTGAATCTGTGCTTCATCGCATATTGAGAAACGTCACTTTTGCAACAATACATCCTTAGTAAGGTTCCATGTGGGCCTAAACCCATTTCAGATGCCATAGTGGGTGGTGAACCATTCATAGAAAAAGTGACTTCCAGGTCCCACTAGCCAAATCTCAGATGCTGCAGCACAGTTTAATGCAAAATACAAAGCTATATATACTTCAGTGTGTCGCTCATGTTTTCCTTTAAACAGGGCTTTAAGTGGGCCGGATCCTGCCGGTGGTGAGCGCTGTCAGTTTTCAAAAGGGAGCATCGAAATGAGTCCCTATCGGGCTCTGTTTTTTGTCCTTGCACCGGCGGTCCCTGTTTTTTTTTTTAGAAATGATAATGTCTAGAGTGAGAATGAACACTAGAATGAAAAAGATGTGTGTATGCTCACCTCTTGCTCACTTCTCACAACCGGAAAGTTACGGCATGTTGTCGCTCCAGATGAACGTTGTAGTGAGAAATGAAATCCTTTAAAGAGAGACATTTTCTTTCTGGATTTCCCTTCTCTAACGAAGCAACATCATTATGCCAGCCATTGGGGCACAACAGATCAACATCAGAACCACAAGCGACCAAACCATCATGATCCTGCTGAGCCCAGTGCAGTCCGAGTCACAGAGGACCAGGTGCAGCCAGCCACGAGAGCGACCATGCTCTGCCTTTTCATAGAAAACATGCAAACTGCAGTGGAATCCAGCAACAGACACAAACAAAGTGTTTCTAACTACCATTATCTTCTAAAGGGGGACTTAAGTGCAACCAGCCTGAGTGACCCTGCTCCAGCCCGAACAGCACCAGCAAGTCAGGACCCGACCTCCACAGGCAAGAAAAGCAGTCACACAAGTCTTGCCCTCCCAGCCTGCAAGGTCACCAGAAGGCTCATGTTTGAGCAGATAATGTAACTCATCTCACACCTGTGAGGTACGGCACTTGCTTTTGCAATTGGACTAATTCAAAAGAAGCTACAAGGCCCAACTCTTGCACCCACACTACAGGTGGCTCAGGCAAAAATCATTCCTACCTTAACCTACGGTAGTGAAGCTTTAAAAGGATTGGACAGTGACCATTTGGACAAAATTATTACCAAGATCTATAGGTCAGTGTTCAAATTACCAAACCATACATCACCGGCACAAATTAGGTTGGACCTTGGCATCTGCAAACAACCATTGGCCAGAGCCAGGTCTTTTCTCGTGTGCTGTCACAAATTGAGGTTATCAAAGGAGGGAAGTTTAGGACACCATGTGTGGGCCAGCATTGATAACAACTCATGGCGAGGAGGACATGACTACTGGTCAAAAGGACTAAAAACCCTATGCCTAAATGACCTCTGGAACTTGCACGCTAGTCAGAAGGAATTTAAAAGGCTAGCGAAAATCAGTACCGAACAATTATCAATAGTGGAAGATAAAGCCACCCTTGCAAAAAGAAGCCATGGGTGGATGACCCTTCAATCCTATGCCTTGTTAATTCCACAGCCGTACCTTACTATATCGTTCAGTGCTCGAACGAAACTAAGTTTCTTAAAACTGAGACTGGGAGTTATTAACCTGTTGACTCATTGGCCAAAATGGAAAAGAGAACATGGAAAAGATCTATGCCGACTTTGTGGGACCCACAAAGAAGACATCATACATATCACATGCCTGTGCCCAAAACTACTGACAGAGAGACGGGCCCTACTCAAGCACCATTGGAATAGAAACATGATTAGAAGCTGTAGAGCAGCAGTTCTGGTCTGTTTTGATCCTAGGAACACTAAATTGAATTGTGCCCTAGTAAGATTTATGGAGCGCGCTGCAAAAAAACTTATTGAGGTGCCCACAGTTTGCGACTCCCCGTCAGAATAACGCTGTTAAGCTTTACTTGTTGTGGCCACCCCTACTGGCTTTTTAGAACATGACATTTTAAATGAAAGTTTCATCTGTTAATGTTTACACATAATGGCTCTTTATGAACATGATATTTTAAATGCAATTTTGAAACCTTTTAAATGTTTTGTATTTGCAATGTTTTTTTAAAATCACGCAATAAAGACTTGGCACCTGTGAGTGACCACCAGTGTCTCCCAGCCTTCCTCATGCACCCTTTTTATCCCATCTCAGAAAACTCGAGTTGAGTCCTTGAATAAACAGCGGCCATTATGCACCAACAAACATGGATCATAAACATTGCATTTCAATGGTCATTAGTACTCTCAATAATTTCAATACTTCATCACATCTGTCATGTTTATCAAACAGTCTGATTAATTGGTCCACAATAACTATTACAGCACTTCCCCCACAGCCCCCTGAGTTTCGGCCCTTTAGAAGGTGTGTCTAGGGTGGCTCTCAGCCCTTGCCCGGGCTGCAAGTGCAGCGTCCGCCTGCTGTTGACCCTGTGCTGGCCATTCGTCTGCTCCCAGTGCCCAGTAAGGCATCCCAAGGACACTGTTTGAGTGGCTTCCTAGGCTATTTTGCTTTCTTGGCTGTCTAAGTGTACTGTCTCTGTGGCCACCTTGACTGCTCCCAACCTGCAGCTGTGATACCCGCGATTCCTTGTGGTTGTGGGGTTTGAAACATGCCGCCTGATCTCATGCTTCCAATTTTCGGAGGCTTGCAGCGATTCTTCCCTGGCGTACCGCCTTCCGTCTCCTGACTGTGGCATCCTCAGGAGGCATTTATCATGGACCCCTCATTGGTTTGGCTTTCCTTCCCGTCCCGTGACTTGACTCCTGAGCTCTGAAGCTTTCTCTTTGTTGTTTATTCCATGCTGTATTGTCACCTCTCAAAAAAAATGTAGCAATTTGTTTACATTTCCTTGGACACAAGTTGAACTTGGACGGAGTACCTAGTTTGCTACCACCCAGTGATAAAGAATCCAATTCCTCATGCCTGCACAAGCACCCATACCACCGTTGCTACGCCCCTTGGGGCTTACATGATACAGTTTCCTTTACCCATCTAAACCATCTTCTGTTTATAAGACTCAGACGAAAGGCTGAGATGGATCGAACCTAGAAAGTTACACAGCGATAGCTGCAGCACGCGCCCAGCCCAACAGACAACCCTACAACATTGTCACGGTATCGCGCGCCTGCTGCTGGTTTGTATAACTCATGATCTGTCTGTCCTGTTTACTTTTCAATTCACGAGCTGTCGGTGAGCCAGGCTTCTGGGATTAGTGGCGAGTTATGTATGAAGTAGTAACGCACTGCTCTGGAATAAGGGATTTGTAATTCACGTAATGTCACAGCTCCGTGGTGGAATTATTCTGTGCATAAAAACTAATCGTCATTTGTGTCCGTCACTCGCTGGAATGATAACACAAGCAATATTCTTTCCTGAGTCTTAAAGTGCTTTACCCAGATTGCAAAAAATCGAATATACCCATCTTTTCCAGAGACAAATACTGGCCACTTGATCACGTTTTAAGTTCCTGCAAAGGCCCACCTATGATACTGAAATAAAACTTTAAACAAAATCATCTGTTTCCGTTTTTAATGTTGTCACAAAGGCTAGGGTTCAGGCGCACAGGTCTATGCAAAGGCAACTCGGGCCTACCTGTGAAAGGGTGCTAGTGACACCATGTGGGAGTTGCTGGTGCCGTCTGAGATTATACTCCCCTATAGAATTTCCTTGTAAGGTCAGATCGACCACTGTGCCCTCACCCCAGCCCGCAAGAGCTTCCTGAGAGAACACCCTAATTTTGCCATCTACTCAGTGGTGTACACCAGGGGGTTCTAACTGAGTAAACTTGATATATTACAACGCCATGGATTGTTTTCACTGTTCACAAAATGCATTGAGATTCAAACATATGAGTGGCAGCATCAGCGACAATTCGCGGTGGTGGCTGCTCGGGGCAGTGGGGGGCGTGTGACCTTCATCAGAAGTCCCCCCTGCTGTGAGCAGCCTTCCATCAGCACAAGACTCATGGCCTTCCTGGCGCAGCATGCCCACTACCTCCACTGACCCAATCACATGCAACCCTGTGTGTGGAGGAAGCAGGCTGCTGCCGATCACTTTTTCTTGCTCTGGAATGTCTCAAAGGCGAGGAGGCAGGACACTCCCTGACTATGCACTGCATAATCATGAATCTCTCCCTACTCTTTCCACAACGATGCAAGCATAATTACAAACGTCTGTGTCACTCTTATGTGGGTGCATAAACCCGTGTGCCTCTTCGCCTCAGCACGTGAATTGCTATGGATGGGGCCAGTGGAGGAGTAGAGGAAGCAAGCTCCTATATAAATGAAGGAACACCATCTTTATACTGTACTGGCACGTGCTGTGCACCTGGTTTTTATGAAAGGAGACGTGCAACTGTTTGCAGTCCCGTCTTTAATATCAGACTACTCGAGCAGGACATCACGAGCAAAAATAGCTCTTGCTCTGAAGTGGCAATAGCAGTGCTTAGTTTGAGCTGGTGGTTTTCAGGGGTGGCCCAGTCCCAGTTTTGGCAACTTGGACTTATTTTTCCTCATCAGACTGTCATTCAGAGCAAGAGAGAGAGGAAAAGGCAAAAGAGGGAATGAAAGAGAAAGATAAAACAATGTGACTAGGGAACAAAGCAGAGATGCAAGAACCTGCTGGAGTGAGACGAAGGACAAGGCGTGTCAAGTGGTTAAAGAGGTATGGGGTGGATTCAGGACTATGCAGACTTGGTATTTTGCACTGCCAACATTTGAAGCATTGCTGCTTAACATAACCGGCCCCCAGCACTGTTGTTTTTGTTACTGGGTGCTGATATACCAGGATTTCTGCAAAACCAGCACCAAGTAACAAAACGGGCCCCCACCACTCCAAAGCCCGGCCCCCCTTTCAGTCTTTTGGAAAAAAACGCCCGATGCCCGCTATGGCCAGTCTGGCCCTGGTGTGCACATATCCGCAGGTTATAGGTCTCAGGCTCTGTTCATTTAATAGTAGATGACGAACTTTCTGCTCCTCCCTGACTCTCTTTTGCCCAGTTTTGCAAAACTCTATTATTTATAGATAGGTCGGTGTCACGTGGCTTCCTTAGCCCGAGGCCTATGGGGGATGAAATGTATTGCCTTATTGTCACCTGAACCATTGTAGCATACGCTTACAAATGTGGCCTTTCTTACAGCAGCATACTCCCTATCTCAGTGAGAGGTGCAGGAGATGGTCCTCTTTGAGGTTCTTCCTTGAACGAGAACTACAGTCACTGCCCAACCCATAAACACCTCTTCGACTGATACTCACTAGTTATCAAAGGCGCACCTCATCTTTCCTTAGGCCCTCTCTCATTTAGTTTCTTTCATAGTACTATTGATCCTAGTGTGGGTGTCAGAGCGCTTGACATCACATACATAATATTTAGAGGCCATGAATTATAAAAGTATGTAAATCAGTCTATAGGAAATGTTACGTAAGATAATATGGGCTGCAAGGTGTAGGAGTCACATGTCATTTACTGAGATTTCACACAACGCAGTTGCTGTATTGCGTGGAATATAGAGATTAAAACAGCTCCATGCCCTCTCAGATTTGGCTCTATTGCTCTCTCTGTGTAGGGGGGCACACCTTGCACACATTAGATTGCCTTGCACCAACGCACACAGTTTTACCGGATAGTGCATGCGTGTGTGCATGATGTCAAGCTTAGGTTTTGTACTAGAAAGGTATCCGTTCCAGTGCAAAATACAGTAGTTGGACAAAGTTGAATATTTTTCCCACTAGATTAGCTTCGAAAGCCATGGGTGGTTGCATGGAAACCCTCATGTACACCCCAGTAATGCAAAATAGCATTCAGCTATATCTCACTTTATGGCAACTCTGAAATGCAAATCAGAAGTTGCATTAGAAAGTAAACCCCAAAACAACCCTTTACATCAGGTTTGCGTTACTTTTGTGAAGCAAATGTGGGGTAAACTGGTAGTAATTTTTCCCCACAAACTCAGGGTTTAAAATCATATCACAGTGGTTGATTGAGGAGAAACACAATAGGGTTCTATACCAGTGCCTTGCAGGTCGAAGCTCTGAGATGCTGATTCATAGCTCATTGTGCTACATAGGATTATTGACTTATAAACTGCAAGTAAGAAAATGATCTCTGTGAGAACAGCAGGAGGACACCAAGCTGTCCACATAATATGAGATATGTTGTGCTTAGAAACATGAATAATAACCCTCTAAGCTACCTATGGTAAGTCAAAATACACAGATTTCTCCATTTAGTGCATTAACCACTTTAGTTTTCTTGCCATTATCAGCCCTTGAAAAATGCTGGGAGCACAAATATCTCTGCAGGCTCCTCTTGTCTCACCTTAGTCTGTTATGCAAATGATGCCTTTAGTCGCACCTGCTTGGAGAATGCTTATCAAATACTGGCCCATTCAGCATGCCCACTTAATGCACACTTGTGAACTTTCTGAGGGCTCCAACAGTATTACTTATTAGCATTGTGTACGTGGACCTGACGATAGAAAAGGCCCGTAAACAGCTAAGTTACCTTTTAGTGGTGCTCAGTATCAACCCTCACTTAAGCTATTTGAGTCGGGGGATGGGTACACTATGCAATTGCTTTAATAATTCAGCAATCACTCCATGTTTGCTTGAGTCATCATTTGGAAATAATTTAGACAGCTCTCACATACTTTTCACATAATTTCTTGATGTGTTTGCTGATTTCTAAATATGTTAAAAGGAGAACAATGCTTATTAGCACTATTACTGTCCCAGGACATATTTCTGGTAACTATACATGTTTATCACAGACAATTATGAACATAGTAGTCATTATTTTCTTATTTTGTTGACCTTTTATTCAGTTATTTTTTAGTTTTCCTTTTGTTCGGTGCTGTTTACCAGAGATATAAATGTTTTTTGTATATTTAAGATATTAAGGATATTGTGAATCTGTGTTTTTTATTTGCGGAGAGTGGTATTTGGTTATTGACAATCTTTACGTTCACAATGTGAGATCTAGGTTAATATGAGATATGCAGGAATAACTTCATGTACATGTTTTTAAAGGATTAGAATTCAAAGATCATTTATCAATCATGTAGCATTGTAATCATTTCGAAAATATCTCCTCGTTGCATTTAGCCTAGCAGCCCGTCCCGACGTTGTCCGGGGCGGGGGGGTCCCCCTCTGCGCACCCGCCACCTTCAGGGCCCCTAATTAGCTGCACACAGATCACCGCGTTAACGGGCCGGGCTGCTCCTCCCCTTGCTTCACCTACCTCTTAGCAATAAACCTCATCTCCGGCCGACCAATGCCCTGTGCAAACACGCACACATGTCTCTCTTTATTATTATGTTATTTTGCGTTCTGTCTTTTATTTCCGTTGTGAATGTGGTACCACATTGGAGACTTCCCGCAGGCGTGTGTGAGCGCTAACGGGCCGCTTCTCCCCTTGCTTCACCCACCTCAGCCCGAGTCCTTTCCTCTGTTACTCTGCACGTTCCTGTCAGCCACACATTGGAGACTTTTATTTCCGTTGTGAATGTGGTACCACATTGGAGACTTCCCGCAGGCGTGTGTGAGCGCTAACGGGCCGCTTCTCCCCTTGCTTCACCCACCTCAGCCCGAGTCCTTTCCTCCGCTCCTCCCCGCGTTCCTGTCAGCCGCACATTGGAGACTTCCCGCAGGCATGTGTGAGCACTAATGGGCTGCTCCTCCCCTCGCTTCACCCACCTCAGCCCGAGTCCTTTCCTCCGCTCCTCCCCGCGCTTCACTCAGCCGCACACGTTCCGATCCTCCCCGCGCTTCATCTACCTCAGCCTGAGTTCCTCGTTCCTCCCCGCGCTCCTGTCCGCAGCTCCTCGACCTCCTCGCGCTCTTGTCCGCCGCTCCCCCGCGCTAGATGATGTCAGCACGCACGTTCACGTTGTTAACGCACACGCCCGGCGCTACTTCCAAGGGACTACTTTTTTATGAATGTATATTTTTTATAGAACGTATATTTTTTGGGTATATATAGTCTATGTCACTCTGCAGACCCTGACAATTCTAATGATGTATCATGTGTTTGGATTGGTGCTGTGGTTCCCGAGTTTACCCGCCTCAAAGGTTCAAAGTTCTTACTTTTTTAATAGTAGTATAGATTAAAGATTGCAATGTTCTTTTTCGTTCCACAGGACACCCCCTGACGAACGACCTGAGTAAGTCCGAAATACTTCAGGGATTTGATTAGCACTTATCATGTGGGGAAACATGACGAGCCCTTTGTAATGGATACACATGAAATTCATGCAAATAAAGAGGTGGAATAAGATTTGGAACTGTGGAATATTCATGAATCACTGATGTTTTTCTATTTGAGAATCACTATTGTGAATTTAAACATTACATTTAAAACCCATTAGGGTCACCGAGTGGTACTTAATGTGGACACTATCCTCGGACAGGAATAGTACTAATGAACATTACGAGTTTGCACCTATGGTCAGTAGGTGACACCCTACAAGCCCACCATCAATTTATAAGGAATAAGATTATCTGGAGAAAAAAAAAGGAGTGCGCTGATTCTCACAATAAAGAAAGGAGGAAACACCACATTCCACTCCTGCTCCTTACTTATTTTATTTACTGGCACGAACATAAAGATACAGGCCAGGCCTCTGAAATACCAGCTAGGTGGAAATCCACTTCGCAACATTGTATTCAGACTGCTTTCGCTTAACATAATATTCAGTGCTAACTGGCGACACAAAGCAGTATGCAAATGCAATGATAGCACAGTAATGTGCATGCTTGCACAGCGCAAAAACACCATTATGCTATAAAGTGCCACAGTTTTCAAAGTGCAGTATGTGTGCCATGAGCACATTTTCAGAGTTCCAGTGTGTGTGCTATGCCCATATTTTCAGTCGTATTTGTGTAATGTCTTCAGCTTTATTGGTGCGTGAAGCACTACACAAATGCAGTTACAAAAATATACAATACAATACAATAGGTACACAGCTGCTTCCGAGGTAGCGACCCGGGGCACGCACCATGTGACCATTAATGGGGATAACCCCAAAAGACCAATCCTCAAGCATGCCCGGTTACTCACCGGTAATACACTTACTCCGAGTCCTGGTCTCCCCGTCCCATTCCTGATACGTGAGCAGCTAGTCTGCTCCACAGAAACCCCTACCTAGCTGAGCTGTTTGCACTTCCCCCTATGATGATGTCACCATCATGTGACTATATAGGGGGAAGTGCCACAAACTACATCCTGAAAATACCAAAGATACCCAGAATGAAAAACACAGACAATCACCCAAACAAAAACCCAAACCAGGGAGGGAGGGAAGGGCTCAGGAATGGGACGGGGAGACCAGGACTCGGAGTAATGTGTATTACCGGTAAGTAACCGGGCATTACCTCCTCGTCCTGTCTCCCCGTCCCATTCCTGATACGTGAGCCCATACCCAAGCACACGGTGATTGACAGAAAAAAACAGACCACACAGGTTTGAGACAACAAACAGGTCCATTTAATCCCTAGAAAACAGTACATTTCAAACATCATGCACCGCAGAAAGGACATGAGCCCCAAAGGCAGCAGAGGCCGCCATCCCCAACTGAAGCCGGTAATGGGAAACAAAAGTATGGGGAGAAGCCCATGTGGCAGCATTGCAAATGTCCCTCAAGGAGGCCCCTTGAACATGGCCCAGGAGGACGATACGCTCCGGGTCGACCGACCCTGAACAGAGGAAGGCAGAGGACAGCCGGCAGAGACGTAAGAGGAAACCACAGCACCCCGGACCCACCTAGACAAAGTGGACAAGGAAGGACGCAGCCCCAGCCCCGAGAGGCCATAGGTGACAAAGAGGGAATCAATCTTCCTGAAAACAGCCGTACGCTCCAAATAGATGCGGAGAGCCCTCAACACATCCAAAGAATGAAGGAGCACCTCCTCAGGAGAGGCAGGGACCGGAAAAAACACAGGGAGAACAATATCCTCCTGACAGTGAAAGGAAGACACCACCTTAGGGAGAAAGAACTGACTCGGGCGGAGAATCACCTTATCCTCGCAAAAACGCAAGAAGGGCGGGGAGGCCATCAGCGCCCCAATCTCACCAACCCGCCTGCCAGAAGTAATGGCCACCAGGAAAATAACCTTAGCAGAAAGGAATTTCAGGGCCACGGAGTCCAAAGGTTCGAAAGGAGGACCCGTCAAAGCCCGCAGAACCAGGGGAAGATCCCAAGGAGGCACAGGAGAACGGGAGACAGGACGCTGAAGCAAGAAACTCCGCAGAAGGCGAGCCACCAACGGGGAGACAGAGGCAACAGAGGAACCCCGAAAAGCAAGAACGGCAGCCCACTGAGCCCGCAGGGAAGAAACAGCAAGACCCAGGAGGAAACCATCCCGCAGGAAGTCCAAGACCCTCACAGCGTCACAGGAGGCAGAAGAGAGACCCTTCCCAAGGCACCAAGAAGAGAAATTCTTCCAGTGACGGGCATACGATTTCAAAGTGGAAGGACGCCGAGAGAGCTGAAGACAATGGGCAACCTCCACCGAGCACCCAAGATCCAGCAAACTCAACCTCTCAAGTGCCAAACCCCCAGCCGGAGGCGGCGCAGAGAGGCAAGGCTCAGAAGAGGAACCCTCAGAGGGGAGGGACACAGGGCAAACCGCCAATGAGGGCGAACAGAAAAGGCCAGCAGAAGGGGGTACCAAGACCGCCGAGACCACTCCGGAACAACCAGGAGAACCTCCGCCCAATCCCAACGAACCTTCCGGAGGACCCTCGGAATTAAGGCAAACGGAGGGAAGGCAAACAGCAGACCCTCCGACCAAGGAATCGAGAAAGCATCGGAGGCCCACGCCAGTGGAGAGGGAACGATGCTGCAAAACCGAGGAAGAAGGGCTGACTCCTCCGAGGCAAAGAGATCCAGCCAAGGAAGGCCAAACCGGAGGACAATCAGATCGAAAAGATCCGGAGACAGACAGAGGGACACCGAGGACGGGAACACCCGGCTCAAAGAGTTCGCAGGCCCATTCTCCGTCCCCGGAAGATAGACCACCGTCAGAGACAAGAGATTCGATTCGGCCCACAGGCCGATCTTCCGGGAAAGGAGAAACAGGGCACGACACATGCCCCCCTGGTGATTCACATAAGCACGAACCACCTGATTGTCGGTTTGCACAGAGACCGCCCGACCCCGAAGGAGAGGAGCGAACCAAAGAAGAGCCAACCAGACAGCCCGCAGCTCCTTCCAGTTCGACGACTGGAGAGACTCGAAGCCGGACCACCGACCCTGAGCCTTGGAGGCACCCAGAACGGCACCCCACCCCAGAGCACTGGCATCTGTGGACAAAACCACCACAGACCGGGGAGGAAGGAGATCGAACCCCCGGGACAGAGACAGAGGGGACAACCACCACCGGAGAGCCGCCCGAATCCCCGGAGTGACAGGGATGAGAGTCTCGTAGTCCAAGGAGGCCGGATCCCAGTGAGACAGGACATGATGCAACAGGGGGTAGAGATGCAGCCTGGACCAAGGAAGGAGATGCAGAGTGGACGCCATCTCCCCCTGACTCCGCAACCAGAGACGGGCAGACACCCGGGACTGGGACAGAAGCCAGGAAAGGTGACGAAACAAAGTCAACTGACGCTCCTGCGAGAGAAAAACCATGTCCAAGTCCATTCTGAAGAGAGCCCCCAGGAATTTCAGGGACTGGGAGGGCACCAGGGAGGACTTCCTGTGGCTGATAAGGAACCCAAAGGACCCCAGCAGAAGACATACCCGGTCCACATCCAATAAAGCCTGCGAAAAAGAAGGAGAGACAATCAACCAGTCATCCAAGTAAGGAAAAACCAGCAGCCCCATGGAATGAAGAATACCCACCAGAGGGGCCAACAG
The DNA here is from genome assembly GCF_964261635.1 of Lissotriton helveticus. Lineage (NCBI taxonomy): Eukaryota > Metazoa > Chordata > Amphibia > Caudata > Salamandridae > Lissotriton > Lissotriton helveticus. The sequence continues at coordinate 1,034,656,735 of NC_136065.1, read as the reverse complement.
CTTGGTGAACACCCTGGGCGCAGAAGAAAGGCCGAACGGGAGCACCCGGAACTGAAAGTGCCGGCTCCCCACAGCAAACCGGAGGAAACACTGGTCGTCTGGATGGACAGGAACATGAAGATAAGCATCCATCAGGTCCAGGGACGCCAGGAAGCCACCCGGAAGGACCAGAGGCAGGTTGGACTGGAGAGTCACCATCTTGAAAGGACGATGGAGCACGAAGCGATTGACCCGCTTCAGATCCAAGACAGGCCGAAGATCCGAAGTGTCCTTCTTGGAAACGAGAAAAAGAATGGAGTAGCACCCCATGCCCCTCTCCAGAGGAGGCACCTCCACAATAGCCCTCTTCTCCAACAGGAGCCGAACGCCGGCCAACAGAGCCTCCCGCCGCAGAGGAAGACGGGGCAGAGGGGTCCGAACAAAACCCGGAGGAGGAGGAGAGGAAAACTCGATCCGGCAACCCTCCGAAACAGTCCGCACCGCCCAGGCATCCGGAACCGACAACCACTGGTCGCGGAAGGACAGAAGGCGACCACCAACCGGGAAAGGCAGAGAGTCATTGGGAGGAGGAGGAAGCAGCGGTGGGAACACCAGCAGCGGCCCGGGGCTTGGCACTTCCAGGGGCCCCCCGGCCACGACCCCTACCACGAAAGGGCTGAGAAGCGCCACGAGCAGGAGGCCCAAAGGCGCGACGGTAACCAAACCCACGACCCCGGGAAGGGGGGCGGACAGGAGCCACCAGCTTGCGATTTTCCGCAGATTGCTTGACCAAATCCTCCAAACGAGGACCGAAAACCTTGGAACCCTCAAAAGGCAATTTAAGGAGGACCGACTTCTGCGAAGAGTCCGCCTTCCAGGAACGCATCCAAATATGACGACGAGCAGCGATGGAAGCACCAGAAGCAGCCGCCGCCGCCCCCAAATTGTCAAAAGAAATATCCGACAGGTACCGAACCTGCTGCTCCATAAAAGACAAAAGAGGAGTGGCATCCTCGCCGTCCTGCAGCAAAACCGACAGGGACTGGAAATCCTTAAGGAGCGACTGAACCATATAGTTGGAATAGGCAGTCGCACGGACGGAAAAATTGGAAGCAGCATAAGAACGCTTCACAGCACCCTCAATACGCTTATCCACAGCATCCGCCGGCAGGGCGTCCTCAGAAGGGACCAAACCTTGAGAAGAGAGGCCAGCCATCAGATTGTCCACTTTCACAGCCTGAGGAAACTCAGCAGAAAAACCCTCCAGAGGGTAACGCCGAGACAGGAAACGAGGAAAAGCAGACTTATCCACCTCCTGCCATTCGTGGGACAACAGCTTGCGAATAGCACTGTGCAAAGGCAAAGAATCCGGAGCAGGCTGGACATATTGCGTGAAGAAGTCATCCTCCAAGACATCAGCGGCAGGAGGAGAAAACCCCAAGTTGGACCGAACATGTGCGAATAATTCAGAGAGCTCAGCACCCTGAACAAAACGTCCACGCACACCCTCATCCTCCTCAGGACCCAAGTCATCCTCCGGGGCAGCCTGGGGATCCACAGAAACACGAGGTCTCTTGGGAGGAGGATCAGCCGCATCCCTGGCCAGGAAAGCAGCAGCCACGGCCTCACCAACAAGGAGGCGCAGGGCATCCAGAGGGGACGCAGAAGAAGAAGCCGCAGCATCCATGAAAGCACAAGTCCAAAAACCACACCAACAGGCAAAAACAAGGACAAAAAAACATCCAGGAAGGACCCCTTAAATACAGGACGAGGACCCGAACACCTGTGGCAGGCAAGGCAAAGGGCCGGCATAAAACAGCCCAATCAGCAGGCCACAAGCCCCCAAAAGCACAAAAAACAGGAGCGCTACAATACCAGCACCAGCAAAGCCCCAGCCCGCTAAAGCAGGGCGAAAAAGGACCGAAGGCAACCCAGGGACGGCCGCTGGAGCAGGCCAACCAGAGCCAGGTGAGGAAAAGCACAGAAAACAGCCGCTAACGCGAGCCGCGTGAACAAACAGTGCCCCAGAACACAGACGGCCGCTAACGCGAGCCGCGTGTACAAACGAGGCCCCCAGAACAGAGACGGCCGCAAACGCGTAGAAAGAAACAGCCTGGGGGAAGCAAAACAATAAAGAAAAAACGGCCGCTAAAGCACGCCGCCGACCACACCAAAAAACAGCAGGGAACTCACCTCGTCAGCGAAGACCCAACAGCACAGCCAGGAACGCGGTCTACAGGATCGCAGAAAAAAAAGAACAGGATGTAGTTTGTGGCACTTCCCCCTATATAGTCACGTGATGGTGACATCATCATAGGGGGAAGTGCAAACAGCTCAGCTAGGTAGGGGTTTCTGTGGAGCAGACTAGCTGCTCACGTATCAGGAATGGGATGGGGAGACAGGACGAGGAGGTAATGGGAGGTTAACAACAGAAATTAAAAAGAAACGGTTTCAGATTCTTTTCTAAAAGTAGCTTCAGGAGGGGCTAAACATAGATCAGGTGGAAGAGAGTTACAAAGCCTAGCAGTAAGGTACAGAAAGGATCTCCCTACCATCATATCATTATGAATCAGAGGAGTTTGCTACAGCTTTTGATCATTTGATCTCATGATCTAGTCTGGCAGTAGGCCTTGTGTCTTTTCTTAGATAGAGGGGACCTTTATGCTCAAATGCTATGTAGGCAAAGGTTAAAGCCTTGAATTGAATACATTTGATTGCCAGCAGCCAGTGAAGTTGACACAAATGAGGTGACACTGACAGACATGCAGGAATCTTCAAGATAGGATGAGCAGCTCCATTTTTAACAACCTGAAGGCACTGAACCAGGGATTCCGGTTGGCCCAAATACACACTGTTTGCACAGTCCAATTTAGAAGTCAACAGAAAATAAACAAAGATCTTGTGTGTATCCTGATACCAAATTCAAACTTCGAGTGTTGAAAAACAACGAGGAGAGATTGCTGCAGATTAAATTTGATATCCAATTTTCTTACAGTTGAAGAGCTCAGAAAGCCTCCAATTGCATAAATCCAGGCAATATTTAGTGCCAAAAAAGGAAGCTCCATTTTATCGGAGCTAAGCCTAAGGCAATTACTGTTCATCCATTCGCCAACTGAGTTCAGTCACAGCTTAAAAGAGTTACATTTACATGTCCATGTGTTCTGAGTGCCATTGTGTGACATGTCTGGTTACATGTCCCAGTGCCATATTAAGGACTTCTGGAGTTGTGGGTAAGACATTTTGGTGCCTCTTGATCAGGAAACCCTTACAACCAATTTCACCTATTTTAAGCCCTCATGAAACCAAACACTATTGAAATACATAAAGCTTTTGGAAATATGGTCACTCAAAAACAGGCAAAAACTCAAGTTGCCTGGTGTTTCCCAGCCAGAAATTGGCAAAATAAAACTTCACATACCCTTTCCTTCCGTGCTTGTATCACAGAGTTTTTTGTCTTGTAACACCAATGCATTAATTGGAATTTAATTGTCTGATCAGACTCCAGAATGCTTATGCAAAGCATTGACTGAATTACTAAGCTAGCAACACTTTACTGCACTGTAGTTGTAGACACCAGGCTTTACAGTTGGCAAGGATGATCACACAACTTGCAGATTGGTAAAAAAGGGTTCTGTGACATTTTTCATTTGGGTTTTATCAAAGTTAAAGACAATTTCTGCAATAATGTTTTTACATAGCTGCATGGTGCTTCCTACTTTGGAAATCTTTCAAGCTCATATGCACTGTTTGTTCATTGGAGTGGTAATATGGATATTTTGAGAAGAAAATGTGTTTTGTGTTCAAATTGTACAAATACCCACACATCTACACTTCCCGAACTGAACAACTAAAAGAAGTTTGTGTGTTTTTGGATGTAGATTATCAGCGACTCCTGAAAGCTAGCAACACTCGTTGACTTTCCCTACTTCCTGCAGTTGACACAGTGATAAAGTTGTTGTCAGCCCTCCATTCTTATTTTTATCTTAAGCACAACCCTACCAGCAATTGCCATGTTTTTAAAAACCCTCTCACTGAATTCTGGCTCTAGTTTTTCTGCAACCATCTGTCTCTTTTAGTGACACATTAATGGAAATAGAAAAGCTGCATGCAAATGCCATAGATATTGCACGATAAATCACACAATTGATAAACAAATTGAAGGAAAGGAGAGATGCCTACTTTCTAGGCCTTAGGGTGAAGGATCTTCTTAAGTCCCTGAAGAAACAAGGACTCTTTGTTAAAAACAATGTATTTTTATTGAGTAGTGCAAGGTATACACATAAAACACTTCAATAAACATATTTCACCAACATGTTACATCCTTTAGTCCATAGCTCAATATCTTCCATTAAATAATCATCAATAAAAAGGATCCGCATTCAAATCACATATTAACCATAAGAACACGATACTGAATATTAAAGTGCTAGATCACAACTAAAAAGATCTTTCATTGGAACAAATGGGCAAAATTATTTTTCATTCGAAAATTACAATGTTCTAGAAAATGACGCATACATTTAGTATATCACTCCCAAGTTAAGCAAGCATCATATAACTAAGATACGTTAAGGCTAATAAGTTTTTATGTGACCTGAGATCCTAGAATAAACTATTCATAATTAATTAATCCTCAGTTAAAGTGCTATGGCATAGAAAAAGTAAAAACATAGCCCTCCATCTCAAAGAAGATTATCTTGAAAATATCTAAAAAAAAAAAAACACAGATTTGAGATTTCTGAGTGAACTAGTTAACAAAGTGCATTGTGCTCAAAACAGTCAAAAGCCCTCAACATTGCAGTATGTATTTAGATTCTGATTTCAACGTGAGCACAAATATTCAAATAATATACATTAAGTCACCTTCATAAATCAATGTTCCATAACAGGTACAACGTTTTATTTCAAATGCTGCAATATCAACGACCAGGCAACAGCCATGGCAATACAAATAAAATAGTGAGCGTATTTACTGAATGTATTCAAATTATTTCGTATTTGAATTTAAATATTATGTGTTTAAATACTACCAATGTTGACTCCAGTCTAATTGAATTGCCAATAATTTTACTTAACTCTTGAAACAAACATCTCAACCCAGGAATCATAAAATGCTGTGCATGTAAAAAACATATGAAGCATTCCCCCAGGAACATTAATTTGATATCTAAAACACATCCCTTGAATTGCTGGCTGGGTACATCCTGTGGAGAGCTTTAGGAATGTAACATGCATGCTATCTTGAAAGGAACACTATCCTTTTATAATTAGCCACCCTGAGAGATTTAGATCCCATAATGAGATAATCTGCCATTCCTGTGGTGAAATCCTACAGTTGGTATCCCTATACATTTTATCTAAACATTCAGCAATCATTGCTGAAGATCAATTCTGGCACAGAACCCTACACCAGTTACCAACCCTAACCAGTTTGTTCTTAACCAATAACTTTATCACTGTATAAGTCTCATCAGCTATTTTGGTATAATTATGGAGAAAGCTAAAAAGAAGCAGCTGAATTTCTTCCCCAAACTCTAATGCAATTTTTGCTCATGTTCTCCTTCTTTGGCTAATAATACAATCAGCTATTAAGCAAAAACCTCTGGCATTCCAAATTTCCAAAGATTGGGAGATTGCCAGACCCATATATAATTGAAATCCTTCTTGGACATAAAAGCATGGTGAGGGGGAGCTCCCATAATCTGAACAATTGTTCAATACGAGCCTCCGTAACACTTTGTATCAAGCTTTTTCAGAAGCCTAGACATTTTTTAAAAAGCCTGCAAACAAATTTCGGATTCTTTCAACATCTAAATCAGTAGAAAAAGTACCCAAAGTTTCCATTTCATACATGATTCTTATGATGTGGTCTAAAAAGATACCTGGCAATGAATCTGATTCTTATCAAATTATAAACTGGAAGTTAGACCTTAGGATGTTAATTATTCCATATACATTTTCTAAAATTTGGAATCAACTTCTTTCAAATAATGCTGATTGATTTGTATTGGGATGTTAGCCAAAAGACATAGGAACAATGGTTAAATCAACCTTGATAGGTGTCCAATGGAGGTTAATGGAAACAAAGTCCATCTATTCAACAATTCTTTGACTTTCCCTAAGGTAGCAGAATCATTAATATATAACAAATCTGCAATATTGGACGTTACAACAATCTCCAGGTAATGAACTGGACGCCATGAAACGAAATTGTTGAAGACATTGGGGCAAAGTATCTGCTCTGTATTAAATAATAAAAGTTCAGTTTTTGAACGATTAATTTTATTGCCCCCACTGAGGTGAATTCTTGGATTTTGTCCAATGCTCCTTGAATATTTGCTTTTTCAGCTTACAAATACAAGATAATATCATCAGCAAAAAGTTTTCTTTTTGCCATTCCTTCTAGTGGTGGAGCTACTGAAGCCTTATTAAGAAGCCTGACTGCTAAAGTTTCAACACATTTGAATTTAACATTATTCTAGCTTCAGCATCTTGATATATTTTCTGAAGCACTCTTAAAAAAAAATCAGGGAATCCAAATGTTGACAAAATAAAAAATAAAGCCTCCTGATACACTAAATCAAAGGTCTTCTTGGCATCAATCATCTATATAGCCAATTTCCTTGATTATTAGGAGAAAAATAATGTGCTTGATCAAATAATTTGTGTTGGCAGCCATCAATCTAGATGGTAAAAAGCCATTCAGATATTTATAGATAATTTCTTGCATGACTGGCGTCATCAGCGCAGCCGATACTTTAGACAACAATTTATTAATCGCCATTTAACATGGTTACGTGTCAATATGAATTAACATTAGAGATTCCCTGGTCTTTCTTAGGAAAGCACACTACAACTGATTACTTAAAAAAGTGGGGGGATGCCAATTCCTGACATAATTTGGTTAAACAAGTCAGTTAAAAATAGAAGCAGTTAAGCAGCAAATTCTTTGTACACTTCAGTCTGGATACCATCATTCCCAAGTGCGTTTGCATTAGAAATATCTTTCAGAGACTTCTCTACTTCTGAAATTGTGATTTTGCCACAAGGCTATTTTGTTGAATCTCCAGTCAAGCGAGTTAGATCAAATGAACTAAAATATTTCTCGCATCTAATCTTAGGAGAAACAATCTTTTTTCTCATAACTAACTTTATAATGATGTAAGAAAATCTCTGCAATTTCATCGCTTTTAGAAGTTCGAGCTTTAGTAACTGGGTTAATAATCTCACAAATTGTATTATGGTTCTTCCTAACCTTGAAAGAGCAAGCAAGAAGTTTAGCAATCTGTTGTCTCTTCTCATATGTTTATGCTGAACCGTTATTTGGTTACAAATTTCTCAAGCTAAAAAAACTCCCTAAGATTTTGTGTTGGTGGGACTAACTTTTCTTTTCTTTTTGCCCTACTTTGGCCACTGTAGCAATATCCAGAGCCATCTGCAACTCTACTATTTGATGCCCTATTTAATTTGGATTTATAGGCTATCACCTGCCTTCTAAATGTATCTTTTAAGTCCCACCAAACTGCAATATTGGGTTCTGAGTTCCGATTTCATTGAAAAAATTATTTCATAAAGACTGTTCTCCTCTAACCAGGCCTGTAAAGCTAATAATATTTTGTCAAATTCCCATCTGCTCCCTTTCTTGGGCTGAACATCTAAGTTAATTTCCACAGAGACGATGGGATGATCCAAAAAAGGATTAGCCTGGATAGGAGGTTGAGCCTCTACTAATCAATTGTTAAACCAAAAAAAGTCTATGTATTAGAATTAAATCAATGAAAAAAACAAGTAAATTGTAAAAAATGTTAATGGATGATCTAAATGCCAGGGATCCACTGATGAATAATCCTGCTTTTGGTTTCTAATAAACCTGCAGTTTTGGGTTTAAGCTGTCTTTTTGTTAGGTTCAAAGTGTCCAGTTTCAAATTTTGCAGAAAAATAGAGCCGCCCCCAAAAATGAAAGGTCCTGGGGAGTCCATAGAAAGGTTCTAAAGTTATTTAGGGGCTTCTATGTCATCCTCAAAAGGACCATAATAATTAATAAAAATAAACTCATCTACTGAGACCTTGAGCCATATCCAGCTACCCTACTTGATGATCTCACTTGACATCTACAATAAGCCAGTTGATGTTAGATGATAAATAAATTGCTACCTGCTTACCGCAGCCCCTAATGATGAACAAAAAGTGTGGGAAAATATTTTAGGGATCAATATTTTAGGATTATTACACTTCAAAAACATCTCTTGAAAAAACAGTCACCTCAACTCTAATCGGGGACAGCCAATTAATCATTAAACCATATTTGTACAATTCAATAGGCCATTGCCATTGCATGTGATGACTTTAATTAATTGCACCATTCTATAAGATAATTTGTAACACATTTCCTTCCTTAAAACAGTTACTGGTCCCAACCCTCCTGCCACCTCGAGGACTTCATTTAGAAAAAGCCAACACTCTTACTCGCTTACTTCCTTACTTTGTGTTCTATTTAATCAACTACTACACTGCACATTTTTTGCTCCTGCTCAACCCCATGTGACCGCTGGCCCAGCTCCATTTGCCCCTGCACTGTTCAAACACCTAAAGGGGGAACTGCCCACCTTACCCCGTACACCAACCCTGACCTTACTTGGTGCCATGTCATTGCACCTAGCGTCATTCCTCACTCTCCCAAATGGTATTCAAGTACTTCCTCCTAATTCCCACTCTACACACCAATGTGGAAGTAATTATCACAATATAAGAAGCCAAAGAAATCAAAGGCCCATACACCACCTCCAGATAAATAGCAGCACTTAAATTAACCCAGATTGAAAAAGCAGAACTATATAAACAATATCTTTACCATTTCAGTCAAACTGGTACTGTACATCTAAATCTCACACCTCCCTCCCCCGGCTTTGAATTTTTGAAAGCAAGTCCGGGACTTCTCTTACAGATGATAGGAGATGAAACTACCCTTCAGCAAGTACTTTAAGCTTGGACTGTAAGGCCAGTAAAGCCTGTATGACTTCCAATTTAAACAGTCCTACAATACCTTGAAATTCCTTTTGATGTCTTGCTGCTTCAATTGACATATCTGAGTAAATTAAAAACTTCTGATTCTCCTGAATTAAAAATTACTTTCTCTCAATAGCCGTAGAGAGAACCTGCTCTTTAAATTTCACAAATCTCAAAAATTACCAGAATAGCATGTGGGTATTTTTAATTAAGAGTACGCTGTGGAGGAATCATCTGTGCTGTCATAATTGACCAATCACCTGAAAAATCTGGCAGGATATGTGATTTAACCTAGGCTTCAATCAACTGAATTGGATCTTTAAACATCCCCTTGAATTTCGGTGCCTTCTGGAGTGCCGACAATTCATACATTTGAATACCTGGCCTGATTTTCCAAATCATTGATTCTACCTAATAGAAAGCCGACATTCTTCTGCATAACCAATGTGTCTTCATTCAGAAAAAGAAAGTTATTCTCCAAATAACCAATTTGCTGTTCAGCCGTGTGAAGTCTGATCAGCATTTGTGCCACAGTTTCATCAATTCTGACCAATTTTTGAGGTATGGCTGCAATTTCCTGTGACTGGGACTGTTTCAAATCCCTAATCTCAGTCAAAATAGTCTCCAACAAATACATGAATAACTCAGATTGCCCACGCAGGTGCACTTGTTTTATCACTTGATGGACTTTCCTAGCTGCAAGATATCTCCATGGCTCAATATTGTTATTGATCCGTGAGGTCTTTCTAAAGGAGAGCTCAAGTCATCCAAGGGATTAACCGGGCCCGGTAAGAGTTCATTTCCTGGGTCTACAGACGAAACCATAATATTTAATGTAGCAATTAAAGCTCAATTAATTGTTTCTCCCCAGATCGCCCATCACTGCTTGGCTAACTGCTTTTACCTTCAGTTTCTGAAGTCTTGTTTTGCCCATCTTGGTAAACAATGGATAATCCTTTAGGTCAGTATCATATTTCTGATCCAATAACAGCTAGTTTAAAGACAGTTGATGAGCCAATTTCTGGGTCTCCCTCTACACGAGGATAATTATTTTCTTGCTCAAGAGCTACCAACCCAGGGTCAGAGATTTAAACAGGCAAGACTTTCCATGACAGTTTGGGCTTAAGTGAGATCTGAACCTATTAAAGCATTTTTTGTGACGTTATAGTCAATAAAATGTATTTTTCTGATCTCGCTGCTGCCAACCGTACCTGAATAGCATGTTTTTTCCCTTACTAAATTTGGGCCGCAATACCAATGCTACCAAAGGACCTCCTGGAGTGCTGTAGTCTCATTATATCAATCAGGTCTCAGTCCAGTAGATGGAACAGATTGGAGAGTAACAAATACCTATAAACCACAAAGCCACAGGGAGTGGTCACCAACAACTCCTTGTGGCAAGTGTTCACTCACCTCTGGGCTTGCAAATCTTTCTTCATGAAATCCCCAGAGTCGCAGGCAGAGTGTGGTGATATCAAATGCAAGAGGTCAGCAGTCCTATAAACCTATCCACTCCAAAGAATCCCTGGCTTTCAAAGCCAGTAAATTGAAAAAAAAATCAGCCTCAATGACCTCGGTGACCTCAGAGACTCCAAACTTCACTCAGCAGCAGAAACAGGCATAATGGGCGAGTCATGGCCAAGACCCTGAGAGAACGCCATTAGAGTCCAAGCTCCAAAAAGCTACTGACCAGTAATTCGAGACACACCGCTATTACATCATACTCTACTTGAGTCAATGACATGAAGTCATCTCTGAAAAAGGGGCATTTACTAACTGTCTCCCAGGATGCCCTTACAAGAGCACTGGAAACAGCTGGTTGGGATCCCTGGAGATTTTTCAACAGAGCAGCTTGGCAGCTGAAACCTGTGTCGCACGGCTCCTGAAAGTGGAGTGGAGAGAGAGCGTCGGAGGAGTGACCTAGCGACAACGCTTTCTACAACAGCAGTATAGATTACTTGGGAGAGTGGGGGGCATATTTTTCTGTATCAAACACTTTTTCCTGGACCCAGCTACTCATGACTAATTCAAAATTGAAATATCGAACTGGTGACATAATTTTGGAAGAAGCTCCATTACACATTGGGAGAGCCTTTCAGGATCAGCATAAAATGATGGGGAACATGTGTTTGCCAGGTGGTACTTTGTTAATGATTACTTGATCACTGGGGTAAACTACTGCCCTTTTGTTGCAGATAAGAAGTGATATATTCTTGTTCCATGACACAAGGCCTGAACACCCGGAAACCAATCCAAGATTTTATATTCCTTTCCATATACTATATTCTAACCTTCAAGAAGGAGGTTCTAAATTTAACATGGCTACTAGTGGATCATCTGCTTCTGTTCTGAGGTGCAAGTCTCTGCAATCTTCAATGTTTGACTTCCTACCATAACTGAAGTGACAACAGATTACGTTTACAAAACTGACCAGCTTCTTCACTTTCAAGTGAAATGTAAATGGTTGTTTCTGACACCGCTATAACTATATAGTTTGTCTTCCTGCAAACAGGCTAAAACAACTGGTCTTTTAATGCACAACAACAAACAGGACCTGTGCATAAGCCCAGAGTGGGCGGATGGCAAGGTTGGTCCCTCTGTGATGGGAAAGCTTTCAGGCAGAAAAAGCTCAAGAAGAACATTAAGGAGCATAAGGAGAGTGCTGCTACCTTGGCAGCTGAAGAAATTTCTAAAGCTAAGCAGAACAATACACTGGTAGTGACAATACAAGAATGCAATACCAAACATCAGGGAACACATTCAGGGTATTTGACACTGCCTACTACTTGTCAAAAAAGATTGCCAATTCACAGACCATCTTGATTTAATATTCCTTCAGACTGGCAGTGCAATGGACCCTGTGTTGCAAAGCATTGTGACAGCAACTGAAATAAACAAACACATTGCCTGGAAATGCAACCAAAGTTGGTCTGTAATATCAGACACTATAAACCAAGGATTGCAGCATTCATTGGGGAGAGAACAACTATTATGAGGCGAGAATAACTATTAATAATGCTTCTACCTTAATCATCTACCTTTGTGGTACTTTTAAAAATGAAAGCACCCCAGTGACAATCTTTTTCGGTCTTTTGGAGCTGACAGACACAAATGTCCTTGCCGGAAAGACATTTCTGCTAAGCATGTCGAAAATATCGGATTCACAAAAAGTCTGTTCCATGATTTCTTGATTGCGGTATGTTCCAATGGAGCAGAGGTAATGTTTGGGAAAAGGGGAGAAGTAGCAGCATTGCTTAAACTGGTATTTATTTCCAAATCTTGTACTGGCATGGCACTATCTGGCTCACAGACAAGAATTTGCTCTGGGTGATACAGTTGATAAAGTTGCAGGGCTCAGCATCGTTAAGCTTTTCATGGAGTCATTGTATGCCACATGCAGCATGTCACCAAAAAAACAGAAGACGCTAAACCTGGCCACTAGCGAGCTGTGTGTACAGCTTCAGAAGACTGGGAATATGCTTGATACTAGATTAATTTAACTACTTCTCCAACAAGGGCCTCTCTTCTTGTAGATACCATTTATTCATGCTTATGGGAAAAAATCAGTGGTCCTCTACTTGAAACATTTGATGCACAACTGTATGTAAGCAGTTGCCTGAAAAACGGTAGAAGGTCTGCTGATGAAACGTGTTGTGAGAAACCATTGCAAAATAGTAGAAATTAATATTGCAAGGGTTTTGGGAAATCGTGCAATACATTTCTAAGTATTTTAAATCATTTGCATAGGTTTTCTAAAGAGCTTGATGTTTTTATTGCTTATGGCAAATAAATATACATTTTTCCTATTTAGTAGGGACACCTTCCTGCACATAGACAATAATTCCCACAATGCAGGCACTCTTGCACTATGCTGCAAGGGTGCCTGCGTTGGCGCTAGGCAGCTAAATTTAGTGCCAACGCAGGGCTGCAGCGTATTGTTGTAAATATGGTGCAGCCCTACGTTTCTAAAGTGACTGAGCGCAGCGTTAGCCTTCTTGGCTTAACACCGCGCGTTTCCACTTTGCTTGTAAATATGCCACTTATACTCCAGAGATAAACAGCCTCCACCAAGCAATATTTACCATGCAATGCTTTTACCATGCATCCTATGCACACATGGTGAGACTCTAAGTGTGTGTATGTATAAATATATATATATATATATATATATATATATATATATATATATATATATATATATATATATATATATATATATATGTATATATATTTATATATATATATATATATTCACAGAAAAAATCATAGCTTTTAGGGGTGTTATAGTTAGCTGGACATTTCACTCGTACAAAACCATTGAAATTCCTCTGTTATAGTTTGTTGTACTAACTATAACTTGCACACCCGCAATCCACTGCTGATGATGTCACATATTACATAATTCATGACATGGTCAGTGACATCACTGATGACATCACTAATGAGTTTCAGAGCCCTAGCGTGCACTTCCAGCAGGTACCATCACTGCGTGGGCGCAGTCGTAAGATGCCTTGTAGTGAGCCGAAGCCCTCGCTCCCTACATTAACGTACAAAAGAAAGTTTCATTACGAGAACAGCCTGCCTAATGTACTTTCTAAGAGTTACTTTCAGGTCCGTTCTGTACACCACCTTCCCCTTTGTATGGTACAATAGTGACAATCCGATGGCACTTTTGACGCAGACGGGTGGCGGACTGGGCCTGTCCACTTCCAAACCAGGCCAGCTTCCATCTGTATTGTGCGCTCTACATGCCCGAGCCCTTTTAGCCCCCAGAATCTTCTCCTCTCCTTAACTCTTTTAAAGAAGAGAGGCTGGGGGGACCTGAGAGCCCCCAAACTAAATCAAAGAAGCCCCACGGAGTGGCGGTCCCCGGGGCTGGGTGGCCCCTCTGGGCCCCCATTTACATAATAAGTATTGCCCCCAGGATGTGGCCCCCCCGGGGGCTAATTAACAACGCGAGAGCCTTCGCTTTGTTTTTTTTAATTTCAGCCGAAATTTGCGCTGGGTGCGTGAATCTCGCCGATTTTATTTTACCCCTTGTGGGACCCCAGGAGCAGGCCTAGGGGGGTAGGGTGTTTCTACCCTGCCCCCTTTTGCGTTTTTCGTGTTGTTTTCCTGCTTTCTGTGTGCTCGGTTCTACCGAGGCACAAGATGGCTGCCAACACTTCCTGGTTTGGAGTGTTGACAGTCAATTAGCATACAGCTCATGCTCAGCAGGGTGTGCGGATCCTGCCCGGCCATAGACATATGTGAATATAATTTTGAATTTCTCAGGAACTACTGAACGGATTTACACCATTTAACCAAAAGGCACGACTCTGAACCAAGAGCTACCGTTCAGCACGTTCAGCAGTTCGGGCTGTAGCTGCGATTAAAGGTTCCTATGAGTAATTGCATGGGGAAAACATGTTTTGGGACCCCCCTTTTTTCTCGGCCCCCGCTTGACAAATCACCCCGAGACTTTCAGGATCGGAGCGGGCTACCAGTTTTGACAATTTCGAGAAGATTCGTCAACCGGCGCCAAAGTTATTTTGAATAGAATGATGCGGATTTTCTATGGAAGTTTATGGCACTTAAAACATTGAAATGAAGGTGAGGCGTCAGTGTGGTGTTTCAAAGTGAGCCCATAAAGAAGAGGCGGACATGCCTTGAAACGCGTCGGCTACATGGTGAAATTTGAAAGGGGGCACTAACTGCGATCTGATGAGGCAAACACAGCCGGATGGTGAGAGCGCCGTTATGTGACCTTCTAAATGCTTCTGGGCATCTTGTGTTTGAATCTATGTGCGCGGCAGCCCGGCTGCGAGACGAAGCACCATTTCCAAAGAGTGAAAGGCCGAGGTTGTAAACGGATTCGGACCTGTCAGCACGGCGCTCGTGATCACAAATAACTCGCAAGTTATTGTCTCCTACCTACCAAAGGACATTAAAAAATATGCACTAAGAAGAACACATCCTGAACTTACTTAAAGGAACTATTTTCAGACTCGCCTTCAATAACTGCATTTCCCATCATGCAACAATGAAGAATGGATTTAAGAAACACCCAATGAGGTGATTGTGTCAATAAAAGATCGTAATATTGAAATGAAGGTGAGGCGTCAGTGTGGTGTTTCAAAGTGAGCCCATGAAGAAGAGGCGGACATGCATTGAAACGCATCGGCTACATGGTGAAATTTGAAAGGGGGCAGTATCTGCGAGCTGATGAGGCAAACACAGCCGGATGGTGAGAGCGCCGTTGTGTGACCTTCTAAATGCTTCAGGGCATCTTATGTTTGAATCTATGTGCGCTATTTACATTTAGTGGACAACAAGGGAACGCAAAAAAGTCAGCAAGGAACCTTGGGAGTCAATACTATTAAGGCAACAGTGGTCCCTTACAAGCGTTGAAATATAGACAATAAATATAGACGCAATAGTTTCTTTATTGAAGGTTACGTACCCAGCCAAGCAGAGGTCTAATATTGAATTTTCAAGCAATGTAAAACACAATTTAGAAACAATATACAAGGCAGGGCACAAGCCTGTACCCAGCTTAACGTACAATTAGACATAGGGCAAGAAGGACAAGTGGAGAACAAACAAAAAGGGCTTTTAGGCAAAAGCTTAGCGTTCTGTTAACCTGTTAATTGCACAGTTTCAATTATAAAACAGAACAATGCAGGCACCTTTACACTTTTTTAAGGACATATAGGTTTTTTGCATATGTATAAGGTGCACACATTTGTCGACGGCGTTTCGATCCGTTTAACACAGTTTACAGATCATCATCAGGACATGTAATAAATGCCTAATAATAAGAAGCCTCATTTGCCTAATGGAAGGAAGGGGAAGGAAAATACAAAAGAACAGTATTTAGGGAAACTGAATGATGCTGAGGAGAAAAAGTCACGAAACACGAGCAACCATGACAACATTTTACATGAGCATGCACTCTGTGAGGTAAACCGGAGTTGGAGACAAACCTTTTGGTCGGATTGCTGAATTAAAATCAAGGTACAGAATAAAGGAACATGCAAAGAACGTGAGCGGTACATTCAGCGCAACATCAAGTAAGACAAGTAGTGTTACTAGCATACGGAGAGCTAGTAGTGAGTAACATGCAGATCAACCGCATGAAGTGTAGGAGGGAACAGAAGCGACCGATCAATATTGTGGAGTACAATCGGCGCAACATCAAGTTGGACATTTAGTGCTGCTAGCATACGGAGAACTAGTAGTGAGTGACATGTAGATCATCCGCATGAAGTGTTGGCGAGAACAGAAGCGACCGATCAATATCGTGGAGGCCTGGGAGTGACTAGTAACAGTGCCTATTGACTGTGCCGAGAAGGAATGGTGGCCGGCAAGGAGTTGGGCTTACCAATTGTAAGCCAAGAGGTTCCAGGGCTTCGGGAAGGTGGAGGGAGCATCGGTAAATATCCAGTAATGGGGGGTCTGGATACATAACAGCATGAGTTACGTGGTGCTGGATAGGAGGCAAGGGTACGGTGAGCCAAGAAGAGAAGGCTGCTTACCGATAGGTGGAGAGCGTCAAGGCAGCCTCGGTGCGGCCGTTAGTTAGATTGCTCTGATTAAGCTCTCGGCAGCCCAAACCAATTGATCTTTTATATATGTTACTTCTTTTGAAAGCAAACATTGGCATATGGAAATTGAGTGTGCCAGCATTCAAAATAGGCCAGTTTTTTCGAATAGTTTTACGAACAATATTGGAAATTGAGGAGAATGTGGTCACACACACTAGGCGTTCCATTACTGGTTAGATTTAGGTTCCAGTAAACTTTCTCTGGGCAATACCATCCTCTTGTTAAGGCTTTACGCACTAAGCGGCACGGGTATCCTCTGGCAGTGAGTTTGGTGGAGAGTGTTTTGGCTTCAGAGAAATAATCAATTTTGTGTGAGCAGTTCCTCCTAATTCTGAGGAATTAGGAGTAGGGCAGACTGTCCCTAAGCGCCCTTGGGTGACAGCTATTGTAGCTGAGAAGAGTGTTCCGTTCTGTCGGTTTACGAAAGAGGGATGTAAAGAGAGTACCGTCTTGATGTTGGATTGTGAGGTCTAGGAATGGGATACTGGTTTTGTTGTGCATGAGAATGAATGTCAGACCGTTGCAGTTATTGTTGAGCCAATGCAGGAAGGCGTCAAGGGTTTCAACTTCACCAGACCAAATAAGAAAAATGTCATCTATATACCGTTTACAGTTTATTATGCATGTATGAAACGGGTTGCTAGGGGGCAGGATGGTACTACACTCAATTGAGTCCATCTAGAGAATGGCTAGTGTGGGAGCAAAAATAGCTCCCATTGAGGTGCCCCGGACCTGCTGATAAAATTGGTCATCAAAGGCAAAAAAATGTTTTGTAAGGCATATCTCTAAGAGTTGCAGGATAAACAGAGTTGGGACTGTATGTGGGCGTG
This sequence comes from Lissotriton helveticus, assembly GCF_964261635.1. Classification (NCBI taxonomy): domain Eukaryota; kingdom Metazoa; phylum Chordata; class Amphibia; order Caudata; family Salamandridae; genus Lissotriton; species Lissotriton helveticus. The sequence continues at coordinate 1,034,639,334 of NC_136065.1, read as the reverse complement.
GTCTTCTGTTAAGTGTGGTTTCCATGACCAATAATGAGTAATTCTGTGGAATATTTGTGTAGAGAGACTCTACGTCCCATGTACATAGAGTCTCAGTGGTTGGATCAAATGGATGGTTTTCAATTATGTTTATCATTTACATACTGTCTTTGATATAACATTTAGTGGTTGGTACAAAATCTTTAAGAAAGAAATTCATATAGTGACCTAGAGGCTCCAGAACCGATCCGCAGCCAGATACAATCGGGCGGCCTGGGGGGTCCTCGAGTCTTTTGTGGACCTTGGGTAGCGTGTAAATGACAGAAGTACGTGGGTTGGTTATATTAAGAAAGCTGAATTCGTGCTTGTTGAGGAACCCTACTTCCAGACCTTCAGTGGTAATGTACCGGATTAATGTCTGTAGCTCCTTAGTGGGGTTAGTCGGGAGATTGCAGTAGTGATCTGTATTGGATAATTGCCACAGAATCTCACTTTTGTATGTGTCGATGCCTTGTAGTGCTATTCCACCCCCCTTATCCGATGGTTTGATGACTAAGTTGGTATTGTCCCGCAGTGTGGAGATAGCAGATTTCTCTTGTAGACTGATGTTATGGGGGATAAAGAGGTGTGACTTGGCCAGCCGGGATGTTTCCTTTAAGATGATTTTCTCAAAAGTGATTATTTCACTTGGTACCATGTTTACCGATGGTGCAAAGGTTGAGGGAGGTCTGAATGGTGTATGTGCAATTTTAGGGCTGCTGGGATTATTTTCAAAAAATGCTCTGATCCTTATTTTCCTGAAGAACCTGAGTAATTCGGATTGTAAGTCCAGAAATTTGGGGTATGTAGTGGGGACAAAGGATAGTCCGTTACTCAAAATAGAAATCTCATGGCTGGATAGCGTGTGAGAGGACAAGTTAAAGATAGGGATGATCATATAATTGCCATCAGACACTGGTACTACAGTTGCATCTACCATTGGTAAAATGTGTGTCTGGTCTGTGTCTCGCCGGGAGGGTTGTACCATCATGGTTGTTGTTTCACCCTGCCTCTTTTCGGGGGTTCGGATTGGCCTTGACCTAAAAAAGGGGGGCGTGTAGGTGCGCAGGAGCCTTCACCTGCGTCAGAGTTATCTGATGAGTCAGCTGATGTATCAGAAAGCCAACTAGGGTATTCCGCCTGTTAAAGCAGCCCCAAGGCCTGTGGTTTTGTGAAGTGTTACTGTAGTTGCGGTTACTGTAGAAATCCTTATTCAGGTAAGGATATGCGTGCTCTTGAGTAAAAGATTTAATATCCTTTTTTACTTTATTTGCTTTTTTATTTTGCTCAATACGATTGAACTCCTCAACAGTTTTTTTAACTTTCTCAAGAAGTTGTTTAGCTTCTGTTACAGTATTACTTTCGTGAATTTGTTTCTCAATGTCTTGGATAGTTTCAGCAAGTTTTTTTAGTTCGTCAGTGGCCGTGTCAATGCCAAGCACTAGCCAATGCCTTGAGCACGTGGTTCCTATATAGCTAACATTGGAGATATATTTTGGATTGTCTGTAAAGACACCAGGGATGTTCCTACCATGTAATCCTAATGGAATTGTGTTTGATTTAAGGTACTCAGTTAGCATCAATATCATAAGCTCTAGACGCACACATTTTTTCTTTTGTTTTTCTAAATCCTCAGAAAGATTGGAGCTACTCACTCCTGGTGTGTCTTTTGTGTTTGTAAACAAAGAAGGACCCTCACAGATTTTTTTGATGTACTCATCCGAGTACCGTGGTGTATGATCGGACATAGCAGGGGAGTGCACCAAGAGGGAAGGGGGGAGTGTTAAGGGGACAGGGAAGTGACCCACTTGTATAAAGTGGTAGGCAAAATGCCCTTGCAATCAAGCGATTGCGCAAAGTATATTTAGTGGATAGCAAGGGAACCCAAAAAAGTCAGCAAGGGACCTTGGGAGTCAATACTATTAATGCAACAGTGGTCCCTTACAAGCGTTGAAATATAGACGATAAATATAGACGCAATAGTTTCTATATTGAAAGTGACGTACCCAGCCGGGCAGAGGTGTAATATTTACTTTTCAAGCAATGTAAAACACACTTTACAAACAATATACAAGGCGTGGCACAATCCTGTACCCAGCTTAACGTACAATTAGACATAGGGCAAGAAGGACAAGTGGAGAACAAACAAAAAGGGCTTTTAGGCAAAAGCTTAGCGTTCTGTTAACCTGTTAATTGCACAGTTTCAATTATAAAACAGAACAATACTGGCACCATTACACTTTTTTAAGGACATATAGGTTTTTTGCATATGTAGAAGGTGCACACATTTGTTGACGGTGTTTCGATCCGTTTAACACAGTTTACAGATCATCATCAGGACATGTAATAAATGCCTAATAATGAGAAGCCTCATTTGCCTAATGGAAGGAAGGGGAAGGAAAATACAAAAGAACAATATTTAGGGAGACTGAATGATGCTGAGGAGAAAAAGCCGCGAAACACGAGCAACCATGACAACATTTTACAAGAGCATCCACTCTGTGAGGTAAACCGGAGTTGGAGACAAACCTTTTGGTCGGATTGCTCAGTTAAAATCAAGGTACAGAATAAAGGTACATGTGAAGAACGTGAGCGGTACATTCAGCGCAACATCAAGTAAGACAAGTAGTGCTGCTAGCATAGGGAGAGCTAGTATTGAGTAACATGCAGATCAACCACATGAAGTATAGAAGGGAACAGAAGCGACCGATCAATATCGTGGAGTACATTCGGCGCAACATCAAGTAGGACAATTAGTGCTGCTAGCATACGGAGAACTAGTAGTGAGTGACTTGCAGATCAACCGCATGAAGTGTTGGCGAGAACAGAAGCGACCGATCAATATCGTGGAGGCCTGGGAGTGACTAGTAACATGGTCTATTGACTGTGCCGAGAATGTGATAGTGGCCGGCAAGGAGTTGGGCTTACCAATTGTAAGCCAAGAGGTTCCAGGGCTTCGGGAAGGTGTAGGGAGCATCGGTAAATATCCAGTAATGGGGGGTCTGGAAAAATAACAGCATGAGTTACGTAGTGCTGGAAAGGGGGCAAGGGTACGGTGAGCCAAGAAGAGAAGGCTGCTGACCGATAGGTTGAGTCCGGGGGAGAGCGTCAAGGCAGCCTCGGTGCAGCCGTTAGTTAGATCGCTCTGATTAAGCTGTCGGTACAATGACCTCCTGTGGGTAAGACATTACAAGGGTTGAGGATATGGACGGGAGGGGGGGGACAAGGACTTGAAGCGCCATGCACAGGGTGGTTCGCACTTACCAGGATTCGGGTGTAATGAGCTGCTCTGTCGCAGGTTCCGGGGTACAGGGGGCGTGCCTGCAAGGCTCTCCTTATCGGGAGAACTCGTGTCCGATAGGTTGAGCCCAGCCACGTAACGATTAGAAATAGAAGGAGTGTATGGAAAGGGTGAGGTGGCGGCCATCTTAAGACGGTAAAATGTGAATCGGAAGGGTGGAAGGAGCAAAGGTGGCGGCCATCGTAAGGCAGTGAATAGTGATTCAGAAGGGAAAAAGAGAAAGGAGAGATCCCGGAAATTGTGTAATTAAGGAACAATAAGGTAGAAGGTCACATTATGTTTACACTTAAGGTATTTACGGTACATAAGGAGCAAAATTCAACAGTTCAAGATAACGTGAAATGATCCAGTTCAGAGTAAGGTATTCCAATCCTCAAGGATGTTTAGTCCAGTGTTAACACTATCAGTCTTCAGAATCCATTTCAACTCTTCTTTATTAAGGATCCTTGTGATATCGCCTCCTCTTGGGGGCAATTTGACAGAGCTGATCACTGTCCATCGAATGTCATTTTCTGTGTGTCCTTTCTCTATGTAGTGATCCACAGGTGGGGCATTCGCTGTTTTGCACCGGATTCTGCTGCGGTTCTGTGAAATGCGAAGGCGGATCTTCTGTTTAGTCTGCCCAACTTAAATCATATTGCAAGGACAGAAGATGGCATATATTATGTTGCTGGTGTTGCAATTGCTAAACGATTTAAGTACATTTCTTACATCTTTAAAAACAAATTCCTTTGACTCAATGGTGAATTTACACACAACGCAATTACCACATTTGGTATGGCCTTTCAGGGGTGCTAAGGACCAAAAGTGATGCAATGTAGGATTAAGGTTTAGGGTGGTCGGGAGAGCAGCCCGAACCAATTGATCTTTTATATTCTTACTTCTTTTGAAAGCAAACATTGGCATATCGAGATTGAGTGTGCCAACATTCAAAATAGGCCAGATTTTCGAATAGTTTTACGAACAATATTGGAAATTGAAGAGAAAGTGGTCACACACACAAGACGTACCGTTACTGGTTTAGATTTAGGTTCCAGTAAACTTTCTTGTGGGCAATACCATGCTCTTTTTAAGGCATTATGCACTAGGCGGCGTGGGTATCCTCTGGCAGTGAGTTTGGTGGAGAGTGTTTTGGCTTCAGAGAAATAATCAGTTTTGTGTGAGCAGTTCCTCCTAATTCTGAGGAATTGGAAGTAGGGCAGACTTTCCCTAAGCGCCCTTGGGTGACAGCTATTGTAGCTGAGCAGAGTGTTCCGTTCTGTCGGTTTACGAAAGAGGGATGTAAAGAGAGTACCGTCTTGATGTTGGATTGTGAGGTCTAGGAATAGGATACTGGTTTTGTTGTGAGTGAGAGTGAATGTCAGACCGTTGCACTTATTGTTGAGCCAATGCAGGAAGGCGTCAAGGGTTTCAACTTCACCAGACCAAATAAGAAAAATGTCATCTATATACCGTTTACAGTTTATTATGCATGTATGAAATGGGTTGCTAGGGGGCAGGATGGTACTACACTCGATTGAGACCATATATAGAATGGCTAGCGTGGGAGCAAAAATAGCTTCCATTGAGGTGCCCCGAACCTGCTGATAAAATTGGTCATCAAAGGCAAAAAAAATTATTTGTAAGGCATATCTCTAAGAGTTGCAGGATAAATAGAGTTGGGACTGTATGTGGCCGTGGTCTTCTGTTAAGTATGGTTTCCATGACCAATAATGAGTCATTCTGCGGAATATTTGTGTAGAGAGACTCTACGTCCAATGTACATAGAGTCTCAGTGGTTGGATCAAATGGATGGTTTTCAATTATGTTTATCATTGACATACTGTCTTTGATATAACATTTAGTGGTTGGTACAAAATCTTTAAGAAAGAAATTCACATAGTGACCTAGATGCTCCAGGACCGAGCCACAGTCAAATACAATCGGGCGGCCTGGGGGGTCCTCGATTCTTTTGTGGACCTTGGGTAGCGTGTAAATATCAGGAGTATGTGGGCTGGTTAAATTAAGGAAGCCGAATTTGTGCTTGTTGAGAATCCCTTTTTCCAGACCTTCAGTGGTAATGTGCCTGATTAATGTCTGTAGCTCCTGAGTGGGGTTAGTCGAGAGTTTGCAGTAGTGATCTGTATTGGATACGGGATTGGCAGCCCAGTCGCGAGAAAGAGCACCTTTTCCAAAAAGTGAAAGGCAGAGGTTGGAAACGGATTCTGACCTGTCAGCACGGCGCTCTTGATCAAAAATACCTCGCAAGTTATTGTCTCCTACCTACTAAAGGACATTAAAAAATATGCATTAGGAAGAACACACGCTGAACTTACTTCAAGGAACTATTTTCAGACTCACCTTCAATAACTGCATTTCCCATCGTGCAACAATGAAGAATGGATTTAAGAAACACCCAATGAGGTGATTGTGTCAATAAAAGATCGTAATATTGAAATGAAGGTGAGGCGTCAGTGTGGTGTTTCAAAGTGAGCCAATGAAGAAGAGGCGGACATGCCTTGAAACGCATCGGCTACATGGTGAAATTTGAAAGGGGGCAGTAACTGCAATCTGATGAGGCAAACACAGCTGGATGGTGAGAGCGCCGTTATGTGACCTTCTAAATGCTTCAGGGAATCTTGTGTTTGAATCTATGTGCGCGGCAGCCCGGCCCCGAGAAGGAGCACCATTTCCAAAGAGTGAAAGGCTGATGTTGTAAACGGATTCTGACCTGTCAGCACGGTGCTCGTGATAAAAAATAACTCGGAAGTTATTGTCTCCTACCTACTAAAGGACATTAAAAAATATGCATTAAGAAGAACACACTCTGAACTTACTTAAAGGAACTATTTTCAGACTCGCCTTCAATAACTGCATTTCCCATCATGCAACAATGAAGAATGGATTTAAGAAACACCCAATGAGGTGATTGTGTCAATAAAAGATCGTAATATTGAAATGAAGGTGAGGCGTCAGTGTGGTGTTTCAAAGTGAGCCCATGAAGAAGAGGCGGACATGCATTGAAACGCGTTGGCTACATGGTGAAATTTGAAAGGGGGCAGTAACTGCGAGCTGATGAGGCAAACACAGCCGGATGGTCAGAGCGCCGTTGTGTGACCTTCTAAATGCTTCAGGGCATCTTGTCTTTGAATATATATATATATATAAAACCTATTGGTGGTTGCCAGTAGGTACTTATAGTTAGGACCAATTTTCCATTGGAAGAATTTTTTTTGTTATATATATATATATATATATATATATATATATATATATATATATATATATATATATATATATATATATATATATATATATATATATATATATATATATATATATATATATATATATATATATATATATATATATATTTGTATATATATATATATATATATATCTATCCAAAACAAGTTGCTCTTTCAATTAAAGCGCCTAACACGATGTATAGATTTCACCTTATTTATTCACTGCGCAGCAAAGAGACACAGCGCGCTTGTCCCCGCAAAGTTTCTTCTCGCCAATTTCGCCAAACGCATTTCTGGAGGCAATCTACCTTTCTCAATGGCTGGCTACAAGGAAAAGGAACAGCTGCCTTGCATCTTTTGCTCATTTTTCAAGGTCGGTAGTCCCGCCCCTCAGGGCATGTCGCACCAGGCATTGTGGTTCTTGTAGTTATGGGTTGTTTTAATATCCTTAGTACCCACAGCTGTCTTTGTGTTTCCTATTTGAATTCAAAATCCATCAGGTTGCGTGTTCTAATTGCGCCCGTCTCGTTGCTTTTTTGTGCCCATGTGAACAGGCAATATCATTCCCGGTGAGTGTTCATAAGTGGAGCACCCGGACCTGCTGGCTTGGCAGCGGGGCGCTTCGTGACCAGGAGCAGGCCACCAAATATCCAAAACAAGTTGCTCTTTCAATTGAAGCGCCTCAAACGATGTATAGATTTCCCCTTATTTATTCACTGCGCAGCAAAGAGACACAGCGCGCTTGTCCCTGCAAAGTTTCTTCTCGCCAATTTCGCCAAACGCGTTTCTGGAGGCAATCTCCCTTTCTCAATGGCTGGCTACAAGGAAAAGGAACAGCTGCCTTGCATCTTTTGCTTGTTTTTCAAGGTCGGTAGTCCCGCCCCTCAGGTCGTGTCGCACAAGGCATTGTGGTTCTTGTAGTTATGGGTTGATTTAATATCCTTAGTACCCACAGCTGTCTTTGTGCTTCCTATTTGAATTCAAAATCCATCGGGTTGCGTGTTCTAATTGCGCCCGTCTCGTTGCTTTTTTGTGCCCATGTGAACAGGCAACATCGTTCCTGGTGAGTGTTCATAAGTGGAGCACCCGGACCTGCTGGCTTGGCAGCGGGGCGCTTCGTGTCCAGGAGCAGGCCACCAAATATCCAAAACAAGTTGCTCTTTCAATTGAAGCGACTCACACGATGTATAGATTTCACCTTATTTATTCACTGAGCAGCAAAGAGACACAGCACGCTTATCCCCGCAAAGTTTCTTCTCGCCAATTTCACCAAACGCGTTTCTGGAGGCAATCTCCCTTTCTCAATGGCTGGCTACAAGGAAAAGGAACAGCTGCCTTGCATCTTTTGCTCGTTTTTCAAGGTCGGTAGTCCCACCCCTCAGGGCGTGTCGCACCAGGCATAGTGGTTCTTGTAGTTATGGGTTGATTTAATATCCTTAGTACCCACAGCTGTCTTTGTGTTTCTTATTTGAATTCAAAATCCATCGGGTTGCGTGTTCTAATTGCGCCCGTCTTGTTGCTTTTTTGTGCCCATGTGAACAGGCAACATCGTTCCTGGTGAGTGTTCATAAGTGGAGCACCCGGACCTGCTGGCTTGGCAGCGGGGCGCTTCGTGACCAGGAGCAGGCCACCAAATATCCAAAACAAGTTGCTCTTTCAATTGAAGCGCTTCACAAGATGTATAGATTTCACCTTATTTATTCACTGCGCAGCAAAGAGACACAGTGCGCTTGTCCCCGCAAAGTTTCTTCTCCCCAATTTCGCCAAACGCGTTTCTGGAGGCAATCTCCTTTTCTCAATGGCTGGCTACAAGGAAAAGGAACAGCTGCCTTGCATCATTTGCCTCCAGAAACGCGTTTGGCGAAATTGGCGAGAAGAAACTTTGCTATCGCCAGTAGGTAATAGATATATATATATATCTATATATATATATAGATATATATATATATATATTACCTACTGGCGGTTGCCAGTAGGTAGTTATAGTTAGGATCGTTTTCCATAGGAAATCCGCAACATTCTATTGGGAATAACTTTGGCGCCGAATGAGGGATCTGCTTGTAATTTTCCTTAACTTTGCCTTGCTGTGCTCCGCTCCTTCCCTGAAAGTTTAGGGGGATCCGTCAAGCGGGGGCCGAGATAAAAGGGGGGTCCCGAAACGTGTTTTCCCCATGTTAATTTCCATAGGAAGGTTGGACTCACTTTTAGCCCGAACGGCTGAATGGATTCCCACCAAACTTGGCAAAATTGTAGGGACTGGTACCCCGATGTGCCTTTGCTATGTCTCAAGATATATGCTCCAGTGGTTTTTACGAAAATTTACTTTGAAAAAATATATATTGGGCTACATTGGGCTATATATATGTTAGAGCCCAAATGTAGCCCAATGTAGCCCAATGTAGCCCAAAGATGGCCACCAGAGCCCAAATATCAGCCAGATGTAGCCCAACTATTGCCCAATGACAGAATGTCCCAGAGTGTTCTAAAGAACAACTAGAGCGCTAACAGTCTTACTTATGACAAAAGTATGGCACATCTGAAGTCATCTTGATTGGAATAAAGTGTTAACACTTAAAACATTTAATTTGCAAAGGAGCAAAATGAGGGGGTTCATTTTGCCATAGAAATTATGATTAGTGCTGAAGAAAGAAAAATTAGGGCAAATTTTGAGTGACTTTTCAAATCCTCTTATATTTCATTAAAAAAATTCTGATATGCAGTCTCCCAAGATGGCCACCAGAGACAAAAGAGCCCAAATGTAGCCCAAATATCAGCCAGATGTAGCCCAACTATAGCCCACTGACAGAATGTCCCAGAGTGTTCTAAAGAACAACTAGAACGCTAACAGTCTTACTTATGACAAAAGTATGGCACAACTGAAGTCATCTTGATTGGAATAAAGTGGTAACACTTAATACATTTAATTTGAAAAGGAACAAAATGAGGGGTTTCATTTTGCCATCGAAATTTTATATATATATATATATATTCACTGAAAAAACCATAGGTTAGAGACCATATATAGTTAGCTGGACATTTTATTGACATAAAACCTATGAAATTCCATATATAGTTAGTTGCACTAACTATATATCGCGCACCCGCAATCCACTGCTGATGATGTCACATATTACATCATTCAAGACATGGTCAGTGACATCACTGATGACATCACTGATGACATCTCAAATGACATCACTGATGACATCACTGATGACATCTCAAATGACATCACTGATGACATCATCTAGTGTCTGTGTGTTTTTGTAAAGTTTAAATATGTTTTACATATTGAAGAATGAGTGGATGTATGGAAGACTGAGTGTGTGTGTGGCTGGCTGGGAGGTGTGTGACTCTGTGCATATCAATGTGTACTTGTATCAGTGATTGTATAAGAGAGTAAGTATGTGTTAGTATATGTGTGAAAAGTATGGTGTTCTGTGTTTAACTGTATAGATGAGGAAATCGAAGTGTGATTGATTCTTCACAGGACTGACTAGGTGCATGAGTGCATATGATAGTGTTGTAATAATGAGTGACTGTATGTATGAGTGATTGTATGGGTGAATGAGTGAATGTGTGTGTAGACGTAGGAATCAGTGAGTGCGTATGTAGTAACTGGTATTGGTGTGTCATGATGTCATCAGTGATGTCATTTGAGATGTCATCAGTGATATCATTTGAGATGTCATCAGTGATGTCATCAGTGATGTCACTGAAGTATGGTGTTCTGTGTTTAACTGTATAGATGAGGAAATGGAAGTGTGATTGATTCTTTACAGGACTGACTAGGTGTGTGAGTAACTCCATGGATGAGTGGCAGTGTGTGAGTGTCTGCATAGGTGTATGAGTGCATATGATAGTGTTGTAATAATGAGTGACTGTATGTATGAGTGATTGTATGGGTGAATGAGTGAATGTGTGTGTAGACGTAGGAATCAGTGAGTGCGTATGTAGTAACTGGTATTGGTGTGTCATGATGTCATCAGTGATGTCATTTGAGATGTCATCAGTGATGTCATCAGTGATGTCATTTGAGATGTCATCAGTGATGTCACTGACCATGTCATGAATGATGTAATATGTGACATCATCAGCAGTGGATTGCGGGTGCGCGATATATAGTTAGTGCAACTAACTATATATGGAATTTCATTGCTTTTATGTCAATAAAATGTCCAGCTAACTATATATGGTCTCTAACCTATGGTTTTTTCAGTGAATTTTCAAGGTTTTGTAAATGCAAATTCCTAACTATATATGGTCTATAACCTATGGTTTTTTCAGTGAATTTCATTGGTTTTTTAAAAGCTAATATCTATAGCTGTAAAATATATTCTTTATTACGTGACGTATCACGTAGCCACGTGAGACGCCTCATGACGCGTCGCATAACCGTGACGTATCGGCTCTGCAGCGCAAACAAAACCCGTAACGTAAGCGTGCCGGAGCACGTTTACAGATATATATATTTTTTTTTTAACCTTAATTAGACAAAATCCACACGTGCACATATCTTGAGGCCTTGCAAAGGCACATCAAACAAACAGTCCCTACAATTTTGCCAAGTTTGCTGGAAATCTATTCCCTTAATTTTTTTTTTACTGTTTCTCCTGGTTTTCCCCTTGTTACGCTTACCGGGACGCTACCCGGTACGCGAACCGGACGCTCCAAAAACACAAGATGGCGGACTCCCGTTACGCTGCCGGTTTGCTGCCTGGTTCGCGTACCGGGAAGCCCCTCTACCGCGAAAAATCGCGGGGGACTTTAATATCCCCTCATCAATCCTAGGGGGTCAGGAGGGGTTTACCTTGCCCCCTTTCCTTCAATTCCCCCTTCTTTTTTCACCACATCTTGTCTCTCGAACCTACCGAGAGACAAGATGGCGGCCGCTCCGGACTGTTTACAATGTTGACAGCTACGCTGCCGGTTAGCTGCCCGGTTAGCTGCCCGGTGAGCTGCCCGGTTCGCGTACCGGGACGCGCCTCTACGGCGTAAAATCGCAAAAAAAATTTTGTTTTATTTTTTGCCCCGCGGGGCACTTTAATATCCCCCTCATCAATCCTAGGGGGTCAGGAGTGGTCTACCTTGCCCCCTTTCCTTCATTTCCCCCTTCGTTTTTCACCACATCTTGTCTCTCGATCGTACCGAGAGACAAGATGGCGGCCGCTCCGGACTGTTTAGAATGTTGACAGGCACCGGAGAGCCAATCAGCTTTGCTTCGCGAAGTTCCGTTACGCGTCAGGTACGCGAACCGGGGCGCTAACCGGAGCGCTGTCACAGATATATATATTTTTTTAAACGTTAATTTCTCAAAATCCACTGGAGCACATATATTGAGACATAGCAAAGGCACGTTGGGCAAACCATATCTACAATTTTGCCAAGTTTCATGTAAATCTATTCAGCCGTTCGAGCTAAAAGTGAGTCCAACCGCCCTATGGAAATATGAATGGGAAAAACGCGTTTTGGGACCCCCCTTTTTTCTCGGCCCCCCCTTGACGAAACCCCCCCAAATTTTTAAGGGCTGCTCAGAAACAGAATGTGCCATTTTCCTGAAAATTTCAGCCAATTCCGTCCACAAACGCCAAAGTTATTAGACATAGAATTTTCAGAAATCCCATAGAGAAAAAATCCTAACTATATATACCCACTGGCTATCGCCAGTAGGTAATATACATATATAAACATATATAATCTGCATATCTATATAAATATAAATGCATGCATACATATACATATATGCATACATATGCATGTTATTTACATGAAAGTTTTAAAAACACTAATAAAAGCAAAGCTAAAAAGCCACCTCATTACAAACAGAATGGCTTTAACTTAAACGAGGGCGAGATCTATTGCATTTTCAATGCTTGTTTACTTTGGTTCTATCAAGAAGGCATTCAGATGTGTCACACATTTGCCATCAATTCTGAATGTTAGCACTCTAGTTGCTCATTAGATCACTGTAGTAAAGCTAGTGCTCACCAGGGAAGTCTGCTGCTAATCATGGTTTGCAGCCATTTTCCCGCATTTTTTATCCCGCAGACTTTCAGTCCGCATACCATTATCCCGCAAGGTCATTGACCTCGCATACCATTATCCCGCATTTTTTCAAAACGCATGTGCATTTATCGCGCATGCCTTTACAAAGAATTACGTTTTAAAGGCATGTATGTAAATGCATTTGCGTTGTGAAAACCACGATGACGAGAGAGGTAAGTGGGTTTGTGTTAATTTTTTCGTGGGTTAGTGATTGTGTAGTGTAGTGTAGTGTAGTGTTGTGTAGTGTAGTGTTGTGTTAGTGTAGTGTAGAGTTGTGGTGGTTGTTTAGTGTAGGGTCATGCTGGGGGTAGTGTTTTAGGGTTTAGGGTTGTGTTGTAGTGTTTGCGTAGTGTAGGGTCATGCTGGGGGTAGTGTTTTAGGGTTTAGGGTAGTGTTGTAGTGTTTGCGTAGTGTAGGGTCATGCTGGGGGTAGTGTTTTAGGGTTTAGGGTTGTGTTGTAGTGTTTGCGTAGTGTAGGGTCATGCTGGGGCTAGTGTTTTAGTGTTTAGGGTAGTGTTGTAGTGTTTGCGTAGTGTAGGGTCATGCTGGGCGTAGTGTTTTAGGGTTTAGGATAGTGTTGTAGTGTTTGCGTAGTGTAGGGTCATGCTGGGGGTACTGTTTTAGGGTTTTGGGTAGTGTTGTAGTGTTTGCGTAGTGTAGGGTCATGCTGGGGTGTAGTATTTTAGGGTTTAGGGTAGTGTTGTAGTGTTTGCGTAGTGTAGGGTCATGCTGGGGGTAGTGTTTTAGGGATTTGGGTAGTGTTGTAGTGTTTGCGTAGTGTAGGGTCATGCTGGGGTAGTGTTTTAGGGTTTTGGGTAGTGTTGTAGTGTTTGTGTAGTGTAGGGTCATGCTGGGGTGTAGTGTTTTAGGGTTTTGGGTAGTGTTGTAGTGTGTGCGTAGTGTAGGGTCATGCTGGGGGTAGTGTTTTAGGGTTTTGGGTAGTGTTGTAGTGTTTGCTTAGTGTAGGGTCATGCTGGGGGTAGTGTTTTAGGGTTTTGGGTAGTGTTGTAGTGTTTGCGTAGTGTAGGGTCATGCTGGGGGGTAGTGTTTTAGGGTTTTGGGTAGTGTTGTAGTGTTTGCGTAGTGTAGGGTCATGCTGGGGGTAGTGTTTTAGGGTTTTGGGTAGTGTTGTAGTGTTTGCGTAGTGTAGGGTCATGCTGGGGGTAGTGTTTTAGGGTTTAGGGTAGTGTTGTAGTGTTTGCGTAGTGTAGGGTCATGCTGGGGGTAGTGTTTTAGGGTTTAGGGTAGTGTTGTAGTGTTTGCGTAGTGTAGGGTCATGCTGGGGGTAGTGTTTTAGGGTTTAGGGTAGTGTTGTAGTGTTTGCGTAGTGTAGGGTCATGCTGGGGGTAGTGTTTTAGGGTTTAGGGTAGTGTTGTAGTGTTTGCGTAGTGTAGGGTCATGCTGGGGGTAGTGTTTTAGGGTTTAGGGTAGTGTTGTAGTGTTTGCGTAGTGTAGGGTCATGCTGGGGTGTAGTGTTTTAGGGTTTTGGGTAGTGTTGTAGTGTTTGCGTAGTGTAGGGTCATGCTGGGGGTAGTGTTTTAGGGTTTAGGGTAGTGTTGTAGTGTTTGCGTAGTGTAGGGTCATGCTGGGGTGTAGTGTTTTAGGGTTTTGGGTAGTGTTGTAGTGTTTGCGTAGTGTAGGGTCATGCTGGGGGTAGTGTTTTAGGGTTTAGGGTAGTGTTGTAGTGTTTGCGTAGTGTAGGGTCATGCTGGGGGTAGTGTTTTAGGGTTTAGGGTTGTGTTGTAGTGTTTGCGTAGTGTAGGGTCATGCTGGGGGTAGTGTTTTAGGGTTTAGGGTTGTGTTGTAGTGTTTGTGTAGTGTAGGGTCATGCTGCGGGTAGTGTTTTAGGGTTTAGGTAGTGTTGTAGTGTTTGCGTAGTGTAGGGTCATGCTGGGGTGTAGTGTTTTAGGGTTTTGGGTAGTGTTGTGGTGTTTGCGTAGTGTAGGGTCATGCTGGGGGTAGTGTTTTAGGGTTTAGGGTAGTGTTGTAGTGTTTGTGTAGTGTAGGGTCATGCTGGGGGTAGTGTTTTAGGGTTTAGGGTAGTGTTGTACTGTTTGTGTAGTGTAGGGTCATGCTGGGGGTAGTGTTTTAGGGTTTAGGGTAGTTTAGTTGTTTAGTGTATGCTAAAGGCATATTCGTTCTAAAAGTTTTCGTTATTTTAATTTGCGGCCTAATAGTACATGCGGGATTTTTTTTGCGGACTGATGGTATGCGGGATTTCGTCATATATTCGCTAATCATACTTTCTATGGCAAAATGAACCCCCTCATTTTGTTCCTTTTTAAATTAAATGTTTTAAGAGTTACCACTTTATTCCAATCAAGATGGCTTCAGGTGTGCCATACCTTTGTAATAAGTAGGACTGTTAGCACTCTAGTTGTTCTTTAGAACACTCTGGGACATTCTGTCATTGGGCTATATTGGGCTACATCTGGCTGATATTTGGGCTACATTTGTTTTTTTGTCTCTGGTGGCCATCTTTGGGCTACATTGGGCTACATTGGGCTACATTGGGCTACATTTGGGCTCCAACATATATATAGCCCAATGTAGCCCAATATATATTTTTTAAAGTTAATTTTCGTAAAAACCACTGGAGCCTATATCTTGAGACATAGCAAAGGCACATCGGGCTACCAGTCCCTACAATTTTGCCAAGATTGGTGTAAATCCATTCAGCCGTTCAGGCTAAAAGTGAGGCCAACCGCCCTATGGAAAATTGCATGGGAAAAACACGTTTTGGGACCCCCCTTTTTTCTCGGCCCCCCCTTGACGAAACCCCCCCAAATTTTCAGGGGCTGCTCAGAAACGAAATGTTCCATTTTCCTGAAAATTTCAGCCAATTCTGTCCTCAAACGCCAAAGTTATTCGACATAGAATTTTCAAAAATCCCATAGGAAAAAAATCCTAACTATATATACCTACTGGCTATCATGGAATATACATTGTAGTCTCTGAGGGTGTAAAATGTCCTCATTTGCAAGGAGGTTATCTACTGCTTGTACACATTGCAGGAGTTCATTGTCCCAAGTTTCATCGAAAAATTCAATGTCAATTTGATCAATTGTATCAATCAATTCTTGGCTGCTCTCTTGCAGGTCCATTTCAAAAGAAACTTGGTTTTCGCCTTCCATTTTGCCTGAAATTTGGATTAAAAAAATATATATTAGTAGAGATAGGGCAATGTTGGGAATAATTTTAGATAGGCATTTTTTATCAGTGAATTTATCTTTGGGCAGTGTATAGTATCAGAGTGGAAGTAGGAATATAAAAAAGTGTATGTGATTTAACGTAAGTAAATTCATAATTATACAAGAGAAGCCTAACTCCATCCATAACTATAACAGAGAAGTCTCTCTAAATCTATAACTACTACAGAGGGATAGTATATATCTATCAGAAAAAGTTTACCATATTAACTTATAGTGCACAATATACTTCAGTTTTAAAAATAAAAACTTACCTTTAGAAAGAAGTTGAAGGAATTAGTGAAAATACTATTGAAATGTACAGCAAGAAGTAGTAGTCAAAATGGCTGTGTTTTCTTCTCTTCCTTTATATATATTCAGGTATATAACCAATGAAATATCAGGTAAAAAAAGTAGAAAATGAAAGTAACATTTTCATTGGTTGTCAATTCCAACACTTCAGATGTGTTTTGTGATGTAATTTACCTCAGGGTATTTAGAGAGGTCTACAGGCTAAATGACTAAATGGAATTCCAATCAAATTTGTGAAAATGGTAGGGATTGGTATGTAGTATGAGCTAATCTATATTTGGTGAAATTGTCTCCAGTGGCTTTTCTGTGAACTACTTTCCCACCTTTTTTGATGGTGCGCTTCCCAGGGAGCGACCCGGTACGCGAACCGTTGAGCGCCCCGGTTCGCGAACCTTAAGCGTTCCGGGAGTCCACCATTTTGTGTTTTGGTCGAATTAAGATACAAGATGGAGGGCAAATAATGTTCAGAATGGGTAGAAGGGGGCACGGTAGAGTTATCTTGACCCCCTAGGTTTTCTGAGGGTGGCTGAGGAGGCTTATATGTGCGAAAAAAAAACATTTTTAAAAAAAATTTCGCGAGGTTAGCTCCCGGTTCGCGTACCGGGTAGCGCCCCAGGGAGCGTACTTTGTTGAAAATTAGTGAAAAATGTTAGAGTAAAATAATAATTGTGAGTGATTAGATGTAGGGTAGCTCTGAGAAGAGCTTTTGGGTTTATGGTACATTTAGGTACTTATAAGTAGGTACCAATGCACATTCTTAAATTCAGAGTGAAAATTCTGTTGCCCTCATCTGAGAAGTGAACTCCATCTCCTCTGTAGATATCTTGCATGTAGTAACGCAAGTTATTGTTGTACAGGGAGCCCATTCCATGGTCTCTCATGTAAGCTGAAACAGATTTGTTTACATGCTTCCTCGACTTCTCAATTTGTGGACAAAATTGGTCTGACCACCTCCATTTCTGTCTTTGGCATATATTTGAATATACCAAGGCAGTCTGAGGAAAAAGTGCCATTAATTGCTCAAAGGTGTCCTTTAAAAGCATTTCCAGACCTACACCAGTCAAAGTGCCCAAGTCATTACCTCCACAGTGCACAATTAACAGGTCAGGTTTGGGCAAATGCATAAAGGTTTTCACCAATGGTATCAATTGGTGACATTTTAATCCTCTGTGGCCAAACCACTTAATTTCCACATCTTGTAAATTGAGGTTAGGTAAATTCCTGTTTTCAACGTACCTCTGAGCCCAGTGAATATAACTATGTCCAACAATCCAGACAGAAAACATGGTGAAAGAAGGTTCTCCTGCAGTCAGATGAAGTGTGGCAATGAAATGGCAGTTGAAAAAATGAGAGTGTAAAATGAAAAAAAACGGTGGAGTTTCTGTGTTCATGAAGCAGTAACAGTGATTGGTGGATTTTGATTGCTGAAAACAGAAAGTTAGGGTGCACGGATGTGTTCTTTGAAAGATGTATTTTGAGTGGTCAATAAAAAATCATTAAATGAAAGAATGCACTGGATATGCAGGTGCACTGAGAGTTCAGAGTTCAATTGCAACATTGTTGTGTGAACTTGCAAACAACAGAGGTCTTCCAAGAGGTGGTTGCCATGCAGAAAAGGCAGAAAGAGCAGAGGGGGGAAGGGTTTTCATTTGAAAAAAAGTGAGGGAAGAGTTTTGATTGGGTGACATGAGAGATATGTGTGAAGAATTACAGCATTTCTGTGCTTTTGATAGCTGCAGACTCTGGAGTGCATACCTTTTGCTCTGCTGAAGACAAATTGGTGTGTTTCTGAGACTGTTTTCAAACTCAAAGTATTTGCTAAGGTGAGAAAATATTTCTTTAATTTAGATAGAGAATAGTGTGCTTTAAGGAGAAAATTATGAATTATGTGGCGCAAATTGCTTGTAAATATGCTCCCACCTGTGCATGGAAAATTTAGATTATGAATGTTTGTGTTACATAGCCATGTTAAAAGTGATACAAACATGCTGCAAAGGTAATCAAAAAACGCTTTTATGTGTCTTAAGGACATTTTAAGTAATTTTCCCATGTGCAGTGTTTTGAAATTATGATTTGAAAATCGTTTTTGGGGTAAAGGAATTGTTTTTAAATTTATGACAAGGACATAATGGTGTATGCTTCTTTATACGGCAATTGACTGTCCCTAATGTTATTTTTCCCATTTTAATGTAAGACCTTTCTCTGTGGCGCAAGTTGCTTGTAAATATGCTCCGACCTGTGCATGGGAAATTTAGATTTTAAATGTTTGTGTTACATAGCCATGTTAAAATTGACCCAACCATGCTGGAAAGGCAATAAAAAAACACTTTCATGTGTCTTAAGGACATTTTAAGTAATTTCCCTGTGGGCAGTGTTTTCAAATTATGAATTGAAAATCGTTTTTGAGGTAAAGGAATGTTGTTAAAATTTATGTGCGCCATATGCCCCCAAATTTCGTTTTCAGGGGTGCAGCAGGGTGTTCTTGAGACACCCCTGCACCTTTGGAAAAATTCCTAATTTGCGATGAGCTAATTGCTAATCGCAAATTGCACCTTCATTCCTATGGGCCTCCTGCTCCATGTAAATGAATGGGTAATTTGCAATTAGCAATTTGCTCATCGCAAATTAGGAATGGTAAAGAATCGCTATTTATTCCGTAAAATTCGCTATTTTGGAAATGCAAAATAGTTATATGATACATATGGCGGTTGATGTCTAACAAGATAAGAAGCTTAGGGATACATTTATGATGACTGGCGCAATGAAGTGGACATCACTTACTTCATTGGTAGAGCTTTACATGTATTATGTCCTCTGTATTCTTCATCAAGCGTAACTTTAATCTGCAATCCTGAGTAGGCCTCACCTTAAACAAACCTCTGGATAGGCCACACCTTATCGTCATCCTGAATTAATCATTTAAAATGCTAGGGACAGATTTATGATAGGTGTATGCCTCTTTTGCGCCACTTACAAAACACTGTCCACGGGGAAATGACTTAAAATGTCCTTAAGACACATGAATGTGTTTTTTTAAAGCGTTTGCAAGTTTTTGGGGTGACTTTTAACATGGCTATGTGACTCAAACAGTCAAAATCTAAATTCACCATGCACAGGTGGGAGCATATTTACAAGGAATGTGCTCTATGGGGAAAGGTCTTATAATGTAATATGGGAAAAATGACATCAGAGACACTGAAATGCCTTATAGAAAAGCATACACCATTATGTCCTTGTCATAAATTTGCAAACCATTACTTTTCCCCAAAAACGAATTTCAAATCATAATTTG
The DNA here is from genome assembly GCF_964261635.1 of Lissotriton helveticus. NCBI lineage: Eukaryota > Metazoa > Chordata > Amphibia > Caudata > Salamandridae > Lissotriton > Lissotriton helveticus. The sequence continues at coordinate 1,034,619,951 of NC_136065.1, read as the reverse complement.
AAAACACTGCACATGTGGAAATTACTTAAAATGTCCTTAATTCAAAATTTGCTATTCCTTATTTTGCGATTGCACTGAAGGATTTGACGAAGCTTTCTCCTATCTGATTGTAAATACGACACACCATGGGTGGCAGATTAGTGGTGCACGTTAACTGGTGCATGCCTGGGGATGTGCCATTTAACATAAATCTGCCCCTTTACATTTAAGTATGTGCAGGACACACAGAGTCGGTGAGGCTTATCCAAGGTTAAGAAGAGATGAGTCCTGTTCACTGAAAATTTAGACATAGTCTTCACCTGCTCAGCATTGCTGGACATGGCTAAATAATAGCTGCAAAATATTACTCTTGTTAAACAATTTTACTATTATAATCTCTGAGATTTGTCTCTTACTCTGCAACATCTCACTGTTGTTATCTTTCTTTAAAGATAAAGACAACCTCAACATGAGCGACAATCTGCAATCAGTTGATTTTGACCTCATCATTGAACTTGTAATTGAAACATCAGTGGATGTTGATCCCTTGGATGATTTAAATCCTGAGGATGAAGAAGAGCGTGATGAGGATGCAGATTTGTCCGAATTATATGACATAGGATGGGAAGCTGACCTGCTTGAGCCTATGGAAATATAAACATTTATTTTTAAAATTTATAATTAATAAAAAGTAAAAAGGTAAACCGTTTAATTTAAAAATAAAGACACCTTCAAAAGCAGGTTATGTGTAGTGTCTTCAATAAAATATTAAAATATGCTCATAAAATTAGATCAGATTCACATATAAAATAGCACAGGTAACATAAATATAAATGTCATTTCTTTTCTGCTATTTCTGTATTGTAAATTTGCAAGGACTAAAAAATCTTCTATTTAAAATGTCAAGTAGTGTGTTAAGTTTTTGATCACTGTTATTGTTTTACTGTTTGGTAATAATGGTTAATAACATTTTTTATTATATTTTACCACAGATTCAACTGCAGATCATTTCAAGATTTCACCATGCCAACAATAGAAAGACAGTGAAAGGCTGCAAAACGTCAAAGACAGCAGGTGAAAGAAAATAAGCAGCAGTCCTCTAACAAAAAGATTTGTCAAGTCACGAAGAAAGCACCGGGTAAGAGCACAAAATATTTCATAAGAAATATGTGTAGTAAAAAAAATATTACTACAGAAAATGTTTCAGTCCATAAAACGAGAAGGAATTCAAATGGAAAGGAAAGGCCAATCAAAAATGTTACTGCTAGAGCAAGAGATAACTCTGTGCATGATAGTAGAAGGAAACAACAGTTTAGGGAGATTCGTAAACGAATGTTCCGCAACAGGATAATTGGCAATTTGTTAAAAAATATTAAGAAAGGTCAACAGAAACTGGTTTTTTATAAGAGAAAAAAAAAAGTTGAGAAAGTTATTGATCAGGCATTTGAAATTAAACGTAAGTTATTTATTTTGATAATCAATAGAATTAGGAAGCTAAACAAGGCAATTTATGATTTCAAAAGAAATAGTAGATGGAAGAGAATAGTTAATCGTAGTAATTTTTGTGAAGTTTTTTCTGGAGAATGGATGCATAGTTCAAGCTGTGAGGCATTTTTTAATGAGGAGAGTTATTTCCAGGATAATGATTTGGTGCATGCAGTTGACACCAGTGGTCGTGCTTATGAAGTGAAAGATGGTTGTCCAGTTGAAAAAGAAAAACGTGTGACAACAGAGGCAGAAGAGGTGTTAGGTAATGAGGTTTTAGGAAGACGTGCTAAGGGTCCTGTGTACACCTGGAAGTGTAGTAGTATTTGCAGTGTGCGACAGGATTCCATCAATTTGCTTTGTGATTTTGTACGGTCATTTAATAAGAAAAGTTTGAAGCAGAAAATAAGGTTGTTGCAAGAATCAGATCCTTGCAGAGTAAGAGAAGTGACAGGTTTGCATGGTCATTCACTGGCTTGTCTTTCCAGGAGAGTATGCCAGAGTGTTTTTCATCATTTCAGGATGCTAGCAGTGCATCATAATAAAGTGAGGAAATTAGTTAGAATGTTGTATTATGCTAAGAGTCCAGCAATTATGCTTAAACAATTATGCGCTGCTCTTTTGCATGGTTCTGAAATAGATGTGAAGAATATATGTGAAGAAATTGAGTTTTGTTACTTTGGAAGTAAAGAGGAGAATGTTGAAATTGAGCAAGAAGAAGAGGGTCATGTGGAAGATAGTGTACAGGTTTCCAGTACAGATAATTTCCAGAGGGAAATTGCGACGTTTGAGGTGAAATCAAGTGAGAGGCCTAATTTCACTTGTGTGTGTTGTCGACGCACTTATTATAAGAATCAGACTAAGTTAGTGGATTTATATGCAAAAAGTGAAAGGGAAAATAATAGTGAATGGAAGGATTTCGCAACATACTTGATGGTAGAAAATTGTTTTGATTTGGGATTGGATCAACGTGTGTGTAGTTATTGTTGTTGCAAATTAAATCAAAACCAGATGCCTGCTAGAGCAGTTCATAATAATCTGGAATTGGTTGAGATTCCTTCTGAATTGAAGGATTTAAATACTTATGAATCTATTTTGATTCAAAGTATCCATCCCTTTCAGGCTATTGTAAGAATGGAGCCAAAGACAGGGAAATTGCCTCCATCAGATTTACAGAGAGGATTAAAGGGAAGAGTTGTTTATTTGCCTCTAGATTTGAAGAAAAACATTAACACAATTGGAGTAGAAAAAGTGGAAGAGGAACCTCTGGTTATCTTAGTTAATGGGGTTCCGACAAAGAATAAGAAAATATGGCAAGATTTAGTGGATGTTAGGAAAGTTAAAAAGGCAACATTGTATTTGAAAAAAAATAATAAATACTATAAGAATGTATATGTTGCAGAAGAGGAAGTAAGTGAGGAAGAGGATAGCGATTTGTGTGCTGGTCAAATTGAGAAAGTAGAACCCTCTACTAGTGAAGAAATATATGAACATTATAGTGTTCATCCTTTGCATTCCAAGGAAGTCATGGGGAATGCTATTGAGTTGTTTCAAATGAAACAAGCCAAAGGGAGTCCCATTAGTGTTTGGGAGGAAAGTTTGGAAGCTCGGTGTTTCCCACAGCTTTTTCCAACAGGTCAGGGAGGAAGATATGATGAGCGACCTCATCAAATTCCTGCTTCTGAATACCGGACTTTGCGATTGTATGCAGGAGATGCTAGGTTTCGACAATGCATTCCTTATTTGTTTCATCTCCTGTTTGAAAGCGATCTGTCTGGACTGTCATATGCAGTGAACCACATCTTGAAAAGTGGTATACACATGCAAAACATCTCGGCAAGTGACTTTATGGATAAAGTCAATGTCCAAGACAGTATTTTGGATTCTCACCTGATTAATCTCATGGCGTGTCAGCGTGGTACTAATGAGTACTGGTACCGTCGTCATGGTGATTTAAAATGTATGCTGAGGAACTTAGGTACTCCCACATGGTTCCTCACTCTGAGCTGTGCCGAGTATGGCTGGGAAGACTTACTTGAATTTCTACGAGAGGCAAATGCTAACGTAGATAACATCGAATTCAAGACACCCGGAGAACTGTGCTCTTTGGATCCAGTCAATGTATGTAGGTACTTCAATCATAGATTTGAAGCTATGATGTCTTTCATCATGAATAAGAAGAATCCACCTCTTGGAGAGGTGTTGGATTTCTTCTGGAGAAAGGAGTACCAAGCAAGAGGTGCTCCTCATATACATATGTTGCTGTGGATCAAGGATGCACCTAAATTTGGAACGGATCCAGAAGACTCAGTGATGAGTTTCATCCAACAGTATTCTACGTGTGCTGTTCCAAACGCAAAGGAGAAGAAAAGCCTAAGAGAAAAAGTTCTGCGTTTCCAAAGCCATCGATGTGGAAAGTACTGCCGTCGTAAATTCCGAAACAAGGACAAGTTCTACACTAAATGTCGTTTCGGCTTTCCACGACCGGTGATTTCTAAAGGAAGAGTAAACAGTTTGATGTCTTCGCTGCGACACAATGTCATGAAGAAATCACCTAAAAACACTTACAATTTGAAGAGGAACGAAGAGTCCAAGTACATCAACGACTACAACCCGGTGATTTTGTCCATGTGGAATGCTAACATGGATATACAGTTTGTGGCTGATAACTGTATGGCTGTGGCTCGGTATGTGACGTCTTACATCACCAAAAAAGAGAAGACAGAATTGAAGGATATGTGGGAGGACATTTCCCATGAAAAGAGCCTCAGCAAGAAGTTGTACAGTTTCAGTCTGAAGATGTTGTCGCATCGAGAAATCGGAGCGTACGAATGTTCTGACCGGTTGTCTTCAGCAAGTCTCTATGCCAAGTCCAGGAGTATCGTTTGGGCGAGTCTTGGTCTTGCTGCAACGCGTAATCGAGTTCTCAAACCTGTGCGGGAAATTGAGTATTTGGCGGAAAAGGAGCCAAACAGTACCGACATTTTGAAGACCAACATGTTGGATACATATTATCCAAATCGAAGCATTCACCTCGAGAATGTTTGTCTGTATGAGGTTCTTCAAAATTACATATTCAAGAGGAACATCAAAGAAGATACTGAGAAAGGAGTGTATGCTGTAATAGGAAGTGAGGGATGTCTGGTCAAGCAAAGAAAATGCCACTTGGTAAACCATCGAAAATTGAGTGGCGAATCTCCTGAAAAAAAGGAGTTTTTCTATTTAGCACTTTTGCAACTTTTCAAGCCTTGGCGTGCAGAAGAGGAACTGCTTGGAGATTTCCTCTGTTACGAAGACTCTTTCAATGCCGCCAAGGAGACCATAGAATGTCCTGCTTTTCCCAAATATGTAGAAATGTTGAATGCGGAAATTGAGCAGGAAGCAACGATTGCAGCCGAGATTGCCAGAGACAGTTCTCAGGACAGTCAGAGTTCTGCTTCATTGAGTCAGGATCCACTAGGAGGACCTGTTATTGAAAATGAAGCTGCCACTGCTATGAATGAAGTGGAAAGAGCCATGGCACATGCTCAAGAGGATGCGGTTAACTTAGAAGAGTTGGAAAGACAACTCAACGTTGAGCAGAGGAAAATATATGACGAAGTTACCATGCAAATTGATCATGGATTAAGTCATGATAAGAAAGAGTGCTCATGTACGTCATTGAAGCCTGTCCGATTGTACGTGAGTGGAGAAGCGGGAACTGGAAAACGTTTCCTCATTAAAGCAATTTCATGCTATTTGCAGGAAAGGACAGAGTCATCGCTGTCTTGTGTTGTCACTGCTCCAACTGGACTGGCAGCACATAATATTAAAGGGATTACTTTACATCGTTTACTGATGCTGCCAGTGGAGCATGACAACAAATTACAATATCACAAGCTATCTGGAGATGCTTGTTTTGAAGTTTCAAGAATCTTGAGGAAAATGAAACTTCTTATCATTGACGAAGTAAGCATGGTTTCCAATGTCATGCTTGCCTTTGTGCATTTGAGGATGCAAGAAGTTCTCAAAACAGAGTATGATGTGTTATTTGGTGGCAAACACATCATTGTTTTCGGAGATCTTCTGCAGCTGACACCAGTGAAAGGGCAACCTGTGTTCAAAATGCTCACGCATGAAGATACCAGGAAGTGCCTAGGCAGCATTGGCAACGTCAATATATGGTTAAACTTCAATTATGCTGAACTGCATGAAAATATGCGTCAGGCGAAGGATGAAGTTTACAAGACTATTCTACAAGATGTTAGAATTGGAAAAGTGACCGAGCATGGGAAAGAAGCTTTACATGCACGATTACTGTCAAATTTATATCCAGAACAAGATGTTGTGCCTGAGAATATTTTTCAGAAAATTACTGAGAAGAAATCTGGAATATGTTTGATGCCAACTCTTGCAGAATGTGCCAAATTTAACAACAAAATGTTGCATTTAGAAAAGCAAGAGATTGTGAAACTGGAAGCTATTGATAGAGTAGAGCATATGGGATCAACAATTATTTTGTCTGAGAATCTGAAAACAAAATTGGATTCATTAGAGAAGAGTATATCTAAAACTGCGGGTTTTGAAAAGACTCTGAATGTGTGCTTGAACTGCCGTATAATTTTAAGAAGGAATTTACATGTTGAAAGAGGTCTGGTAAATGGATCAATGGGTAATGTTGTTGATTTTGTGAAATACAGAAATAGAGATGGAATTGAATTTTTAAAAATTAAATTTGATGGCATTGAGGAAGTACAGCTAATTGGTCGTTGTTCTGCTAGATTTTTGCTTGTAAAAGACTTATATGTTCGCCGTAAGCAGTTTCCTGTTTGCTTGGCATATGCGGTGACAATTCATAAATCGCAAGGTTTAAGTGTAGACAGTGCATTGGTGAATATTGGCAGTTCTGTGTTCAAGGAGGGTATGGCATATGTGGCATTGTCACGAGTTAGAACTTTATCGGGATTGTACTTGATTGAGTGTGATGTCACAAACATTTGTGCGGATCTAGATTGTGTTAAGGAATACAATAGGTTAAGAAGAGAGTATGCGCCACATTTGCCTCAGTATCCTTTGTTTGAGAAACGTGTGGTAGGCCGGAAACGAAGAAATGTGACAAATACTGGGGAGGTTGTAGCAAAAAGACGAAAAGTCGATGAACCTAAAATTACAAGCAGAAACAAAAAGGATTCTGTTGAAGATGTTGTTGGTTTTCAGTTTGAAAACAGTTCTGGTGTCAACTGCTATGCTAATGTAGTGGTTAATGTTTTGTTTTCTCTAGAAAATGTAAAAGAAGAGATTGTGGTCAATTCTGATCAAAGATTTTGCAGTTTGTTAAATTCTGTGTTAGAGAAATGTAGCACTGATAGAAGAAACATAGAAAGTGTGTCTGAAATTCGAAATCTGTTAGACAGATGTTCAGGGCAAACACAATTCTCTCAAAATATTCAGCAAGATTGTCAGGAGTTTTTAATGTATATGCTTGATGTATTACATGCTGAAGGTGTAGATGTAGATCAGCTGTTTGGGCTTTCTTATCAATGGCAGCATGACTGCGAGAACTGTATGGTATCAAGTACTACTAGTGTAGACTCAGAAAGATTTATATATTTAACTTTGCCAGACAGTAAATCAGTCTCCTTTAATAAGCTAGTAAAAGCAGCTGATCACAACATGGAGTGTAGCCAATGTAAATCTAAAATGATGTCCACATTATTTATACGAACATATGGCCAGTATGTCATTTTAATGTTCCAACGATGTAGGCCTGATGGAACAAAATTGACAACTTTAATAAAAAATTTTGTAGCTTCGCAGTTGTCAATATCAGGAAGGACTTTTGTAACTGCAGCAATTATATATCATGACGGCCCTTCAATAACATCAGGACATTACACAGCTTATTTAAAGTCTAGAAATGGCTGGTCATTCTGCAATGATTCTGTTTTAATTTTCAAAAAAAAATTGCCGTATGACCTTAAAAACTCTTACCTGGTGTTTTTAAAACCAAAATTTTGGGGAAATAATCTCGGGATGTGCTCTGTGGAATTTCAAGAAGTTCTAATGGCTCCTACACAATTTGGCCTTGAGGATAAGTGTAGTTCAGAGACATAACTTCTAACCATAGGACTGGACGTCATGGAGAAATACGTGCACTTTGAATGAGTTCAGAAAAACTGTTTCTTTTTATAAGCTAATTGAAGCAGCCAATCAAAACATGGAGTAGAGGGAATGTAAGTCTGCAATGCTGTCTACTGTTTTACATTGCTTTGTGATTAAAAGTGATGTAGAGAATTAAATAATTGTAGTAGTCATAGAGGTAGTGTAAGTCTGCTTCATAGTAAGCAGTATCAGTGTCATAGGAAATGTAGAACATGACTGAGCAAGAAGGGGCAGATATTACTATTCCAGGATTGTGAAAATGATCTTCAACATTTTAATTCTGAAAGTTGCGGAAATGCCAAATGACGGGATTGGCTTACAAGAAATCCAAGAGTTATAAATGGCTCTGACCAGATTTGGCCTTGTGGAAAATTGTGGTAGAGAGCAAGAAGTCATTTATTGCATGTAACGTGTTTTTAAAAACGATGGAGATTTTCTTTCAGAAAGTGGCGGGCTGAAAGTAATAACAGCACAAAAGAGTGTAAGCTGTTCATAGGACATCCTTGGACGTCATGGAAAGTAAGTTAACTTTAAGGAGTTCTGAATTTTGATTTCTTATGTTGTATGGGTTTTTTAAACACAATCATTTTGATTGTGTTTTTTTCCCCGCTGTTACATGATGAATACCTTCAAGTCACTGATTTAAGTGAAATTTGATACATTCTGAGAACAGCAAAAATAAACCATTTAACATGTATAATTAATGTTCTACTTTTTGTACTTATGATATACATTTAGAAATGTGAGGTAGATATGGAGAAACTGAGGCTTCTGTAAGTGTCAAAGTTAATGCTCACAGTGCTGCACTTCTGGGTACTGTTTTGTTTTGAAAACTGAATAGGCCTCACCTTAAAGAAACCTCTTGAAAGGACACATCTTATTTGTATCCTGAAAGAATCATTTAAAATGTTAGACACAATTTTATGATGGCTTTACATCTTTTTTGCGCTGCTATTGCATCACTATTGTGAGACATCAGCAGTGCAAAAGATGCACCATGTTCCAAAATAGGCCTCACTTCATCAGCATCAAGATACTGTTTGTTTAAAATATATATCTTTAGGATTGTGTAGGGGACGTATAGCAGCAGAGGCTTCTGTAAATCTCAAAGTTTTTGAAAAACTGTTTCTTCTTGAACCTTTTCCCTTGTCTTTTCAAATTTTTAAATACATGTTTTAATATTTTTGAAATGTTTCTTCTCTCTTTTACAGATTGAAAGTATGAAAAAATATTTGAAAAAGTTAACAAGAATTATAAGGTAAATGTTTTCTACTCTTTTAACCCGCAATCCACTGCTGATGATGTCACTGACTATGTCATGAATGATGTAATAAGTGGACATGACTTACTTCATTGGTAGGCCTTCACATGTATTAATGCATACACTGCTGCACTTCTGCGTACTGTTTCATATGCTGAACTACATCTGCACTATGAGATACCTAAGCAAAGGCAACACAGGTGATGTGATTGTGAAATGAGCAAAAGAAACTCCACGTTTTTCAATTACATTACTTGTGTTTTCTAAGTTTACGGATGACATTGTGCAGATGAACTTTAGGTCTGTCTATGGACACAGAAGAGGTCTGGCCGTTGTTCAAGAGTGAAGTGGACATGTTTTACTTCAATGGTAGGCCTTCACATGTATTATCTCCTCTGTATTCTTCAACAAGCATAAATTTGATATGCAACCCTGAGTAGGCCTCATCTTAAACAAACTTTTGGAGAGGACACACCTTATCGTCATCCTGAATCAATCATTTAATCTATCACATTTAACATCTATTAGTTCTACTGCTTCATTTCTTTAATCCTTACTTTCCTGCGTTTGCTACTTCTCTCATTCCTTTCTCTATTACTTAATTATTCTACTCCTTCCAGTATTTTTCTCAGTCCCTCTCTTCTCATACTTCTTCATTATTATTCACTCATTCTGTCTCTATTAATGTTACTGTTTCTGAATGATCTCAAAAATTTTTTAAAACAAGAACAGTAAGTATAAGGATAGGAAACAGACATTTATGTTACAAGAAAGACAGCTATAGGAAGTAAACAAAAGATACTGTTACTCGCAATCCACTGCTGATGATGTCACTGACCATGTCAAGAATGATATAATATGTGACATGATCAGAAGTGGATTGCGGGTAACAGTATGTTTTCTTTACTCCCTGTAGCTGTCTTTCTTGTAACATAACTGTCTGTTTCCTTCCCTTATACTTACTGTTCTTTTTTTTAAAAAAATTTTTTGGTTCGCTCCTGGTTCGCGTACCGGAGTGCGAACTGGAAGCGAACTAAAAGAAATAGAGGTTGGCAGAGTTTCAAAAATTCTACCAATTTTTTTTATAATGGGGAGGTAGTTCTGAAAAGAACTTTTTTTTTTGGTTTTTGTTGTTTTAAATTTTTTTTATTATTTTTCTGAACATTTTTTATATTTTTTTGTTTTTTCTGAACATTTTGTAATTTTTTTGTTTTTTGTGGGGGAGGGGGGAAACAAAAATGATTCATTGAAAAGGGCTCAACAGGAGCAACGAAAAAAAGAAGAATTTATTTTTTGGGGCGTTTCGGGCAATCATGATTATTGATAGCTCTCATTATAAGAGTAATGCTTCTTTCTCCGTAGCAAAGTGTTTGGTTGCACCACACGCACACTTGCTTTACTTCCCCCATGTCCATTTGAATGTTCGGGATCACCTCCCTCGCCTCTGGTCCCGATACTTCTTTGACAACAGATCTTCTCGCCATTGCCGGGGGATTTTGCTGTTCATCACGAAGCTGGGCAGCACTATAATTATTTGGGTGCCACCTACTCATATGCCTGTGCATCGTATAATTACCGAAGCTGTATTTCTTGTCAGTGCCCCTTGAAAGTCGATCGTTGCAAATACGGCAAAACACATATCTGGCATTGACTTTTTTTTGCCCTGCTGGAAATTAAAAAAATTGCCAGATGTAGTTTTCTTTTCTATTGTATCTTCTGGGCTCCTCTCGCAAAAACTCAGGCTCTTCCTCCTCTTGCTCCTCTTCTTGATCTTCCTCTTCTTCTATGATTGCTTGAGCAGGTGGTCCTTTCTTCCCTTGAGGAGGTGGGGGTGGTGGTGGGGGAACACTAGCTGAAGCAACAATGGAAGCCATTTCTCTATAATGTAAAAGGGTCTTTCTCTCACCAAGATGAAAGTCAGAGTGAGGAAAGAAGGAGGGGTTTTCATCATTTGGGAAAAGCAAAAGTTCTCAACCAATGAAAAGTGTTATTTTTAGGTCACCTGACCTAGCCTTCCATCATTATGAAACCAAAAGTGAAATGAACCAATGAAAAGTTTTATTACCAAGTCACATGACCTGTTATGCTTACGTTACGCGCTCCGGTTCGCGCCCCGAATAGCTTCCGGGTCGCTGCGCTTCGCGCCTCGGTCCGCGCCCCGGGACACTTCCGGGTGCGCTAACGCGATACGTCACAAGACGCATTTCGCAGCAACGCGATACGTCGCGCTTTCGCGACGTGCCGCGGATCGCTTCCGGGGAGCTGCGTTTCGCGCCTCGGTCCGCGCCCCGGGGCACTTCCGGGTGCGCTAACGCGGTACGTCACAAGACGCATTACGCGGCAACGCGATACGTCGCGCTTTCGCCACGCGCCGCGGATCGCTTCCGGGGAGCTGCGTTTCGCGCCTCGGTCCGCGCCCCGGGGCACTTCCGGGTGCGCTAACGCAGTACGTCATAAGACGCATTACGCGGCAACGCGATACCGTCACTATGTTGATTTCTTATCGGTTCGCGGACCGGGTCGCGGCATCTATTTGAGCTAACGGAAAGCTTCCCGGTTCGCGGACCGGGAGCGAAACAAAAAAAATATTTAAAAAAAATTATTAATAAACATATAAAATATATTTTTGTATTTAAAGAAGAATACATTTTACAGCTATAGATATTAGCTTTTAAAAAACCAATGAAATTCATTGAAAAAACCATAGGTTATAGACCATATATAGTTAGGAATTTGCATTTACAAAACCTTGAAAATTCACTGAAAAAACCATAGGTTATACACCATATATAGTTAGGAATTAGCATTTAAAAAACCTTATTTTACTCACACAAAACCATTGAAATTCCATATATAGTTAGTTGTACTAACTATATATCACGCACCCGCAATCCACTGCTGATCATGTCACATATGACATCATTCATGACATGGTCAGTGACATCACTGATGACATCACTGATGACATCTCAAATGACATCACTGATGACATCACTGATGACATCTCAAATGACATCACTGATGACATCACTGATGACAACATCCAGTGACTGTATTTTTCTGTAAAGTTAAAATATGTCTTACATATTTAAGAATGAGTGGATGTATAAGTGTCTGGATGAAGGATTTAGTAGGTGCATGACTGACTGTATGAGTGAGTGGTTAAATGTGTCTCACTGAGTGCATGGGTTAGTGACTAAACTGTCTTAATTTGTGCATCATTATGTCTGTTATTCTGTAAACTGCTGCATGTGTTGATCAGTAGCTATATGAGTAACTATATGGGTTATTGATTGGTTGCCCAAGCATTTGTATGGGAGACTGAGAGTGTGTGTGGGTGGCTGGGAGATGTATGACTCTGTGCATAGATGTATGGGTTCAAAAGTGCATGTGGAAACAGCTGTATGGGTGGTTGACTGTGTGCATGACTGTATTGGTGAGTGAATAGATATCTCAGTGCTACATGTCAAAGTAAGTACATATGTAAAATACAGTACATGTGAGAGTTGACATATATAAATAACTGTGCATAAGAGCCAGTGAATGTGTGAGTGGCTGTATGGATCATTGTGCTCTTGTATCCAGGATTGTATAAGTGAGTAAATATGTTTTAGTATATGTTTGAATAAGTAAGGTGTGTATAACTGTAAGGAGAACAAAGGAGAAGAAAAGCCTAAGAGAAAAAGTTCTGCGTTTCCAAAGCCATCGATGTGGAAAGTACTGCCGTCGTAAATTCCGAAACAAGGACAAGTTCTACACTAAATGTCGTTTCGGCTTTCCACGACCGGTGATTTCTAAAGGAAGAGTAAACAGTTTGATGTCTTCGCTGCGACACAATGTCATGAAGAAATCACCTAAAAACACTTACAATTTGAAGAGGAATGAAGAGTCCAAGTACATCAACGACTACAACCCGGTGATTTTGTCCATGTGGAATGCTAACATGGATATACAGTTTGTGGCTGATAACTGTATGGCTGTGGCTCGGTATGTGACGTCTTACATCACCAAAAAAGAGAAGACAGAATTGAAGGATATGTGGGAGGACATTTCCCATGAAAAGAGCCTCAGCAAGAAGTTGTACAGTTTCAGTCTGAAGATGTTGTCGCATCGAGAAATCGGAGCGTACGAATGTTCTGACCGGTTGTCTTCAGCAAGTCTCTATGCCAAGTCCAGGAGTATCGTTTGGGCGAGTCTTGGTCTTGCTGCAACGCGTAATCGAGTTCTCAAACCTGTGCGGGAAATTGAGTATTTGGCGGAAAAGGAGCCAAACAGTACCGACATTTTGAAGACCAACATGTTGGATACATATTATCCAAATCGAAGCATTCACCTCGAGAATGTTTGTCTGTATGAGGTTCTTCAAAATTACATATTCAAGAGGAACATCAAAGAAGATACTGAGAAAGGAGTGTATGCTGTAATAGGAAGTGAGGGATGTCTGGTCAAGCAAAGAAAATGCCAATTGGTAAACCATCGAAAATTGAGTGGCGAATCTCCTGAAAAAAAGGAGTTTTTCTATTTAGCACTTTTGCAACTTTTCAAGCCTTGGCGTGCAGAAGAGGAACTGCTTGGAGATTTCCTCTGTTACGAAGACTCTTTCAATGCCGCCAAGGAGACCATAGAATGTCCTGCTTTTCCCAAATATGTAGAAATGTTGAATGCGGAAATTGAGCAGGAAGCAACGATTGCAGCCGAGATTGCCAGAGACAGTTCTCAGGACAGTCAGAGTTCTGCTTCATTGAGTCAGGATCCACTAGGAGGACCTGTTATTGAAAATGAAGCTGCCACTGCTATGAATGAAGTGGAAAGAGCCATGGCACATGCTCAAGAGGATGCGGTTAACTTAGAAGAGTTGGAAAGACAACTCAACGTTGAGCAGAGGAAAATATATGACGAAGTTACCATGCAAATTGATCATGGATTAAGTCATGATAAGAAAGAGTGCTCATGTACGTCGTTGAAGCCTGTCCGATTGTACGTGAGTGGAGAAGCGGGAACTGGAAAAAGTTTCCTCATTAAAGCAATTTCATGCTATTTGCAGGAAAGGACAGAGTCTTATGAGTTTACCTCTGATGACTGCTTTGTAAGCGTCCCATGTTATTTGGCTGGTTGTGCCTACTCTATTGTCCTCAAAGAAGTTAGCTGAGGTTGTACTCAAATTTTCTCTTATTTCTGGATCCAAGAAAAGTGTGCGGTCTACTGTCCATCTTGGCTGAAATTTTTTTATTTCTGAGTTTATGGTCAGTTGAACTGCTGAGTGATCCGACAGATGTTCAGGTAGATGATCTAGAGCTTTGATATTTTTGTGAATGTTTTTACTGATCAAAAAGTTGTCAATTCTAGACTTATGACCTAGCTTTTTGTTATGTAGGGTAAACGGGTGCTCCTTGTTTCCTTTCTCCCTCCACATATCGATTAGGTCCAGATCCCTTTTATATATGCTTAACCATTCTCTCATTTTTGGTAGGTTAAATTGTTTTCCTGGGGGAGCTCTATCTATCTTAGGGTCTATCATAATGTTAAAGTCCCCTCCCAACAGTATTGGATCCGATGAGGTTAAAAGCTCTGTATATAATTTTTGTAGAGGGCTTGGATCGTCTATGTTTGGTCCATAATATCCCGCTATCGTAAAGTTGTTATCATATATTTTCACTCTTGCTAAGGCCCATCTGCCTTTGTTGTCTTCTGCTTTATGTATTATTTTTGCATTAAGCGATTTTTTAAAGAGTATTGTGATTCCTTTGATGTTGCAGCTTTGATCAGTACAGATGTAGAAATCTACCCAGCTTAGTGGTTTTATTATTTGCTCCCATTCTTTTTTTGTGAGGTGAGTCTCTTGGAGGATGATCACTTCACTGTCCGTTAATTTTAAATATTCGAAGATTCTCCTCCGTCTACTTGTCGTTCTGAGTCCATTTACGTTCCATGACAGGATTTTGAAATCTTTTGTGAATTTAGCCATGGAGTTTACTATTTTGGTGGTTGTTTGGTTCTCGCTTCATTTTTGCTTGTCGTTCTTCTGCCCTCCGCATTACATCGCTCTTGAGGATAATTTTTCTAGTTTTTTCCCTAGTTTGCTCTCCACCCATGGTGTCTTTTTTATTTGGTTTTATATTTTTCTTGTGTATAATGTTGCCCTCCCTGGGGAAGCCTCCCTCTTTTTTTTTGGGCGATACTATTCGCCCTATTCAAGCTCCACAGTTCATTTTTTGTTACGTTACCTATCTCTTTGGTTTTATGTTGAAGTCTGTTGCTGAACCTTTATCTGTTCTATGAGATTTTCCACTTCGCTTGGCTCTCTGATGTTGTGCATTTTGTTCTGCCACATGATTCTCAGTGCGGCGGGGAATCTCATTTGTACAGTGGCACCTAAGCTTTTTAACTCCGCCATGTATTGCCCTAATTCCCACTGTCTGTCCTGGGTGGCTTTTGACATGTCTGAGCGGATCCTGAACGTCCAACTATCTTTCTTTAGCGAAGTAGCCTTTAGTCCTTCACTAAAAAATTTTTCCTTTAATGTGTACGTTTTGAAATTTATTAGAATCTTTCTTGGCGTCTTTCTGTCTCTGCTCTTTCTGAATGGATTCCGATGTACCCTTTGAATGTCATCACTCAGATTTATGGTTTGTGTCCAAGGAAAATATTCTTCGAGTAAAGAGATGGTGAATTTCTTTATGTCTTGCCCCTCCAAATTTTCTGGCACATTCAGAATCCTGAGATTATTTTTTCTTGCTTGATTTTCCAGTGATTCTAATTTATCCTTGATGGTTCTGTCTGAGTCTCTTAGTTTCCTAATTTTAGACTGGTTAGAATCTACTTTCCTTTCGAGGGACGCCACCTCTAGTTCTACTGCGGTTACTCTGTCACCCAAGGCATTCAGCTTTTGATCTAGGGTCTCACACACTTCTTGGATTTTGGCCTGATTGGACTCAGATATCAGGAATTTCTCTCTCATCTCTTTCAGAACCTTCTCCATGAGGTTTTCCATAAGTCTCCCAGTTTGTTCAAAAGGTGTTTGTGGTGGAGGGCAGTTGGAAGAGCTTGTACCAGGTTCATTTACATTTACACTTAGCTGGGTTGAGAACTCTGGAGTCTCAGTAGTCTCAGTAGTCTCTGATACTTCGCCTTGTGGCATTATATTGCTTGTAGGTGCTTTTGTACTCATTTCTGGAACTATACTAGTCAGGTTCTCAGGGGTTTCTCCCGTTTGAGGTGGCAAGGTAAGGAGATTTTCTCCTGCTGCTTGTTGGGGTTGCCGAACTTTAAAGAAAGATCTCAATGAAGGTGTAATTTTTAATTTATGCTCGAGGGGGGCTGCTGCCTTGTCTGTTCTTGGCTTAGGCTGACGCTCTCTGTTGGCAGTAACTTTTTTAATCTTTTTTTGTAACGGTAGAGTTACTTGCTTGGAGGGCTGTGTAAAATTTTGCTTGGTAAATTGCCTATTCCTAAGGCAGTAGCTGGACTTAATCCCGACCTCTTCCTCTTTTTGGTCTTTTTGGTCTCTTCCCTCTATCTTCTTACTTGACTTAAAAAACAGGTCAACCACATCTGCTCCACTGTTTCCTGTTGAGTTATTTACCTCTGTTTTTTGGGCTGTCCACTCTTTTGCCCCCTCACACCCCTTGATTTGATCAAGCACAATCCTCCCTTGAATTTTTCTCACCTCCTGTAGCTGGTTCATGTAACCACCGCGCACACCAGAGTTCGTTTCTTTTTCTTTTTCTTTAATTATAGTGCCTTTGCCTTTGCTAATGTCTGCCTCTGGCCAGAGCAGGTGTTCTGTGTACTCGTCAGGGGCAGACCCGCTCCTCTCTTGCGTCCCTCGCGAGTCTCCACGTCTCCTTGTCCCCGTCCGCTGGTGCTCCTCTGCTTTTTGTGGTGATCTTCCTGCTTGAGCTGACTGGTCTCCATGCAGCCGAGAGCTGCTGTCACTGCTGCCGCCGGCGGCGCTGACACTGCCGCTCTTGCCCCGGAAGTGAATGCACAGCCTTCCCTGTGCTCTCCGGCAGTCGCGGTGTGCGCCCGAGGCTGCCGCCCATCTGTGAGGGGCACCCGTTGTGGCCCCTGTCCTGGCCACGCCGCTGCAGAACACCAGGAACCCGAAGAACAGCAAGAAGCGAGGAGCCTATAGATCAAGCATATAGATCAAAACTCAGTAAACAAGAGATTAAAGATAAGGAAGAAGCTATTAACCAAATTGATGCACAGATTTATATAGAACAAAGTCTAGAAACAAGAAACAAACTGGAGGCAGAGAGAAAAGAGCTAAAAGGAAAGCTGGCAGAATATCTTGAAGACAGAGTGAAAAGTAAGTGGGAGGCTAGCAAACTAGCCAATCATGAATATGGAGAGGGCTGCGGGAAACTATTGGCTTGGAAAACCAAAACGGAACAAACCAGGAATAAAATAGCCAAGATACAACTAAGCGATCAATCTGGTACAACCTCCGATGAGTCGGAAATCAAACAGGAATTTGAACTTTTTTTCACCAACCTGTATATGGAAGACTCCCCCTCCTCAGCAGAGGAGCAGGGAAAATATCTTGACTCTCTAAATCTACCAAAACTATCCGAATTTGAATCCAAAGAACTAAACGCAGAAATAACAACAGATGAAGTAGAAACAGCTCTGAAATCCTTGAAAAAAGGGAAAGCCGCAGGACCTGATGCCCTTCCAAACGAACTTTATATAGCACTAAAGGAAACTATAGTCCCCCATTGACGAGTCTATTAAACAAGATCTATAGGGAAAAAGAAAAAGTCCCCGACACCTGGCATGACGCTAATATCAGTCTTATCTTAAAACCAGGGAAGAACCCAACAACCTGTGAGTCATATAGACCCATATCCCTGCTAAATTGTGACTACAAAATTTTTACAAAAATAATAGCAGGTAGACTAGCTCGGGTAATGCCAAAACTGATACATCAGGATCAGAAGGGGTTTGTAAAAGAGAGGCAAATATCACAAATTACCCACAAACTTTTTGCAGCTATTGATATAGCAATTTGTGAAAAAAAAGCCCTTACAATAATAACCTTTGATGCTGCGAAGGCATTTGACCGGGTCAACTGGTCCTTTTTAAACAGAGTCATTAACAAATACGACCTCGGTCAAAATTTTAGTCACATGATATCCCAGACTTACAGAAACCCAAGAGCAAAGATTCTAGTAAACGGGTCTCTCACCAACAATTTCGCAATACAAAGGGGAACAAGACAAGGATGTCCGTTGTCTCCCCCTCTTGTTTAATCTTTATATAGAACCCCTGGCAGAAAATATCAGAAACAATGAATCAATAACACCCTTCAAACATCAGGAGTGGACCAAAAAAGTGGCGCTTTACGCGGATGATCTAATGATCTTTACAGAAAATTATCAAAATTCCTCCCCAGCAATAACCAAGGTAATCGCAGAATTTGGAAAGGTATCTGGGTACTTGACAAACGAAGCAAAAACTGAGTCAATGAGCTGGAATATACAACATAACACTCCATATACAAAAGATAAAATAAAATACTTGGGTATAACCATAGTAAAAGATCTCGAAAAAATACCCCAACTGAATCTCAACAGAATCTCTTTAGAGACAAAAAAGCTTCTTACGGTTTGGGACAAATTACCTCTAAACTTGATTGGAAGATCTAACCTGGTAAAAATGTCGATTCTTCCCAAATTCACATACCTTTTTAATACTATACCACTGGAATTCAAAAAAGACAACTTGAAGAAAATCCAAGGAGATATAATGACTTTCATTTGGGCCTCAAAAGGCTCAAGAATCGCCTGGAACAAAATAAAAAGGAAAAAACAGCAAGGAGGAATAGCTAGTCCAGATATTGTGGAATACTATAGAGCCTATCAACTCAAGAACGCAAGACCCCTTTTGAAAATCTATGAGCTTTACCCCCAATACCTTCAAACACTGACAAACAAAACTGACCACTTTTTATTTAAATTTGGACATCCCAAATTCTTTAAAAAAATAAAACTAAAGATATTAAAAAATTCGGCAAAACTCTGGTACCAAGTAAGAAGCTCACTAAATATCCCATACTATAGCTCCTTAGCCCCAATATGGGACTCACCAGGCACCCCTGAATGCTTAAAAGATGCCCTAGCAGCCCCTCTAAGAACGGCAGGAATCAACAAATGGGGACAATTGATGACAGAAAATTCAATACTACCCTGGCAACACCTCACAGAAATCACTAACGGGACACTTTCAAAATTCAAATATTATCAACTCACAAGCTGGGCAAGTTCCTTGACGGAGAAAAAAACCGGAAACTTGGACATAGAGAAAGAAATTACCAAAATCTCTGCAATAAAAAAGGAAATCTCGATATGGTATTGGGCTATAATCACCTCTGGAGACGATAATATTTCAATAGCCGAACAAATTTGGAGTAAAAGCATCATAGATCCAGAAATTCCTAACCTATGGCAGAAATCATTTGGAAAATGTTGGTCCATTATTAAACCAGCTCGCCTAAAAAGAAATCACCTGTTTACACTGCATAGGGCATACTGGACACCAAAAAAATTGTCAAAATTTAAAGGAGCAACCACAAAATCGTGCCCTAAGTGTGGTCTAGAAAAAGCAGACGACATACACATGTTTCATAAATGCCCAAAACTGGATCTCTTCTGGCAAGAAGTAGGTAACACGATATGTCTGGTATTGGGAACAAACCTAAAAGTAAGTACAACATTGATTATTTTTGGGATATATACCGAGCTCAATTTAAGCAATGATAGGTTAAACAGAAAACAAGAAGACCTATTATTTGTTTTGATTCTCCTTGCTAGAAGGGAGATCTGTTTGAATTGGGTTAAATCAGTACCACCTTCGCAGACAGAATGGCTAAACTCCATAATGACAACTCATAAATTAGACAGAAAGGGAAACCTTTCCAAAAAATTTAACTTTTGGGAAATCTGGGAAAATCACTGTATTAATAACATGTAAGGGAAAATGAATAGAACACCAATATGTCCAATGATTAAAGCGATGACAATAATTCATTCGGGAATAATTTCCCACTGAGTAGCCTGAGAGGCTAGCTCACACCCTCTTCGCTAAGAATTATTGAATGGTAAAGGATATAGGAGGACCGAAATACGACAGATCCACCAAAGGGGTACTCTACGGGGTCGACAAAGTACAAGAAAAGAGTGAAAGAACAAAAGTGGATGTCTAAAAGCTCCCCGCTGTACTCCTTATACATTTCATACGCAAAATGAGAATAAAAAAAAAAGAAAAAAAAAAAAAAAGGAAAGGACAGAGTCATCGCTGTCTTGTGTTGTCACTGCTCCAACTGGACTGGCAGCACATAATATTAAAGGGATTACTTTACATCGTTTACTGATGCTGCCAGTGGAGCATGACAACAAATTACAATATCACAAGCTATCTGGAGATGCTTGTTTTGAAGTTTCAAGAATCTTGAGGAAAATGAAACTTCTTATCATTGACGAAGTAAGCATGGTTTCCAATGTCATGCTTGCCTTTGTGCATTTGAGGATGCAAGAAGTTCTCAAAACAGAGTATGATGTGTTATTTGGTGGCAAACACATCATTGTTTTCGGAGATCTTCTGCAGCTGACACCAGTGAAAGGGCAACCTGTGTTCAAAATGCTCACGCATGAAGATACCAGGAAGTGCCTAGGCAGCATTGGCAACGTCAATATATGGTTAAACTTCAATTATGCTGAACTGCATGAAAATATGCGTCAGGCGAAGGATGAAGTTTACAAGACTATTCTACAAGATGTTAGAATTGGAAAAGTGACCGAGCATGGGAAAGAAGCTTTACATGCACGATTACTGTCAAATTTATATCCAGAACAAGATGTTGTGCCTGAGAATATTTTTCAGAAAATTACTGAGAAGAAATCTGGAATATGTTTGATGCCAACTCTTGCAGAATGTGCCAAATTTAACAACAAAATGTTGCATTTAGAAAAGCAAGAGATTGTGAAACTGGAAGCTATTGATAGAGTAGAGCATATGGGATCAACAATTATTTTGTCTGAGAATCTGAAAACAAAATTGGATTCATTAGAGAAGAGTATATCTAAAACTGCGGGTTTTGAAAAGACTCTGAATGTGTGCTTGAACTGCCGTATAATTTTAAGAAGGAATTTACATGTTGAAAGAGGTCTGGTAAATGGATCAATGGGTAATGTTGTTGATTTTGTGAAATACAGAAATAGAGATGGAATTGAATTTTTAAAAATTAAATTTGATGGCATTGAGGAAGTACAGCTAATTGGTCGTTGTTCTGCTAGATTTTTGCTTGTAAAAGACTTATATGTTCGCCGTAAGCAGTTTCCTGTTTGTTTGGCATATGCGGTGACAATTCATAAATCGCAAGGTTTAAGTGTAGACAGTGCATTGGTGAATATTGGCAGTTCTGTGTTCAAGGAGGGTATGGCATATGTGGCATTGTCACGAGTTAGAACTTTATCGGGATTGTACTTGATTGAGTGTGATGTCACAAACATTTGTGCGGATCTAGATTGTGTTAAGGAATACAATAGGTTAAGAAGAGAGTATGCGCCACATTTGCCTCAGTATCCTTTGTTTGAGAAACGTGTGGTAGGCCGGAAACGAAGAAATGTGACAAATACTGGGGAGGTTGTAGCAAAAAGACGAAAAGTC
The DNA here is from genome assembly GCF_964261635.1 of Lissotriton helveticus. Lineage (NCBI taxonomy): Eukaryota > Metazoa > Chordata > Amphibia > Caudata > Salamandridae > Lissotriton > Lissotriton helveticus. Next base: position 1,034,598,416 of record NC_136065.1, on the reverse strand, counting down.
GATGAACCTAAAATTACAAGCAGAAACAAAAAGGATTCTGTTGAAGATGTTGTTGGTTTTCAGTTTGAAAACAGTTCTGGTGTCAACTGCTATGCTAATGTAGTGGTTAATGTTTTGTTTTCTCTAGAAAATGTAAAAGAAGAGATTGTGGTCAATTCTGATCAAAGATTTTGCAGTTTGTTAAATTCTGTGTTAGAGAAATGTAGCACTGATAGAAGAAACATAGAAAGTGTGTCTGAAATTCGAAATCTGTTAGACAGATGTTCAGGGCAAACACAATTCTCTCAAAATATTCAGCAAGATTGTCAGGAGTTTTTAATGTATATGCTTGATGTATTACATGCTGAAGGTGTAGATGTAGATCAGCTGTTTGGGCTTTCTTATCAATGGCAGCATGACTGCGAGAACTGTATGGTATCAAGTACTACTAGTGTAGACTCAGAAAGATTTATATATTTAACTTTGCCAGACAGTAAATCAGTCTCCTTTAATAAGCTAGTAAAAGCAGCTGATCACAACATGGAGTGTAGCCAATGTAAATCTGAAATGATGTCCACATTATTTATACGAACATATGGCCAGTATGTCATTTTAATGTTCCAACGATGTAGGCCTGATGGAACAAAATTGACAACTTTAATTAAAAATTTTGTAGCTTCGCAGTTGTCAATATCAGGAAGGACTTTTGTAACTGCAGCAATTATATATCATGACGGCCCTTCAATAACATCAGGACATTACACAGCTTATTTAAAGTCTAGAAATGGCTGGTCATTCTGCAATGATTCTGTTTTAATTTTCAAAAAAAAATTGCCGTATGACCTTAAAAACTCTTACCTGGTGTTTTTAAAACCAAAATTTTAGGGAAATAATCTCGGGATGTGCTCTGTGGAATTTCAAGAAGTTCTAATGGCTCCTACACAATTTGGCCTTGAGGATAAGTGTAGTTCAGAGACATAACTTCTAACCATAGGACTGGACGTCATGGAGAAATACGTGCACTTTGAATGAGTTCAGAAAAACTGTTTCTTTTTATAAGCTAATTGAAGCAGCCAATCAAAACATGGAGTAGAGGGAATGTAAGTCTGCAATGCTGTCTACTGTTTTACATTGCTTTGTGATTAAAAGTGATGTAGAGAATTAAATAATTGTAGTAGTCATAGAGGTAGTGTAAGTCTGCTTCATAGTAAGCAGTATCAGTGTCATAGGAAATGTAGAACATGACTGAGCAAGAAGGGGAAGATATTACTATTCCAGGATTGTGAAAATGATCTTCAACATTTTAATTCTGAAAGTTGCGGAAATGCCAAATGACGGGATTGGCTTACAAGAAATCCAAGAGTTATAAATGGCTCTGACCAGATTTGGCCTTGTGGAAAATTGTGGTAGAGAGCAAGAAGTCATTTATTGCATGTAACGTGTTTTTAAAAACGATGGAGATTTTCTTTCAGAAAGTGGCGGGCTGAAAGTAATAACAGCACAAAAGAGTGTAAGCTGTTCATAGGACATCCTTGGACGTCATGGAAAGTAAGTTAACTTTAAGGAGTTCTGAATTTTGATTTCTTATGTTGTATGGGTTTTTTAAACACAATCATTTTGATTGTGTTTTTTTTCCCCGCTGTTACATGATGAATACCTTCAAGTCACTGATTTAAGTGAAATTTGATACATTCTGAGAACAGCAAAAATAAACCATTTAAATGTATAATTAATGTTCTACTTTTTGTACTTATGATATACATTTAGAAATGTGAGGTAGATATGGAGAAACTGAGGCTTCTGTAAGTGTCAAAGTTAATGCTTACAGTGCTGCACTTCTGGGTACTGTTTTTTTTGAAAACTGAATAGGCCTCACCTTAAAGAAACCTCTTGAAAGGACACATCTTATTTGTATCCTGAAAGAATCATTTAAAATGTTAGACACAATTTTATGATGGCTTTACATCTTTTTTGCGCTGCTATTGCATCACTATTGTGAGACATCTGCAGTGCAAAAGATGCACCATGTTCCAAAATAGGCCTCACTTCATCAGCATCAAGATACTGTTTGTTTAAAATATATATCTTTAGGATTGTGTAGGGGACGTATAGCAGCAGAGGCTTCTGTAAATCTCAAAGTTTTTGAAAAACTGTTTCTTCTTGAACCTTTTCCCTTGTCTTTTCAAATTTTTAAATACATGTTTTAATATTTTTGAAATGTTTCTTCTCTCTTTTACAGATTGAAAGTATGAAAAAATATTTGAAAAAGTTAACAAGAATTATAAGGTAAATGTTTTCTACTCTTTTAACCCGCAATCCACTGCTGATGATGTCACTGACTATGTCATGAATGATGTAATAAGTGGACATGACTTACTTCATTGGTAGGCCTTCACATGTATTAATGCATACACTGCTGCACTTCTGCGTACTGTTTCATATGCTGAACTACATCTGCACTATGAGATACCTAAGCAAAGGCAACACAGGTGATGTGATTGTGAAATGAGCAAAAGAAACTCCACGTTTTTCAATTACATTACTTGTGTTTTCTAAGTTTACGGATGACATTGTGCAGATGAACTTTAGGTCTGTCTATGGACACAGAAGAGGTCTGGCCGTTGTTCAAGAGTGAAGTGGACATGTTTTACTTCAATGGTAGGCCTTCACATGTATTATCTCCTCTGTATTCTTCAACAAGCATAAATTTGATATGCAACCCTGAGTAGGCCTCATCTTAAACAAACTTTTGGAGAGGACACACCTTATCGTCATCCTGAATCAATCATTTAATCTATCACATTTAACATCTATTAGTTCTACTGCTTCATTTCTTTAATCCTTACTTTCCTGCGTTTGCTACTTCTCTCATTCCTTTCTCTATTACTTAATTATTCTACTCCTTCCAGTATTTTTCTCAGTCCCTCTCTTCTCATACTTCTTCATTATTATTCACTCATTCTGTCTCTATTAATGTTACTGTTTCTGAATGATCTCAAAAATTTTTTAAAACAAGAACAGTAAGTATAAGGATAGGAAACAGACATTTATGTTACAAGAAAGACAGCTATAGGAAGTAAACAAAAGATACTGTTACTCGCAATCCACTGCTGATGATGTCACTGACTATGTCAAGAATGATATAATATGTGACATGATCAGAAGTGGATTGCGGGTAACAGTATGTTTTCTTTACTCCCTGTAGCTGTCTTTCTTGTAACATAACTGTCTGTTTCCTTCCCTTATACTTACTGTTCTTTTTTTTTAAAACATTTTTTGGTTCGCTCCTGGTTCGCGTACCGGAGTGCGAACTGGAAGCGAACTAAAAGAAATAGAGGTTGGCAGAGTTTCAAAAATTCTACCAATTTTTTTTATAATGGGGAGGTAGTTCTGAAAAGAACTTTTTTTTGGGGTTTTTGTTGTTTTAAATTTTTTTTATTATTTTTCTGAACATTTTTTATATTTTTTTTGTTTTTTCTGAACATTTTGTAATTTTTTTGTTTTTTGGGGGGGAGGGGGGAAACAAAAATGATTCATTGAAAAGGGCTCAACAGGAGCAACGAAAAAAAGAAGAATTTATTTTTTGGGGCGTTTCGGGCAATCATGATTATTGATAGCTCTCATTATAAGAGTAATGCTTCTTTCTCCGTAGCAAAGTGTTTGGTTGCACCACACGCACACTTGCTTTACTTCCCCCATGTCCATTTGAATGTTCGGGATCACCTCCCTCGCCTCTGGTCCCGATACTTCTTTGACAACAGATCTTCTCGCCATTGCCGGGGGATTTTGCTGTTCATCACGAAGCTGGGCAGCACTATAATTATTTGGGTACCACCTACTCATATGCCTGTGCATCGTATAATTACCGAAGCTGTATTTCTTGTCAGTGCCCCTTGAAAGTCGATCGTCGCAAATACGGCAAAACACATATCTGGCATTGACTTTTTTTTGTCCCTGCTGGAAATTTAAAAAATTGCCAGATGTAGTTTTCTTTTCTATTGTATCTTCTGGGCTCCTCTCGCAAAAACTCAGGCTCTTCCTCCTCTTGCTCCTCTTCTTGAGCTTCCTCTTCTTCTATGATTGCTTGAGCAGGTGGTCCTTTCTTCCCTTGAGGAGGTGGGGGTGGTGGTGGGGGAACATTAGCTGAAGCAACAATGGAAGCCATTTCTCTATAATGTAAAAGGGTCTTTCTCTCACCAAGATGAAAGTCAGAGTGAGGAAAGAAGGAGGGGTTTTCATCATTTGGGAAAAGCAAAAGTTCTCAACCAATGAAAAGTGTTATTTTTAGGTCACCTGACCTAGCCTTCCATCATTATGAAACCAAAAGTGAAATGAACCAATGAAAAGTTTTATTACCAAGTCACATGACCTGTTATGCTTACGTTACGCGCTCCGGTTCGCGCCCCGAATAGCTTCCGGGTCGCTGCGCTTCGCGCCTCGGTCCGCGCCCCGGGACACTTCCAGGTGCGCTAACGCGATACGTCACAAGACGCATTTCGCAGCAACGCGATACGTCGTGCTTTCGCGACGCGCCGCGGATCGCTTCCGGGGAGCTGCGTTTCGCGCCTCGGTCCGCGCCCCGGGGCACTTCCGGGTGCGCTAACGCGGTACGTCACAAGACGCATTACGCGGCAACGCGATACGTCGCGCTTTCGCCACGCGCCGCGGATCGCTTCCGGGGAGCTGCGTTTCGCGCCTCGGTCCGCGCCCCGGGGCACTTCCGGGTGCGCTAACGCAGTACGTCATAAGACGCATTACGCGGCAACGCGATACCGTCACTATGTTGATTTCTTATCGGTTCGCGGACCGGGTCGCGGCATCTATTTGAGCTAACGGAAAGCTTCCCGGTTCGCGGACCGGGAGCGAAACAAAAAAAATATTTAAAAAAAATTATTAATAAACATATAAAATATATTTTTGTATTTAAAGAAGAATACATTTTACAGCTATAGATATTAGCTTTTAAAAAACCAATGAAATTCATTGAAAAAACCATAGGTTATAGACCATATATAGTTAGGAATTTGCATTTACAAAACCTTGAAAATTCACTGAAAAAACCATAGGTTATACACCATATATAGTTAGGAATTAGCATTTAAAAAACCTTATTTTACTCACACAAAACCATTGAAATTCCATATATAGTTAGTTGTACTAACTATATATCACGCACCCGCAATCCACTGCTGATCATGTCACATATGACATCATTCATGACATGGTCAGTGACATCACTGATGACATCACTGATGACATCTCAAATGACATCACTGATGACATCACTGATGACATCTCAAATGACATCACTGATGACATCACTGATGACAACATCCAGTGACTGTATTTTTCCGTAAAGTTAAAATATGTCTTACATATTTAAGAATGAGTGGATGTATAAGTGTCTGGATGAAGGATTTAGTAGGTGCATGACTGACTGTATGAGTGAGTGGTTAAATGTGTCTCACTGAGTGCATGGGTTAGTGACTAAACTGTCTTAATTTGTGCATCATTATGTCTGTTATTCTGTAAACTGCTGCATGTGTTGATCAGTAGCTATATGAGTAACTATATGGGTTATTGATTGGTTGCCCAAGCATTTGTATGGGAGACTGAGAGTGTGTGTGGGTGGCTGGGAGATGTATGACTCTGTGCATAGATGTATGGGTTCAAAAGTGCATGTGGAAACAGCTGTATGGGTGGTTGACTGTGTGCATGACTGTATTGGTGAGTGAATAGATATCTCAGTGCTACATGTCAAAGTAAGTACATATGTAAAATACAGTACATGTGAGAGTTGACATATATAAATAACTGTGCATAAGAGCCAGTGAATGTGTGAGTGGCCGTATGGATCATTGTGCTCTTGTATCCAGGATTGTATAAGTGAGTAAATATGTTTTAGTATATGTTTGAATAAGTAAGGTGTGTATAACTGTATAGTTGTGAAAATGGAGCTGTGATTGATTCTTTGCATGACTGACTAGGTGTGTAAGTAACTCCATGGATGAGTGACAGTCTGTGAGTGTCTGTTTACACTGAGTGTATCTAAGGTTATATTAGAGTCTGAAGAGGTTCATCGTATTATCACATGAATGATGTCATCAGTGATGTAATCATTAATGTCAAATGAGATTTTATCAGTGATGTCATCAGTGATGTCATTTGAGATGTCATCAGTGATGTCATCAGTGATGTCATTTGAGATGTCATCAGTGATGTCATCAGTGATGTCACTGACCATGTCATGAATGATGTCATATGTGACATGATCAGCAGTGGATTGCGGGTGCGTGATATATAGTTAGTACAACTAACTATATATGGAATTTCAATGGTTTTGTGTGAGTAAAATAAGGTTTTTTAAATGCTAATTCCTAACTATATATGGTGTATAACCTATGGTTTTTTCAGTGAATATATATATATATATATATATATATATATATATATATATATATATATATATATATATATATATATATATATATATATATATATATACACATATATATATTCACTGAAAAAACCATAGGTTATAGACCATATATAGTTAGGAATTAGCATTTACAAAACCTTATTTTACTCACACAAAACCATTGAAATACCATATATAGTTAGTTGCACTAACTATATATCGCGCACCCGCAATCCACTGCTGATGATGTCACATATTACATCATTCATGACATGGTCAGTGACATCACTGATGACAACATCCAGTGACTGTATGTTTCTGTAAAGTTAAAATGTGTCTTACATATTGAAGAATGAGTGCAAGTATAAGTGTCTGGACAAAGGATTTAGTAGGTGCATGACTGAATGTATGAGTGAGTGATTAAATGTGTCTCACTGAGTGCATGGGTTAGTGACTAAACTGTCTTAATTTGTGCATCATTATGTCTGTTGTTCTGTAAACTGCTGCATGTGTTGATCAGTAGCTATATGATTAACTATATGGGTTACTGATTGATTGTCCAAGTATTTGTATGGGAGACTGAGTGTGTGTGTGGCTGGCTGGGAGGTGTGTGACTCTGTGCAGATCAATGTGTACTTGTATCAATGATTGTATAAGAAGGTAAGTGTGTGTTAGTATATGTTTGAAAATGTAAGGTGCTCTATGTTTAACTGTATAGACAAGAAAATGGAAGTGTCATTGATTCTTTACAGGACTGACTAGGTGTGTGAGTAACTCCATGGATGAGTGGCAGACTGTGAGTGTCTGTATAGGTGTATGAGTGCATATGATAGTGTTGTTAAGATGAGTGATTGTGTGTATGAATGATTGTATGGGTGAATGAGTGAATGTGTGTGTAGACATAGGAATCAGTGAGTACGTATGTAGTAACTAGTATTGGTGTGTCAATGGTTTCAAAAATTATACTCTGTATTTAACACTGGGTGAAACAGAGGTTATATTAAAATGTGAGGAGATGCATTGTATTGTCACATGAATGATATCATCAGTGATGTGGTCATTGATGTCAAATGAGATGTCATCAGTGATGTCATCAGTGATGTCATTTGAGATGTCATCAGTGATGTCATCAGTGATGTCACTGACCATGTCATGAATGATGTAATATGTGACATCATCAGCAGTGGATTGCGGGTGCGCGATATATAGTTAGTGCAACTAACTATATATGGAATTTCAATGGTTTTGTGTGAGTAAAATAAGGTTTTGTAAATGCTAATTCCTAACTATATATGGTCTATAACCTATGGTTTTTTCAGTGAATTTTCAAGGTTTTGTAAATGCTAATTCCTAACTATATATGGTCTATAACCTATGGTTTTTTCAGTGAATTTCATTGGTTTTTTTAACAGCTAATATTTGTAGCTGTAAAATGTATTCTTCTTTAAATCCAAAAATATATTTTATATGTTTATGAATAATTTTTTTTTAAAAATATTTTTTTTCTTCGTTCCCGCTTCGCGAATCGGGAAGCTTCCCGTTAGCTGACCTTGATGCCGCGAAATAGACCGCGAGCCGGTAAACGTTTCTTTACCGCAACTGCCGCGTTAGAAAACAACATTGTGACGCCTCCCGTCCGCATGACGTTTCACGTTGTCGCGTGATACGTCATATGACGTGCTACGTTAGCGAACTGGTACGCTTACCGAGTCGCAAAGCACAGGTTTCTGGAAGCAAAGCGGGAGGCCCTGCAAAGCGCTTAACGTAAACACAGCAGGTCATGTGACTTGGTAATAACACTTTTCATTGGTTCATTTCACTTTTGGTTTCCTAATGATGTAAGACTAGGTCATATAATCTAAAATGAACACTTTTCATTGGTTGAGAACTCTTGTTTTTCCCAAATGATGAAAATCCCTCCTTCTTTCCTCACTCTGACTTTCATCATTGTGAGAGAAAGACCCTTTGTTACCAGTGAGCAATGGCTTCTTTAGTAGCTTCAGCTGGTGCTTCCCCACCACCTCCACCACATCCAAGGAAGAGTGGACCACCTGCTCAAGTTATAATTCAACAAGAAGAGGAAGAAGAGGAACAGGACGACGAGCACGAAGAGAGGCAGTTTTTGCCTGAGGAGCCCAGGACGTCTCACCGGAAAGAAAACTTCATTTGGCAATTTTTTAAAATTCCCAAAGGTCAGAAAAAAGTAAATGCAAGATACGTAACTTGCCTTATATGTCAAGATAGACTGTCCAGAGGGACCGACAAAAAATACAGCTTCGGAAACTACACAATGCATCGCCATATGACTAGGTGGCATCCTAACAACTACAGTGCTGCACAGTTTCGGAACGACCTAGATAATCTCCCTATTATGGCCAGAAGATCTGTTGTACCGGAAGTAACGGGACCAGAGGGCAGGGAGATGGTGCCAAATATACAAATGAGATTTGGTGAAGTAAAACAAGTCTGCGTACATTGCAGTGGATTCATTTGCTACAGAGAAAGTAGCATCACTCTGATCAACAGAGCTATTGACTATCATATGCAAGTTTGTACGAAACGCCCCAAATAATAAATACTTTTTTTTGTTTTGTTGCTCCTGTTGAGCCCTTTACAATGAATCGTTTTCATTGCCCCCTCCAAGAAAAACCCCCAAAAATATAAAACTGTTGAGAAAAATTCAAAAAAAGTAAAAAAATGTTCTGAAAAATATTTAAAAAAATGTAAAACAACAAAAACAATAAAAAAAAAAGTTCTTTTCAGAACTACCTCCCCGTTATTAAAAAATTGGTACAATATTTGGAACTGTGCCCAACCTCTATTTCTCGTAGTTCGCTTCCCAGTTCGCTTGCCGGTACGCGAACCGGATGCGAACCAAAAACAGTAAGTATAAGGGAAGGAAACAGACACTTATGTTAAAAGAAAGACAGCTATACGGGAGTAAACTAGAGATACTATTACCCGTAATCCACTGCTGATGATGTCACATATTACATCATTCATGACATGCTCAGTGACATCATCAGCAGAGGATTGCGGGTTTTTTGGCAACGTGCCTTATCCACGGTTTAATAACGCTGCCTATTGCTTTATATAAGTTTTCAAATTGTATGAAATATATACCAATAGGTCGTTATGAACCTTTAGGTAGTGCTTTTCTTCATGAGGTCTGGTCCCTTCCATACACATACAGATATTTCAAAGATGATCAAGAAGTTTATCTGAATGGAGAGGAATGCACTGAGACGCCAGATCATTCACTAATGTGTAGGCACATACAGTTACACGGTTCATGCAAAAAACACCGACCAAATATGGCTTGCGTGTTGCAAGGCACGCCAGTTCCTGCTATCATCCCCACGTTCAAGTTGTTGGAAAATGGTAGTTATTTGATGCTCAATAATGAAGATTGTTCTGGGTTAATTAAAAGTATTCCTTTTATCGTAACAGTAAGTGAACGGGTTATTTGCTGCAAAAATGTTCTATTTCCTCCCACACATGAACATAGGGAGTTTTCAATCTGGCCACAAATACCAACCTTGGGAGCAGATTTCAACGGCATGGCAAGAATAAGAGCTCTTTTGTCTCAGAGAGAGGTGGCCTTGAGTTCGGCCCGTGAAACTTTCGTGCTTCACATAGCGAACACCCGTACAGAGTTGCAGACCCTTTTCAATACTGATTCGCCTTTGCATTTCAGCAAGATGGTTCGGACTATCTTTAACGCGTCCTCCACAAAGGCCCTGGCGCACTTTTTTAAACTTGTTACCAGTGGTCTCGTGACTTCATTTGAGAAAATCTTTGGAGTCATCCCTGCTTTCTTTCATTCTATTTTCTCCACTGTGCTTCGTGGATTGCCATTTTTACTTGCATTACCAGCGGACGCTCTTGTGCTTTTTTACATTTTTAAATATGGATGTCCCTCCTGTGCAAGCTCCCGCCCTGCAGCTGCTGACACTGTTCCGCAATCGCATGCTAGAATATTATGGCACAATGCCGTTGGCGATATTAAGCACGGCATATGGATTATCTTTTCGATTCTCCTACTTCACCTGTGTCCAGTCTGTATTTCACTGCCTGACCTGTGATTTCGATTGGGCCATTGATTTGTGTCTCTGCGGACCGGTTTCTCCTGACGTCGACTTTAATCAGCTGATGACTCCTATCATTACTCACGAGTTGGTTTGTCCTGGCGAAAGGATTATGGCTGTGGCATTGATGCATGGACTAATTGGTCCCTGGAATTTACTGGCGGCAACACAGTCTTTCTTGGAACAGAGCTTTCTTGAAAACCCACCGAGCTGTCCTCTGATGGTGATAGAGGATCCGGTGCTGGGAGAGCACGTATGTTCTTTTCCGCTTTTAAATTGGATGGCTGAACTCTTTTCGGATGAAGACGGTGACTTCCTATTGGAGGCTGTTGCAGCTTATTTTGCATACACAGTTATGTCATAGACCTTTTTCATGTTTGATATGCTGAGTACTAGCATTTCATTGACAATTCATTGACTTATTTGTCAAGTTTTTATTATTTAGCTTGCCTATTGTCTTAAGACTCGATAAAGTACTTGGCTGTTTTATTTTTCTTTAGCATTAAATTTTCCTAGTTTTTAATGTTTTACCTTGCGGACCGTCCACATATAAACTTGCAATCTGCTCTCATGAGATGGCACTTCTATTATCTTATTCAGTTCGTTTCCGGATCATGGGGAGGTGTCATCTAGGTCCTGGATATCTTTACACCGTGTTAAGTTAGCATGGGCTCATTACCGGTTTAAACGCCATTTTTTCTTTTTTGCAACTTCTGCACACGACACTTAGTTGTTGCTTTAGCTTTCAACCTAGTAGTTCATCGTGGTTTACATGAGAATAATATGTTATTGCTCTACTATCTGCTTTGCTTGTTAAACTATATCTGTACAGCGAGTGCTGAAGTTTCAAGAACAACACGATACAGAATTGTTATGAGATCTGATCTGCACGACTTCATACTCATAACATAAGTGCAGCTTCTGCCAATTCTGGGCATGAGGCGGGTTTTATATTGCTTTGCCGAACACACATACACAACAGTTGATGCGGTTCACATGAAGAGAGAGCTGGTGTATGCTGATGTGATTCCTTCAAATCTAAGACACTAAAGTATGGGCACGCCCTAAACCAACACAAACAGACCTTCTTAGCAAATGATATAATATGTGTATTAGGGAGGGTGAGATATAAGCAGCCGCGGGCCGTGGAGGGAGTTACGGTGGGGCAGGGAGGCGGGGAGGGGGAGGGGCAGGGTGGAGCCCTCTCCACCCAGCCCCTCCCCCTCCCCGCCTCCCTGCCCCACCGTAACTCCCTCCACGGCCCGTGGCTGCTTATAAGTGTTGATAACTCTTATTCATTTACAGCATGTTAACATACTGTCACCATTCGCTTTTTATGTACTAGTAACTATGCTGGTAATTTTGCTACTGATAATATGTGTACTTGTATTATCTAAGATACTACGCCTGAGAAGACGGCATTAGTAAATAAACATTTCAAATACACATGTGTTCTTCTTAACTCCATGTTCTGGTTTCTAAGAAATATATAACGACCGACTGTTCATGAGTTCCACGTATCCTGAGGTACTATAAGTTCATATTCTGGATTGTCTAAACATTGAGAGTTTGTTATATCCAATGTGACACTGTACCTAGCTTGCTAAGGGGTTTTTGATTACTAAGGTGAGTTTTGGGGCACCCTAATTCGCCGAGGTTCCAATCCTCTGTCCACAGTTCTGTGTGAGAACAGAAACCCTGCGACAGGGGCACCCCCGACCCTTGCTGGAGCTTCATCACACTTGCGATACAACTCCAGCAATACGCCACCTTTACGGCACAGATACATCACGCATCTGTGCTGTTTTTGCCCCATGATGCGCCGCATTGTAAATGCAGCACACCATAGGTGACGGAACAGCGGCACAGAATGACTAACACATCCCTGGTGATGCGCCAGTCATCATAAATCTATCCCTATACTTCTTATCTTGTTCGAGATGAACCGCCATATGTATCATCAAAGTTTTTTGCATTTCCTAAATTGCGAACTTTAAGGAATAAATAGCGATTCTTTACCATTCCTAGTTTGCGATGAGCTATTTGCTAATTACAAATTACCCATTCATTTCCTTCATTTCCATAGGGCGGTTGGACTCACTTTTAGCTCGAACGGCTGAATGGATTTCCACGAAACTTGGCAAAATTGTAGGGACTGGTAGCCCGATGTGCCTTTGCTATGTCTCAAGATATATGCTCCAGTGGTTTTTACGAAAAGTAACTTTGAAAAATATATATTGGGCTACATTGGCCTATATATATGTTGGAGCCCAAATGTAGCCCAATGTAGCCCAATGAAGCCCAATGAAGCCCAATGTAGCCCAATGTAGCCCAAAGATGGCCGCCAGAGACAAAAAAAACA